>NC_064617.1:350191145-350797049 GCF_023898315.1 Schistocerca nitens
GCACAGCAAGGCCGTTTTGGTTGGTGTTGCAAGGCCGGATCAGTAAATCATCCAGATGCCCCTGCAACTACTGAAAAGGCTGCTGCCCCTCTTCAGGAACCACACGTTTGTCTGGCATCTCAACAGATACCCCTCCGTTGTGGTTGCACCTACGGTACGGCCATCTGTATCGCTGAGGCACACAAGCCTCCCCACCAACGGCAAGGTCCATGGTTCATGGGGGTAGAGTCCTCATGTAAGGAATCAGATTCCTAGCTACTCTCGGTGTTCACGTAGGCACGTGTCCGGGGTTCGAATCCTCGCTCAGTGGAAGAGGAGCCAAAATAAGCGAACACGTGTTCCCGCTTATCCGCAGATAATCGACCGTTTCTGAGAAAAGGATCGTCAACGTTTTCGAAGTAATCGCGATGTCTTTTAGCGGGAGATTAGCGCAGTCCAGCTGGTGGTGTAGCGGCTAGCGTTGCGGTCTCTCACTTTTTGCGTTCCGTGTTCGAAACCAGATTATTCTTTATATTTACTTTATGTTTTTCATTTATCTACCTATGTCCGTAGCAGGTTTCTACACAAATGTTTCTCATCAAGTTAGTGGATACAAGGGCGTTATATTAACCATAATATTACAAGTGGGCTTCACAGTAAGTGTCATACATTTATTATACTGTGTAATATATGTGTTATGGAATTTTCAGATGTTACAATCTTTTTAAATTCTCGTATTCTTATATTTGATTCTTACATCATTTCTTAATCCTTTTATTTCATTCTTACGGTTATTCTTCAGGAAGATTTGGCACACTCATTTGCACAATACCGATCGCTGAAACATTCGTAACGTAGAAATTCCGAACACCGAGAGCATCGCGCAAAGCCAGATTTGCATCATTTGTTGTGTGAACCTTACTCAGGAAAGAGACATTGTTAACATTTCGGTAGATATCATTCGTAGGCAATAATTTCGTGACAAACGACGCATAATTGATCACTTTCCTGAAAACTGGAGCTTGCAACTGATTATGAATCAAGATACGCTATAGGAATTTCACCGAAAACAATTTCAAATAATTTTTCCATTAATTTCCTGCTTTTTCCTCTTTTTCGTTTCTTTTTCCTTTTAATTCATTCACCAGACATACACGTATTCAGCGAATAAAGACAATGTTATACACTGGAACACATTCGTGTAGTAATCTACTATCGACATGGATAGATAAATGACAAACAAAAATAACCATAATAATAACAATAATAATAATTACGTTTCGAACACAGGGTGCAAAAGTGTAAAGCCACGACGCTACCTACTGTTCCACTTTTTCGCTTGGGCTGTTTACCTGCTAAAAGACAGATAAAGTACCTCGGAAACTTTGACTCTCTTTTTCTGACAAACGCTTGAATATCTACGGAAAAGCCGAGACTCGTATTGACTTATTTTGGCTCCGCTTCCACAGAGAGGAGATTCCGGGAAATCAGGATACGGCACGTGCCGTATCTTCCTCGTTAGCTTGAGCACCAACTATGTAGAGAAGTAGCTGTAAAGTGTAGCTAACTGTTGCAAATAAAACATTTTAGATTTTCATTGTGGTTTCCTTTTAGTGACCGATCGGATCTTAACAAACGAATAGACATCTTAGTATCCACTTTCATACTCAAACGACTGTATCGGAAAGAGAGCTGAGAACCTACAAGACAGTGGGTTGCATAAAAATCAGGTTGGGTTGGGTTGTTTTGGGGTTGGAGACCAGACAGCAAGGTCATCGGTCTCATAGGGTTGGGGAAGGATAGGGAAGGAAGTCGGCCGTGCCCTTTGAAAGGAACCATCCTGGCATTTTCCTGCAGCGATTTAGGGAAATCACGTAAAACCTAAATCAAGATGGCCAGACGTGGGATTGAACCGTCGTCCTCCCGAATGCGAGTCCAGTGTGCTAACCACTGCGCCACCTCGCTCGGTGCAAATCAAGTGTAACGAAATTCAAGTCTTTGGGATACTTTTGAGCATGATAGTACAATGGCCACGTGAAAGAAAGTTCTTAACATCATATCTTTGATTTTCATAAACTGTTGAATGCCCCACAATTGCTAGTTGATCTCACTATTGGCGGTGTATTGTGTTAATACAGTAATCTGGAGTATCAGAAAGTCGCCCATCAAACTCTATTAGTCTGAGTCCATAACCTACAAGAAATATTTTTTCAAGGACATCATGTTCCCCTTCGTAAATCTATCTACACTCCTGGAAATTGAAATAAGAACACCGTGAATTCATTGTCCCAGGAAGGGGAAACTTTATCGACACATTCCTGGGGTCAGATACATCACATGATCACACTGACAGAACCACAGGCACATAGACACAGGCAACAGAGCATGCACAATGTCGGCACTAGTACAGTGTATATCCACCTTTCGCAGCAATGCAGGCTGCTATTCTCCCATGGAGACGATCGTAGAGATGCTGGATGTAGTCCTGTGGAACGGCTTACCATGCCATTTCCACCTGGCGCCTCAGTTGGACCAGCGTTCGTGCTGGACGTGCAGACCGCGTGAGACGACGCTTCATCCAGTCCCAAACATGCTCAATGGGGGACAGATCCGGAGATCTTGCTGGCCAGGGTAGTTGACTTACACCTTCTAGAGCACGTTGGGTGGCACGGGATACATGCGGACGTGCATTGTCCTGTTGAAACAGCAAGTTCCCTTGCCGGTCTAGGAATGGTAGAACGATGGGTTCGATGACGGTTTGGATGTACCGTGCACTATTCAGTGTCCCCTCGATGATCACCAGTGGTGTACGGCCAGTGTAGGAGATCGCTCCCCACACCATGATGCCGGGTGTTGGCCCTGTGTGCCTCGGTCGTATGCAGTCCTGATTGTGGCGCTCACCTGCACGGCGCCAAACACGCATACGACCGTCATTGGCACCAAGGCAGAAGCGACTCTCATCGCTGAAGACGACACGTCTCCATTCGTCCCTCCATTCACGCCTGTCGCGACACCACTGGAGGCGGGCTGCACGATGTTGGGGCGTGAGCGGAAGACGGCCTAACGGTGTGCGGGACCGTAGCCCAGCTTCATGGAGACGGTTGCGAATGGTCCTCGCCGATACCCCAGGAGCAACAGTGTCCCTAATTTGCTGGGAAGTGGCGGTGCGGTCCCCTACGGCACTGCGTAGGATCCTACGGTCTTGGCGTGCATCCGTGCGTCGCTGCGGTCCGGTCCCAGGTCGACGGGCACGTGCACCTTCCGCCGACCACTGGCGACAACATCGATGTACTGTGGAGACCTCACGCCCCACGTGTTGGGCAATTCGGCGGTACGTCCACCCGGCCTCCCGCATGCCCACTATACGCCCTCGCTCAAAGTCCGTCAACTGCACATACGGTTCACGTCCACGCTGTCGCGGCATGCTACCAGTGTTAAAGACTGCGATGGAGCTCCGTATGCCACGGCAAACTGGCTGACACTGACGGTGGCGGTGCACAAATGCTGCGCAGCTAGTGCCATTCGACGGCCAACACCGCGGGTCCTGGTGTGTCCGCTGTGCCGTGCGTGTGATCATTGCTTGTACAGCCCTCTCGCAGTGTCCGGAGCAAGTATGGTGGGTCTGACACACCGGTGTCAATGTGTTCTTTTTTCCATTTCCAGGAGTGTATTTATAAAATCCACTATTGCAGTTTTGGGCCTGTTGCCATTATAAAGTGGAATGCAGCGAAAATTGAGCTTCAGCACATGTTAAAACTTTGAAAATATATATCCGACATGAAAGAACAACTGTGTTGATACTTAAAACAAGTCTCATTTATACACCAGTATCAGTTGCATATTTTTTAATATTGACATGTTTTGTGATGTTCCAACACAAACCACAGCGACGGAAGTACATACGTCTGAATATGATCCAGAGAGGTCTAAACATGTCATATATTAAAAAGTACACACACACACACACACATATATATATATATATATATATATATATATATATATATATATATATATATATATATATATATATATATATATATATATATATGAAGATTTCTTTAATCTTCGAAATGTATCTTATCTGTGCACTACCGTATTAATAGTATTCAGGCGTCTGTTAGTGGACAGTAATAACGGTTTGTCCACCCTTGGCCTTAAAGGTGGCTTGATTTATGCTGTGAACCCTTGCACTGAGATGTCTGGGTGCCTGAGGAGGAATGACAGCTCATTCTTCCTTGAGAGACGAAACTGGGGATGGTAGAGATGTTGAGCTCTGCGCTCTGGAGCGAGGTCGATGTTGTAGCTCATCCCATAGGTGTTCCATTGGTTTGCTATCGAGAATCCGTGCAAGCCAGTCCGTTTCAGGAATGTTTTCGCCCACGTGAATTCTCATGCTGATACAAATAGAGATCGCCTCCGAACTATGTGTAGCACACACCGTTGTAGAATGTGTTCATATCCTTTCGCTTTTATTGTTCTCGTAATCGCAGTACGGAGGCCACACCATAACCACACAAAAGAACACTCACACTCGGTAGCACCACCTTCCCTGTACCTGTACAAATTCGTCGAGGAATTTCTACACCATTGTACCCCATTCTTTTTAACTCACTACGCACAGCTATTGTGCTCGCTGGACTGCCGGTAGTACTTAGTTCCGCTGATTTTATGCGATTTTTACAATCATCTTCCTGTTCTAATGTTGCTCCAACTGCAGTTATGGGTAAAATGCTTTTCACTGGGAGAAATTCATCGTAGTATGAGAGTGAATATTTAGTTCTTAATCGTCCAATCTCCTCCACCAGCGAAATCCATTGGGGGATGTATGCTGCAGATTTGCCTGGATTTTGGAAGTGAAGAAAACCTGGATGTTAAAATAATATTGTCCCACACACTGATGAATCGTTTCAATAGGAGATGTTTTTCTCGTAAGCATTTACCAAGATGTTCACACATAAGCTGTCTTGTACCAACGTGACTGACGAAACAGCAACTCTTAAAGACACTGCATCATTACATTGACAGAAACTGCGACTGGCTTCAAATGCTTTGCACCGCGCAGTACATACCCTATCTTAACAACGTATGTCTTTAGCCTACTGTGAAAAACAATAACATTTACTAATTTATAATGAAAAGTCAATGATTTACAGCAAATTGTTAGTACAGTTATAAAGACAATAAATGATATTTCATTCTGAATAAGTTTCTAAATAGTGTTCTTTTCCCCCTTGGTGTGGATATTTGGTTATGAAGCTACAATAACAATACCTATAGTAAAATCATTAATTACATCTTGATACCAAGTTGGATTTTATTCCTGACATTAACCGAGAAACAGTATGAAATGCCAAAATGTAATTTCACATTAAAGTTCTGTGTGATAATTTCGTAGTATCAAAATGACAGAAAATCAATAGTGTTTACATCAGAATGTTCGAGATTCGTTAGTGAAAAAGTTAATTACCACTGAGCTAATTGGTTTTTTGGAGTTGACATCATACACAAGGAGCACAAGCCACGTTAAATGCAACGGGTGACTGACAAATGTTCCAAAAGTCTGTACGTAGCTAGGCTGAAATTTACGAATTTTACTAATTAATTATTGGTTCAATTACAACATACACACTCCTCCTAACATTTCTATGGGAATGTAATAAAGTAAACATTAGAATATAATTGTAAACTTTGCTGAAATTTTGGGACAGTAAGTTAATTCACAACGTCAGATTTTCTAACTAATTATAACTTTCTTTTAATTGCAGCTAAATGATCTGAAATAATGTTAAGGATGTTCATTCGATATATAAATGAATTATTCAGTTTAATTTTCTGATATAAATTAAGAAAAACCATACTTTCTAAATTTTATGCCTTACATGTTGTGGATCGGGGGATGTACAATCTGCTAAACTTTTAGTGGTATCGAAGCATTCATTAACTACCCTATAACTAGTCCTATTGCACTGTACATGCGGTCGGCCTGATCTTTGTTTAGTTGTGTTGATTTCTTCGAGTTTCCACTTCTTAATCGCATCACCAACAGTCGACTTAGGCAACTTTATTTAGGTTGAAATGTCCCTGATGGATCTGTTTCTCAGGTGACATCCAGTCACTAGTCCACGTTCAAAGTCACTGAGCTGCCCAGACCTACCTATCCTGCTGTTATTGTTTCCCTACTGAAGAAGCAACACTCCTCGTCTCCTTTTATAACGGTAGGTCCGCCTTTCGTGACATCTACCTTTACCCGAGTTACATAATGGTTTCTGGACACTTTTGATCAGATAAAGTATGTCATGACCACGCCTATCAAAGGCTATCATGATTTAATTTAAAAGACGTTACACTGTTATTAACTCCATCCATAGATTTTAATCACTACGGCTCGTCCAGACAGACAATTCCTTCACTATGATGCTGCTCCCAAACAGCCGTTTGCCCTGCGAAACACGCTACAGCAGTAACAGCGTGGGACAGATCTTGAATTCGAAGCGTCTACAAAAGTGATTGGTAACCAAAGAAACTCGGAGCAGTCTTACACAGAAGGCAAAAAAAAAAAAAGGACGATTTACATAGTCTCTAGGTGAAAATTGAAATTTAAGGTTATGCATCTGTAACCTAAGTAAATAATAAACCAGTAGGAAGAGGAGATAATAGTATTTTCTGTCGAGTTTAGGACAATAATCTGATTAAGGTATTGCTATGACATGCAACAAACATGAGGTGATACACATTAGTGTAAGAGACCCGTATTCAACATGTCACACAGTGTACATGGGTTACTGCTGACTAGAGCTGCAGATGTCAAACTCTCCTCTCCCTTCCACTCCGCCCACCCCCCTACCACCCTCAACTCTATCACTACAATGTGTCATCTTCATACATCGCCTAGCTCTATCACTCTATCTTTATTAACGCTTGATTCTACAAGCAAAATCACTTCACACAAAAGTGGATCATTTGTTTTGTAGAAGTGGCCTCTTCCATTATAGCTACTGAAATAATGGTAACTGTGCTGGAAAACGTAATGAATTGCAAGATGCGATTAGGAAGTGGAAATACGAAGGAACCAACACAGCTAAACAAAATCAGGCCGACCGCATGTACAGTGTAATAGGTCTAGTCACAGGGTAGTTAATGAATACTTCGATACCACTAAATGTTTAGCAGATTGTATATTACCCGATCCACAACATGTAAGGCATAAAATTTAGAAAGTATGTATTTTTTAATTTCTATCAGCAAATTAAACTGAATGATTCATTTATACACCGAATAAACATCATCAACATTATTTCAGATCATTCACCTCTCTTGGCTTCCTGTAAATGAAATTTGTATATAGTTTTTCTAGATTTCAATTTCATTGGATATCAGTCACATGATATTGCCTTTGTTATTGGTATTGCTTACTAGTTTGATCATGAGTCACATAATTTTCAACTGTCGTCTTCAAGACGATTCTCTGCCCTCACGAGCAGATAATATATATTTACGGAACAAGTATGTTATGTGACGGCTACACAACAAGGAATACCATGATTCGATGTTTTAGTGAATCCTTGAATTACCTGACAATTAATTATAGTTAAAATATTGAACGTTATTTAGTGAGTAGTACAAAAATGATTATTTATGAAACCCGTACAGAGATTAACACTAATCGCAAGTTCAAAGGACTGGTACAGGCTAGACTTGTAATTGATAGCTAAGGAAGAGTGTCTTCAGTGTAACGTAATAACCTACCCATTGAAATTTTAATAAGAGTTCATATGTTTAATTGTCTGTCAATGATATAAGAACAACCCACAATAAACAACCAGTTGTTCGTCATGTAATAGTTGATGGCCTTTAGTCCTCATAACTTGATCCTGATCTGTTTTGTTGTGGTCAAAATCCTGCAATAACGTTAAGTATGAAATAGAATTTTTCCATCTGTATCTCAGACGATAGAGACTGAAGTATGGCACACCGCTTTATTTACTTTCTTCAGGTACTTAGAAAATTATTTTTATTCTCTTAAATACGACAACACACGGTTAGTTAACATGATTAGAAATAAAGAGATTTTCTTATTACAATGATATTACCCGTAATACACGTAGCATTCAAAAAACTGTTAACTGCCGAGTTTATATTTGCCGGTAACCCCCTGCAGTGCAGGAAATAACCCCCGGCAGTGTTAATTAACACTGCAGGGGGCTACTACCAACTCTAAACCTGGCAACGAATTGCTTTCCACGTGTAACGTAAATTAGTACCGTAAATTAAGCGTAATACAGAGTGAAAATTATTTACCTGATTTTACAAGACTGTACCTTCCACAATAATTAATAAATTTTCACTTAACGCATAGGACTACAAAGATTTTATTTTCGAAAGAAACATCCCATTTTACAAAGATACATCTTTATTTTTGAAGCTACATTTAGGATCAAATCATCCAATTATCTTTCAAAAATATTCAACGTGCCCACACTGGATGGGCGACAGATATCCAGACGATAGTCAAACTCCTCCGATAATTTTGCCAGTCTGCCTGGTGTCGCTGCATTCGTTGCTGCTGATAAAAGTAACTTTTAACTTACTCACCAAAACTAAAAGTCTGCCTTTACGGTAGGTGCAAGTTGTGTTGCAGGAAATCATTTGACACTGTCCGGCACTCTCTTTTAGTGAAAAAGAAGTACAAGCTTGCCCAGTATCGGACCCGATTTGCGACTGGATTCTAGACTTCCTAGCACACCGAAATCAACATGCCGCTCTTGACGGAAGAAAATCGTCAGATGTAGAGGTAATATCAGGGGTAACCCAGGGGAGGGGGGGAGGGGTGATATAACCGTTACTGATTTCATATGTACACTGAAGCACCAAAGAAACTGGTCTCATGGGGACGTAGAACTTGGCGGCGCACTGTATGTTGTTCAGGAGGAGAAGGCTCTCCCTTCTCTCATAATCATCATCATCGTCATCACACAACACAAACACAACCCTACTATGTACACTGAAGCGCCAAAGAAATTGGAATAGGTATGCGTATTCAAATACAAAGATATGTAAACAGGCAGAATACGGTTCTGTGGTCGGCAAAGCCTATATAAGACAACAAGTCCCTGACGCGGTTGTTAGATCGGTTGCTGCTACTACAATGGCAGGTTATCAAGATTTAAGTGAGTTTGAACGTGGTGTTACAGTCGATTCCCGAGCGATGGGACACAGGGGTAGCGATGAAGTGGGGATTTTCCCGCACGACCATTTCACGAGAATCAGGAATTCGATAAAAGATCAAATATCCGACATCGCTGCGGCCGGAAAAAGATCCTGGAAGAACGGGACCAGCGTCGACTGAAGAGAATCGTTCAGCGTGACAGAAGTGCAGCCCTTCTGCAAATTGCTGCAGATTTCAATGCTGGACCATCAACAAGTGCCACCGTGCGAACCATTTAACGAAACATAATCGATATAGGCTTTCGGAGCCAAAGGTACACGAGTACACACTGCATGACACAAAGCTTTACGCCTCGCCTGGTCGAGTGAACCCCAACATTGGACTGTTGATGGCTGGAAACATGTTGCCTGGTCGGACGAGTCTCGTTTCATATTGTATCGAACAGATGGACGCGTACGGGCCTGGAGACAACCTCGTGAATCCATGGACCCTGCATGTCAGTAGGGGGCTGTTCAAGCTTGTGGAGTCTCTGTAATGATGTGAGGCGTGTGGACTTGGAGTGATATGGGACCCCTGATACGTCTAAATACGACTCTGACAGGTGACACATACGTAGGCACCCTGTATGATCCCTGCATCCATTCATGTCCATTGTGCATTCCAACGACTTAATCAATTCCAGCAGGACAATGCGACACCCCGCACATCCAGAATTTCTACAGACTGGCTCCAAGAACACCGTTCAGAATTTAAACACTTCCGCTGGCCACCAATCTGGCATGCCTTGCAACGTGCTTCTCAGGAGAGATATCCACCCACTCATACTCTTATGTATTTATGACCTGCAGGATTCATGGTGTCAGTTCCCTCCAGCACTACTTCAGATATCAGTTGAGTCCATGCCACGTCGTGTTACGGAACTTCTACGTGCTCGCGGCGGCCCTACACGACATGAGGCAGGTGTACGAGTTTCTTTGGCTCTTCATTGTATAATTAATGGTCTAGTAGAATGATTCAGAAGCGCTGTAAGGCTGTTCGCAGAGGATGCTATTGTCTATAAGATGGTAAAAAAGCCAGGAGACAGTAATGATTTGCGGTAGGACCTACGGAGGGTTGATGAATGTTATCGGAACAGGCAATTGATCCTGAACGTGAATAAATATGTTGCGCATGTATAGGAAAAGAAATTCGCTTCTGTAAAACTACATGATTGACGACAAATTTCTGGGAACAGTAACCACAGCAAAATTTGTAGGATAGTCTATCCGGAGCGACCTTAAGTGTAATGACCACATAAAACTAAAAGTAGGAAAAGGAAGTGTTAGACAGATTCATAGGAAGAACCTTAGTAAAGTGCAATTCATTCACTAAAGCAGATCTTGTTCGACCCATTCTTCAGTATTTTTCATTATTCGGGGATTCTCAACAGGTAGGACTGGTAGAAGAGATAGTGAAGAGCCAACGAAGAGCGACGAGTTTCGTCACGGGATCATTTAGTCGGTGAAAGAGCGTTAGAGAAATGCTCAGCGAACTCCTGTGGCAGACGGTACGTGACAGCCGTTGTGCATCACGTGGCGGTTTACTATTGATGTCTCGAGAGCATGCTTTGGGGAAAGAGTCGAACGACGTATTATTTCCTCCTAAAAACGCGTCGTGAAATCATCACATAGGAAAATTCGAGAAATCACAGCTAATGCGCCATTCGCGAAGGGAACGGTACAGGGAAGTCAGAAGTACCCTCCGCCATACACCATCAGGTGGGTTGCGGACTACTGATGGAGATTTAGATGCAGAGGACTCCCTAGCGCAGCTAGCAAACTCTCTTGCACACTCGTTCGTTTTGCACGATTACGAAAAAATGCTGAAATCTCCAATTTAAGCCGGCCGCGGTGGTCGAGCGGTTCTACGGGCTTCAATTTGGAACCGCGCGACTGCTACGGTCGCAGTTTCGAATCCTGCCTCGGGCATGGATGTGTGTGATGTTCTTAGGCTAGTTAGGTTTAAGTAGTTCTAAGTTCTAGGGGACTAATGACCTCAGAAGTTAAGTCCCATAGTTCTCAGAGCCATCTGAACCATTTTTTCCCCAATTTATTTCATTTCTCAACAGAACAGAACCGCACGCAAAATCAGTGCTAGTTCGTCCACGAGAGCTGTACGCATGTCGCACTGCACCAATGGCTTCCAAGGTCGCTGACCTCGCGGTATGTGATTTTATTTTTATATAGGAGTTTGCGAAGGACTGCAACTATGTGCCTGCAATTCCAACCGCTTTGGGAGAGCTTCGTCAACGTATAGCAAGAGCAGTGAATGCAGTGGCTCCGGAACTGCTTTCAAGACTACGAGACAAATTTAATTTGACACAGAGCGAGTTTTCGCCGTCGTTAGCACACCGGACTCACGTTCCGGAGAACGACGCTTCAGGTCCCCCCTCCGGCAATCGAGATATTCCCAAATCTCTCCGGGCGAATGCTTGGATTATTCCCTTAAAAGCGCTGGGCCGATTTCGTTTCGTATCCTTTCGTAATCCGAGCATACGCTCAGTTTTTATTGAGCGCCCTGTCTCTAATCTTCTTCCATTCCTTCAAATGTGACTAAAATTTTACAAGCAAAAAAATGACCGATGGAGCTCTAATACTGGGAAAGTGTGAAAATTTTTATACATTGGTTAGAGGAAGTGCCATGAAAGACATGCTAAAATCCTCGCTTGTGGGGGTGAATGTGGGGTTGGGGGTGCGTTTGAAGGTCACATTTGTATGTTTTTCTTGAATAACTGGAAAACCGTGGTCTGTAACAAAAACGTATCCCAGTACAAAATTCAGTAGTACATTTCCTGCAAAAGTGTTCCTATTCAATTTTTTTCTAAGCTTAATTATATGCGCACAGAGCACGAGATATTAATAAAACTCTCGCACACAGCACACTCGCAGTAGCAAAGGTGGGTTTTGTAGGTCAGTTTCCGATGATTTCCCGACTTGATGGATCACAGCTGTCCTATATCAAATTGCTCCTTACGACTTCCTCTACACCACTGTGTTATGTTATAATCAATTGTCATTTATACCCTGTAGTATTGAAGTTTGTCGCTGTTTCAATGGTGAAAGATAAATGAAAGTTTTATCGTAAACGTAACAGTAAAAATACGTCAAGTTGTATGCGCATTGATACATTAGAAAATCAGAAAGTGCTCTTAAAGACCTAGAGTAGTGGTAGGATGGTTAACATGCCGCACTCGCATTTGGAAAGAGGATGGTTCAAATCTCCTCAGCTATCCAGATTTAAGTTTTGCGTGATTTCCCAAAGGTACTTAAAGCAAATGCCTGGATGGTTCCTTTGTTAAAGTCACGGTTGATTTCCTTCTCTCATTCGAGCTTGTGCTCCATTTATAATGACCTGGTGCCGACAGATTGTTAAATTCTGATTTTCCTTCCTTTTTTTAGGTTTAATACAGAAACACTGTAGTCTCCGGCGTAAGCCGAAATTCACGACCTGCTTCTATCTTCATTCTCGTACTGTGGAAGAGATACGCTTGTAAAATCAGATTTTTATGTAACAGTATGTATAATGAAAACAGTTAATTACTCTGTTGTGCGGAATACTTGTGGAAAATACATGGTTTCTACCACATAAGCAGTAAATGCTATTGACAATGTTGACTGGAATACTCTCTTTCAAATTCTGAAGGTGGCAGGGGTAAAATACAGGAGGGAAAGGCTATTTACAATTTGTACAGAAACCAGATGGCAGTTATTAAGAGTCGAGGGGCATGAAAGGGAAGCATTGGTTGGGAAGGGAATGATACAGGGTTGTAGCCTATCCCCGATGTTATTCAATCTGTAATTGAGCAAGCAATAAAGGTAACAAAAGCAAAATTCGGAGTAGGTATTAAAATCCATGGAGAAGAAATATAAACTTTGAGGTTCGCCGATGACATTGTAATTCTGTCAGAGACAGCAAAGGACTTGGAAGAGCAATTGAACGGAATGTACAGTGTCTTGAAAGGAGGATATAAGATGAACATCAACAAAAGCAAATCGAGGGTAATGGAATGTTGTCGAATTAAATCGGGTAATGCTGAGAAAATTAGATTAGGAAAGGAGACACTTAAAGTAGTAAATGGGCTTTGCTATTTGGGGAGCAAAATAACTGATGATAGTCGAAGTAGAGATATAAAATGTAGACTGGCAATGGCAAGGAAAGCGTTTCTGAAGAAGAGAAATTTGTTAACATCGATTTAAGTGCCAGGAAGTCGTTTCTGAAAGTATTTGTATGCTTTCGAAATGTGGTGCTACAGAAGAATGCTGAAGATTAGATGGGTAGATCACATAACTAATGAGGAGGTATTGCATAGAATTGGGGATAAGAGGAGTTTGTAGCACAACTTGACTAGACTTGATAGGACATGTTCTGAGGCATCAAGGATCATCAATTTAGTATTGGAGGGCAGCGTGGGGGGTAAAAATCTTAGAGGGAGATCAAGAGATGAATACGTTAAACAGATTCAGAAGGATGTAGGTTGTAAGAGGTACTGGGAGATGAAGAAGCGTGCACAGGATAGACTAGCATAGAGAGGTGCATCAGATCAGTCTCAGGACTGAAGACCAAAACAACTACAAGCAGCAAATTTATTGTCCTGACATCAGTAGAAAGTAACTCTAGTAGTTTATTACAGTTCAGATTGGTTCCATCATTACCCATTCTACTGTACCCAGAAACTTCCTGCAGATTAAAAAAAATACTGGAAGGTAGAGGAGATGAAATGGCGGAGTATAGCTGTGAGTGTGAGTCAGTAGTAGTGCTTGAACAGCTCAGTTGGTGCTGCACTTGTTCTCCCAAAGGCAAAATACACAGTTTCGTCTGCTTCGACACCCAATTTTAATCTCCCAGGAAGTTACAAATCAGAAAACACTCTGCTGTAGTGTGAAAATTCGTTCAGATTATTCGGTTTACCATTGATTGATATAGTTGCTGGATGTCCTCTTGAACGATATCTTCCCAAGTTCTGTCCAATTGGGGCGTTAGATCGTCAATATCTCGTGCTGCTTGAAGGGCCCTGCCCATAATGCTCCATACGTTATTGGGGAGAGATCGGGCGATCTTGCTGGTCGAGGTAAGGTTTCACAAGCACGAAGGCAAATAATAGAAACTCCCGCTATGTCCGAGTAGGCATTATGTTGCTGAAATGTAAGCCACGGATGGGTTTCCACGAAGGGCCACAGAACGGGGTGTAAAATATCGTCGATGTACCGCTGTGCTGTAAACTGCCGCGGATCACAACCAAAGAGGTCCTGGTATGAAAATGAATGGCACCCCAAATCATCACTCCAGCTTGTCTGGCCGTATAGCGGGCGACAGCCTTGTTGGTACCCCATCACTGTCTTTGGCCTGGAATCTCACTGCGTATAATTGTCTTAGATGGCGAGTCACGCTTCGAATTGAGACGCGATGACAGGCGAAGACTTGTCTGGAGACGCTCCAGACAGCGATAGGACACCATCCTGACTGTCACTCGCCAAACGGCCCAAAACTCAAGAGCGATGGTATGGGTTGCTACTTCTTTTCATAGCAGGACCCTTTTCTTTGTCATTCGCGGCACACTTACAGTACGGACGTCCGTCGACTATATTCTACGTGCCGTTCTGTTACCCTTCGTGGCAAGCCATGCTGGGTTTACATTTCAGCAAGATAATCCTCGCCCGCAAAAGGGGAGAGTTTCTACTGCTTGCCTAAGTGCTTGTTAAACCACATCTTGGCCTGCAAGATTGACAGATGTTTCATGATTGTGAACGTTTGGAGTTTTATGTCCTTAGGTTAGTTTGGTTTAAGTAGTTCTAAGTCTAGGGAACCAACGACCTCAGCTGATAAGTCACGTAGAGCTTAGAGCCATTTGAACCATTTGAACCTGCAACCAATGCGGTATTTTGACTATTTAACGCACCAGCTGGATAGAATTCGGGACGATATCCGTCAAGAGAACATCGAGAGGTAGACGAACGCGTTATTGATTTGCTCGATAAGTGAGAGTCTTTCGTTTATAAAGCACCCACTCTTTCTGAAATCGTAATTATTTATCTGTCGGTACATTTACATCACGTCTACTGATTTCCTTTCCGTTCGGATAATTCCTTCGTGGTGCGTCGTTCTTTTGTCTTTGAGTGTTTGCCTGTTCGGTGACTCATTGAGGCTGTAATAGACTATTCGCAGTCCATCCTGTGCAATAGTAGGTACTGGAAGCGACAGGAACTTGTTTCTTCTGACTTCAGGTCCATTGCACCTGGTTGACGGTGTGGAATGTACAGTTTAACGTGAAACCTGGATCACCGAAAAGCTCGGGATTTTCCAACAACACGCTGGCCACGGCCACGCACAGCGTAGCAACAGAGTGGCAGCAACAGTCGGCCGGAAACTAACAAGTGGATAGACCTGTTGCACCGCCCGGCTCGGCAGGCGGGCGCCTCGTCTGTATCTACTGCCACAGCAGCTGTCAGTGCTCGCGTATAATTGTGTCCGCGACAACGGCAGTAATGACAGAAGTAGTTGCTGACACCTGCTATTAATACATGGTCTTCCACCCTGTCTTATATTCTCAATTCCCATACAATTCTTTGTTTGAACCCAACTTCACAAGTATATAAATGCCTGATAATAGCAATTTAAACCTTTGTTGACTGTTAATCAACCGTGACTGTTTCAATATGGGAAGAATTTTGCATAGACGGCTATCAGTCACAAAATTTGTTGATTACTTTAATTATTTAATGAAGCAACATGTTTCAAGACATGAAACTTACCTTCAGACTGCAGTGCCAACTCGTAACATTTAACAAACGTACACATACACATTAAACTTGTGAATAGTCTCGGCATGTATTGTGGCCGTCCTTTCTCCACTGGATGGCCACAGCACATGCCGAGGCTGCATAGAATAACGTCTATGTATATGCGTACTGTTGTTAAATTTTTTTATTGCCATTTCAGCCTGAAGATGAAGTCTACTGCTCGAAATGTGTGGCTTCATTAAATTATTTAACTAATCAACAAACTTTGTGACTGGTAGCAGTCTCTGAAAATCCTTCTCATAATTGATAGTAGCCTGTATAAGATTATGTACATGACATTGTTTTCAGTATTAGATAATTACAGAAGGTGAGTAGTGTAAGAGGGGTAACTGTAGTTTCTTTCAGTGTATCTGTTTTTCTCGTTACATAGGCAGAGTAAAGCAGACTTCACAGACAAATTGTAGAAGATTGTTCAGGTATATTTTCTGAGTACTTTGGTATGAGGTATCCATGATCTCCGCTTGCATGTTACTGAGTAATTGCATTTCATTTCTTACTACCAGTTATCTTCGTATGTATATTGGAATGAAAATATGTGCTCAACAATCGAAATGCCGACAGTATGAATTGTATGTGTCGCTACAAAAAGCTTGTGCCATTCGCTCGAGGTACATACTGCTTACAACACAAATGACCGCATTATTCTTCGTCCTCAATTTTGCACTCAGCATTGCTCTGTCTTGTCTGGTGTTAGTTTCTCAGGCAGTGTTAGATGCACGTTAACAAGGATATGCAGAAGAACGGATATGTTTACCGATGGAAAAGTGAGTGATAAGCATCCCGAGCAGGGCAAATTCGATAATATTTTTCCACTCAAGTTACTCATCATTTGAGAGTCTTCTTTCTCTATAATCCCCCCACCCAACCACCACCACCTCCAACCCTTTTCCACCGCGCATTTTCACTGAATGACAGTTTTCGCAACTAATTGTGATGCACATTGTATAAGAATTTTCAACTGGGAGGCCCTGGCTCCCCTCTCACCGTGGCGGCAAAGCCGCAGCTACTCATCTATGCTATCTACCGTTTTATTCGTTGTCTTCAATATAATTTAAATGCAACTGAGCCGAATAAGGCTTGCGAATAAACCTTGCTTCTTTGTAAGTACTTTGAGTCCAGCGCCTTACCATTCACAGCCTCATACTACCTACAATTTCACTGTTAGCATAACATGGCTATGATTGTGTGTGGGGTGTTGTGCAGAAATAAAACTGGCAGGAAAAAAAGATTGTTTTCTTTGGCATAGTGTACTTCTTCCTGTTTTGGCTGCAGGTGACCGTATGGTGGTGTTGACCATGAGAAAGTGAGCTGCATTGGCCATAACTTATTCGAAGAAAAATCGATCCCAATGTGAATTCACTCTATGTGGTTCACCCGCAGAAGCCGCCACGGAGTTAAGCCAGTGTTTGCTTGATGCATTGGACCGCCGACTCTGTATCACAGTTGACGACATTGGCGAGCAAGGTGCCACCTGGACTGTATACAGTTGATTACTTCCTGGTGTGCAAACGAATACTGAATTGTTGCTGAGAACCTCCGCTACACATTTGCAGATCTTAGGAGTACAGGTGCACTTAAACCATTTGTGCAGCCATGTTCAGGATTTACGAGGGCTGAATACGGGCTTCAAAGACGCCCCTTTTAATGAACAACATTGTGAAAAAGTCATTCTGTTGCAGTTTAACACTAGTTTACTAATTGGCAGGATATCACCGGACAGGATAAAGTGTACTTCTTTCCTCCTGACCAAGATACGTGGGGTAATGAGTCCGCAATCACGCATAGAGATCATGGGAGCAGATGGAAACGGTTCAACAAATTACCTGATCTGCTTTTATCAATAATTCAAAACATCAGTGAACTGTCGACTGCAATAAGTTGTGAAATTTAGACTTATTGTCGTTAACAGTTCGGTTACAAAATCAGGCCATACTTCTAAAAACTGCCTGTTCAGTAATATTTCAAATAATTTATCCTTTAACGTACGGCATTTTAAGCAGAACTACAGCCGAAGTCCTTGATCACGGTGAGTCGTTCGTTAACTTGCGTGAAAAAATTGTTTTACATTAATGTATCAAGAGAGTTAAAAATTAAATGGCCTATTTATATTTTTACTATGTTCAAAATCACAGAGGGCCACTTGTCCGATAAGTTGATGTTGTCTGGATGACCATGTTAGCTCTTTGCCTTAGAGTTACTGAACAGGAAGCAGTTAATAATGCGTTAGAAGGTACAGAATGTGGCGAGAAGACTGTTCTCTTACACTGTTCACTAACAAACTGGGGACTTTTGTCGAATTGGATAAGGTGCAAGCGGGTATGGAGAACATCCGATATAGTGACAAATAACGTTGCACTGATGAATACACGTTTGAGCTTTCGTGTGTTCATAAAAACACATCATCTGATAAGAAGGGAGAACAGTTTGCATCTGATAGTGGAACTTGTTTCCGCCACAAACAATTAGGTCAGCTAGTGCTGAATTGTCCGGTACCGCGGGACACTGTTAAAAAGGGATGACGTCATGAGTCAGTAGCTCATGATAGGGATCTCGGTGAGACTTTAATAAGGTAATAGGTGTTCGAGGTCGGTTTTACACTTTCTTTGCGCTAGCTTAAAGCACGAACCGGCATGTGTTTTCCTGAACTCAGGCAGTATTATTTCTCTGCTTGATTATCAATGGTATTAAACGCAGACACAGATTTGTAAATTTCCTTCCTTAAAATTAGTTTCCAAGGAGTACTGTACTGTAAATGTGAAATTGCTGACTGGGTTAGAGAAAGTCCTTGTCAATTTAAGTGTTAAAGGGCTGTTATGGCCAAAGAGATTTATTGTTGTGAAGTGGTTTCATGGCTGAACCTTTATAGCCGGTAAGCTCCTATGGGACCTAACTGCTGAGGTCATCGGACCCTAGACGTATACACTGCTTAATCTAAGCCGGCCGGAGTGGCCATGCGGTTCTGGGCGCTACAGTCTGGAACCGAGTGACCGCTACGGTCGCAGGTTCGAATCCTGCCTCGGGCATGGATGTGTGTGATGTCCTTAGGTTAGTTAGGTTTAATTAGTTCTAAGTTCTAGGCTGATGACCTCGGAAGTTAAGTCGCATAGTGCTCAGAGCCATTTGAACCATTTGAACTACTTGATCTAACTTATACTAACTTACGCTAAGGGCAACACACACACCTATGCCCGATGGAGGTTGTTCTACATTATTGGGGAAAGCAGATTTTTTAAATCCCAGCATGAGAAAAAATAATTTCTGTTCAAATGTGAGTGAATTCCTAAGGAACCAAACTGCTGAGGTCATCGCTCCCTTGGCTTACACTCTATTTAAACTAACTTAAACTAACTTACTGTGAGAACAACACACATACCCATACCCGAGAAAGGACCCGAGCCTTCGGCGGAAGGAGCCGCGCAATCCGTGATATGGCGCCTCAAACCGCGCAACCATTCCGCAAGGCTATTTTTTGTGTATTCGTAATTATGTTCAGGGTGTTTTTAATGTTCAAGGTAAGCTCGTTCCTACTAATGTGGCTCATATGAACGAATTACAAGCTCAGTAATTTCTTAAATTACTTGATTAATTTTCCAGTGCCGTTACCGACAAAATTAAGTATCAAATTCACCTTACAGATCAAATTCCTGTCCGGGAAGCTCATTATTGTTTCTCTTCTCCTAAAATGAACGAACTACGTCCCATCATATCTCAGTTTTTAGCCGACATGATGATTAAGCTGATAGTTACATCGTATGCTTCACCTGTTTTCTTGCGCCAAACGTTAATGGTGCACATTATCAGCTGGTGTTGGATTACTGGGCCTTGAACCAATCATTCCGCTCGCCCTATCTCTATAACTGTTTCAGTTGATTTGCTGGAGCCCAGTATTTTAATATTCTAGATTTTATCAGGTGTATCATCATGTGCTGTTGACAGAAGAGTCTAAGCGTTTTACTGTATTTTGTAAAGACTGGAATTTGATCGTATATAACAGTGTCATCTTCGGGTTGGCCGCTGGGGAAAATGTGTTGTTGCGTTTACTGTATTTTGTTTTATGTGAAGATAAGTTTATATGTGTTTACAACTATGTAGACAAAGTTGCCGTATACAGTAAATCTGTCCTGAATACTTCTATCATCTTCGTCAGGTTTTGCGCCGTTAATTTAGAGTGTCGGGAAATCTTTTTAGGGAACATTGTCTTAGGTGGCAGCATCAAGATCGTACTAATGCTATCTTTCAGTTTCCTCCACCTAAGGATAGGAAAGGTGTGTCTATATTTATAAGAATGGCGAATATTAGTAGAAAAATTTATATCTAAACTCTCCCAGCGAGTTCTACGTCTGAATCAATTACTTATATGTCAGAAGGGTTAACAATCTCAGTCGACTGAATCCAGAAATGTGCGCTGCTCAGGCTTTTCCTGATTTGGAACATGTGTTTATTCTTCACACCGACGCATCTAATTCCTGGATAGCTGTGGTGTTATTGCAAAGCTATAATGGTGAAGAGAAGGTGGTAGTCTATGCTTCAAGAGCCTTATCATCTGCCAAAATTAAATATTAAATTTACGATTTGGAAGATCTGGCTGTCCTATTCATTATCTCAAGAATAGCTAATTCTATCTGAAGCATAACCAATTCCACCTAGAAACTAAGGAGTACCGACAATCAAACCACTGATGCTCTTAGTCACATGTTTCGTAGTGAGCCTGAAATAATAATAGAATCGGAAGTCTGTCAGAAACTCTCGTGATTTCTTACAGTCCTGAATGACGTACCGTTATTACTTATGAGGGAAAGGCAGAGTCAAGTTGTTGTTGTTGTGGTCTTCAGTACAGAGACTGGTTTGATGCAGCTCTCCATACTACTCTATTCTGTGTAAGCTTCTTCATCTCCCAGTACCTACTGCAACCTACATCCTTCTGAATCTGTTTAGCGTATTCATCTCTTGGTCTCCCTCTACGATTTTTACCCTCCGCGCTGCCCCCCAATACTAAATTGGTGATCCCTTGATGCCTCAGAATATGTTCTACCAACCGATCCCTTCCTCTACTCAAGTTGTGCCACAAATTTATCTTCTCCCCAATTGTAGTCAATACCTCCTCATTAGTTATGTGATCTACCCATCTAATCTTCAGCATTCTTCTGTAGCACCACATTTCGAAAGCTTCTATTCTCTTCTTATCTTCAGAGTTGTCGGCCGGAGTGGCCTTCCGGTTCTAGGCGCTACAGTCTGGAACCGAGTGAACGCTACGGTCGCAGGTTCGAATCCTGCCTCGGGCATGGATGTGTGTGCTGTCCTTAGGTTAGTTAGGTTTAAGTAGTTCTAAGTTCCAGGCGACTGATGACCTCAGAAGTTAATTCGCATAGTGCTCAGAGCCATTTTAACCATTTTCAGAGTCAAGTATCTCGGTTCAATAACGTTAAACAACTTAATGAAGGTATATTTTGGATAAATGGCAGCATCGGTCGTTAATATTGAGATCCTTTGTTTTACAGATCGATTTCGGTCATTGTGTGATCATCTTCAGAGCTAAAAATACATCAGACACGAGGATCTTAACACATATCTATAACCACCATCAAAAAGTACAGAAACAGAAAATTATATACAAATATACAGATTCTCATACATATCAAATTATATGAACTTTTTCTGCCCATATTATAGCAACACAACAACATTTTCTATGAGGTGTAACATGTAGTGTGGTGATTACTTCCCACAGATCTCTTCACTTTTATTGCATACAATAATTTTTAAATTTACTGAAGAGCCTATCTTGAAACCATAGCAGTTATCCTTAGCAGTTTCCGATCCCACGTTCACTGAGCTTGTAGCTTACACAGACACCTAAATAAGCTCAGTGTTGCAAAAACAAGCATTGCAGTCCTCTCTATGTTCCAAAGCGCACACCACGCTGACATCAAATACAAGAAATACCATCAACAGAAAAGCCAAAGCTTACATAAAAAATAACCTTAAAAAACACTTGACGATTTTTTACCGTCAGGAATCATAGCAAAACTTTAAAAACGTAACACAGGCATAACAAAAATACAATAAATTTATGCCCTCTGACGTTAAGTACAAGGTAAAATTTCATACAAGTATACCTAACGTAAAAGCACAGAGTAATTTCTTAAAACCGAAATACACAAAAGCCTTTCAACATTTCCAAAAGCATCGGTTGAATATAAAAACATCAATCTCTACAATGGGACGTTACGTCCTCTCTTATCGTATTCGAAGACTTGCCCAACCTAATGATTGACATTCTCAGTGTAAATTCTCAACAGGCATTTACAAAAGGTAATAAAAAGATATTAACAAACATACAATAATCTCCCATATGATGTACCAGACCCGTAATACTACTATTTCCAATGTGAGCAACTGACGTGAAATTTCAATAACGACAAAGTAGGCTACTGTGATAACTTCAGTGAATAAACAGGCATATGCCAAATATACTTTGCAAATAGGGCTCGAAAATAAAACTAATATCCACCATTTGCTAGCAGAGAGCTTGTTAAATAACTCGTAGCAAAAAATTTCTCAAGAAGAGGCTTCCCTAAATGAGAACCAAATTTACGCTCATATTGTGAATCAGCATGTTGTAAGAGCGTCATACCGGCTAACCTTCCGTCTCGTTGTTGGCTTTGTGAAAGGCTTTCTTGTCATGTGGTAGGCAGCTCTCAGAGCGGTCCCAGAAATTGGCACCTTTCGTAGCTGTCTGCTCACTAAGAAACGTGCAATTACGAGGTTTCAAATAGTAGCAACTCTCCAGCTCTTCAAGGAGATCCAGATATCTGCCTTTTTCTCCCATATGCACCAATTTAAGATGCGATTTGAAGTCAGGACGAGCATGGCCCGTATCAAGCAAATG
Source organism: Schistocerca nitens (assembly GCF_023898315.1). Taxonomy (NCBI): domain Eukaryota; kingdom Metazoa; phylum Arthropoda; class Insecta; order Orthoptera; family Acrididae; genus Schistocerca; species Schistocerca nitens. The sequence continues at coordinate 350,214,019 of NC_064617.1, forward strand.
TGCCGCAAAGTTGGATCTATCGACAATATCCCTACTATTTAGCGCAACATGCTCGCGGTATCTTTTTTTTTTCGAGTTTTCTCCTGTCTCCCTCACATAGCATTACAATCAGCACACTATAATCTGTACACCCCTAAATTTTTGAAAATCATAGCAGCTCTAGCACTAAAAATCCCATAGTAAGGTAAAGTAACAAAGTTCATCTGTCCATTACTATTCGGAACTGGCAAACATCCCTGCTCATTCATCTTCACATTTTTGTTATAAATATTACTCACATAACCATCAGGCTAATCTAACTGGAATAATACAAGTTGTTTCTTGGCAGTCTATTAAAAATTTTTTGTGCTATCACATTTGTTATTATGGTATATTTCAGACTTCTCTTTGTAGAGAACTGGTTCCAGCTGTCTGTATGTATTTTGACCAATCCCTATGCGGGACCATTTCAGCATGTACAAAAAAAAATGATAAAATTAAGAAGCATCTACCTTGGAGGACTTCGAACTCTGACATAAGGAAATTAGTTGGTGAGTGTCAAGACTGTATGATGGATAAGCCTATTTCAAATAGCTGTCAGGGTTTCTTGCATTCTGCTCGATTATTTGGGATATATTCCCCGTACAAGAAATCGTAGTAGGTTGTCAACACATTTGCCCCTTTTATTTGGCTAGTTACGAGTACAGCAATATCAACTGGAGATACCGTCCGGCATTTGCCAAAAGCCTTTCCTGTTTTTGGGCCATCCATGGTTCTGGTAATCAAAAGAATGCCCGCTTTTTTGTCACAATAATTTTAAAAATTTTGATTCAATAATGCAGGTCATCATATTGACCACAAATTATCCGCAGCCATCTTATACCGAACGATTCAACCCTAATTTGAAATGGGCCCTTAATATTTTTCACGCCCAGCCTGAGGTAAAGTGGGACCATCTTATCAAATGCCTTAATTTTGTCTTTAATTCTGCAGTTCATGAAACCCAAAGGACAACATCCGCTAAGCTGATGTTCACATATCCTATTAATTCACCTACATCTAATTTACGGTCGATAAATGACCTCCATCCTGCTAAGAACATTAAAGAACATTGGCAAACGGCAAAGTACACTCGCTTCACACAAAAGAGGGAGGCTGCAGGATGTGATAGGATGAGACACCCTATATCGATTAGGTTTGGACACATAATAAGGGTAGTCAGAAGACTTCAGCCAAATGCTCCCCTGCTTTGTTGGCCGTTATAATGTCGTCAAGGTGATATCCTGTCAGCTTTCGTGCCCAGAGTAGAAAAACCAAGAAAATATTAGGACACATATAAGTCAGCTTAATGTTAGATCTATTAACTGGGATGCTGAACTACATAATATACCATAACTAAATTTGCCTCCATCCCCACTTCCAGTTGTTTCTGTTTAATGTGGGAGAATTGAGGCATGTGCGCGTGAGATTTGATACCTGCCGCGTATTAAACTTCTCTATATTTTTATCGTAACAACGGGTTCGCTGGTGCCCACAAGAGCCAGCGTAGCCGCATGCCGGGAGAATGTGCCCTCTCCAGTCTCAATGTCTGCTTGCTGTGTGCATGGTAGCTATGGCAGCTCACTGAGGACCAAGATATGATAAGTCGTGTTACGGATGATGCTCCTTAGCTGTGAAGAGTGCGTCTACTACATTTAAAGAATCAGTGCTTCCCTCTGCCTTCGTGACCGCAGATCCGCATCTTCAGAGTCGGCACGTCTCTTGTTTCTGCCGCTTTAACGTGTGGCTAAGTACTGGCTGTGCTTGGTGAAAACCGCTGTTCTTTGATTGAGGCATTGTCATAGGTATTTAATTTGGGTTCTCGAGTGTAATGCTGTCTAGCTTTGATTAGTCGCTGTTATATTGGTTTTAGTCCTCAATGTGGGTCAGCGGTCCGAGTTACCGGGACATGTCTGCGCTATTTTTAGGCCTAAATATCCTGCCAAGCTGAAGTTCTTTTTCAATTGGTGGAGTCATACCTTGCCATTAAAAGCAAATTATTTCCTAAATTGGGTATACCCTTTTTGAGTTCCATGTTACAGCAGTTATGAAAGATTAATCTTTTAAGATGTTTGTTCTCTTAAATCATGCATGTGTTAAACTGCCACAATTACTTTTAAGGTTACAGAGTCGAAGTATTAAAACTTGGAATGTTCATAGGTAAAGCCTTAGAGGGACTTACCAGAGCATTCGGGATGTAAACTACAACCCATTTCCGTTGTTGTCGACTTGTGGCTATGTTGTTTTAAGTTTTACTTTGTGTTTTAGAAAACCTAGTCTGAGTGGAATGAAGAGACCATGCGATTTCTGGACTAATCTCAAAGTGGGCTCTCCCTATCAAGGCCTGATTATTAATCAAATATAGTTCTCAACTCCTTGAACTAACTGTGATTTAATATTGGTAATGATTTCACTTTTAAACTGTTAATATTCATTCTCGCTCTATTTACGGGCAAAATTAGTTTTTTTTTTAATATTTGAAGGAATATCTTAAAGTGTTGTTTGCTTTGTATGATTCGTTTGATGGCGCTGCACTGACGCCTCTTTTTTGATTGTTCATATTTTGTCATTATTGTTTAAATGCCACTACAATGAATTAATGTTGGGCAAAAACTTTGTTCCTTTGTGGGTTTGTTAAGTACAGCATCTTCACTCCTGAATACCTGCTATCTACTATTATATGAATCCTGCACCGGTTTGTAAACTGTAGGCCAAACTTTATCCATCACTGAACTCGTGAATCCATGGATAAGATCTTGTTATAGTTCACCAATGAATGGGAAAATTGTTTTGTCAGGTGAATAGGTTACGATCTCTAGTTTGAGGATCCCATAGCTTGCTCGTAAATAACCCTCCCCCCATACCTTCACAGAAGTAAAACGGTGCATCCCCAACAAACCATCGACCTTCAAGTGGTGGGCTGGCTAGAGTATCCCAACGATAGAGATAGCCATACTGTAGGCTGTTACTTCGGAGGGATATCTGTGGAGAGTGCAGACTAGCATATAGGTTCTGAAGAGGTTCATCAGCATATTGATACAGGGAAAACAGTCTGATTGATAAACTGATCTCCTTGTAACATACACAACTGGGCTATGCCATATTGGACTGTACACAGCTGTAAGTAGGAAAAATCTACAGCCAATATATTTCCTGAGGAGACGCAATACAACTGCTCGTATAGAGAGCTGGATCAAATCATCTCGCGAGTCAATGACCACAGCAACAACAACAACAGCTGCAAGGTATCATTCCTAGGAAAGCATGTTATGAAATGCCACCATTGTGTTTCTGACAATAAAAAACAATGTAAGCCCATAATAAAGTCCTGTTTAGCAAGTACCGCGGTCTAGTCAACACAACAGTCATTATTGTAGCTAAAATATTTAAGGATTGAGATTGGTACCAGTATCGTAATCTTATGCAGTTTTAACAAGCACCTTGAAAATTTGCAGAACTGAAAGAGATTACGATAAAGCGATCACCTTCATGACGGAGTGGTGACAGGAAGGTCATACGATCGTCCTCTGTCACTGACATTGCCGAATCCCGACCCCGTGAAGTTACGGGACAATTGCCTCGAAAGCTATATCGATTTTAAACGATGCAGTAATAAGAGAATTTCTGCAAGAGAAGAACGTTAATATGATTCTCTAAATCCATATTAGGTCTCAAAAACTCGGTGTTCCTAAACTAATATTACTATAGATGCACAAGACTTAATAGTCGAAACTATGCAAGTGCCAAGGAAGTTACGTATCAGGCCAAAATACCGAGAAGCCCATGAGTAGATTCGAAAATGTTACCGACCTTCCTATCTTATATCTAGGAGAAGACTGAAGTGCAGAAATTTTTACCATAAACTATTCGATTTCAGAGGATGGATTTTCGGTTTCTCATTTTTTAACACCTAAATTATGTAATCATTAATACTTCTCCTAACTGGAGCGTAGCCAGTCTACAGAAACTGCGTTTAACGACCAGTAAATACGCTTTTAAAGTTTGGTGCTTCATATCACCGATTTTTCGTGTTTGGAGGCAGTTTTTATGGTTTCGTGCCTCAATCTGTAAAATCGAAACTCTTAGAGAATCGCTTTGTTGTTCGTCTCTCTGTCTGTCCGACTCTTTAGAACGCTTTTTCTCAGGAGTGGATAGAGGAATCAAATTCAAATTCATGTCATTTATTAAGGTCTATAGTGCCTTGCAGGTGTAAAACTTTTAAGCCTCTAAATCACTTCAATCAAAAGACAGGGCCATCTGTGTCATATATTTTGATACTCGAAAAATCACTCATCACTGTCCATCTGTCCGCCCGTCCGTCATTTAAGATCCCTTTTTCTCTGGAACAGTTTGACATATCAAGTTCAAGATTATGTCACATCCTTAAACGTATGGTCCCTTGACAGCTTAACAGATTTAAGTCAATGCAATAGAAATTTTGGTCATTTATGTCACAAATTTTGATACTCGCCAATTCACTCATCAAAACCTTTTGGGTACTTCACGTTGACCTAGAAATGAAATCTGGCAAGAAGCAAGGATTCACAATACAAGTGAAGGAAAAATCTGAAAACTGTTAAATTGTAATTATATCGCATAAAATATCTTTCGCCATGTGAACACACATTGCATTCATCATCCTTGAAAAGTATAGCAGACGGACGTTACTGAATACAGACACAGAATGTAAGTTGTAGTTATGTTTTAGTAAGTAAATAAAAAAGTTTTAATAAATCTTTCTCTACACACATAAACTTTAGTCCCTTCCTCGCTTCTATTTGTATGTCCGGGGTAGTCTGGAAAACTACTGGAGGGATTTCCTACTAGCACATTCACGAGATACTGTATCTGTAATACAATGAAGAGACAAACAAACTGGTACACCTGCCTAATATCGTGCAGGGCACCAGCGAGCACGCAGAACTGCCGAAACACGACGTGGCATGGATTCTAATAATGACTGAAGTAGTGCTGGAGGGAACTGACACCATGAATCCTCTAGGGCTGTCGATAAATCCGTAAGAGTACGAGGGGTGGAGATCTCTTCTGAAGAGCACATTGCAAGACATATCAGAATTTTCATATCTGGATAGTTTGGTAATCGGTGGAAGTGTTTAAACTCAGAAGAGTGTTCCTGGAACCACTCTGTAGCAATTCTGTAGGTGTGGGGTGTCGTATTGTCCTGATGGAATTGCCCAAGTCCGTCGCAATGTACAATGGACATGAATAGATGCAGGTGATCAGACAGAATGCATACGTACGTGACACCTGTCAGACTCGTATCTAGATGTACTGCGTGTCTTGAATCACGCCAATTGCACACGCCCCACACCATTACAGAGCCTCTACCATCTTGAACAGTTCCCTGCGACGTGCAAGGTCCATGGATTCATGAGGTTGTCTCCATACCCGTACACGTCCATCCACTCGATAAAATTTGAAACGAGACTCGTCTAGCCAGGCAACATGTTTCCGGTCGTCAACATTCCAATGTCGGTGCTACGGGCCCAGGCGAGGCAGTCATCAATGGTACGCGAGTGGGCCTTCGGCTCCGAAAGCCCGCACCGCTGATGTTTCATTGAATGGTTCTCACGTTGACACTTGTTGACGGCCCAGCATTGAAATCTGCAGCAATTTGCGGAAGGGTTGCACTTCTGTCACGCTGAACGGTTCTCTTCAGTCGTCGTTTGCTCAGTTCTTGCAGGATTTTTTCTTGCCGCAGCGATGTCGGAGATTTGATGTTTTACCGGATTCCTGATATTCACGGTAGAGTCGTGAAATGGTGGTACGGGAAAATTCCCACTTCATCGCTACCTCAGAGATGCTGAGTCCCATCACTCGTGCGCCGACTATTACACCACGTTCAAACTCACTTAAATCTTGATACCTGCCATTGTAGCAACAGTAACCGATCTACCAACTGCGCCAGACCTTCGTTTTATATAGGCGTCGCCGACCGCAGCACCGTATTCTGCCTGTTTACCTATCTCTGTATTTCAATCCGCATGCCAGTACCAGTCTCTTTGGCACTTCAGTGTATGATGAGATCGTTCGCTGGGAATATTCTAACAAGATTCCAAAACTCCAACCTTGTATTCTGTTGAACAAAGTTCCATAAGACTTCTTTTATTTCAACGATTAGTATTTGCACAGTTCTGGGGTTAACCAACGATTCATTCACTCTTAGAAAAATAATGCCTGTATCTTTGGAGATGTTCGATGAAGGCACAGCTCCCAAATGGAATACGTCGCCTCGGCAGTTCTCTCTGGATTGCTCGAGACGGCGCCGGCTGACCTTCCAGGTAAGACCTTAATCCGCGGCCTTTGAATAACTAACTTCTTAATAGTCTGAGCCAATCCTGCTTGCGGCTGCAGACGACGTCGCGCTCGCCGGCTAATCAGGTTTAAATTAGCCTGGCCGCCCCTCGGCCCGCGTCAGACGCTGCCCGCGCCGCACTCCCCAGCGGCGGACGTGAGCACCCGCGCTGGCCCACTCCCTCGCTAGCCTCGCATTCCGCCCTTACAGCCTCCCTATGGTCCGATTCCGGGCTGTTTCTCTGGCTTTAAGGGGCTCCGGAAAGGCTCAAAATCATGAAAAGTTCAATTTTTACTTTTTTGCGTTTTCTGAATCTGCAGACTATTACCTTGTAATAGATATATAATTTATTCAATTCCGAAGACTACAACCCACTGTGGCGCTGTTAAACTGCTGTCAAATGGTGTTATTATTAACGTCCGTGTTCATCAGGTACATTTTAGTGATGTGAGATAAAGTATGTGTTGTGGCTAACCTGTGATGGTTCAATATATATCGCTGGTGTGATTGTCGATTGTTTCATGTTTATTTACTCTGTCGTTATCTCGAAAATATTCGTAATTAATTCTGTTTCTTGAGTCTCTGTTTTGTTGAAGTATAATAATGAGTAAAAGTAAAGTCATTAGAAATCCTCTGAAGGCTTTTAAGAAAAGGAGAAATGTTGGAAAGCCAAAGGTATTTAGAAATATGGGAATGAAGATAGGTTCTAACATGGTACGAGCGATGCTTGCTTTAGACAAGGAACGCCTTCGGGCTGCAGACAGGGCTGTAAAGAGTCTAGAAATACAAGCAAGAGTAAACAGGAGCAGGAACAAGAGGAAGCTGGAGGAGGAGTTTGCAGAGGATGAAGATAATCCATCCTATGGACCTGGAATGCACTAAAAAGTTAATCCAATCTTTGTTGCTCGATTCCCAAAATTTTTATTTTCTCATACTAATTACATGTTTTCTAAGGATCTTCCAAACATATTTGTTTCAAACTTTCAGTAAATGTTACACAGTACCTTCTGCATAATTTAACACAGCCTTTTTCCAAAAAACTGTATATTTTTGAATATATAAATAAAAAATTGCAAAAAAATGTTGTGAATTTTCATTACAATTGAAAAAAATCATCTTTAATAACTGAACTAAAATTTTGTAAAATCCCTGTGTTAAGTTCTAGCCCATATTCCAATAAATAATCTGTAAAAAGTTCAACTTCCTACCTCAAATACTTTGTGAGGAAAGATTAATTTATAAGCGTTATTTTAACATTGCAAGTATAGGGCGTTCCGGAGCCCCTTAATCTTCAGACACCCCTTAATAAGCGCTCGGAGATGTGAAGATATCTTTCCAAGCAAAAGCGTGAAACCGGCTGAGGCAATTCTGGCTGCACGAGAAACTGAGAACGTCATAAGCACACCGCATCATGCTATCTATGTAATTAAATATAAAACAGGCAACCCGATGATTCAAGACACATACCATGTTCTTGTGAGAAAATGAAACGCCTACTGCCGCCCTTATGATTTTATTTATTATGTTGCAACCAGTTTCGGCATTTCAATGCGCCGTCTTCAGGTTGTAGCTGATGGCGAACGGGTTGAAATCATCCCTATCTACTCGTATATCGCAGTTGATGGTTAGAGTGTTGACACCAAAGTTTTAAGACACTCTGCGTGTCCAGTTATGCTGGCCACTGATGCGATGTGAACAAGGATAGTGCCGGCCGGAGTGGCCGTGCGGTTCTAGGCGCTACAGTCTGGAACCGAGCGACCACTACGGTCGAAGGTTCGAATCCTGCCTCGGGCATGGATGTGTGTGATGTCCTTAGGTTAGTTAGGTTTAATTAGTTATAAGTTCTAGGCGACTGATGACCTCAGAAGTTAAGTCGCATAGTGCTCAGAGCCATTTGAACCATTTTTGAACAAGGATCGTGTCAACCCCTTCCACGTCAACTACAGCCTGAAAATGGTGCATTGAAATGCCGAAAGTGGTTCCAACGAAATAAATAAAATCATAAGGACGGCTGTAGGCGTTTCATTTTCTCACAATAGTAAACGGCCGTCGTCCCAAAGACCTCCTGTCAAAAGATTGGACATACAAAAACATACCGTATTTGGTTTATTACACGACTTAAGTATACTGAAATAATTGAAGGAAGTCATTTTTCGGTGTCGGCTGTTTTCATTTTTGCAATGACCATTTTATTTCATGCTCTAGCCATTAGCTAATTTTTACTCATTGCGCGTTATCAAGCTACCTGGTGGTAAAGCAACACCAAAGGTTACAGAAATTTGGGGAACAGAGGAAATAAAATAGAAAAAATGTAAGTACATAAAAATTACACACCTCTGCATCACAGTAGAAAACTCTCCAGGTACGAGTAGGACTCCCGCACATAGGGTTCCGTACAAACTTAATTATGCATATAGACAGTTTATCCATTCCTGGAATCGAGAATCTAGATGATTTTTGCCTGTTGTCGACATTGATACGGGCAATATATCGATTCCAGACATACCAAGACTTTCAAAAATGTTTTAATTTCGAACTTGACGTCCGATAACAAACGACAAAACAAAAATTTTTTCTATGATATCATTACATACTAACAATCATCTGATTTTTCGTCTTCTTGAGCTGTGAAAGCCTGCTTCGTTTTCGTGATTGCACGTCAACTGGAAGTAGACTATAGGTTTTGATGAGTGAGTTCGCGAGTATCAAAACGTGTGACATAAATAGCCATTTCTATTGATTGTATTGACCTAGAAGTTCCCGTTTATTTCAACGCTAAAGGACTGTAGACCTTAGTGTGTGACATAAATTTCAACTTGATACGTCCTACCGTTCCTGAGAGAAAGGATTCTTAACAACCGGGCAGGCAGACAGACAAGAAAGTGATCGTATAAGAGATACGTTTTTACAGATGAGGTCCGGAACCCAAAAACTGTAATAATATACCATTTTATGTTCCACTCATCCTTGCTGAGGAAACGGCAGCTGATGGCGTCTTTGCAACAATTTCTTGCGATCATGGTCGTTACGGGCACAGCCTCTATATACATTACTATTCAGCATAATTTACATTAAACAAGTAAAATTATGCATTTCCTGTCATATTACCGTCAACTGACGTTACAACGTAGCATCTCAGGCGCGAATTCGGCACGCAAAAAGAGGAGAAAACGTAATCTTTACTCTGTTTGTGTCACTGTCCCTGGGTATAACACATCAGAATAAGTTAGTTTCGCATCTCAAGTAAAACTACACAAGCCGTGGTGAACGTATTAAAATCCAACGGAGAGTACATCAACGAATTTAACAGTACGACTACGTCGTCAAAGGTATAAAAAGAAATTAATACAAAAAGAATTATAGTCTTCGTGAAAGACATTACTACATATGCTTAATCTTAAAAATTTTCAGAAAATTTCGGAAGTGAAATATATAATATCGGAAAAATGTGAAGCTTAAAAATATGGGGAAGATGGGGAGTGTATCAGGTTTTTTATTCTGTGCGTCGAGAGCAAACGGCTAATCAAGTCACAATAGAAATAATCGTACAGTAAAAATACTAAAGCATGAATCGGTCACAGTGCTGCTATAATACACATATGGAACGAAGATCTGTGTCTTCCAGGTCTTCTGCTGTCTCGAGATGCGCCTGCATATAATACTAATACAGCCACCCTATTTCGTATGAACATCGTGTAAGATATGCTGTAGTTTGAAGTAACACTATGTGCCGCGATAGAGGCTGCGAGTAATGCCTGGCGAGCTCTCTTTCGCATAAGACGTACGCACTCGCGTGCGTACGTCCTCTGTATTACTTGCGTTAAAAATAAAATTTCGGAAGCCACAACATTAACGGTGTGATTGTGATTGTGATTAAGTGCCTCATATTAATAAATCACGAAATTTGTGACTCTATACATTTATCGTTATCAGTGTCAACCAGACCTGATCGTGACTGATACGTGTCCTCTAACCTGGCAAGTAGATTACTTTCCGGTTTCCAACACGTTAACTAAAACACCAGCTACAACCGTGAGTGTAGAATGAAGAGAAATGTGGGGAAGCTTACAATCAAACAGGAATCCTTCAAAACATCTGTATTCGTATTCCACAGTCAAGATAATTGTGTGTGGCGGAGGTTACTTCTGATAACACTAACTGGTAGCCCCTACCCTGTTCCATTCTTTTTCTCGAATTTTCTCTTCGTGGTCATTACGCGAGATGTATGTGGGAGGAAGTAATATGTTGTCTGACTCTTCCAGGAAAGTACTCTCTCAAAATTTCAATAGCAAACCTCTCCTTGAGGCACAACGCATCTCTCGTAGCGTCTGCCACGGGAGTTTGCTATCTCTGCAACACTCTCGTAGCGACTGAACGATTCCGTGATGAAACAATCTTCTCTATCTCTACTATCAGTCCTACTTAGTAAGGATCACTTAGTGATGAAGAATACTCAAGGCTCAGTCGAAGATTTTTCCTATGAAACTCAGTCTGCCATCTCATTTTACTGCTATTTCTTTTATCTAGTCATTCCACTGAAGGTCGTTTTGGATAATTATTCCTATATATTTTACGATAGATACTGCTTCCAGAAGTTTCCCATCACCAGTGAGGGTGCGCAGTAGTGGCTTTCTTTTCCTGTGTACGCGCAATGTGTTCCATTTATTTACGTTCAGGTCAACTCAAATTGGTTAAAATGGCTCTAAGCACTATGGGACTTAACATCTGAGGTCATCAGTCCTCTAGAACGTAGAACTACTTAAACCTAACTAACCTAAGGACATCACACAAGTCCATGACCGAGGCAGGATTCGAACCTGCGCTGTAGGAGCAGCGCGGTTCCGGACTGAAGCGCCTAGAACCGCACGGCCACAGGAGCCGCCCAGGGTCAATTGCCAGAACCTGCAATATTCATCAATCCTCTGCAGACCATACTGCAAATCGATAGTGTCTTTTGGCGTTGTTACTTTATTACAGACGACTGTAACATCTGCTAACAGCCTTAAAGACAATGGGGCGCTTTCTACTAGGTCATTTACATACATTAGAACAATAATTCTCGTATCATACTTCCTTTGGGTACTCCAGAATTACCTTTACATCTGTTGATTTTGTTCCATTAGGTGCGACATGTTGGGTTCTGTCTGCATGAAATCTTAAACCCAGTCGCAAATCTGGTCTCATATTCGATATGCTCAAATTTTTTCTCTAAATGGCTGTGCTGCACGTTGTCAAATGCCTCCCTGAACTCGAGGAACACTGCACCAACCTAAACTCCGTTGTCTACAACGCTATGGAATGAACTCAGTTTCGCAGGAGCTCTTTTTGCGAAATACATATAGAATTTATAGAGAAGATTTACGTTCTCCAAAAACGTCATAATTCTTGAGAATGAAACACGTTCCTAATTCTACAAACTATATTGCAAATAACAAGCTAAATATTGAAACAAGAATTTAGGTATGAAAACAGTTCAACAAAATTAAAGTGGTCTCGTATGTTTAAGACACGTACACTGTTTATAATAGCAAATTAAATAACATAAAAAAGATAATTACATCTTATACTAATTGCAGCAGTACGGTCTGTTATAAAAGAAGGAAATTACATGTCATCCAGTTTATCTAAAGAAAATCCATTCCACTGAAATGAAAGGATCGATGCCCATGAAATCAATGAAGTATTCGGATATACACTGAAGACCCAAGAAACTGGTACACCTGATTAATATCGTGTAGGGCCCCCGCGAGCACACAGAACTGCCGCTACGCAATGTACCATACACTCGACTAATGTCTGAAGTAGTGCTGGAGGTAACTGACGCTATGAATCCTGCAGGGCTGTCCTCAAATCCGTAAGAGTACGAGGGGGCGGAGATCTCTTCTGAACAGCATGTTTTAGGGTATCCCAGATACGCGCAGTAATGTTCATTTCTGGGATGTATGATAGCCAGCGGAAGTGTTTAAACTCAGAAGAGTGTTCCTGGAGCCACCCTGTAGAAATTCTGGACGTATGGGGAGTGGCATTGTACTGCTCGAATTGCCCAAGTCCGTCAGAATGCGCAATGGACATGAACGGATGCAGATGATCAGACAGGATGATTACATCCGTGTCTCCTGTCAGAGTCTTATCTAGAGTATCTGGGGTCCAATATCACTCCAACTGCACACGCCCCGCACCATTACAGAGCCTCAGCTAGCTTGAACAACCCCCTGCTGACATGCAGGGTGCATAGGTTCATGAGGTTGTCTTCCTACCCTTACACATCCATCCGCTCGATACAATTTGAAACAAGACTCTTCCGGCAAATAACATGCTTCCAGTCATCAACAGTCCAACGTCGGTGTTGACGGGCCCTGGAGAGGCGTAAAGCTTTGTGTCGTAAGGTACACTAATGAGCCTTCGGCTCCGAAAGCCCATATCGATTATGCTTCGTTGAATGGTTCGCACGCTGACACTTGTTGATGGCCCAGCATTGAAATCTGCAGCAATTTGCAGAAGGGTTGAACATCTGTCACGTTGAAAGATTCTCTTCAGTCATCGTTGGTCCCGTTATTGCATGACGTTTCTCCGGCCGCAGCGATGTCGGAGAATTGATGTTTTACCGGATTCTTGATATTCATCGTACAGTGGTGAAACTGTCGTACGGGAAAATCCCCACTCCTTCGCTACCTCGGAGATGCTGTGTCCCAACGCTGGTGCGCCGTCTGTAACACCACGTTCAAATTCACTCAAATCTTGAAAACCTGCCATTGTAGCAGCAGTAACCGATCTAAGAACTGCGCCAGACACTTGTCTTCTTTAGGCGACCGCAGCATCGTATTCTGGCTGTTTACATTTCTCTGTAGTTGAATACGCATTCCTATTCCAGTTTTTTGGCACTTCAGTGTAATAGAACTTAATGTCAGTGACAAGAAAAGTTTGAGCCAGTCCTGAAGGCGTCCTCAGTCTGACGGTCACCTAAGAAGATTATATGATGTGAAGAAACAAGCAGTCTTGGTTGCAGTGTTAAATTTTGTTTTTTTCCAATGGTGCGTTTCACCTTTCTTTAGGCATTTTCGGACTGTCCTATGGGACAAATACAAAATCTCATACTAGTGGTGTGACTTCATTTAGTGAGTCTGGATTACCAAGAATAATCAACAACTTACTGATATTTAATAGCGATGTGTACATGAGATATAGTGCATAAAATATCGCAACAGGTAAATGACCCTTGTCAAATCTTTAAAAACATTACACGGTGTCCTATAAAACAGAATGAAACCGAAGATGACTGTAAAGAAATTTCAAAAATTATGTGGCCTGCTGTGTCCCAAAACTGACAACCAACGTTGGAAAGTTGAAGGCAGCAGCAGATTACCTTATTTCGGTATGTGGGTCAGTCCAATGTAAACCATACGGGATCAGGCCTGCAGTGAATTTTTGCATCATAAACTTACTGGAGATGTAGTGCATATTCTGGCTACGCACATCACAATGAACACGAAAACATGCAACGCCCATAAGACTAGTGCAGCTACTGACAGATGCGCCTGCAGGCTATGAGCTACAATAGTGTTCAGTCACTAAATCTTGTCTTAACGATAATCCATGACCGTTGTTATAGATGAGTGCTGTTCCAAAAAACTGCTGAATAATTGCTTACATTAATAATCAGAATAAACACGGTGAATAAAAATTAAAAACTGAAGTTTACAAGGAGGAGGAGTTGAGGTTCTGGTTTTAGGAACATTCTAATATGCACAATGTTACAGGCTCTAATACTACTTGGTACACGCAAAATTGGTATTCAGAGCTCCCCCACGTACTTTTATGCTTTCCCATTATAGCAATGTAAATTTATGTACTTTATTTTGAGTTACCTGAACTGATGGAAGCACTTTAGAACCCACAAGTGATTCCCTCCAATTTCATGTGATTTTTTACAATCATTCTCTGTAATGCTCGGCAGTTCCTGTCCAACAATATGTGAGATGATACTGATCCTGGTTTAGCTGTGGTTGTTCCTTCGCTTTTGCACTTAACAATCATGTGACCAATAATTGACCTGGGCAGCTTTAGAAGGGCTCAAATGTCCCTGATGGATTTGATAATCACGTGACCAATCCACATCCGAAGTCACTGAGCTCTCCTTGTAGACTCATATTGTTCTTATTGTTTCTCTACTGACAAGACGTTGGCTTCCTTCTATTCTAGGGGGCTCGCCTCTCGTGACATCTACTAGACAATTCAGTATTACAAGGGGCTGTCCGGAAACTTCTGAACAGGTAACGTAAATGCAGCATGTTACATTAACTCCCAGATCTTTGAACGTTTCTACTGATCTTTTACCAAAATTGATAGAAATTTGAACTGGCAGAATTGAAGCTGTGAGGGCGGTTCGTGAGTTGTGCTTCGGTAGCTCAAGTGGAAGAGCACATTCCCGCGAAAGGCAAAGGTCCCGAGTTCGAGTCTCGGTCCGCACAGTTTTAATCTGCCAGGAAGTTTCATATCAGTGCACATTACGCTGCAGAGTGAAAATTTCATTCTGGATATTTGGATTTATTTGCATACATTATATATATATATATATATATATATATATATATATATATATATATATATATATATATATGACGAGAGAGTGGACAAGTAAACATTCTATAAACTATGAAAAAAGTTCTTTGTAGTTTCTTACTCTTGATGAACTTTCCTAAAATTTCAATGTTTTCAACGACGCCTCCAATGCACATTTTCAGAAGTAAGAAAAGCCATATTTCAATACATTGTGAAGCAGCTCATAGAGAACTGAATCCCGTAACCTGCCGTGAAGAAGAGGCATACCTATGCATATAGTTTAACCAACTATGAGCACAGAAGTTTAATCTAACTGTTCGCGCTCTCTACCAAAAATGCAGATCTATAGTGATGCACGTCCAGACAAGCGTTCCACCAAAGTGCTGTTCATTTCATGGCGTAGGCTAAAAGCGGCGAGGTCCCTGGTGTGGAGAGTGGTGAATAATCCGATAAAGGGCTGCCGGTCGACTAAATAAATGGTAATACACGAAATGCGTTAGAAATTGGATTGCAAATTGGAGGTCTTTTTGAGCAGCCGTAATTTACTTTACGTTACGCCGTAATTCGGGCATTCGCTTTAGAGGGATTAATAGATCGGCTCCAATTTAAACCGGAGCCGGCCGAAATAATTAGCAGGTCCGCCGACAAGGGCGGTCTGCGAGCAACCGCCGCCAATAAATATGTCAGCGTGGGCTTCTGGCTGCAGAACACGCCGCTGCAGGTAGGTGACCTTATCCGGCCTCCCACCTACACCCGGCTGAACTGAACCAATGCAGATGACACTCTGCCTTCGTAATAAGCTCATAGGACATTCTGGAATTTTGGAGCTCCATGTATGGTGCAGAATTGGTAGCACGCCGACATTTGACGCTCCACTGCTGGCTTTTTTTTTTTTTTTTTTTTTCCTTGACTCCTCAGTCTTCTGACTGATTTGATGCCACCCGCCACAAATTCCTCTCCTGTGGCAACCTCTTCATCTCAGTGTACCATCTGCAGCAACGTCCTCAGTTATTAGTTGGATGTATTCCAACCTCTGCTTTCCTCTACAGTTTTAACCCTCTACAGCTCCCTCTAGTACCATGGAAGTTACCCCCTGATGTCTTAACCCTAGGACGCCCAAGTCTGTTTTTCTAACTTGTCTGCCTAAGGAGGGGGGTTCGACGAGCCCACAAGTATCAAATAAGTTTACTGACGAAAAATTACAGCTTTCAAAATGGTTTATGCATTTTAAGTAAGGCATCGGTTTATAAATGTTGTTAATTGTTATAAATATTGGATTGAGTGAATAAGAAATTGACATATTACAATACAAAATGCAGATGTGTTCATATACAATAGACTACTCTGAGTCCTCAACTTCAAGGCAAGAGACGCAAAATAAATGGCTCTGAGCACTATGGGACTCAACTGCTGAGGTCATTAGTCCCCTAGAACTTAGAACTAGTTAAACCTAACTAACCTAAGGACATCAAAAACATCCATGCCCGAGGCAGGATTCGAACCTGCGACCGTAGCGGTCTTGCGGTTCCAGACTGCAGCGCCTGTAACCGCACGGCCACTTCGGCCGGCGCAAGAGACGCACTTCACAATTTTTTTCTGAATGTGTGTTACACACATGTTTATGACACTGTCCACAATACTGTTTTGGTTTACTTAGATTGTTGTACTTCTGCTTCTTTTTTTAGCTTTTCTTACACAAATATGGCGCCGACCTTTCCATGCAGGAGGCTGATGTGCTTCTGTTGTCACTTTTTGATTTTCTTTTGTAGAATAGTCTCCATTAATTGAACAATTTGGTTAGATAACCCTCTTGCATTGGCACTTCTTTCTTCTACCTGCAATTTCACTAGTTCCATCCCAGCTTGCAGAAGATAAAGTTTCCGTTTGTTGTGTTTCTTTTCATTTTATCTTGGATGTTGCTGGATGAATATGGTGGTTGGATTGATAGCACAAATGTCGATGAGAGCGTAAAATACAGATAGAGGCCACCTCTTTGTGCCCGTCTTGAAGGTGTACATTCGCGCCATTTGATCAATGGTATCAATTCCACCTTTAGTGGAATTATAATATGCATTTATCTCAGTTTTATTGTTCTCTCCTCCAACATCTTTGTGCATTGTTGACAACATCAGTAAGTTTTTACTTGGTTTTGTTTTTGCTATGTAGGACAGCAAAGTTACTGGAGACCTACGTGTTGATGGGTCTGTGAACAAGAACATTGATGAATATAGCTCTCGATTTGACGTATTCTTCATTATGTCTGGAATATGCTTCCTGTTTGACTGGAGAGTTCCTACTGTAGTAATTTTGTAGTCTTGGCATAACTCTTCCGCCAAATCCACCGATGTGTAGTATCGGTCTGTAGTAATATATATAATATGTCTTAACAGATGACCTACCATTTGTCCCTTCTTCTTGCCAGTGTTTTCCAGAAGTTCCTTTCCTAGCCGATTCCACGTAGAATCTCCTCTTCCCTTACCTTATTCGTCCACATGATTTTCAACAATCTTCTGTAGCACCACATCTTAAAGGATTAGGTTCACTTCTGTTCTGGTTTTCTCACAGTCCATGTCTCACTATCATAGAATGCTATGCTCCAAACGTACGAGGTCTACTAAAAAAAAAAAAATCTGGAACATTCGTAATTTCGTGCCAATGGTGTGTTGGAGTGAAATGCGGTTGGCATCCCTGCACATGCCTGTGTTTAATATGTAACTGACGAGAAATTAATTGTTGTATGTCTGTTAGTTACCGTTCAGTGCCGAAATGAGTAGAACGTGGAACTCAAGAAAACCTTTGCAGAGACTCACCAAATGTTGCAAGAAGCTTATGGTGATGAGTGCTTAAGCCGTATTCGGTGTTACAAATGGTTCACATGGTTTAAAAATGGACGGACGGAAATTAAAGATGACCCTTGTTCAGGACGCCCTTCGACGTTTGCCAACGACGCTGATGTCTGGAACGTCGACGAAACTGTGCGTGCCAATCGAAGACTGACTGTCCGGTAGATAGCGAAAGAGTAACATTTTAGTGGGATCATGTCTCGAAATCCTGAGACAGCGTCTAGGAATGCATCACGTTTGTTTCCGCCAATTTCGTCCCACGACTCATGACTCAAGACCAGAAAGACTTTCGTCTCGCAATCTGTGAAGTGCTTTTGGATCGCGCCAATGAGAACGAGATGTTCCTTAAGAGGATCATAACTGGTGATGTGGGTCTACGGTAATGAAATAGAGACCAAGGTTCAGTCTCCGCAAGGATCAGGAAAGTTTCTCCAAGACCAAAAAGAAAAAGAACGTCATGTCAGGTCAACTGCCAAAGCTATTCTGACAATTTTCTTTGACTTTGGGGGATTAGTTCATAATCAATTCGTGCCATAGGGACAAACTGTTAATCGACGATACTATCGGGACATCATGTTGCGGCTGTGAGAAAATGTAAGGACACAGCCTCAAACGTAGCGAGACAATTCATGACTCTTGCATCACGATAACGCACCCGCACATCCATCCCTGTTGGTGCGTGACTACTGCACAAAATACGAAATCACTGTACCACCTCATCTTCACTACTCTCCAAACCTGGCCCCTGCGGAAGTTGAAACGCCATTGGAAGGATGAAGGTAGACGAGATAAAAAAATTCGCTGAAGGCGCTTCGCGCAATCCAGCAAGAGGCGTACAAAGAATGCTTCTTGAAGTGTTGGCAGAAGAGCCAACACCGTGCTGCTAGAGGAGGCCGAAATGCACGCGTTTAATTACACGCAGACTGGCGTGAGGTCTGGAACAATTAAAGGAGTTGAGTCTAATAAGAAAAGAACATTGTTCTTCGAATACTTAACTTTAATCCATAATTGTAGAACATCGCTCTTGATGGTACAGGTTTTATAATAAGCTCAATATAACTGTTAATGGCGCCTTGCTAGGTCGTAGCAAATGACGTAGCTGAAGGCTATGCTAACTATCCTCTCGGCAAATGAGAGCGTGATTGTCAGTGAACCATTCCTATGAACGTCGGCTGTACAACTGGGGCGAGTGCTAGTAAGTCTCTCTAGACCTGCCGTGTGGCGGCGCTCGGTCTGCGATTACTGACAGTGGCGACACGCGGGTCCGACGTATACTAGCGGACCGCGGCCGATTTAAAGGCTACCACCTAGCAAGTGTGGTGTCTGGCGGTGACACCACACTTCGTTAATTGGAAACGGCGTTGTGGAGGAGATTATTTCGAAGGAGACCATGCACCATAAGTAAAAGGTAAGCGTAGAAAAATTTTATGCACAAACTTCCGGAATTTCTTGAACAGACGTCGTACATTTTCAGAAATTTATTCCTCAAATTATACTCATTTTATGTGTTTGAAACTAGCAGACTTCTCTGTGCCATGAATGCCTTTTTCGCCAGTGCTAGTCTGCTGTTCACGTCCTCCATACTCCATTCGTCAAAGATTATTTTGCTACCTACGTCGCGGAATTCCTTAACTTCGACTACTTCGTGATCCCCAATTGTAATGTTAAGTTTCTCGCTGTCCTCACTGCCCCTACTTCTGTTACTTTGGTCTATCTTCGGTTTAGTCTCAATCCATATTCTGTACCCAATAAACTGTTCATTCCATTCAACACATCTTGCAGTCCTTTTTCACTTTCACTGTTCCCTCTTGGTTCTTGTACTTAAAATATATTACCCGCCTTTTACTAGAGATTATCCCTGATCTCTCAGAATTTCTAACATATTGCACCATTTTACGTTATCGAACGCTTTTTCAAGTCTTACAAATTCTATGAACGTGAATTGATTTTTCTTCAGCCTTGCTTCCATTATCAGTCGCAACATTAGAACTGTTTCTCTGTTGCCTGTACCTTTCCTAAAGTCAAACTGATCGTCATCTAACACTTCTTCAATTTTCTTTTCCATTCTTCTGTATATTATTCTTGTTGCAAATTGAATGAATGAGCTTTTAAGCTAACTGTGCGATAATTCTCGCACTTGTCGGTTCTTCCTATCGTCGGAATTGTGTGGATGACGTTTTTCCGGATATCTGATGATATATTATCAGTCTTATACGTTCTACAGACCAATGTGAGTAGCTGTTTTGTTGCACATCCCCTTGTGATTTTAGAAATTCCGATGGAATGTTATTTATTTCTTCTGCGTTGTTTGATCTTAAGTCTTCCAAAGTTCTTTTAAATTCTGATTCTAATACTGGATGCCCTATCTCTTCCCTGTCGACTCATTTCTTCTTTTATCACGCCATCAGAGAAATTCTCAATGTATTCTTTCCACCTATCCAGTCTTTCCTCTGCATTGAACATTAGAATTTCCATTGAACTCTTAATGTTCCCTCCCTTGCTTTTCATTTCACGGAATGTTTTTTTGACTCTCCTGTATGCTGAATCCGTCCTCCCGATAATAATTCTTTCTCAATTTCTTCACATTTTCCATGCAGCCATTTTGCCTTAGCTTCTTCCAACGTGGCTCAGACTCATTATAGTCCATGATTGACACCTGTGACTGTCCTCCGGTGAGATGAAGCGCTAACTAAAAGAGGCTATATACTATGTGCAATGTGTGACCAACACGGATCTAAAGGAGCAATACATTCAGCACCGCAGTCAAACAGCTGTTTTATGATATCATGATTCTGATGGTAACGATGTATACTGTTTGTGTTAAATAAAGAAAGGTAGGAAAAATTGGGGGCAATCTAAAAGTACTCAGTAATTGGTAAATGACTAAATTTTTATGTGGTAGAAGTTATTGATATACACCGAAGTTAATAGACCGTGAGTCAAGCATGCCGATTCGAGTCCTGACCAGTGTTGTCGTACATTTGAATACAGAAGCGGGAGGAAAAAACTAGCAATTGGAGATGCGTAATTCATATTAAGAAGCTGCTGAGCTCAAGAATACAGTATCGTCACGTTACTTCATTTTTATAGTGAAGAAGCAATAAAGAAAATTATGCTGCTGAGCTCAAGAATACAGTATCGTCACGTTACTTCATTTTTATAGTGAAGAAGCAATAAAGAAAATTGAAGACTGTATCAGGACAAAAACATTACAAGAGGATATGATAGCACTGTTTAAGTTCCTAGAAATAATAGATCTGACATTTACCCTTACCTCGCGAGACGATTTCTCTGTAACGTTTACCACGAGGTGGAGTCTCTGGAATCGCTATGTTTAAACCGAGATTTTAGGCAAAAATCATTTTAAATTTTCAATTTATGCTTTATAACATTTATTTTTACAATTATTTAAGTGTTGTTTAAATTCTTCTAGTTTATTTTATGGCACTAAACAAAGCCTGCAGCATTTTGCTATTTACCACACAAAAGCACATAATTATGTGTGATTATTTTAAATAGTACACATAGATGGACTGTTTGAGTACTGAATTTTACATTATAAAATATTATACAGTCTCTGTAGCAAATAAATTTTCAAATAAAATAAATTCAGGGTTTAAATTTGCTCATAAAAATTCCTCCCTATAGGTACACAAAGTGTAAGTAGGCTGTTTATGTTTTCTTATTGGCAACGTTACGTAGCGCTCTGTATGAAAATCACTGGCTGTGCTGTGTGCAGTCTGTGGTTAGTTTGCATTGTTGTCTGCCATTGTAGTGTTGGGCAGCTGGATGTGAACAGCGCGTAGTGTTGTGCAGTTGGAGGTGAGCCGCCAGCAGTGGTGGATGTGGGGAGAGAGATGGCGGAGTTTTGAAATTTGTAAGACTGAATGTCATGAACTGCTATATATATTATGACTTTTGATGACTATTAAGGTAAATACATTGTTCGTTCTCTATAAAAATCTTTCATTTGCTAACTATGCCTATCAGTAGTTAGTGCCTTCCGTAGTTTGAATCTTTTATTTAGTTGGCAGTAGTGGCGCTCGCTGTATTGCAGTAGTTCGAGTAACGAAGATTTTTGTGAGGTAAGTAATTTGTTAAAGGTATAGGTTAATGTTAGTCAGGGCCATTCTTTGTAGGGATTATTGAAAATCAGATTGCGTTGCGCTAAAAAATATTGTGTGTCAGTTTAAGCACAGTCATGTATAATTGTTCAAAGGGGACGTTTCAAAAGAAAGTATGTCAAATTGACATTCATTGCTGGGAACTACATTTTTATCACCACTCAGAACACATTAGATTTTAACAGACACTTTAAGTATTTCTTTGAAGAAACAGACAGATCCCCATCACAACTTTCCTGAAGTTATTCCTCTGAATGATGGCAGAACTGTGATCACTGCTAATGTAAAAAGTCATCTTTTTCTTTTATTTCTTGATCTCTATCACTGACACCTTCCTCCATTCACCGACGAACAATTTCATCAAACTCGGGAAAGCTAAAAATGACGCATTCGTGCCAACACATTTTGAGCTATAGGGTACCGCACTGAAGAAAACAGGTGCGTAGTTCACGAGGCGCGGTCTAAGAGACTCCAACACCTATCAATAACACGTGTCAACAATAAACACAGAAAGCGATAACGCAACCGACAGCAAAACATCGTAGGCTTGTCAATTTAAGGAGGGTAGCGGGAGTATAGAAGCATTCCCCAACAACTGGCCTTGGAGAGCGAGTTCGAAAGTTTTCGCACGGTCTGAGGGACCACACCTCGTGAGTTAAGGGTTAAAACTATGCAACCTATACACAACATTGCATGATATCTAAGCATGAATTGGAAGTAGATCACATAAGAGGAAAACAGGTATTCTAGTGGTTGTCAGAATCATTGTGCACACATGCAGTGCCAACTGAAGAGGTTCAAATGGTTCAAATGGCTCTGAGCACTGTGGGACTTAACATCTGTGGTCATCAGTTGCCTGGAACTTAGAACTACTTAAACCTAACTAACTTAAGGACATCACACACATCCATGCCCGAGGCAGGATTCGAACCTGCGACCGTAGCGGTCACGCGGTTCCAGACGGAAGCGCCTAGAACCGCACGGCCACACCGGCCAGCAACTGAAGAGGCACGCGAAAGAAAAGACAAGAGAACGAGGTATGAAAGTCCCTTATCCGCGGAAACATTGTGTTACTGGGATATGTGCTAAAGCAAACTGGTGACAGTTGATCTAGCGCTGGACATAACAGAGGAGAAGAAAATTTGTAAGCCCACACAAAGGATAGACTATCGAGAAAATATTACGATGACGTTGAATACTGTAGAAATACAGGATCAAAATCATTAATAGTACGTGGGCATAGTTACAGAGAAATACCATACTAGTCAAAATACAAACGACATCAAAAAGTTTGATAGTATGGAGTGACTTCGCAACTTTGACCTTCAGCGGACGAAACATATGACACTTAGTGTAAGTATCTTGTTCCAAGTAATTCATAATTTTGTAAACTGCTCGAAAATATATGCTTACCATTTCAAATGCATTGCAATAGATCTAAAATGAAATTATTACAGGTTAATTATGTAATTAATGTTTTACTTTTATCTGATCGAATGTTCACCTTCAATACATCGACAAACATAATGGCGATGTACATGGAAAATGTTGGCTCTGTATTTGCTGCAGTTTTCCAATGGACAGCGGATTTTGTACCTGGTGTAAAATGCATGATTGAGTTCAGTACGGGATGCAAATATCAGACTACTTGATAACCACAGACTGCTTGCATCGGGCGACTTAATGAACATTTCACATCATCCAAATCTACTTTCGTTACAGTGGTACTAATTCCGTCTTTTCGGAAGACATTTATGCTTTGGCGACCAGGGTCACCGGCCGCAACATCCATGACGGTACAACACCCGAGTCACGGTAAGCATCTTTCTCGCGGTTCGTAGCAGTCACGAGGGACTTTCGAAAATACCCCTAGACACGTGCACCGAGAGCAGCGGACCAGAAGCTACCTCGACAAGCCACAGCCAGAGGTCCCTGGCCACATCGCAAGACTACGCCAACATCCGGTCACGAGTTAGTAGGAGCAGCACGTTCCTTCCTAGAGAACAGATGTTTAAGGGAGCCCAGGAATAACTGCTGGCCGATCATGCTTTGGCTGCTTGCAGTTCCTCAGTTAAGCTCTCGCTGACGATAGCTTAACGCTGACGTTGGAAAGCAACTTTCTTCGAGTGTTGGTTATTTCAGAGTTTAGTTCCGGTTCCAGGGAGTTAAGTGGAACCATATCAACAGAACTGCATTTCGTTTAATTTTGAAAAACAGAATTTTGGTTCACTGAAGAACAATAAAGAAGCTATTGTACTCCTACTGGGACTATTTTTCAATTAGGAAAAATAGATTTTACAGTTTGTTCTTTAAGGAATGACATATCTATATTTAATAGCAAGAAATTTTGTTTGTAAAGTCATCTGTGTATGAGCACAAGTTGATGAACAGCAATTTTTGTCGGCCGATAGCTGTTTGCGAGAGGCCAAGCGCAGCAGGAACTGAGGACGGCAGCGGCCAGCGCCAATTATCTGAGTCGCCGCAGGCGGCTAATCGGAATGTTCGGTGAGTAGGTTTTCAATTTTCCTCGCTAGATACAGTTCAAATCTCTCGCAGCGAAAATTGGTTAACTTAACTTCGTAAAAAGACCCATGAATTTTTATAGGACTTCGAGAATTTAGGAAAAATACGAATTGGTGTACGTGAAACCTCAAAAGAAATTCTGATGTGTGAATTTGGACTGTACCTAACGGTTATTGCTAGTGTAGTTGTTCTGCCTAACCGTTTGCCTTACGAACAAACCAGCTGCGTCTTTACCTGTGAGTACTCGTATTTTAGATACTTGGACTACGCACAGCTCTGTATAAAAAGAATAGCTCTATGTAGTCTCAGCGACAAGCCGCGCACGTATGGTTTCATGCGCCGAAGTTAGTTCTCTGTAAATAATAAACCGACAGCTGAGATCTTCCAGTCAAATAGTCTACGCGCTGGTAGCATTACGAGTTAATAAAATACACAGAACAACAAAACAATAGTTAAGTGAATAATTTAATAACAAGGGTTCTTCTCTACCGGCTGTAATTGATTTAGATGGAGGAGAATAATGTTGAATAATGTTTATCCAAGAACAGAGACCTCAAATAAACGGGAAGTGATCCTATGATATTCTAGTGTAATAGAGACATAAATGCAGTAAAGTTACGTTGAGAGCATTAAGGGGACGGTAGCAAAATATCCTAATTCAAATGGTTCAAAGGGCTCTGAGCACTATGGGACTTAACATCTGTGGTCATCAGTCCCCTAGAACTTAGAACTACTTAAACCTAACTAACCTAAGGACATCACACACATCCATGCCCGAGGCAGGATTCGAACCTGCGACCGTAGCAGTCGCGCAGTTCCGGACTGAGCGCCTAGAACCGCTAGACCACCGCGGCCGGCCAAAATACCCTAATTAAATACACATCAAAGTTACGCGAAAACTAATTCCATTTCGTGATCACAATATATGAAATACTCATCAGCTCAAAATAGTTTAGCTCAACGTGATGATTCGAAAATTAACACACATGGCAAAGAATAATAACTCATACTCTGTCTGTTCTCAGTGCTATAAATCAAGCGGTAAAAGAGTCCTACTCTGGATACATTCAGACTGCTGCAAATGTAAGTCGCTTCAGAAGTTAAAGTATGGCAACAGCTGTTCACCACCCACAATTAATCACCTCCCCAATCGAATACCTCTCGTTACTACAGGTGAATCTGCCTCGTTCCAGAACTCACATAAAAGTGGCAGACTTTCCTGCTTGAGCTCTTCATTCCCAAACTTCCTTAGTATTCCACTAATATGTGCTTTTCCATTGGCTGAAGACCATCCCCAACAAAAATACATCGTTCTCATGATGTACACACATGATCTGATTCAATGTGACCACTAATACATTACATCTGTATTTAAATACGAAATGTCATAAAGATTTTGATTTAGAATAAATATAAGTAATTGTTAGTTGCCGGCCGGAGTGGCCGTGCGGTTCTAGGCGCTACAGTCTGGAACCGAGCGACCGCTACGGTCACAGGTTCGAATCCTGCCTCGGGCATGGATGTGTGTGATGTCCTTAGGTTAGTTAGGTTTAATTAGTTCTAAGTTCTACGCGACTGATGACCTCAGAAGTTAAGTCGCATAGTGCTCAGAGCCATTTGAACCAATTGTTAGTTAATAAATAATCAAGCCAGCGTTCTTGCGCGAGCGCGCTCACAATAAACCGCAAGAAACTCATGTTTCATGATTTGTAAACAGTTCTGTATACCTTCTTGAAAAAAACTTCTATCACTTCTCTTTTCAACTGAGGTGTCCACAAACACATACGATTGGCCACTTTCAAATTAGCACCATTTTTAATAGCCCTTTCAGTCACATTTAAATAAAGTTGTTCATTAAATAACTACACAAGTATAACAAAACGTGAGGTATTGATACTGTATACGCATGAAGCATTTATAAGCTGTTAATTCAGAGGTTCATTGTGAAAATATTTATGAGCTGTGAAATATTAATTTATATATTTTAAAGATATTGAAATATTGTTGCGTGACTGTATGCGCATCATTTATCTGAGATCGCTGATCTATTCAGATTTGCTTTAGTACTTCTTGGTGAATTATTATAGACTCTCAAAGAGCTGTAAGAAGCTGTCTCTCAGTTTGACTGTCACTCCAACATGTCTTGGAGAGTTGCCTCCTGCACAAAGGCGCTGCGAGCGACAACCGCCCTAGTGGCATTTTTCCTGATTCCGGCGACGCTGCTAGTCTTTGCACCCGGACGCACCTGTATAAAGTCACACAGCCGGAAGCCGGAAGCCGGAACTTAAACGTCGCGCCCTTTGAGCTGGTCCCGCTATCGTTCAGCCGTACAACTTTATCTTATCTCGTACCAATACTGAACAGCCGATCAGCTCGCCTAAATACGAGTGACGTTACAGAATGTGTGCAACTCTTTTCAAATTATAAAATTTGCACATTAAACTAGGATAGAGTGCTATTATTTTCGAATTATGAAAGTTCTCACATCGGAGCATACATAAATCGCACTTACAGAATTCGCCAGAAGTAACTTCTTTCATCCTCAAAGATTTTCTGTTACACACTTCATTTGTGGTAACTGGTTTAAAAGTAAATAATAAGTTGATATGAAGGTAAGGATGTACACTACAGGCAATGTGAATCCAAGAATTGAGTGACTTCGTCTAACACGGTCTTGATATTGACAAACTTGGGTATCCTGATGTATGTCAAAAGTTCCTTGTGCACGATTTCACGCCAGCGGTATCGACGTCTGCAAAATAAGAAAAAAAATGTACAGTTAAAATGTTTTAGGCTAAGTTCAGATGTGACGCGCTCACACACGCTAACGCGCGATCGAATTTCAAGGGAGTTCAGATGACGAGTCGCAGAGCACAACAGTCACTGCAGTCCCTCACAGTCTGTTTCGGAATCAAATATTTTGCAAGTGATTGTTCAGTGGTAGAGCTACACTATTCATATAAATTTGGAAACGCGTCCTAATATTTTGTTACTGAAGGTAGACTTGAATATCCAGACTATATGATATGAACGAAAGAGTACTTGTTAACGATAAAGTTTTCCTTACCTATACTATTTTCTTGTGTTTTTTTCCCCTCGCAGAAGATCAAAAACCGTTTTTCCTAAGTCTCAGTCTCACAGGATTTTAATTTTGTACGATTCGGACGCTACATTCCAAATTGCTGGCCTTATTTCTACTTTAGTTCGATGTCGGTATCCTGGCCTTTGGTTTCACTCGTTTATCCCAACGTGCAGCAAACAAAAGTAACAGAAACACACACAAAATACACCTGCTCACGAGGAAAACGCGCCGTCAATTGGACAGCACATGGGAACTACTTGTCTTTGTGACGGCCCGTCAACGAACGTTTGTCTGCATCTAGAGATTTTTTGGGTAAACGCTGCGATGACACTAAACACAAGCTCGGATTGAGGAAGAATGGAAAAGGAAGTCGGTTATGCCCTTTCAAAGAAACCGTCCCAGCATTTGCCTTAAGAGATTTACGGAAATCACGGAAAATCTAAAACGGGTTGGCTGGATGGGGATTAGAAACGTCATCCTACCGAATGAGAGTCGAGTGTCCTAATGACAGCGTTAGGTCGCTCGGCGGGATTTGAGGAAAAGTTATCGAAAATCACCGTTGATTGTAATGCTCATTTTCCTATGCTCACGTTCCAAGAACCCGTAGGCAAGTTCTCGGAACGTGAACTAGGGAAATGGCGAGAAATGCTGACACGCTGGTCACGCAGTTTGCATACGTTACGCAGGTTTGTGAGATCTGAACGTGCCCTCGTTCCCCTTTATCAGATCTGATATCCACCAAATTTAGGGACAAAGATAACAACTGGGACTCAAGATCACTCTCTTAGAGTCACGGTCCACAGTCCTGGCCTCTTAATAAGTACAATTTTATATCTGGAAAACGTCGGATCTTTAACTGTTTTATCTGCAACCTGCAAGGTGCTTTATTTTCCTCTTCTACTTTTTCGATGACTCGATATACATATCGGAATTGTCTTACGGTTTGTTCTGATGTCAATATCTACTTCAACACATGACGTTTCAATGACCTTCTTAGCATTCTATTCAGGCCACTGTGGTTACCAGAAGATGCCCGAAGACGAGACCAGTAGAGGGTTCGAAACGTCGAAACTGTTGAGAAAGTAGACGAGAAAATTAACGTGGCCGGATCAGCCGATCGCTGATCAGCTTTTTTCCTTCCCGAAATTCGTAACAATTTTTGAACAACGTGACCTCCCTTTCAATGAGTCGTCTGAGAACAGCCCCAGAGAACTCATGTGGTATATGTAGATCCATAAACGTATAGAATTAAAGGGGTGATATATGTGTTTAGGCCTTCAAGGGCATTAACAGTGAAAGTAATATCCATGCCGTAGTGAATCAGCATAGCTAAAAACAAGACTCACGGAGACTGTCTTGCGTTGTGAACCAAACAATTTAAGTCCATATAAACATGTTCCCCGCATCTTAGAGCACACGAACAGCTACCTAGTCACCGCGCGCGACGTTACCTTCAAGGACTCGGCGAGAGTGAATGCCAGCCAGTCGATGCGTGACAAGTAAATCGATCTGCAGTTATGACATCTGATGACAGACTTGTCCATATTTACTGCCCAGGGTTTGCTACATTACGTCAGCTGTTATTTGTAAATCTAGGACTGACTGTTACTTTGTACTCTGTACATTGCTTTGGACACTGATTGGAACGTCTCTCGCTCTCTCGCTCCTTGATGAAGTACATTACTAGTTTACTACTCTTTTCTTTATTTTGTTACCTGTACTGTTGCAAGTCCCTCTACTTTATCAGCGGTAAATGGTCTACATACGTCTAACGGAAGTGTTATACGCAATTCGGCCGAAGGTGATCAGTTTCTTGTTTGCTAAAGTTGAAAGCGTCTTGAAAACTAATGGGCGTTAGAGGCGCTCACCTCATCGATGGCGAAATGATTAGGGATGGAGCGTTAGATCACTTGGAGAAAGCAAGAAAGCTTCTCTATCCTATTTTAATGAATTTCCTCATTTTTATTAAGTAACTACCGCGACCAAGCAAAATTTAATTCACAGTGGCTGGATAGGGCGAAGAATGTCGCACCACTAGGATAAAAGTCTTATATCCTAACCACAGGCGTCAACGTTAACAGCGTGTATGTTTGTACGTTGGAACTCTGAAGCTAATTACTACTGATGTGAGCAGTAACCCTTTCGATATTCCATTCGTGAACGGGACTGGGTGAGGAAAACACACTTGCTTGGCAGTTCACTGTCGCTTACAGAGAACAGATGTAAATGCCAAATATTTCACAACCTCAACATAAGAACGTCATTTCTGTTCGTGACAATGTAATAAATAACATACTACTACCTTGTTCAAACTATAACGAAAATCGAATAGTTTCTACATGGCTTTGTCAAAAATGCGGAAAAACAAAAAAAAAGCATAACTACGCCTAATACAATGTACAAAACCCTTTGGCATTAAAAAAAAACAGCTTTCAGCCGACTCAGAATGGATAAATACTACATGTCCTGTATGGTTTTTAAGGATATCTTGTACCATTCTTCTTGCAAAGTAGTGGTAATTTCAGGTAGGTGGAGAGCCATAACGCACTCTTCCCTCCAAAATAGGTCACAAAGGCTACTGAGATCTGGGGCCTGTGGTAGCCAGGGCAGACAGTTAATCCTCATACGCACAAAACCAGTCCCAGGCAATGTGAGCTGTGTGAACAGGAGCCCCACCATCTTGGAACACAGTATAACCATTGAGGAATAAACATTGTGCCATGGGATGGATAGGATTAGTCAATATGCTCACATGACACTGCAGATAACTATGCGGCGCAAGAAATACTGCAGTATGTCTGCCCAAATCATCACTGTATCCCCTCCATCCTTCACTCTTGGGCCTAAAACTCGGCCAGAAGTTGGAAAACGTGTGAAACAAAACTCATCCGATCACATGACTTCCTTCCATAGCTCGACAGACGAGGTTTTATGTCTTCGGCACCATGTAGTCGTGATGGGCATTTGCATCACTGCAATTCCCAGCTTAAGTAGCTACAGGGTGTTTCAAAAATGCCCGGTATATTTGAAACGGCAATAAAAACTAAACGAGCAGCGATAGAAATACACCGTTTTTTGCAATATGCTTGGGACAACAGTACATTTTCAGGCGGACAAACTTTCAAAATTACAGTAGTTACAATTTTCAACAACAGATGGCGCTGCAAGTGATGTGAAAGATATAGAAGACAACGCAGTCTGTGGGTGCGCCATTCTGTACGTCGTCTTTCTGCTGTAAGCGTGTGCTGTTCACAACGTGCAAGTGTGCTGTAGACAACATGGTTTATTGCTTAGAACAGAGGATTTTTCTGGTGTTGGAATTCCACCGCCTAGAACACAGTGTTGTTGCAACAAGACGAAGTTTTCAACGGAGGTTTAATGTAACCAAAGGACCGAAAAGCGATACAATAAAGGATCTGTTTGAAAAATTTCAACGGACTGGGAACGTGACGGATGAACGTGCTGGAAAGGTAGGGCGACCGCGTACGGCAACCGCAGAGGGCAACGCGCAGCTAGTGCAGCAGGTGATCCAACAGCGGCCTCGGGTTTCCGTTCGCCGTGTTGCAGCTGCGGTCCAAATGACGCCAACGTCCACGTATCGTCTCATGCGCCAGAGTTTACACCTCTATCCATACAAAATTCAAACGCGGCAACCCCTCAGCGCCGCTACCATTGCTGCACGAGAGACATTCGCTAACGATATAGTGCACAGGATTGATGACGGCGATATGCATGTGGGCAGCATTTGGTTTACTGACGAAGCTTATTTTTACCTGGACGGCTTCGTCAATAAACAGAACTGGCGCATATGGGGAACCGAAAAGCCCCATGTTGCCGTCCCATCGTCCCTGCATCCTCAAAAAGTACTGGTCTGGGCCGCCATTTCTTCCAAAGGAATCATTGGCCCATTTTTCAGATCCGAAACGATTACTGCATCACGCTATCTGGACATTCTTCGTGAATTTGTGGCGGTACAAACTGTCTTAGACGACACTGCGAACACCTCGTGGTTTATGCAAGATGGTGCCCGGCCACATCGCACGGCCGACGTCTTTAATTTCCTGAATGAATATGTCGATGATCGTGTGATTGCTTTGGGCTATCCGAAACATACAGGAGGCGGCGTGGATTGGCCTCCCTATTCGCCAGACATGAACCCCTGTGACTTCTTTCTGTGGGGACACTTGAAAGACCAGGTGTACCGCCAGAATCCAGAAACAATTGAACAGCTGAAGCAGTACATCTCATCTGCATGTGAAGCCATTCCGCCAGACACGTTGTCAAAGGTTTCGGGTAACTTCATTCAGAGACTACGCCATATTATTGCTACGCATGGTGGATATGTGGAAAATATCGTACTATAGAGTTTCCCAGACCGCAGCGCCATCTGTTGTTGAAAATTGTAAGTACTGTAATTTCGAAAGTTTGTCTGCCTGAAAATGTACTGTTGTCCCAAGCATATTGCAACAAACGGTGTATTTCTATCGCTGCTCGTTTAGTTTTTATTGCCGTTTCAAATATACCGGTCATTTTTGAAACACCCTGTACCTTCGCGCTTTGGTGGTGACGGGGTTCGCGAGCGCGAAATTCCGTTCTGCGATGATTTTTGCGGCTGTCGCCCTCTAATTTTTCATCACAATCTTCTTCAATGACCGTCTATCACGGTCACATAACACACACTTTCGTCCGCGTTGTGGTTTAGCGCATTCACCATCCGCAGTAGGATCTTCTACACAGTGCCTCGTAACACCAAACACTTCGGTTACCTTGGTTACGGAAGCACCCACCAAACGAGCAGCAACAATTTGGCCACCTTAGAATTCACTTAGCTCCGTCATAATGCACTCACAACTACACAGAACACTGTACTCGCCACGACTGACACCTGGGGCGTATTAAGGACATAGCACATGTGCCGTTCGTGGTGAAATACAACAGCGCAACCTGCAAACTTGGGTAACATCTGCCTTTATGACAACGTACGCATTTCTCAAGGTGTTTTCATATTTTTGTTCACCCCATTTATAAAGATCATTATTTTGTTGTTAATCATTTGGTTCAACGAAAACCGCAGCAACTGCAAGAAATAAGTACTCTCTGAGCGACACATCTGTAAGATAATGCAAACTGAAAAAAAAGAATTTTTAATTGTTTGCAAAACTTCGTGCTAGAGCCGTTTACGTTTTTAATTTGCTGAGTGTGATGAATGCATTTCAGCTATTTTACAACGCTTTCGTTCTTGACTGTTACATTCCAGAATCGTTTCTTACTGCCGCGCAACTTTCTACAGCTCCAAGCCGCATGGTACGGCTAAGCATCTGCAAAGTTCGCGCAAGTTTCTTTTTTTTTTTTTTTTTTTTTTGCTCTGTAGTCAAACTTTAGGAAAACGTCGCAGATGTTTAGCGATATTACACTCCTTGAACACCGAGAAACTTTGTCGCATTGCTACGCGAAGGAAACTTCTGTTCGTATTCACCAGAGAGCTCCATTGTTCTACTGACTTTCGCGTTTGTACTGCAGAATCATACAGCAGAAACTTAATTAGAAATCTTCTCCACGTTATTTACGTCTCTGCCCCATCTTTTCTCATGAGCCCAGATTAACGAATGAATAACAAAAGCTTTATAGCAGGCAGTGTTTTAAATTTTTATTTCGCATTGCTTACGAATTTTGAGGTGACACCCTGAAAACCACAAATTCTTAGGAAAAAAAAACAGATTCCAGTAACAATCTGGAAATCTGGAAACCGTTATTTCTCCAGCGTTTTTAAATAATTACATGATTTTGACAATGGTTGGGCAGTACAGGACGCTCAGTCATATAGTTCTTACATACTTCCTGTAATACGAGGGGCGTTCACTAAGTAATGCAAAGCATTTTTTTCTGAAAGCAGGCTCTTTTCGGGATTTCCAGTATACCATATTATTCCTCAGTCTTTTGGCTGCAAAATTCTTTTCTTTTTTTTCCAACACAATCTCCGTTCAATGCGACAGCCTCCCCCACCTTACTTGGTGGGCCTTTATGCCCGAATGGCACCACACCACTGGTCGACGTATCTCTTCATCAATAACCATTCCGTCATCCACGTACTGCTTCCCTGAAGTGCATTCTTCATTGGGCCAAGCAAATGGTAGTCGAATGGTACGACATCCGGGCTGCAGGGTGGATAAGGAAGAACAATTCAATGAAGTTTCGTGAGCTCCTCCCGGGTCCGCAGACATGTTTAAGGCCTTGCTTTGTCATGGAGTAGGAGAAGTTCCCACCCATGGAATACTCGTATCGCTTTTGATTAGGGGTCAATACGTCCTCGCTCCTGGCCTCGAAACCCGCCACCCCTTAAATTTTGATTAATAATCGAAAACTTCCGCTTTAAGAAGTCATTCTGCCAACGGCAGGAGGAGCGGATAGAGGTTCAGGGTATCTCTTGTCCTTGAGGTGGAAAACTGCCTGTAAAGGCTGAAGAACCAGCTATGATCAACGGCATGACGATGCAGAAGGCAATGGAAACCACTGCATTAAAGACACATAACGTGTATCCACAGGACATGTGGCCTGTTACTGAAAAAGTGTCATGCTGATCTCTGCATTGGCAAAAAATTGCAGAAGTCCCCCCCATTCGGATCTCCGGGAGATGACTGCCAAGTGGGAGGTGACCATGAGAAAAAGATTGAATAACCAACGAAAGGATAATGTTCTAAGACTCGGGGGAGGAATGGCAGAAGCTTGAACGTGGTAGGGAAGCTAGAAAATCTGAAAAGGGAAATGCAAAGGCGTAGTCTAGCTGTAGTAGCGGTCTGTGAACAGAAATGGAAAGAAGACAAGGATCTCTGGTCAGATAAGTATAGGGTAATATCAATAGCAGCATAAAATAGTATAACGGGAGTAGGATACGGTATGAATAAGAAGGTAGGGCAGAGAGTGTGTTAATGTGAACAGTGCAGAATCAACAGAGACCAACACTAACAAGTTCAGGTATGCGTGCCAACGTTGCAATCAGAAGATAAGGAGATAAAGTATAGCCGGCCGGTGTAGCCGTGCGGTTCTAGGCGCTTCAGTCTGGAACCGCGTGACCGCTACGGTCGCAGGTTCGAATCCTGCCTCGGGCATGGATGTGTGTTGTCCTTAGGTTAGTTAGGTTTAAGTAGTTCTAAGTTCTAGGGGACTGATGATAACAGATGTTAAGTCCCATAGTGCTCAGAGCCATTTGAACCATTTAATAAAGTATATGAGGATATTGAAAGGGTAATACAGTAAGTAAAGGGAGATGAAAACTAATAGTCTTGGGGTCCTGGAATACAATTGTAGGAGAAGGAGCAGAGGAAATAGATACAGGAGAATATAGACGTGGGACAAGGAATGAGAGAGGAGAAGGACTGAGACCTGTAATAAATTTCAGCTAGTAACAGCGAATATTCTGTTCAATAATCACTAGAGGAGGAGGAATACTTTAATACGGAAAGATTTCAGTTAGATTACATTATTGTCAGACAGAGATTCCGAAATCAGATATTGGATTGTAAGGCGTACACAGGAGCAGGTATAGTCTCAGATCACAATGTAGTAGTGCTGAAGAAGAGACATATTTAAGAGATTAATCAGGAAGAAACAATACGCAAAGAAGTGGGATACCGAAGGAACGACGAGATACGAGTAATGTTCTCTAAGGCTATAGATACAGCAACAAGGAATAGCTCAGTAGACAGTACAGTTGAAGAGGAATGGATATCTCTAAAAGGGGCCATCACAGATGTTGGGAAGGAAAACATAGGTACAAAGAAGGTAGCTGCGAAGAAACCATGGGTAACAGAAGAAATACTGCAGTTGATTGATGAAAGGAGGAAGTACAAACATGTTGCGGGAAAATCAGTAATACACATTAAAAACAAGGGTGGTAGCATTAAGGGTGCAATGGGAATTCCACTGTTAAATGAAGAGGAGAGAGCGGATAGGTGGAAAGAATACATTGAAAGCCTCTGTGAGGTGGAAGATGTGTCTGATGTGATAGAAGAAGAAACAGGAGTCGATTTAGATGAGACAGGGACCCAGTATTAGAATCAGAATTTAAAAGAGCTTTGGAGGACTTAAGATCACATAAGGCAGAAGGGATAGATAACATTCCATTACAATTTCTAATATCATTGGGGAAGTGGTAACAAAACGACTGTTCACGTTGGTGTGTCGAATGTATGAGTCTGGTGAAATACCATCTGACTTTCGGAAAAATACCATCCACACAATTACGAAAAGAGACGACAAGTGCGATAATTAACGCACAATCAGCTTAACAGCTCATACTGACAATAATAATATACCGAAGAATGGAAAAGAAAATTGCAGATGTGTTAGATGACGATCAGTTTGGCTTTAGGAAAGGTAAAGGCACCAGAGAAGCAGTTCTGATGTTACGGTTGATATTTGAAGCAAGGCTAAAGAAAAATCGAGACACGTTCATAGGATTTGTCAACCTGGAAGACGCGTTCGAGAGTGTAAAATGGTGCAAGACATTCGAAATTCTTAGTAACAGAGGGGTAAGCTGTACGGGGAAGATCGGTAATATACAATAAGTACAAGAGCCAAGAGAGAATAATAAGAATGGACGACCAAAAACGTAATGCTCAGATTAAAAGTGGTGTAAGACAAGTATGTAGTGTTTCGCTCCTACTGTTCAATCTGTACATCGAAGAAGCAATAATGGAAATAGAAGACAGATTCAGGATGATTAAAATTCAAGGTAAAAGGATATCAATGATACGGTTCGCTGATGACATTGCTATCCTGAGTGAAAGTGAAGATGAATTACATGACCTGCTGAATGGAATGAACAGCCTAATAGGCACAAACTATTTATTGAGAGTAAATCGAAAAAAGACGAAAGTAATGAGGAGTAGCAGAAATGAGAACAGCGCCAAGCTTAACATTAGGATTGATGGTCACGAAATAGCTGAAGTTAAGTAATTCTGCTACCTAGGGAACAAAATAACAATGACGGATGGAGAAAGGACATCAAAGGCAGACTAGCACTGACCAAAAGGGCATTCCTGCCAAGAGAAGGCTGCTACCGTCAAACATAGGACATAATTTGAGAAAGAAATTCCTGAGAATGTACGTTTGGAGCCCGGCATTGTATGGTGGTGGAACATCATCGATTGTGGGAAAACCGGAACAGAAGATAATCGAAGCATTTGAGATGTGGTGCTACAGATGAATGTTGAAAGTTAGGTGGACTTACAAGGTAAGGAATGAGAAGGTTCTGTGAAGAAAGATTTTAGGTGTATAGAGTAAGCGGTGAGTGAAAATTTGTACCAAGACCAGGAATCTAAGCGGCTCTTCTGCTTACTGCACAGGTATTTTAGCCACTTTTTTGATTGATTTTTTAATTTCTTCTATCTTTTTTTCCATTTTTTAAGAAAACGTTTTCCTTTTTTCTAGACCTCTTCCACTTCAGGCGTTGGCCCCTATCACCCATATTACCCCCAAAAATCTATCTAACCTAAAAGCAAAAACAAAGCTAGTGCCACCGCCAGTGAATGTTTTATTAAAAAAATAAAAGGATAAAGGAAGGTGTACAATACTTTTATTATATTTTGTTTTTCATTTTTTGTTACGTTCCTATTTGTATTTCTTTTCTTATCTTTTTTTATCGGCTTTCGGGGGTGTCCACAGCAGCCAGACGGCGGAATATCCTGGTCGTCTTCTCTTTCAGCGAGGGTGAAACATCCTATAATTACCGTTGATGTCTCTCAACAGTCCATCATGTGCTATATCTCAGTCTCTTCTAACACCCGGTACACCCGAATGGTGTGGAGGGCGCGTAAAAAACAGCCCCAAGTAATTCGCAAAGAGCGAAACATACCACGCTTTGCGCCGTAAAACCGTGTAGTTGCTCGTTAAATAATGCCAAAAATCTAACAACCCTGCAACGCTCTCACTAAAGAAGTATGACAATGCCATACCCTTAACCCACACCGTGGCGTTGTGACGAGTAGGTGAGCTCTACGAACTGAGGCGAACGTCGCACCAACAATGTCAACATGCGCTGTCTGAGGAACCAGCAGTCGGCAACCGTACCACAAACGAAACGGTGCCTGTCGGTGTCGTCAGCGGCACATCTGGGGCAAAGAGGGTATCGGGTGTAAGCGTTATCGGGAGGGGAATTTTTCAGTCGTTATCACATAC
Organism: Schistocerca nitens; assembly: GCF_023898315.1. Lineage (NCBI taxonomy): Eukaryota > Metazoa > Arthropoda > Insecta > Orthoptera > Acrididae > Schistocerca > Schistocerca nitens. The sequence continues at coordinate 350,251,660 of NC_064617.1, forward strand.
CACAGCGCCCTAACCGTGGTCGGAAGGAAAGACGAGTGTATGTTACTCCACACCCGTCTCCAGCCAACCGCCGGATGTCGGCGTTCAACCACATTAGCAGGCAGCGACCGTTGAAAGTAGCGGTAGAAATCCTTGGTCCTAGGATCCCGCGCAGTCGGTAGGACATCCAACAGATAACTCATGTCGACCAGAAAGGTGCTGGCGTAATATGCCCAACAGGAATCGATGGCCGGAGGGATTGAAGCACCACCTCCTGATTCAGTGTACCAGGGAGGGTGTCCTTGTCCGAAGTACGTAGGCGACGCATCGTCCGCACAAAGAGAGCGCGCGCCCTGTTGTGTACTTTTATCATTCCAATGCCACCTGCATGTGTGGGCAACGTTAGCGTCTGCCACTAAGCCGCCTTCGCATAGTGGTTCACACAACTGCATGCCTAGCACGCCTCATTCCTTGATTTTAGACTGGGGCGGCAGTGAGAATTTGGATCGAGGAGGGAGGCGTGCCAGGGTAACCCGTGCAGTTGTGTGAACCACTATGCGAAGGTGCTTAGTAAGCAGGAGACCTGCATTCGACTCACGGCCGTGGTACTCATTTTCACTGGCTACTTCAGTCTATATACATAAAATCATATCTGTATGAGGCCAGAAAAGTCTCTGAAATTGTGTCATTTCGTTTCTATAAATATCTGAACCTTGTTCTTAGGATGGATCCTCCACTTACGTTCGATGCTGAGGTGCAATTCGAGAATATGGACAGCCTCGGCGGTTCTGTTCATATGCAGGAGGAAATTTAAAGTAAACAGAGGCGACAACGGGAATTTGGATCGGAGAGGGAGGCGTCCAGGGTAATCCGTGCAGTTGAATGAACCACTGTGTCAAGGCGGCGTAGTGGCTAAGGCACCCATCTACTAAGCAGGAGATGTGGCTTCGATTCCCGGCCTTTGTACAAATTTTCACTCGCCGGTTTAGTCTACATACATAAAATTAATACTATATTTACAGAAGAAAATTTACAAAACGGTGTGCACTGCGGTGACGTGACACTCGTACATGAAAGACAATTTTACCGATCTCGAGTGATTCACGCATCCTGTGATCGTGACGGTAAGCGACGTATGTCTGTAAATAAATGTGTGACTTGGGCCTCCCGTCGGGTAGACCATTCGCCGGGTGGAAGTCTTTCTATTTGAAACCACTTCGGCGACTATCGCGTCGATGGGGATGAAATGAGGATGATTAGGACAACACAACACCCAGTCCCTGAGCGGTGAAAATCTCCGACCCAGCCGGGAATCTAACCCGGGCCCTTTAGGATTGAGATTCTGACGCGCTGACCACTCAGCTACATGGGGCGGACGACGTATGTCTGTGATATAAACTTATTTTATACTATTCTTCAATTTGGCTGAGTGCCTTCTCCTCCTCCTCCTCCTCCTCCTCCTCTTCCCATTGTCTTAATACACATAGGCAACAACATCTATATGGATACTCTGCGATTCACACTGGCGTGGGCCGCAGAGGAGTCATCGAACCACCTTCAAATTACTTCTCTACTGTTCCATTCTCGAACAGCGCGCAGGGAAAGCGTGCGCTTAAATCTATCCGGAAGGACTCTTCAGTTCTCTTATTTTATTACGATGACTGGTTCTCCCTATATAGATGGACGCTAAAAAAAATATTTTTCCACTCGGAGGTTCATAATGGTTCAAATGGCTCTGAGCACTAGGGGACTTAACATCTATGGTCATCTGTCCTCTAGAACTTAGAACTACTTAAAGCTAACTAACCTAAGGACAGCACACAACACCACTCGGAGGAAAAGTTGGTGAAAAGATCTCGCCGCAACAAGAAAAGCCTTTGTTTTTCATGATTGTTACAGCTACTCGCGTATTACACACCTGACGCTATCTCCCCTATATCGTGATACTACTTTCCTCTCTACATTGTGCAAAATTTTCGATAACCTGTTTACCGTATTCCGAACTTCGTCTATTCGACAAATTTCTCCTCTTCATCGTCCCATCCAGCGCCTGGTTCACTAGTTATACACCCGCCCTTTTATCCGATAATGGTTTTTCGCAGGCTTCATCTGCCGCGTGTTCTTTTCAGCAACTCTTGGTGCAATATTTCATGTGTGCATTTAATTTTTAGCGTCGTTCCGCAGTGCCACATTTCAAACGCAGCCGCAACAGCGGCGCAGTGCCTCCCTCGCGCTCGCCGCTGAACTCGAGCTCACGTGATAAATGGTGGCTGGGGCGGACGCTCTCTCTGGCCGCGCATATTTCTGCCGCCTGATGGACGGCGCGCCGACCGGCCGAACGACCGCCCGTCTCCCGTGTCGCCGCCGCGCCCCCCGTAACCCCACTCAGTTACCTCCCCCCCCCCCCCGCCATCCTTCCGCCCCCCCCCCACCTACTACCACCCACGGCCCCCCACGACCTGCCAGATGAAGCAAACACGTCAACACTTGGCTTTGCACTGAACTTAGTTAAACATAACGAAGTAGGAGAGACCGTTGTACTTGGAGAAGAGTGTACAAAAGGAACACGCGATGTTTCTTGGTTGGTATCTCAATCTAGTGACTGAGCTTACGCTGAAGCGCCAGAGAAACTGCTATAGGCTTGTGCATTCAAATACAGAGATATGTAACACAGGCAGAATACGGCGCTGCGGTCGGCAACGCCTATATAAGACAACAAGTGTCTGGCGCAGTTCTTACATCGGTTACTGCTGCTACAATAGCAAGTTGCCAAGATGTAAGTGAGTCTGAACGTGGTGTTATAGCCGACGCACGAGGCATGGGACACAGCATTTTCGAGGTAGCGATGAAGTGGGGATTTCCCGTACGACCATTTCGCGAGTGTACCGTGACTACCAGGAATCCGGGAAAACATCCAATCTCCGACATCGCTGGGCCCGGAAAAAGATCCTGCATGAACGGGACCAACGGCGACTGAGGAGAATCGTTCAACGCGACAGAAGTGCAACCCTTCAGCAAATTGCAACAGATTACAATGCTGGGCCATCAACAAGTGTCAGCGTGGCAACCATTCAACGAAGCATCATCGATATGGGCTTTCGGAGCCAAACGCCCACTAGTGTACCCTTGATGCCGGCCGCGGTGGCCGTGCGGTTCTAGACACTTCAGTCCGGAACCGCGTGACTGCTACGGTCGCAGGTTCGAATCCTGCCTCGGGCATGGATGTGTGTGATGTCCTTAGGTTAGTTAGATTTAAGTAGTTCTAAGTTCTGGGGGACTGATGACCTCAGATGTTGAGTCCCATAGTGCTCAGAGCCATTTTTTGCACCCTTGAAGACTCCACGACACAAAGCTTCACGCCTTGCCTTGCCCCATAAACACCGATATTTGACTGTTGATGACTGGAAACATGTTGCCTGGTCAGACGAGTCTCGTTTCAAATTGTATCGAGCGGATTAACGTGCACGGGTATGAAGACATCCTCATGATCCATGGACCGTGCAAGTCAACAGGGGACTGTTCAAGCTGGTGGAGGCTCTGAAATGATGTGGGACGTGTGCAGCTGGAGTGATATGGAACTCCTGACACGTCTAGACACGACTCTGACAGATGACACGTACGTAAGCATCATGTCTGATCACATGCGTCCATTTACGTGCATCGTCCATTCCGACGCACTTAGGCAACCATAGCAGGACAATGCGACACCCAGCACGTCCAGAATTGCTACAGAGTATCTCCAGGAACACTCTCCTGAGTTTAAGCACTTCCGCTAGTCACCAAACTCCCCAGACATGAACATTATTGAGCATGCTGGGATGCCTTGCAACGTGTTGTTCAGAAGATATCTCCACCCCTCGTAATCTTACGGATTTATGGACAGCGCTGCAGGATTCATGGTGTCAGTTCCCTCCAGCACTACTTCAGACATTATTCGCGTCGATGCCACGTCGTTTTGTGGCACTTCTGCGTGCTTTCGGGGGCCATACACGGTATTAGTCAGGTTTACCAGTTTTTTTCGCTCTTCGATGTAGAACCACATGGAGGAAGGCGCACTAGTAACCGCCGTAAATAGTTTCCACCATTTTCTTTAGTTTATCTTCTTATTACAAGCAGGGTAGCGTTTCGGCAGCATTTGTAAATACAGGGGCTGAACAAAAACGTGGATAAACATTACTATGTCTAATACGGTGTAGGAAACCACCTGGCATTCAAAACAACTTCCAGTCGTCTCGGAATGGATAAATATAGGTCCTGGTTATCAAGGTAATTGTATTCCATTCTTCAGGCAATGATGGAGGTGGATAGCGATCACGCACTCTTCTCTCTGACGTAGACCTCAAAGTAACATTGAGATATGGTGATGCTGGTGGGCAGGTGCTCAGAAAACCAGTCCTGAACGATGCGAGCTGTTTCAACACACCCTCTGTCATCTTGGGATACAGCAAGACCAATGCGGAAAAATGTACCACGGGATGGACCTTATCAGCCAGAATAGTCACATAATCCATGTCAGTAACGTGCCCTTGGACTCTGCACCATGTGACCCACAAGATCGCGCTGTAAGGTTCGCAAAATCAACACCCAACCCCCCCCCCCCCCCCATGCTTCTCTCTTTGTATGTAAACTCAGGTTCAAGAAAATACATCGGAGGCTCCTTAAGACGGTACAACACATAAAATTCAACTAACATGGAGCAAGAAATGAAAATAATGGGAATAAACAACCGTGACAAGTACCTAATACAAATGCAAGAAAACTTCCACATTCAGAAAGTCGTCGCTGAAAACAAACATGTGATAAATGAGCAAATACACATCAGTACCGGCTCCCAATTACACTTAATAAAAGAAATGACAAGATAAAATCGTGCCTCTCACACAAGCAGCCACAAAAAAATTCCAGGCCACTGAAGATGCCTTGCAGAGAATACAAGGCGAAACATGTGTGGCACGAAAATTGTTTCTTATTCAGTTGTAGTCAGACGGTCAAAAAAGTAAAAATTATCAATATGGCGTAAAACTCGACCAGAGGTTGGAAACAGCGCGAAATAAAACTCGTCCGATCTAGCGACTAGAATCCATGGATCGACAGTCCAGATTTTGTGGCTTCGGCACCACGTTTTACTGCTGCGGACTTCTACATCACTGACGAGTGGTTTTGGAATTCCAGCTCGCTGTGCAATTCCCGGCTAATGCAGCTACCCTCATACTGTTTTGGTGCTGCCAGGGTTCGTAAGTGCGACATTCATTTCTTCAGTGACTTTTGCGACTACCTTTCACTTATTTTTCATCACAGTCCTCTCACTGACCGTCTGTCACAATGATTCAACACGCACTTTCGTCAGCATTATGACTTAGTGTATGATTTTCCTCCTCTCACTCCATGCGGTATAAATCTTTAATCCGGTACCTCCTCAAACACCAAACACTTTTCTTCTCTCGTTTACCGGACCACCCACCATATGGGCACCAATAATTTGCCCACCGTGGAATTAACTTAGCCTCGACATAATGCAGTAATGACTACACAGAAAACTGTTCTGATCACGACCGACACTTGGAATGTATTGAGCGTATTTCACATGTTTCGATCGTGGTCAAACATAAAGCGCAGCCGGCCGGGGTAGCCGAGCGGTTCTAGGCACTACAGTCTGGAACAGCGCGGCCGCTACGGTCGCAGTTTCGAATCCTGCCTCGGGCATGAATGTGTGTGATGTCCTTAGGTTAGTTAGGTTCTAAGTTCTAGGGAACTGATGACCTCAGATGATAAGTCCCGTAGTGCTTAGAGCCATTTGAACCATCTGAACAAAAGCGCAACCTGCAAGCTCGGTTAGGATCTGCATTTACGACCAAGTTTGCGTTTCTCGCTGTGTTTCGATATTTTTGTCCAGCACGCAATGTTGGATATACACTGACGGAAAAAAATTGAAACACCAAAAAATAATTAATGTAGGCTTACTAAATTTTTGGTCTACATTTGTCTAGCCACCGTATTTAAGTGGTTACCATTCCAGGACGCAGGTTAACGTAAACGCGAGATAAGCCATTAGGTATGTGAAATGCTGGTGCACTAATAACCGATATAAGCGCCAGAATGTTGAATGCAAGCATGCAATCACGCATGTACTGTGCTGTACAGGTGCCGGTCGTCAGTTTCTGGGGTGGATTTCTACGTCTGCTGCACTTGCTCGGTCAATACTGAGACGGTTAATGCTGGCTGTGGGTGACGCTGAAGTTGTCGTCCGATGATGTCGCATATGTGCTCGATTGGAGCAGTTATGGTGATCGAGCAGGCCAAGCCAACATGTCGACACTCTGTAGAGCATGTTCGGTTACAATAGTGGCATGGGGGCGAGCGTTACTCTGTTGGAAAACACATGTAGTGGGGCGCGAAATTGAAGCGTCACCCATTCACCAGTGTCAGCCCAGTTTGCAGGTGAATATAAGTTTAATTTAGTTTTTTGTTTATGTATTTTTGTAATATTTGAAATGGTTGTGAATTGTCTAAAGTTTTGTATTTATTTTTTATCTTTCATGTACGGAGAGGGCGGCGCAACGAACGGAGACAGCATCTTCACTGCAGGGACCAGAGAGAAAATTGCTGGCCACTATACGTCGCGGGTCGACAGCCAAAGAGCAACAGAAGATCCTGAAACCGAGATGTTGCGTCGTGCTTCTAAAAACTGAAAAAATAAGAATTTGTAATGTTTCTACAACAATGACGTCATAGAAAGTTTAATCATGTCGTAAATGTTCAGTCCTGTCTTCTCAAGGCTCAGGTTCACGTCTATATGTAGGAAGATAATAAACTAGTGGGTACTATTAAAGTTTAAATACGTGTTCCGAGAATTTATTTATGAAGAATTATGTTAATGAATTATTAATACATTTGACAAGATTATTAATTTTGACAACGTTCATCGCGAGTTTGAGTCCTGAAAGTTTATTCAATGTGGTTCTAATATTTATTAAATCAGATAACTTGCATTAATATAATTTCTGAGAAGAAACAAACGACATCTAAATTGAAAAAAGTTTCCGCAAACCAATTGGACTGAGTGACGTAATTCTGCGCATACGACTCAAATGATGATGTTTTACAGTTTCGTTCAAGAACCATTCAGAGACAATTTAAAAAGAATTTAAATAATTTTGAAGTGTGTTGTAACTGACGTAGGTGACGAAGTCTGCACATGGTCATACGTCAAAAGAAAATCATTTATACAGAAAACTTACGTCGTTACACTACACACACCACGGAATGCTGTTCATGAATAGCAAAATAACAGGTCGAATTTGCAGACTGACGTACAAATTAGCAACCAGGATGTGTGAGGCACGCATGAGAATGTTCCTGCTGTCATACGAAATAGCGTTGCTACCTCTGGATCCCGAGGTCCCGGGTTCGATTCCCGGCCGTGTTGGGGATTTTTCTCTGCCCGGGGACCGGGTGTTTGTATTGTCCTCCTCATTCCATCATCATTCATGGAATGTGGCGAGACTGGAATGTGTTCAGACTGGGAAAGTGTACGGGCGCTGATGAACGCGCAGTTGAGCGCCCCACAAACCAACATTGTCATCATCATCATCATCATCATCATCACGAAATGGCACCCCAGACCATAATTCCAGGTGTAGGGTCCAGTGTGTGTAGCACCAAGACAGGTCAGCTGCAGGCCGTCACCTGGCCGTCTCCTAACCAATACACGACCATCACTGAAACCGAGGCAGGACCAGCTTTCATCATAAAATACAACCGACCGCCACCCCGTCCTCCAAAGAGCTCTCGCTTGGCACAACTGATGTCGCAAATGGCGGTGGTTTGGGGTCAGTGGAATGCACGTTACAGGGCGTTTGGTTCCGAACTGTCCTTGAAGTAACCGATTTGTAACAGTTCGTTTTGTGACTGTGGTGCCAACTGCTTCTCAAATTGCTTCTGCAGATGCAGTAAGATGCGCCAGAGCCGTATTCCGAACATTATGGTCGTGGCCGTTGGGAGCCCGATCGTCTCTCGACCGTACATTCTCACGACCACCGCTGCCAGAATCGTGTACAGTGCCTACATTCCTCCCAAGTCTTTGTGCAGTATCGCAGAAGGAATATGCAGCGTCTCGTAGCCCTATTATACGACCTCATTCAAACTCAGTCGGATGATGTCTTTGTCGCCGTAAAGGGATTTCGGCTCACCACGTCTAATCTCAAAGGTAACTGACGCACACACTGTTACAGCATGTATTTAAACTAAACCAGATTTGCATCCCCTTAGTGACGCTATTAGCACCACTGTTATGCGACTGGCGCGAAATTTAAATAGGCATCATCTTCCAGATGTAGAAACACGCCTACCAACTTTCCTTTATATCGCACAACTCCTCCCTGACGTTGTGATTTTTGTTCCATCAGTGTTTTTAAGTTCTGTATAATGTAGTTAACTTGTTTGGAATGTATTGTCAATTCTTCATTTGCAGAATTTCGTACGGTGTAAAACACTATATATATATATATATATATATATATATATATATATATATATATATATATATATATATATATAATTTATTTATATAACATCTGGACAGTTAAGCAACATTTCGTCGTTTCGGCACTTCCCTGTATCTTGAAAGAGTAAATTTTGTATCATCATGGAACATACGATACTTGCAAATGAACTTAGTTTCCGTAGCGTCTTAGAAATATTTTGAGCTATTTCTCTGCAGTTGCTTTGTCATATAGGTAAGAAAAAAATCCGTATTTTGCAACCAAATTTATTTGCGTGTACCAAAAATGTTTCAGCTATTCATGATAGCCATATTCAGTGGTGCTCGTTTTATGTCCTATTCATGCTTCCATTTGTTTTTCTGTTGGTACTGAATGTACACAGTACGGGCTTCCTCCCATTGATATATCATACTTAAACCTACACTGTAGCCCACTGCACATGTTCTTGTTCGTATGCTTCGGGACTGACTGAACGTCGAAAGCGCTTGCGGCCTCTTCAATGGACCTGACGAATTCCGCTCTTGGTGGTGAAACATGTGTAGGAGCAATTTAATATCTCTTGCTAGCACAGGTATTGTCTCGACATCCGAAGATTTGCCCGTCAAGACGACAAAACTTCCCGCAGATCTTATGTCGCAAGCCGACCTACGAGTTTTAATTTTCTCCTCAGTAAAGAATCTCGGCGCCTTTGGGATCGGTCAAAGGCCACTTAGAGTTGCACAATGGAGGTTTTTGTAACAGTGCGCGAGAGTGAGGCTTATCATAAACAGCGCAACAAAAGGAACACACTGTTCAGGAGTGCATTTTGGAACACCAATTCCATACTCACCTTCTCCCACTCACCAAATTTGCTACCACAAAACACTGTTTTTCTACTGGTCATTCGATGAAGTAGAAGGTAACAAAAATTGTGGACTATACTAAGAAATTTCAGAACTCCATTTTCAATTGATCAGTGTTACTACGACTCTCTGAAGCCGTTGACAATCGAGACTGTATTTTCCTGTTAAATTCTGAATGGAACTCTATCGTAGAAAAATTTCCATCTCTGCGCAGCCTGCGTCTTTCTGTAAATTTTACAGTGTGGAGACGGCGGATTTGACATGACGAAGCGAACTTTCACCACGCAATGTGATCGCACGAACGCTCAGCCTTGCTGTAAAAGTGCAAGGACACAACGAATTCTATAACAGAGATAACTGGATACGCCACACATGAGCTGGTGTAATCTTAAATAGTTCATCTCAGTAGCCAGTACACAGCTGAAGGTGACTAGAAACCTCTGCACCTAAATATCATGGCGGCAAGCTAGCGACACCCGACAGTTCGCCGGAGATTACCCGGATCAAAATGAGTGTGATTTAACATTACACATTATTGTCACTGCTTGTTTTGTAACCGACGTGAGCAAAAGAAGAGGCACCTGATATTTACATAACTGATTCGTCTCGATGGGCAATGAATCCACAAGCTTCAGTACGCTTGCACAATATCGTTCGGCCTCCAGCATGGAGGACATGGTCGGAGACTGTGGATACGTGGCAGTGTGGGTCGGGCGAGAGGCGTACCGATGTAGTCCGTGCAACTGCGATCAATACTGTGTCGGGGTAGTGCAGTAGTTAACGCAACTGTCTAGTAAGTAGGAGATCCCAGGTTCGGGTCCCAGTCCGGCACATTTTCACCCGTGCCGTTGATTCCGCGTAAAGTCCCAATGCAGCTGATATCATTAGTTCATTCCCTTCTTTTTCTTTTCCTTTCCGTTCTTTTCCTTTCCTTTTCTTTCTCTCCCCTCTCCCTTCAATTTACATGATATGCTTGTAATTACTTGTGAAGAAATAGTCACGATCGCTAAATATCATTTATTTAAAATAATCAGTTTCGGCGTATACAGTAGCTCATCTTCAGACTGATTGAACTGTAAAGATTATAAAAGTGCACGGTAATTAGGGAAGTCAGTCTTTCATAACAAGTACAGAGATTAAACTAAAGAGGCGTGATGTTTTACCCATTTACTGTAGCTGGCGACGTGCTGAGCAGCTGCGTGTCATCAATATGGTAACTGCTCGTAGTGGCAGTACAGCCACGCTTTAAATAGTGCTTGATTGAACGCCAGTTTGCTGCGTTACGTCAGCCGCAGCCAGTTGGAGCTTACTTCACGTAAAAATATTTATGACGTGCATATGATGTGTAAAACTATCAGTACAATTATGCTGCGTTACGTCAGCCGCAGCCAGTTGGAGCTTACTTCACGTAAAAATATTTATGACGTGCATATGATGTGTAAAACTATCAGTACAATTATATGTATAGTATTATTCAAATTTTGCTGTTTAAATAAATAGTGTAGGTCGTTAATAAAATTGCTTAATTTTAAATAAGCTTTAAATACATGTACAGGAATATGAAAGGTTGTGCAAACGTTGAACGCCAGCTGGTGGGACTTGTTGGTACTTCAAGATGACGCCGTTTCCATGGAAATGGCCATCTCTTGGCCATTGCTTGTCAAAGACGATGGTGGAGCTTGCTGTTGCCTAGGCGACGTTGTATAGTACCTGTTGGCTCCAAAGATATATGTAGATTTCGCTGTTCCACGTCGCCGTTACTTTGGATGAATTGGCGTTTTGCTCGAAATTTTCAACTTTGTGCTTAGAGAGTACCATGATTTATAAAAGACTGGGTGTATTAGACGACATTTGCAATAATTATAATGTGTGAGTAAATCAGTGTAGCATGACAACAAAAATTTTTTTAGATAATTAATTAAAATTTGTAATAAGTGCTATGAGGCTATTTCAGTAGTAAAATAAATACAGTGGTGTTTTTAAAAGGTTTTTTCTGTAACATACAGTATCAATAGTCGTAGAAGAGGAAATAAAAGATACGAAAGTGACGGAGTCAATTGGTAAAAACGAAATACGTAAAATCTAATAAGTTCAGTGAAATATTTTAAAAAATTAGTCACATAAACTCATTAAATGAGAAAACGAAGAAACAGTAATGCTTCATTACATTAATTCTTTAAAAAGATCGTTTCGTGTCAATCTAATTGTTAATTTAAAAGAACAGAAGAATTACTTTGTCGGCGAATAAAAATTTCAAGCTCCTTAAGTCTGTTCAAGAATAACCTCTATAGGCTTGTGTGTAATATTTCGAGGTAGTTCCTGCTGTCACCTTCTGTACGTCCCTCATTGATGAGGTGTTGTCCAAACAAGCAAGGCCAACACACAGCCATTTCCATGAAAAAAGCGTCGCCTTGAAGTAGCCACATGAACCACCAGCTGACGTTCAACGTTCACACAACCTTTTGTATCGCTTTACTTGTATTTAAAGATTATTTAAAGTTAAGCAGTTTTATTAGCGAGCTGCATTATTTATTTGAACAGTAGCATTTGTTAATTTTACACTTCATTTGCACGTCATAAGTATTTCTACACAGTAAGATCCCACTGGCTGCAGCTGACGAAATGCACAAAACTGGCGCGCTATCAAGCACTATTTAAGGCGGGGCAGCACAACCACTAGGGGCAGTAACCATATTGACAATACGCAGCTGCTCAGTACGTCGCCATCTCCAGTAAATGCGTAAAACATCACGCCTCTTTAGTTTCATCTTTGTACTTGTTATGAAAGACTAACTTCCCTAATCACCTTGCACTTTTATAATCTTTACAGTCCAATCAGTCTGAAGATGGGCTTCCGTATGCGCCGAAACCGATCATTTTAAATAAATGATATTTTGCGGTCGTGATTGTTTCTTCGCAAGTAATTGTCAGAAGTGAGACTACTGATACTCCCAACCACGTTGGTTAAAATATATGATATCTATCGCTGTTGTGGGTCCCGCGTGATGTTTGTTGCCGGCCGGAGTGGCCGTGCGGTTCTAGGTACTACAGTCTGGAGCCGAGCGACCGCTACGGTCGCAGGTTCGAATCCTGCCTCGGGCATGGATGTGTGTGATGTCCTTAGGTTAGTTAGGTTTAATTAGTCCTAAATTCTAGGCGACTGATGACCTCAGAAGTTAAGTCGCATAGTGCTCAGAGCCATTTGAATCATTTTTTTATGTTTGTTGTTTCGGAGATGTCCGAAAGAACAGACACTACGTATTCATATACTCACTAATCTTGTAATGTGGTAATATCGGGTTCTTTCCCTTCTACGTAAACAATCAGCTTAGTCCCATTTCACCGTAATTTATTGCAACTCGTCAATGAATGAATGCCACCATGACGGCAACCGCAAAGATAATGCAACATCGAGTTTTAGAGCTTAGCGAGGACATTCCTCCATTGCCGTACATTCTGAAATGGTTATGCAGAGGTGGAAACAATGGAACAAATATTTCCATGCTGCGCACTCAGTCCATACCGGTGATGAAATGTCAGGAGTGACGAATGTGGGTCGACAGGCACAACGTAAATATGCAGACTATCTAAATAGATCCGCGTTTCACGCCACTAGTTCTATTAGTGGGGTATCCACTGTGAGTGGGAAGCTAGGTCAACAAGCAAGCAGAAAAAAAAAATTTCCCCTCTCAGGTCACTCTCTGGTACTGGATGAATAATAAAGATAGCTTCGATTCTAAAGGTTAATTTGTACTCCACAACAGTTATGATAAAGCAGACTTAGTTACGAAAAATGGTGATGGGAAGAAATTAAGGTTTCACATCCCGTCAACGACGACGCCATTGCAGACGGTGCGTGCGCTGCTCTACAATGGAACGTTCAAAAGAACTATCGCTACAAACGCTACACTCCTCTTAAAAGGATTTGGTAAACCTAAAATTGAGAAAAGTCAATTTCTGTGAGTGGATTCGAACGCCACCCATCACAAATATGAATCCGCTGTGTCTACCGCTTCCTTGCCACATTCTGTATCATGGTTACACATCGATTTCCTTTTGCAGTACGTGTGTGTTTAAATTCTGCTACCAGCAATCGCTGAATACAATTTTTCACTCCGGAGTGGGTTGCATTCATCTGGTACTACCCTACCCCAAACCACAATCAATAAATCGTATATCGTTTTTCAGGTTTTGTTACGAGGGTTATTCGGAAAAGTAAGGAACGATCGGTAGCGGAATGGAAAATGCAGTGTGTAAATCTGATGAAGCTTTGCACAGATGCGTTGGGCACTGTGTCTAGTAAGCCCGTCGATCGTAGTATGTCGCTCTTTTCAGTTCTGAGCTCACAGTGAGATCGTAAAGATGGCTAGAAATTAGCGTCTCCCGTCAAGTATGAAGGCCTCGCTAAAGACTTCGCCTGAAGCTATACAATCCAACGTAATATAACTATCATGCGGTTCGTTCTACACGACTATTCTCGGCCGCATGCTGCAAGGGCAATGAAGATGCTCCTGCAGCGTTTTCGATGGGAAGTGTTTGATCACCCACAATACAGCTCGTAATTGGCTACCCCTAAGGTTCATCTCTGCTCAAATGAACAGCTGCAGTCCAGAGTAGAAAATTGTCGATAAGCATTGGCGGCTGTCTTCTGTAACGAGGCAATTGAAAAGTTGGTACAACGCTACGACAGGTGTCTAAGTCTGAGCGGCGACTGTGCAGAGAAGTAGCTGGAAGGTGTATCTAACCGTTGCAAATAAAAATTTTGATTTTCAGTGTGGTTTCCATTGCGCGACCTATTTTCCGAATAGCCCTCGTAAATTGTATATGGAGAATTAAAAAGCAGGTGGGCGTAAAGAGAATATTTCGTCTTTGTATCTTTCTTTTATTTGCTGTCCTGTGTCCGTTGACGGTGATCAGGTCTTATATTCGATTGGAAATGAAGTCGTTAAAGTCTAAGAATTGCTCGCCAAGAAAGCGAAAAGAGAAGGAACTAACGTGAAGCTACAGTAGGAATGTAGAGATCTGAACACAAGAACAATTTTTATACCATGCGTGCTGTCACTGAAGTAACGAGTTTACGCAATGTAAATAGCAAATATGACCCGAATCTGTTCTGAACACATGACGTCGATTCTCTAGATACACACTGGAAGTACTTCGTCACAGTCCATCTTTAATGCTAGTGCTCTTTCTCAACCATTTCAGTAGGGTGGCAGCTCACGGAGACTACATATCCCGAGACGGTGCCAGGCATCTTAGACACGATTCTGATTCAGCGCCGGCCTTGGTGGCCGAGCGGTTCTAGGTGCTACAGTCTGGAACCGCGCGACCGCTACGGTCGCAGGTTCAAATCCTGCCACGGGCATGGATGTGTGTGATGTCCTTAGGTTAGTTAGGTTTAAGTAGTTCTAAGCTCTAGGGGACTGATAACCTCAGCAGTTAAGTCCCATAGAGCTGAGAGCCATTTGAACCATTTTCTCTGATTCAGCCAATAAGCTGGCCGTAACATTTGCGAGATATTCTCGCTTTCTTGAGTCAAAGAAACGTTAGCGACTCTCTGTAACTGTCACCCGAGAATGTGGAATGCGACCAAGCTAAGTTAGGGTTGCCACACTGCTCTCCACTGCCTCGATATACCTCTCCTTAATGGCCAGCTCTTCTGGGCATGACGTTCGATTGTTGATGATGGCATATTGACAGAAAATGATGTTTTATTTCCAATCCAGCCAGGTGGCACAGTGAGTAAGATGTATTGAGGATGGCGTTTCAAGTCCTTATCCAGTTCTCAGGCTATCCTAAATCGCGCGAGGAAAAAACGTCGATGGTTTGTTGGAAAAGGACACAGCCGGATTCTCACCATCATCCTTCAATGTAAGATTGTGCTGTGTTCCTAATCCTATTTTCTTTTATTTAGGGGCTAGTTTGGGCTTATAGACTGTCTTCTGGCAAACATATCTCCAAGAACATCAAGCGCTCACATGTAGATTTTTCTGTAGGCGTAGTCACGGATAGATACTGCACACGTCGACCCACTGCTGTTGCTGACTTAAACTTTCATGTCTAAGGCACAGTGCAACCCTAAAAAGTCGGATGTGAACGTAATTCCACTGGCATAGGGAACAAGAGCGTTTTTACAACGACCATGGAAGTCAAAACCTAATTGACGAACAATAACTGAACGAAGCGAAATTGAGTGTAAGGAGAGCAATGGGAGAAGCGTTCAGTGACTCTGAAAGAACAATTTAGTCAATCGATCTGAGTAAAAACTGTAAGAGGTTTTGGTCTTACGTAAAATCAGTAAGCGATTCGAAATGGGTGACTATATTGGCACCGTAGCGGAAGACAACAAATATTGGGCTGAAATACTGAATTAGGTCTTCCTAAACTGTTTCACCGCAGAAGACATTAACACGGTCTCTCCTTTCAATCGTCATTTCGAGATATCCGATCGCGGAATAGAAAAGCAGCTGCAATCGCTTGGTAACGAGAAGGCATCACGACCAGATGAGACACTTAGAAGATTCTACAAATATTATGCGAAAGAACGTGATCCCTTTCAAGCAGTAGTTCATCGTAGCAAGTAGAGATACCTAGCAACTGAAAACAGAGGGATGTCATTCCCGTTTTCAAGATGGATCGTAGGACAGATGCACAGCATTATAAGCATCAGTCTGCTGTAGAATTACGCTCACGTACGATATTACTATCGTACTATAACGCTTTTGGAGAACGAAAATCTCTGTGAAACAAACATGCTTTCCGCAAACAGAGATCTTACGAAACTCAGCTCGCTCTTGTCCTTCATGAGATCGATAGCGCTGTAGAGAACCGCCCTCAGGTTGATAAAGTATTCCTTTACTTCAGATACGCATTTGACACAATTCAGAAATCTAGTTTAGTGAAAAAGATACCAGCTTACCGAACATCGGACCAAGTCTGCGACTGGATTCAAGCCTTCCTTGCAGATAGAACTCAACAAGTCGCTCTTAACAGAGCAAAATAGACAGATGCAAAGGTAATTCCCGGAGTACTCCACGGAAGTGTGCTAGAACCGTTACTGCTTACAATGTATATAACTGATCCAGTATAAAGCATCTGATGCACTTTAAGACTGTTCGCAGATGGTGCGGTTGCCTATAAAAAAGTAGCAAGGCCAGAGGACAGTATCCATTTGCAGAATGAACTGCACAGGTTGGAGAATGGTGGAGGCTCTGGCAGTTGACCCAGAACGTAAATAAATGTAACGTATTGCGCATACACAAGAAAAGAAAGCCACTACAGTACAACTACACTATTGATGAGAAACTATTGGAAATATCATCCATCGTAAAATTTCTAGAAGTAACTATCCAGATCTATGTTAAGTGGAATGATCACATAAAACAAATAGTAGGATAAACAGATGCCAGACAGATTCATAGGAAGAATCGTAAGGAAATGTAATTCATCCATGAATGAAGTGGTTTACAACGCGATTAGTTGACTAGCTCTTGAGTATTCTTCATGAATCTGGGATCCTTAGGAGTTAGGTCTGATGCAAGAGTTAGAGAAGATCCAAAGAAGAGCGGCGCGTTTCGTCACGGGATCGTTTGATCCGCACGGGAGAGTTACCGAAATGCTCAACAAATTCCAGTGGCAGACGTTACAAGAGAGGCATTGTGCATCACGAAAAGGTTTAGTTTTAAAATTCCAAGATAATATTTCCGCAAAGAGCCGAACAACATATTACTTCCTCCCTCGTACATCTCTCGGAATGACGACGACGAGAAAATTCATGAAATTAGAACTAGTAGCTAATACAGAGGCTTACCGACAATCACCTTTCCCATGCGCAATTCGCGAGTGGAACAGGGAACGTGGGATCAGTTAGTACTGCCACACACCACTAGGTGGCGTACAGGGTATGATGTAAACTACTGGCCATTAAAATTGCTGCACCACAAAGATGACGTGCTACAGACGCGAAATTTAACCGACCGGAAGAAGAAGCTGTGATATGCAAATGATTAGCTTTTCAGAGCAGTCACACAAGGTTGGCGCCGGTGGCGACACCTACAACGTGCTGACATGAGGAAAGTTTCCAACCGATTTCTCATACACAAACAGCAGTTGACCAGCGTTGCCTGGTGAAACGTTGTTGTGATGCCTCTTGTAAGGAGGAGAAATGCGTACCATCACGTTTCCCACTTTGATAAAGGTCAGATTGTAGCATATCGCGATTGTGGTTTATCGTATCGCGACATTGCTGCTCGCGTTGGTCGAGATCCAATGACTGTTAGCAGAACATGGAATCGATAGGTTCAGAAGGGTAATACGGAACGTCGTGCTGGATCGCAACGGCCTCGTATCACTAGCAGTCGAGATGACAGGCATCTTATCCGCATGGCTGTGACGGATCGTGCAGCCACGTCATGATCCCTGAGTCAACAGATGGGGACGTTTGCAAGACAACCATCAGCACGAACAGTTTTACGACGTTTGCTGCAGCATGGACTATCAGCTCGGAGACCATGGCTGCGGTTACCCTTCACGCTGCACCACAGACAGGAGCGCCTGTAATGGTGTACTCAACGACGAACCTGGGTGCACGAATGGCAAAACGTCATTCTTTCGGACGAATCCAGGTTCTGTTTACAGCATCATGACGGTCTCATCCGTGTTTGGCGACATCGCGGTGAACGCACATTTAAAGCTTGTATTCGTCATCGCTATACTTGCGTATCACCCGGCGTGATGGTATGGGGTGCCATTGGTTACACGTCTCGGTCACCTCTTGTTCGCATTGACGGCACACTGAACAGTGGACGTTACATTTGAGATGTGTTACGACCCGTGGCTCTACCCTTCATTCGATCCCTGAGAAACCCTACATTTCAACAGGATAATGCACGACTGCATGTTGCAGGTCCCGTACGGGCCCTTCTGGATACAGAAAATGTTCGCCTGCTGCCCTGGCCAGCACATTTTCCAGATCTCTCACCAATTGAAAACGCCTGGTCAATGGCAGCCGAGCAAATGGCTCGTCACAATACGTCAGTCACTACTCTTGACGAACTGTGGTATCGTGCTGAAGCTGCATGGGCAGCTGTAGCTGTACACGACATCCAAGCTCTGTTTGACTCAATGCCCAGGCGTATCAAGGCCGTTATTACGGCCAGAGGTGGTTGTTATGAGTACTGATTTCTCAGGATCTATGCACCCAAATTGCGTGAAAATGTAATCACATGTCAGTTCTAGTATAATATATTTGTCCAATGAATACCCGTTTATCATCTGCATTTCTTCTTGGTGTAGCAATTTTAATGGCCAGTAGTGTAGATGTAGGCCATTGCTGGCTTGTGGAAACAGAGTCCTGTAAGTTTGAACTAACTGTATTGATGAACGCAAAGAACATTATAATAATATGGAAAGAGTTCTGTTGCTTATAAAGCTATAGAAGGTTTGGTGGACGTAACCTGCTAAACATTTTTATACACTTAACAGTAACTATTTACTCTCTTTTGATTTAATTATTTTCCCCATCAGCTGTATTTGTAATTTTTGAATACATGCAATAAATTAGAAGCGTAATAGGCTTCGCCTTTAGACAGACAGCGTGGTGACAGCTCTGTTACACAACATCAAACGTGTATCATACGGATACTGATGTACACTTGAACTTCTAAAAAAATTCTGTTTCTTAAAAAATAAATATATTGTGGTCGAGACGAGAGTTTCGTTATAAGAGCAGAACATGACCGTCACGCCTCATAAAGCATTCATGGAATCGACTACCGCCTTATGTACTTGAGGAGAAAGCATTTTGTGTACTGAAATCGATCGCATAAAGTCAAACACCACAAATACAGGTGTTTGGAGATAACGGTAATAAGGAAGCAGAATAAATATTTTTTTATTCCACAATAAAATAAATTAAGTGATTTCCTGCCCGCCCTTCCACCTCACCCCTCAGGTTCTGCTAGAGATACGTTATGAAGTCACCGTTCCCGTACTTCGATCTACATGAGTGCGAATACGACCTGTCTGCTGTGCAGCAACGCACGGTTACGTATCCCTGAAGTGAACAATGAGCTTTACGGGTGATTAATTTTGAGCACGCATCAGTGCGGCAGTCGTTAAAGCGGATGCGGTCGATCGCAAACAGTAGGAGGAAGCATCCGAATGGTAGCTGAGTAGTGTGCTGAATGTTACGGTTTTGTGACGGAAGCATACTGATCAGTAATTCACTAGAAGGGAATGCCATCCAAGATTTAAGCTTTCGTGAAAATTGAAATCATATTAGAATCTCCTGGCTTGGTTGCCTTTTTTTTTTTTTTTTTTTTCACTGAAATTCAATAAGAGCTTTCGACAGAGGATATAATGAACTAATAATAGTGACATCTCAACCAATTGTGCGTAATGCACTGGACAAAGAGAGGAATAATTATCCACTAAGGGAGGAAGCTATGGATCTCAGATATTTTTGTAGCCCTTCAAGATACGTGATGATGATGATGATGACGACGATGATGTTTGGTTTGTTGTGCGCTTAACTGCGCGCTCATCAGAGCCCGTATAAACTCCACATTTTATTCACAGTCCAATTTTTTACACAGTCCAATCCATCCGCTGTCAAGAATGCAGATGATGATCATGAAATGATGAGTACAGCACAAACAAACAGTCCTCAGGCAGAGCAAATCCCCAAACCCGGCCAGGAATCGAACCAGGAACTCAGTGATGCAGAGGAAGCAACGCTAGTCACTAGACCACAAGCTGCGAACGAGATATGTGATCAAATGAATATCACATTTCGAAGACTCAGTCCAGTATCTATAAAATTCAGAATTTTCATTTCTGAACTACAGAGACTAAAGTCATTAGCGAATGGAGACGATGTACACTGAAGCGGCAAAGAAACTGGTATAGGCATGCATATTCAAATACACAGAGATGTAAACAGCCAGAATACGGTGCTGCGGTCGCCTATATAAAACAACTGCCTGGCGCAGTTCTTAGATCGGTTACTGCTGCTGCAATCGCAGGTTTTCAAGATTTAAGTTCAAATGGCTCTGACCACTATGGGACTTAACATCTGAGGTCAACAGTCCCCTACAACTTACAAGGGAACCTCCCCATCGCACCCCCCTCAGATTTAGTTATAAGTTGGCACAGTGGATAGGCCTTGAAGAACTGAACACAGATCAACCGAGAAAACAGGAAGAAGTTGTGTGGAACTATGAAAAAAATTAATAAAATATACAAACGTAGTAGTCCATGGGACACATAGGCAACATCAAGGAGGACGTGAGCTCAGCAGTGCCGTGGTCCCGTGGTAGCGTGAGCAGCAGCAGAAAGAGAGGTCCTTGGTTCAAGTCTTCCCACGAGTGAAAATTTTACTTTCTTTATTTTTGCATAGTTATTATCTGTCAGTTCGTTCATTGACGTCTCTGTTCACTGTAATAACTTTAGTGTCTGTGTTTTGCGACCGCACCGCAAAACCATGCGATTAGTAGACGAATGGACGTGCCTCTGCAATGGGAACCGAAAACATTTGATCGCAAGGTCATAGGTCAACCGATTCCTCCGCAGGAAAATACATCTGATATATTCTATACGACACTGGTGACAGCATGTGCGTCACATGGCAGGAATATGTTGTCGACACACCTAACTTGTACACTTAGCGAATGGGTAAAAAGATTCTTCTACATTGCCCGATTTAGGTTTTCTTGTGGATGTGATAATCACTCCCAAAAAAGTGATGAAAACGTAAGAGTTTGTCACATAAACTGAAAATAAAAAATTAAACTTTTCACTCAAGGGAAGACTTCAACCAAGGACCTCTCGTTCCGCAGCCACTCACGCTAACCACGGGACCACGGCGCACTTAAACTTGCATTCTCCTTGATGTTGCCTATCTTGCGCATGGACTACTCAGTTTGTATATTTTACTAATTTTTTTCGTAGTTCCACACAACTTCTTCCTGTTTTCTCGATTGATCTGTGTTCAGTTATTCAAGGCCTATCCACTGTGCCAACTTATAATTAAATCTGAGGGGGGTGCGATGGGGAGGTTCCCTTATTAGAACTACTTAAACTTAACTAACCTAAGGACATCACACACATCCATGCCCGAGGCAGGATTCGAAATTGCGACCGTAGCGGTGACGCGGTGCCAGACTGAAGCGCCTAGAACCGCTCAGCCACACCGGCCGGCCAAGATTTAAGTCAATTTGAACGTGGTGTTATAGTCGGCGCACGAAAGATGGGACAGCATCTCGCAGGTAGCGAAGAATTGGGGACTTTCCCGTAAGACAGTACAACCAGTGAACCGTGAATATCAGGAATCCGGTAAAACATCAAATCTCCGACATCACTGCGGCCGGAGAAGTATCATGCAAGTACGGGACCAACGATGACTGAAGAGAATCTTTCAACGTGATAGATATTCAACCCTTCCGCAAATTGCTGCAGATTTCAATGCTGGAATGCTGGGCCATCAACAAGTATCAGCGTGCGAACCATTCAACGAAACATCATCGATATGGGCTTCCGGAGCGGAAGTCCCATTCGTGTACCTTTGATGACTGCACGACACAAAGCTTTACGTCTCTCCTGGTCCCGTCAACGCCGACGTTGGACTGTTGATGACTGCAAACATGTTATCTGGCGGAAGAGTCACGTTTCAAATTGTATCGAGCGCATGAACGTGTACGGGTATGGAGATAACCTCATGAACCCATGCACCCTGCATGTCAGCAGGGGACTTTTGAAGCTAGACGGGGCTCTGTAATGGTGCGGGGCGTGTGCAGTTGGAGATATGGGTCCCCAGATCTGCATCAGTTCATGTCCATTGTGCATTCAGACGGACTTGGGCAATTCCAGCAGGACAATGCGACACCCCACACGTCTAGAATTGCTACACAGTGGCTCCAGGAAATCTCTTCTGGCCACCAAACTCCCCAGACATTAACATTATTGAGCATATCTGGGATGCCTTGCAGCGTGATTTTCAGAAGAGATCTCCAACCCTCGTACTCTTACGCATTTATGGACAGCCCTGCAGGATTCATGTTGTCAGTTCTCTCCATCACTACTTCAGACATTAGTCGAGTCCGTGCCACGGCGTCTTGCGGCACTTCTGCGTGCTCGCGGAGGCTCTTCACGATAATAGGCAGGTGTACCAGTTTCTTTAGCTCTTCAGCGCAGTAACGAAATATACTTCACTAGTACCGAGTAGGCTTCGTATAGAAACTTGTTCCGCCACCGTAGCTAGGTGGCCAGCGTATCTGGCTAATAAGCGGGGGGACCGTCTTCGATTTCTCGTAATCCCAGAGATTTTTAGTTGGTTGGAGAACAGAAACCGGAAGTACGCAACCTCGTGATATGAACTGAGAAGCTAATTGAGTAACAAGTGCCGGCGCCACGCTCTAGAATGCCGTCAACTGCCGGGCGAGAAGCGTACTGTTTTCTCGCCCCTCTAATTGCATCCGAATGACGCCATTGACAGAGGATGAAATGGCTGTCGGCCGGTCTCAATTGGCCTCTCTGGGCTAAAAACCGGAGCTATACAGACAATTAGTATTTGTTATTTGCAGAGAGGGACAGCCTGATGCATCTTATGTTTCAGAGTTTCAGTTTAATACTTCCCACTCTACCCCGAAGGTTAGAGCGAAGGCTGGGTGTACGGTCTGTTATAATTATTTATTCTTTTCAGACACAACCCAATAAGTTGGTTGTTGGGCGGTCGAAGGATAGGAATTGATAGAATGGTATGTACAATTTCTACCTTTGCCTTGCTACCAAGCGATATTTTCAGAACTGGGGGATCGTACCTATTTCGAAATTTACTTCTGGGACAATACGGCACAGACAGAAATATGAAGGCCTGAGGTGTGCGTCTGTATCTTTTGTGTGTGCAGGAGATTGAAGCTGATGAGTTGCTCGACATATACGTGCTGCAGTTTCCATTTTCAGTCGCGGTATAAACACAACACGTGCAGTGGTAACGCCTGCGGCAAACAACGCCCACAGTTGCTATGACGTGTGAAATGCGGTCGTCCACACACAGGTATTTCAGTTGTCCGCGCTGCTGCGGTTGCAGTCAGGTATCGGAACAGTGCAGAATAATTCTGAAACAATTCAGTCTAAACGGAAAGTTGCCTCTGGAAGCGAAACGTGTGGCAAAATGTTATGCATTGCACTATGTAAATACTAACGTTTTTGTCACTGCAATACAAACGTCAGTATTTCTGTATCTGTTTTACTGGTTGTTGAGCTGCGCAGCCGTGGATTATATTATGAGGGTTGAAACTTAAATAGTGGGCAACTATTTATTCACAACTGAAACAAAAGAGTTACATTTTGTAGGGAGCACATTGTGCTCATGTGGGAGCTATCTATGTGCTTGTAAAACAATAAATTGGTAGCCCAGGTCGCAGGAATTTCCTTTATTCCATGATTACCGGTTTCGGCAAAACTAAAGCCGCCATCAGCGGATCTAGGAAGGACAGAAAACACTATAAATGTGGGCTTGGATTCCACTTATATAACATGTTATATAAGTGGAATCCAAGCCCATTTTTATAGTGGTTCAAAATGGTTCAAATGGCTCTGAGCACTATGGGACTTAACATCTGTGGTCATCGGTCCCCTCAACTTAGAACTACTTAAACATAACTAACCTAAGGACATCACACACATCCATGCCCGAGGCAGGATTCGAACCAGCAACCGTAGCGGTCACGCGGTTCGAGAATCACGCGCCTACAACCGCACGGTCACACCGGCCGGCCTTTTATAGTGTTTTCTGTATGTTATATATACATGTTATATAAGTGGAATCCAATCCCACTTTTATAGTGTTTTCTGTCCTCCCTAGATCCGCTGATGGTGGCTTTAATTTCGCCGAAACCGGTAATCATGGAGTAAAAAGAATTCCTGCGATCTTGACTACCAGTTTATTGTTTTGAAAGAGTCACATGCTCGCGCCTGTTACTGTCCTGCAAAGTAGTCAACAGCGTTGTGTAAAACCCGTTGCCAGCGATGTGGAAGGCGTAGTATACCGTTAGCAGAGACTGTTCTGTTGATGGTGTGAATGGATCGGTCTAAAGTTATGGTGATCCTCGTGTACGGCTGTGATGGTGTTATCCTAACGCATTACGTTCCGCTACGGCAGACCGTCAATGCACGGTATTACTGTTCGTTTTTGGAGTATCATCTGCGATCAGATTTTCGAAAGAAGCGGCGACACTTTCTGCGCCACCCACCCATCATTTTGCACAACTGGCGGGCGCATACAGTACAAGCTGTGGCTGCTCCGTTCAGTCGATGGAACTGGGGAGTACTGTGCCATCCACCATACTACCCGGACTTAAATCCTTGTGTCTTTGATTTTATTCTGAAGATGAAGGAACCAGTTCGTGGCATTCGCTTCAGAACTGTTCCAGAGATTCGACAGGCAGTAGACCGCTCCATTCGCACCATCAACAGAACACGCTCTGCTAACGGTATACTACGCCTTCCACATCGCTGGCAACGGGTTCTACACAACGCTGGTGACTACTTTGAAGGACGGTAACAGGTGCAAAAAGGAAACTCTTTTGTATCGGTTGTGAATAAATAATTGCCACTATTTAAGTTCCAACCCTCGTACTTTAAGAAATGCAATAACAAACCACTTTTTTAAGTATATATCTTTATTTACACCAATACCTGTTTCGGGCTTTCACTCATCTTCAAGTGGCGCAGCTATTTAAATCAATTTGCACGTCACTTGCAATTCGAATGTTGCAACAGCCCTGTACAAAATAACAATTTCGCTAACTAGTATATTTCGCGAGATGTATATTTATAATATATTACTCGTTCCATACACTTCATTTGTATATTTATAATATATTACTCGTTCCATACACTTCATTTCTATTGTCCTTGTTGTTACTCCATTTATAAGCGTGGCACAAACACTTTTCCTTGCATGTTGCGCGGAAACGGCACTATATCCACCATATTGCCGGCAATATACAAAGAAAAAGTGCTTGTGCCACTTTTATATAGGTGTAAAATATTGCAGCAACATCCATCAGAATAAAAAGTAAATGCTTAAAACTAGTAATATGTTGTAAGTATGGATCTCGAAAAGTTTAGTAGTTAAACGATGTTATTGTTTTGCGCAGGGTATGTGCAACATCCAAATTGCAAGTTTTTAACGATGTGCTAAATGAAGATTGAAATCTGTATCACGTTAATTAAAGACGGGTGAAAGCCTGAAACGAGTATTAGTATAAATAAAAATTACATAATAATAAGGCTGTTTGCCATATTTAGTCGGGTAATTGAAGAAACGTCAGCTTTTGCATAGGTCATAACGACGGCATGAACCGTAGTACCAGCAGCACCTTCATTCATTATTAAATGAGAATTGCATAATTTCACAGATTCATGTCTCTCAGCCACACAGTTATTACGATAGAGCAGCGGAAGATTTAAATAATAATGTTGTCGTCCATTTACGCGTCAGTATCGTACCAAATAAATTTGTCGGCCGCATCTAGAACCGCTTGAGTTTCAACAGCAAACGCAAATCTAATCACGCCAGAAAACTTCATCTGTTTTGGAAGCAGTTGGAACCAGTTACTGTCTTTCATTTTAATTGTTAATGTGTACCTTTGTACCTGAATGTTTTCACTAACAGAAAATAGAGTTCAGTATAACAGAAGAGCTATCGTCTGTGTGCATCTTCGCCCGTTTTCAAATCTTTTTTTTCTCGCCCATTTATGAGCAAAATAATTAAAAGAAAGGATGTGGCTTTCTAGTCAAATAGAGTTCAGTAGGAGTTCGCACATTGACTACTGTCCTCCACAACTGCATCAGTCATGTTGACCATGACCTCACTCACTGTGAAGCCCGGAACAAATACACTATCCTGACGCCATACTCGGTCTTTATTCTTCTGATTGAGCTATCGAAATTGGGTTATCGTGGATGAATACCTTCATCATATGTTCGGTCGAACATTTTGTTAGTTTCTGTGGCAAATTAACGCTCATCTGATCAAAGACTCAAACTTGAATACCGTGAACTGACATAAATTTCTATAGATCATTGTTTTGCGTGCTCTTTTGTTCTTCTACTATTGTCAGAAGGTGGCGCTCACGCTTTTCATTTTTGTGTTGGTAACCCTGCAGAAGCTGTTATTCTCACAAAACATTGTTTTAACAGCAGTGTGTACTCTTCACCAGACAAAGAAGTTTTGTTCCATTCTGTCCTCACTTATATTCGTAACACTGCGCAACAGTTACGGCCACAGTCTCTTTTCAGATAGGCGTTTCTGATTTGGAACTATGAGAATCATTCTGTCGCTTGAGATTACGGAATTTTTAGCTTTGATATTTAGTACTGCAGTTACAAATTTGTTAATTGTTAGATTGGTTTCAACGGTGCTGAGCACTATAGGACTTAAATTCTAAGGTCATCAGTCCCCTAGAACTTAGGACTACTTAAACCTAACTAACCTAAGGACATCACATACATCCATGCCCGAGGCAGGATTCGAACCTGCGACCGTAGTGGTCGTGCGGTTCCAGACTGTAGCGCCTAGAAGCGCTCGGCCGCCCCGGCCGGCAATTGTTAGATTAAACTTATAACGAACTCATTTTTACACGGAGTTTCGGTACGTAGACGGTCGATAGCACTCACAGGAATACGAATAGCAATTATATATTTCTGTTAATTCATCATGAAGAAATGCAAGTTTCGTAGAGTAAAACACTGAAAGCCTATGTGCTCTTAACTATGTGCAGAACAATTGGAATATTTTATTAAATCTAGAAATCGTGTTCATAGTCTCTCGCTGATCTCTTCACATGGCGCGAGAGGCTGCTACTCGAAGGCAACGACGTGTTCTGTACTTGTTTCGTATTAGACTTAAAAAATATTGTCTGATACCAAATAAGGTGCTTTCCTCGCAGTGGTTTAGGATGCGTCAGTTCTGCTCGTCATGCTATTTCTATTCTGAATCTGGTGTTCGTAGTTGACTAAGTCATACACGAAGTGGAACCTAGTTCTTTTTCTTCTTCTTTCCTCTAGGGTTCATCTCGTCGAGTACGGGATTTATTTTTCCAAGTTTTGCTAAATTTTTCGTATCATAATTTATCTTTGAGGCCGGATGTCTTTCCTGGCGCCACTGTCGTCAAGGAAACCTAAGGAAGGGAAATTATGGGCGCCATTTGTTTGTGAATAAAATATATTTTGTTCTGTGTGTGATACCCTGACTTAATTGTTCGAGTATCTATGCTCTGAGATGTAATGTGTGTACCAGTCCACCATCTGCCTAAACGAGCGTGGAAAACCCATCTAAAAAGAAAGAAACACTGTAACTGTCAAGGGTACCATACCATGCATATTGGATATGGGCCTTTTCCACTTTCTTTTCTCGGAAGCTAGCGCTCTGCCCGTTACGCTACACGAGTATGTTTTTCTAGACTATACTGTTATAAATTCTTAATGCAACCCACCTGCAAGAAAGCACTCGTACCATCTCGGGCATCAAAGTGGAAACCCTTCAGGAGGATTTGTGAGGAAGTCAATGATGCTATAGCGAAAGGTGCTCCATACAAATCGCCTGGTATGGATGGTCTCACCGTGGAACTTGACCAAGTTTACTAGAATTTGGTGACGCCAAAGCTGACACCGACGTCCCAAGAACTGTTGCCGACAGCCGCTACGGTTCCGCCGCCATTTTTCGAAGGCATTCCACGAACTATCGCTGGGGACTAGGGTTGACCATTACCGCCCCGTAACCATACTCAATGTCGACTACAAGATATTTGCACTATTTTGGCGACACAATGCCGTCGCATCCTTTCCAGTATAGTATACACTGAACAAAAGACTGAGCATCCGTCAGTGCCCAGATGGCCACCAGTGAATGTGATCACTGTAGCGTCTCCGTGCTGGCCGTCGACTTCGACAGCGCTTTTCACATGGTTACGTTTCCGCCGTCAAGGAGCGGATGGGCTTTTCTGCGCCCTTCACTAGTACCTTACGATGTCTCTATGCCAGCGCTCGCTCTCTTCTCCAGATCGTGTCGTAGAACCAGTACCGATATGCCTCACGACAGGGATGCTCCTCTAAGCTCTCGCCCTGGAGCCACTAACTGGGAGTCTCACTTGTCAGGATTTACACTGCGGCACTGCACGTTCTGCCTGTCTTGTCTGTGCAGATGTCCTGTTGGTGTTAGTACGGTCACGGCAAGAGTCTACGCGCCTACTCCGTCTGATCTTCACTGTATGGGGCCGTGGCGGGCAGTGATCTGAGTGCTAGCAAATCTATAGCTATGTCAATCGGCTGCGGACTCACACGGGAAGAACTGGTGCCTCTACCTCGCCTCAAGAGCTTCCGATACCTTGGCTTCGTCTTTACGACCACCAACATCGCTCCATAGTGGTTAGCTTCGGCATGCCCTCCAAGTCACCTGCACGACCGTTTGGCAACATCGCCTCCGTTGCCTTGATGCGCTGAATTGTGTGGAATATCTGAGCGTCCCTGTAGTTTGGAAGCTGGTGCACATAGCACAGATCTTTCCGATGTTTCTGACGATTGATCGCAGCCCACAAGCTTCTTTGTGCTACTTCCTAACGGTTGGTAACATTTTTAAGGTCACATATGATACACCCACCCTCCACCAGAACTAAGCAGGACCTGGACTCGCTAACGTCCGGTGTCTTGCGGCGGCCTTACATCTGAACACCATGAACAAACAGTGATCTGGCACAGGGAACTTATCCACGTGACAGCTGTCGGACATTTATTCGACAGCCTCCGTCCGCAGCTCGTGGTCTCGCGGCCGTGTTATCGCTTCCCGAGCACGGTCTCCCGGGTTCGATTCCCGGCGGGGTTAGGGATTTTCAACTGCCTCGAGATGACTGGGTGTTTGTGTTGTCCTCATCATTTCATCATCATAATAAAAGTGGCGAGATTGGGCTGAGCAAAGGTTCGGAATTTGTACGGGCGCTGATAACCGCGCAGATGAGCGCCCCGCAAATCAAACATCATCATCATCATCATCATCGGAAGCCTCCATCTCTTTGTTGGTGTGTGTAGGACATGTTGCGCCTCTATTGGTGAATCTACCTGTCTTTTTTGTGAGCGTTAGCTGTGTACACGCTGGCCTCCTATGTTCGCGCCCTCCACGTCCGAAGGACTCCTACATTCATTTCTATGTGGTGTACCTTGCAACAACGTTGAGCTCCAGTACCCATTAACGAGGTGGACTGTGGAGCGGCGCAGGCTTCATCACCCTATATCCCGACAACAGCACGAGTAGCAGTCAAGTCACCTGTGGAAAATTCTGGAAAATTCGCGACTAGTCAGTGTTTTCATGCGATAGGTTTGATGGACACTCCTTTATCTCCACCTGTCATTTTGTGGCCGGTAACGCCCATCGCCTGACCTGCGCTGGTGTTCGTGAAGTCTGGACACTGTGTCGGCATATGGTCGCCAATTTCCTCCTCGCCCCTCCATCCGTGACCGAACGGAATAGTCTTGGTCAAAGAATCGACGATAGCCTGCCTTTATGGAGATGGGGACAAATCGTGGCTAGGTCTTTGGACCCTCCTACAGAATCAATATAATGTGACTGAACGACGTCCACGCTACCGCGCTTATTTCGTCAGTTCCCTCACTCAGTTGTAATGTGCCTGGCTAGACTGCTGTCGCGGCACATTACTAACAGCCAGCCGCCTGCCCTTCCCCCCTCCCCCCCCCCCCTCCCGGCCATCACCAAGTTTCTACTAGCCTCCGGCGGGCGCAACGCCTGACACCGCACTTTCCTTGGTTTCCATTTCCCTTCTCCCGTACCTACCACTGCTGTGTCACACGATAAAATTTTTTCATTACAGTTAACTGTTTCCGTACTTGACTATCCGTTCTCGTCGACTTCCGTTCGGTTAGTGGTGTTGGGGACGCCGTAGTCGGCCTTGCATGACCGACACAGTCTTCGCCCCCCCCCACCCCCCTTGCACCACCACCACAGCCCCCGCACCCTGCCATCAAATGGTTCAAATGTCTCTGAGAACTATGGGAATTAATATCTGAGGTCATCAGTCGCCTAGAACTTAGAACTACTTAAGCCTAACTAACCTAAGTACATCACACTCATCCTTGCCCGTGGCAGGATTCGAACCTACTACCGTAGCGGTCGCGCGGTTCCAGACTGAAGTGCCTAGAACCGCTCGGCCACCCGAGCTGGCCCGGCTGTGTTCTTTTCCAAGAAACCATCTCCGTTTTTTCCTCGCGCGATTTAGGAGAGTCTCAGAACTGGATAAGGACTTGAAACGCCGTCCTCACGACATCTTACTCACTGTGCCACCTGGCTCGGTTGGAAATAAAACATCATTTCCTGGCAATATGTCATAATCAACCATCGAACGTCATGCCCAGAAGAGTTGGCCACTAAGGAGCGGTGTTATATCGAGGTAGTGGAGAGCAGTGTGACGACCTTAACTCGCAAGGAGGCGACCTACACGTACTCTTCTCCCATTGTCCCTACCTCAGGTCTGCTTATAAGGAACAGGAAGTTTTCCCCATTTGCATTTTCTAATATTTTCTGCTGATTTAGTGTAATTTTTTAAATTAAATGTTATATAACATCTATGCTCCATTAAAAAATTTAATAAATGAAACATGACATAAGTAAAAAATAAAAACGTCTGTAGTTCTTTAAAAAAGGTGGCTAACGCACGCCTGTGCTGTGACGCTCAACTAGAGTGTAGCCAGTTTGAATCCGGATGATAGAAGAAATTGTCAGGGCCCATATTTCGCCGACAAGCGGAACAGAAGCGATAAGGTATTGTTCGTCACCAGCCTTTCCCTGAACGTCATCGATCAAATTCTAAACCGCTACGTTGTTTTTCATGGAGAGAGCTCATGTGCCACGGTTGGTGGTAATTCGTCCGTCGGATGGTGGGGACGTTAAACTTGGAGGTCCATTAGGTGCTATCCGATGATGATGATGATGATGATGATTTTGGTTTGTGGGGCGCTCAACAGCATGGTTATCAGCGCCCATACAAAATTCTACATCTTTCCACTTTCCAGTCTCGCCATTTCCTGAATGATGATTAAATGATGAGGACCACACAAACACCCAGTCCCCGTTGTTGTTGTTGTTGTGGTCTTCAGTCCTGTGACTGGTTTGATGCAGCTCTCCATGCTACTCTATCCTGTGCAAGCTTCTTCATCTCCCAGTACCTACTGCAACCTACATCCTTCTGAATCTGCTTAGTGTATGCATCTCTTGGTCTCCCCCTACGATTTTTACCCTCCACGCTGCCCTCCAATACTAAATTGGTGATCCCTTGATGCCTCAGAACATGTCCTACCAACCGATCCCTTCTTCTGGTCAAGTTGTGCCACAAACTCCTCTTCTCCCCAATCCTATTCAGTACCTCCTCATTAGTTATGTGATCTACCCATCTAATCTTCAGCATTCTTCTGTAGCACCACATTTCGAAAGCTTCTATTCTCTTCTTGTCCAAACTATTTATCGTCCATGTTTCACTTCCATACATGGCTACACTCCATACAAATACTTTCAGAAAAGACTTCCTGACACTTAAATCTATACTCGATGTTAACAAATTTCTCTTCTTCAGAAACGCTTTCCTTGCCATTGCCAGTCTACATTTTATATCCTCTCTACTTCGACCATCATCAGTTATTTTGCTCCCCAAATAGCAAAACTCCTTTACTACTTTAAGTGTCTCATTTCCTAATCTAATACCTTCAACATCACCCGACTTAATTCGACTACATTCCATTATCCTCGTTTTGCTTTTGTTGATGTTCATCTTATACCCTCCTTTCAAGACACTGTCCATTCCGTTCAACTGCTCTTCCAAGTCCTTTGCTGTCTCTGACAGAATTACAATGTCATCGGCGAACCTCAAAGTTTTTATTTCTTCTCCATGGATTTTAATACCTACTCCGAATTTTTCTTTTGTTTCCTTTACTGCTTGCTCAATATACAGATTGAATAACATCGGGGAGAGGCTACAACCCTGTCTTACTCCCTTCCCAACCACTGCTTCCCTTTCATGCCCCTCGACTCTTATAACTGCCATCTGGTTTCTGTACAAATTGTAAATAGCCTTTCGCTCCCTGTATTTTACCCCTGCCTCCTTTAGAATTTGAAAGCGAGTATTCCAGTCAACATTGTCAAAAGCTTTCTCTAAGTCTACAAATGCTAGAAACGTAGGTTTGCCTTTCCTTAATCTTTCTTCTAAGATAAGTCGTAAGGTCAGTATTGCCTCACGTGTTCCAGTATTTCTACGGAATCCAAACTGATCTTCCCCGAGGTCGGCTTCTACTAGTTTTTCCATTCGTCTGTAAAGAATTCGTGTTAGTATTTTGCAGCTGTGGCTTATTAAACTGATTATCCGGTAATTCTCACATCTGCCAACACCTGCTTTCTTTGGAATTGGAATTATTATATTCTTCTTGAAGTCTGAGGGTATTTCGCCTGTTTCATACATCTTGCTTACCAGATGGTAGAGTTTCGTCAGGGCTGGCTCTCCCAAAGCCGTCAGTAGTTCCAATGGAATGTTGTCTACTCCGGGGGCCTTGTTTCGACTCAGTTCTTTCAGTGCTCTGTCAAATTCTTCACGCAGTATCGTATCTCCCATTTCATCTTCATCTACATCCTCTTCCATTTCCATAATATTGTCCTCAAGTACATCGCCCTTGTATAGACCCTCTATATACTCCCTCCACCTTTCTGCTTTCCCTTCTTTGCTTAGAACTGGGTTTCCATCTGAGCTCTTGATGTTCATACAAGTGGTTCTCTTATCTCCAAAGGTCTCTTTAATTTTCCTGTAGGCAGTATCTATCTTACCCCTAGTGAGATAAGCCTCTACATCCTTACATTTGTCCTCTAGCCATCCCTGCTTAGCCATTTTGCACTTCCTGTCGATCTCATTTTTGAGACGTTTGTATTCCTTTTTGCCTGCTTCATTTACTGCATTTTTATATTTTCTCCTTTCATCAATTAAATTCAATATTTCTTCTGTTACCCAAGGATTTCTACTAGCCCTCGTCTTTTTACCTACTTGATCCTCTGCTGCCTTCACTACTTCATCCCTCAAAGCTACCCATTCTTCTTCTACTGTATTTCTTTCCCCCATTCCTGTCAATTGTTCCCTTATGCTCTCCCTGAAACTCTGTACAACCTCTGGTTCTTTCAGTTTATCCAGGTCCCATCTCCTTAAATTCCCACCTTTTAGCAGTTTCTTCAGTTTTAATCTACAGGTCATAACCAATAGATTGTGGTCAGAGTCCACATCTGCCCCTGGAAATGTCTTACAATTTAAAACCTGGTTCCTAAATCTCTGTCTTACCATTATATAATCTATCTGATACCTTTTAGTATCTCCAGGGTTCTTCCATGTATACAACCCAGACGGAGAAAATCCCTGACCCCGCGGGGAATCGAACTCGAAATTTAGTGATCCAGGGCAGCAATGCTAACCAGACAACGAGCTATGGATGGTGCTGTTCGAGTGGAGTAAGCTTGGTGCCAGCACTGGATTGCTTCCTCTCTTTACTGTCCTCATCAATCAACACAAACACGACACCACACCATGCAAATACCTATAATAGTAACCTACACTCTACGGAAACATCTAAGGCAGAACTCGCGTATACGGAGGGGAAAAAGGCCAGTGCGCGTGGAGGAAGAAAACTGTTTCCGACTAGGTTAATAAACAATGGCTTGAGGTCTCCTGCATAAGTTAGTGCTATTCAGTGCTCATAAAGACAGCGAAAACTGGGCCGTTGTATAGAGGTGACTGTGTCTGTCATGGAAAGATTTTAAGATTATGATTCATACGACGCTGAGCCAGCTCCATCTTGCCATACAATCCTCTGTTGGTCACCGTTAGGGGACTGCTCAAAAGGAATTTTGTAACGGTGTTGTCTGTCACTAAATATTTAGTAACAGAGAGAAAACTGATAAGGAAATCTTCTCTAGCTACACAATTTTGTTTAAATATGCTGATGGGGCGAGACAATGACGATGTTCATATGAGTGCTGTATGATATGCGTGCATCCGTTGTATTAACGACGGGCTGATGTGGTGAAAGCGCCCTGTGGAGGCCAGCAATGCATTGGAAGGCGGAACTGTGGAGGGGCTATTGCAAAACAGATTATGTCTTATCTTTTATTATATATCTACAATAACCTGTGGATTTTTTAAAGTTATATGATGCAGTTCACGGCCTTCGGTCGTTTCCCTAGTTATGATCTGCTCCTAGCAGTTGTTCAGGTGTTTACTTTGTTTTCCTCTTCGGCACTGTCGCCTTTCGCATTTGAATGTGTTGTTAGCCTCAAAGAGTTGGTTTCACCAAATCGGCCTGTTAACAATACGGCGGATGTACGCACATCATACAGGTTCAAAATGGTTCAAATGGCTCTGAGCACTATGGGACTTAACATCTGAGGTCATCAGTCCCCTAAGACTTAGAACTACTTAAACCTAACTAACCTAAGGACATCACACACATCCATGCCCGAGGCAGGATTCGAACCTGCGACCGTAGCGGCCGCGCGGTTCCAGACTGTAGCGCCTAGAACCGCTCGGCCACCCAGGCCGGCCATCATACAGGATTTTAAGTTTTACTTACACCGTTTTTACACAGCTGGTGTCTACCGAATGCTGTAATTTATTCTACCAGGTGTCATGCGGTAGGATATTTTTCGTATTTCTTTCATTCTCGATATTTTGGTTCCATATCATACTATTAATTTTTGGACGATATCTTCCGGTATAGATATAGCATTATCCCTAGACAGTGGCTAATTTTTAAGCATTTGGTCACCGTTCACATCGGTATCCCATTCATTATTTGCTTTCTACCCTTTATTTTCTAGGCCATGTTCATTCAGCAGTCATGCTTTGTACAGTTTGACCAACGTCTTTTGAATGTCCTCAACTGTATTATGACAAACCATCAATGCGGCGTGACACTTCTCGAATGGTGGGACTCCATAATTATCCATCTACATGATGAAAACGTACGATTATGGGTACTTGTCACTGCTTTTTGTCGAATGCCAACACTATCTGTGGTTCTGTATTTCTACCATAACATTTGACAAAGTAATTCGTATTTTTGGTAGATAAACCTGAAGATGAGCCTACACTGAAGTGAAACCGATAGTTGCGAATAAAGCACCTTCTTATAGCTGTGCTCCTTTTGGAAATATCTCATCGTTCTTGATCTTATTATATTTATATTGATGATATTTAAATGGTTATTGAGTGTGTTTTTATTGTTATATGAAATATTTATTCACGCAGTAAGCGTAGTCTTTGGTTGTAATTTAGATTATCAGGACCAACGGAAACTTGAAACCACGTCATCAGGCAGAAACAACACAAAAAACAGGCAATCAAACACAGAACTTATATTGTAGTCCACGCTTAAAACATGACATCTTCGTGGAAAATAAATTACTAACGGAACTACATGATTTTCTTGGAGTTACCGCTAGTTTTTATCGCACAGTACAATCTTCCGTCTCTAATTCCTTCACCAACAGACTAATCACTTTTGTGTTAGCAAGAGATGTTCAGTGTGTACAGCGGATGTTGGACTGTGCAGTAATGACAGACAGTGCCTAACATGCAACAACATCAAAACGCAGAGGAACTAGGGCTTAACGTTGAGGTATACTCGTCTTCAAGGTACCGGTCGACCATGTCGAACCACCATAAGGGACCATCGCCGTATGGTGCACCAAGCACATCGTACAGCCTTCACATCTTCCACCTGCCCTTCGAGAACAAAAATTGGTCTCCCTGCAATATTCTGTATCATTATGCACCATTGGTTGGAGATTAGGAGCAGACGTACTGCAGAATTACCGTTCTACGCGTAGGCTGTTGTTAACACCGTAACAAACGGCTACTTATTCTGAGGTTCCGTGACTGAGAAGCATGGTCTTACTTTCCTTTCTGCCTGTTAACATGTTGATGGATACTGAAGTTTCTTTTTATGTGTATTACAGACAGAACATCATCACTAGAATATGGAGAAGAGAGGAAAAATGTTTCAATAGGTACTAACCTAAGAATTTTAGGCGCGGCCATATCGTTAACAGTGTGATTTGCGGCACGGTTACAGCCAGTAAACAGGGCTGGAGCGCGCTGCGATCGCGTATACAACGTCGTGGTAGATGTACCGTGTGCACAAGTCGCATCGTTTCTAAGCGTTCAGCTCAGCACACTCAACATTGACGTTGCTGTGTTATCGTCTGGGGAGCCATCGGGAATGACTTCCAGATGACGCCTCGTAGTAAGTGGGGGATCTCTCACAGCACAACGGTACATTACAGACATCCTGCGCCATCTCGGGTTTCGTCTCACGTGGCAGTATCGTGGTGCAATTTTTCAACAAGACGATGTTCATTCGCACATGGCATGTTCCTCTGTGAACTGTTGGCGTGATGTTGAGGTACTTCTGTGTCCGGCAAGATCCCAAGATCTGTTCCTCGATACAGCATGGGTGCGACCAGCTGGAATCTCAACTACGTCCCAGATCCAGTATCGTGAATATCAAAGGCCAATTACAACAGCTGTGGGCCAGCTGGCCTCAGGAGAGGATACAATAGCTTTCAAACATCCTTGCCAACGGAATCAATGCACCCATCCAGAAAAGAGGCGATGCAACCTCATAATGATAAATGAGCTCATACTTCCAGGTTCTTTGTAAGTTTGATTCACTTTTGCAATCACTGACATGATACATTCTCTCAACCCGTGAAGTTTCAATTCGTATCCTCCTCCCCATCTGGTGCAGTTTTACTGTTTGCGAAACGAAAGACTAGAATTACGTCACAGTCATGTAGTATTACAAACGTGGTTGATATTATAATTGTGATAAAAATATTATATTTACAGCTACACGACCCTTGGGAAAATATCGTCAATTCCAGACTGCAAATCAGCTTGCTACATTTACCGTTACCAAGCAGGAAGACACTGTTGTGAAGAAGGACGTAGCCCTTGACTACTGAAGTACCACCGAGTTCAAACTGTTATCTTAGAAAAAAATTTACCACGAGTTTTCACTTGCCACCAACGTTACCTCGTCCACAACATCCGCATATCTACAGGACTATTTTTAAGCATCCCAGGAGTTTCAGAAGACGACTGAGTGCAAAATACGGAGGCGTTCTGAAAAGTAGTGTCTACAAATTTTTTATAAGAAAACTTTTAAAGCTATTCAAAAGACACACACGTAATATATCTTTATTTATGATCTTCACATATTTATTTCTCAACATAGTCACTCTTGCGGCGAACCCATTTCTCCGAATGAGAGAACATTTCTTTGATACCGTCATTGTAGAATGTTTGATTTTGTCGACGGAGCCACAATCTCACTTCTGCTTGTACTGCTTCATCAGTATCAAAGCGAAGTTCTCGAAGGTATTATTATGAATCAATGAAGCGGTGGTCGTGTATTAATTTGTCATAGGTTGAAATATACTGACATGAAACTGCATTAATATAGGTCGCAGACCTGAGAGACAATTTATTTAAATGTGATTTATGGCATCTTTCGTACAACAATCGTAAATGAACATTTTGTTCCAAATACAAGTCAGTCCCAAGCAGCGATAACAATAGATAAACTCTTAAGAGTGCTGCATTACTCAGGATTGCTAGGTTATCTCTGATGCATTATACATAACGAGAAGAATTATCTATGATTTTACTTTTGTTCTGGATTGAGCTGTCATTCTGTATGTGTGAAAGCGCCCAATTAGCTAACAAACAGTTTTCTGTAACGAATCAAGATATTCAATAAGTTAAAATAATTTTCTTCCACAAAACCTACTGAAATAATTACTGCTATAGATAGACGCCATTCAAAAGGGATTCGTGAGGAATTACTGTGGATTAGAATCTGCTTGCGGTCCAGCTTTGTACATGGAAGAATTTTCTCCGTTAAAGTCATTGCGTCAGATATAAACATTCTGCTTATGCTGGAGAGTGATAGAGAATTCTACACTGCATGATAGTTTCTAATCTGTCTGAAGTGCTGCTCTGAATACTTTTCAAGTTTCAGCACCACAAGAAACAGTAGATGTAGCAGAGTGTAGCATACAGAATTCTACGGCAACCGTCTTGCTACGATTTCCAGCCGCAAAAGATACTGAACAGCGTGTCCAACAAACAAATACTGGTATCAAAGTAGATCTACTTCATGAAATCCGTTTTCTTTTTAATTCGCTAAAGGAACTTTCGCAAATCTGTACACCAGACTTTAATGAACTGCAGTTTATACTCTGTCAGTATTAAATGAACTATAGTGAGTAGAACTTGATCACACTAAGACTCCAGTGAAATAAATGTCGCTAGTCATGTAACTAATTACCATAATTATCTCAAGTAAATCAAATATTGCTTTTCATTATTGAAATAGTTATTTTAGCATTCCTTAAGTTTCGGAAAAAGATGAAAATCTGGAGGGGACAATTCGGGACTCTTGGAAGACGATCGTTGGTAGTCAACCCAAGAATTCGTATTGTTGCAGATGCTGCAGCCCTTGGATGTCGTCTGGTATGGTCATGTTGAAGGACAGAGTGTGGACGAACTTTTCAAATTCGGAAACTCGACTACACAACGCTCTTTCTCACGCATCGACATACATATAGCTGGCAAATGTCATGGGGTACCTCCTCATATCATGTAGGACCTCCTTTTGCCTGGCGTAGTGCCATAAATCAATGTCATTGGACGTCATTTGCAGAAATATTGAGCCACCTGCCTCCATAGCCGTCCATAATTGCGTAGGTTTTGCCACTGCAGGATTTTGTGCCCGAACTGACCTCTCGATTGTTCGATTCGATTCATGTCGGGCGATATGTGTAGCCAAGTCATCCGCACGAATTATCCTGAATGTTCTTCAAACTAATTGCGAACAGCTGTCTCTCGATGCCATGGCGCATTGTAATCCATAAAAACTCCATCGTTGTATGGGAATACGTGTTCCATGAATGGCTGAAAATGGTCTCCACGTACCCAAACATAACGATTTCCAGGAAGTGATCGGTTTAGTTGGAACAGAAAACTCAGTCAATTCATTGTTCAAACAGCCCATACCTTTATGGAACCACCACCCAGCTTGTACAGTGCCTTTTTGACAACATGTGGTTCCATGGATGCGTAGGGTCTGCCCCTCACTCCAACCCTACCTTCAGCTTTTATGAACTGAAATCGGGACTCATCTGACTAGACCAGTCGTCTGCGGTCCAACCGATATGGCCAAGAGCCCAGACATTTGCAGGCGACGTAGTGCTATTAGCAAAAGCAATCGCGTAGGTCGTCTGCTGCCATATCCCATTAACGCCACATTTTGCCCTAATGTTCTAACGGATACGTTCGTCGTGCGTCCCACAATGATTTATGTTGTTATTTCACGCAGTGTTGCTCGACTGTTAGCACTGATATTTCTACGCAAACGCCGCTGCTTTTGTTCGTTAAGTGAAGTCCTTTGGCCACTGCGTTGATTGTGGTGAGAGATAATGCCTGAAATTTGGTGATCTCGGCACTCTCTTGACCCTGTGGTTCTCGGAATATTGAATTCCTCAACGATTTCCGGAATGGAATTTCCCATACGTCTCACTCTAACTACCATTCCGTGTTGAAAATATGGTAGTTTCCGTCATGTGGTAACAACCACAACGGAAACCTTTTCGTTTGATTTACTTGAGTACAAATGACAGCACTCCTAATGAACTGCCTTTTATACCTTGTGTACGCAAAACTACCGCCATATGTGGATATGTACGTATCGCTATCCCATGAGTTTTGTCATCTCAGAGTGTTTAAATTACACAACGCCATGTTACACCCCAGATTTCAAGGCCCTATAGTGACTAAGGGCAGAAAATAAGTAGACATGAAGAGTACTGGTGTAGAATGTTAATTACATTCGTTTTATTTTAAAAGCCTTATGAGTTTTTGCATAAATAAGTCCGAGGCATTACTTTCAAGCACGCTCTCATAAAATGGCTCTGAGCACTATGGGACTTAACATCTATGGTCATCAGTCCCCTAGAACTTAGAACTACTTAAACCTAACTAACCTAAGGACATCACACAACACCCAGCCATCACGAGGCAGAGAAAATCCCTGACCCCGCCGGGAATCGAACCCGGGAACCCGGGCGTGGGAAGCGAGAACGCTACCGCACGACCACGAGATGCGGGCACGCTCTCATAGAAGAGGCACAGAAAGACTACTAAGTCAGTGGATAGAGCAAGTTTAGATTCGAAAAGCCGCCATGGAATAGTTGCATACTGCACAACTAGAGGGCAGGCGTGGTATAACATGTTGACAAACATCCTCCCACAATATCGCATCGCGTTACTTCGCGTCTGTAGGTAGGCAACCCTATGAAGAAATTTGCAAAGCGAGATCCTGATGTTCCACACGTATTGAAATTTGCCGTTCAGCAGACGGTGTCATCATTGAGCATCTGTAATGTGAGTTATAAGCTTCGAGATACGTTCTACGCGCTGATGTGCGTCTATTTTTGCATCTTCTGGAAACCCTGAGGCATTTAAGAGTAACAGTGTACTCTGCACTGAACGCTGATGCCCATTTTTTTAAATTTATATTAAAAATGGAACTCCTCCAGCTGCACTTAAGATAAATATGAAATCTTAAGTACAGCTGGAGGAGTTCCATTTTTAATAAAAATTATACCAGCTGATGTCCCACCATCATCCAAATTAAATAGGGAAGTACGAAGATTTTTTAAATTGTCCTGTCATATATGAGTCAGGTATTTGCAGATTTTCTGAGGAATATTTCTTCTGTATTTAAATAATGGTCTTGGAGATACATTGCTGCACTGTCTGTCCGTCTGTCTGTCGAATTCATCACATGATACGTTGCCTTTTCTATTCTCCACAAACGTTTTCCTCTTATGTGAACACATAGACAATTTGGAGTCATCGACATATGTCAGTAATTGCTGTCTGACAAGGTATAACGGTCATTTGAGGGGTATTGACAGTTTGCGCTGATTTCTAGTACAAAATGGTCCATACCTCTGCAGAACAAATTATATCCCCGTGGCGTCTTTACTGCTATCTGACAAAAATGTAACATTCATGGCTGATTAGCCTCATGCGTTAACTAGAGCTAGAGAGGCTTCATTAAAAGGCAATGTTGTGGGCAGTGACTTTTACTCAAAGTAACACTCACACAGGATGACTTTCTTCATAGGACAACAACATCTTTGCTTGTTTCCTATTGGTTTTTTGAGGTCACAGCCACAGAAGGTTAGCATCCTGTTATATTGGAGAGTGGTTTTTCCCTGGCTTCCAATTGCCTGAGTAAGAAAGAACGTAGGAAAGCGTTAAGTTACAGAAGCACAAAGCACACATCACAAGTTTGTCAGACAAAGAATGCAGACGTAAGTCACATGTGAAAACTATAGACAATGTCCGTAACATTACTGTTTAGTTATCTATGAATCTGTCAACTGCTCTAGTGAAATGTCATCAAGATCATTGTGGATGATTTTGTTCATTTTGCCATAAGTACAGACAATTTTATCACTCACTGAAAATGTTCTGGCTTTCTAAATCGTTCTCTAAAAAATTATCGCTAACTACGATCTAGCCTGTTGCTTCGAGGAAATCAACATAATGGTGAGTGATCAACGAACTCATGACCACACGTTGGTCCATCTTTAATGACCTCAGTATCGACAGAACTTTAAACACAATCTCATTTCCTTACCACACTTTGGCTATGTAACAAGAGCCCTCATACGAAAATCAGAGGTGAGTGCACATAAGAATTTTTCGAAATGTGCATGAAACACACACATCCGCCTACCACACCTCACGGCAACGGTAGATCTGTTACAATCAGCCGTACTCTCACGCCCTCGACAGGAAAGTCATAGGGTGTCGCTCTAGAGAAAGAGTCGCAGAACGGTAAAATATTTCATCACCGAGACCAATGTTTGATACGGCTTTACTTAACTGTGGCAGCTGAAATTTTTGGATTTCTCCAGAACAAAAGGGGCCGACATTCGTAGACGAACATTTGTTTGTGTCTCGTCAGCGGCTTGTGTCGTATTTCCACGTCGCCTGGGTCTCTGACGCGAACGTGATATTACCCCACCGCTAGGAGCTTAGAACAGCGCTGGGGATTTGAGATGTAGTGCCCACTGTGAGGCGGATAATCCGGCTTCAGCAATGAGAGGTCGCCAGCGACTAGGCAGTCGGAATAAACGCGCCTGTCTCCTCTCGCTCGTCACTCATGTCGGCTGTTTCCAAGAGCCTAAACTCCTTGTCATCTTACTCTTTGCCTTATCCTCCATACATATGTGCATAACGTCCATG
The DNA here is from genome assembly GCF_023898315.1 of Schistocerca nitens. Taxonomy (NCBI): domain Eukaryota; kingdom Metazoa; phylum Arthropoda; class Insecta; order Orthoptera; family Acrididae; genus Schistocerca; species Schistocerca nitens. The sequence continues at coordinate 350,294,401 of NC_064617.1, forward strand.
TAAATCTAAAACTATTCCTAGCGTAAATTTCATTCTGTCCTAAAGACGTACCCAGGTACCTGAGGCTTTGTAAACGGATTTAAATAAGCAACCTGTCCTACAGTTCCGCTTTCATAAGAGTAGGAACACTGCGTAACGTTGTTGTGGATATGGAGATGACAGGAATTCTTACACATTGAAAAGAATCTTCTTCGTTCTCATGATCAAAGGGATTACCAATAGGCTATCGTTGAGGAACATTTTTTTAAGAACTTCAAATTATGTCTCCTCCAGGTTTATACATACATTACATGTGTGTATTATCTGAAATCAGACCGACGATTTTCAGCGTTAAGCAACCAAATTCACACTTAAGAAACTAGAAGAATGTGTTGTATTTCCAAAATAATCTCGAATGTATTGTCTTCAGCAAAGCATTGTGTTTATTTAAGAAAGGGTTGAGAATTGTGCTAATTTCTAGTAATTTTTACACCAATACTGTATTATTATTGTCATTATCAGCATATTACCACTTTCATCGTTTCGAGTCACAGCCCAGTACACAGTTTTAAAAAATCATCGGAACGTGTATTCCGTAGAGTTTAATGAAGAATTCATTGAGAATAAACTACTTATGTGTGTGAATTTGTAGTTTTGGGCTGTTCAGCATTGAGGTAATTATCGGCAACATACTTACTTGCGAACTGAACCATTTTTATTGATATAAGTTTGCAGCATATGCAAAATACACAGACTTCCAGCGAGGACGCAGAAAAGTAAATATTCCAGTTAGGAAAAGGCGAATTTGTTGCAAAAATGACCAAATCAAAAATTATAAGAGCAAACTAGAAAGTTTCAAATTTTCCTTTGGTCCGCTGACGGAGATAAAAATCACCAATATACGCATTTTAATAGCTTCATTTACCTGCCCAGTTTGCACACGACGCTATATTTACGAGAGTTGTTCAAAGTGGCTTTCCTCACATTATATAGGTATGACATCGTCGCACGCTTCAGAGCCTTTAAATCAGTATGTTACAAAAAATTCATTTTATTCCACAATAAGACTCTGTCTTCTACAATAATGATGAAATGAAGTTAGAGTAAATTTCAGCTTAACGACCGAAAAAAAAAAAGTTTGGTTGAGTCCAGTTGTGTATTGGCGGTTCATATAGTTGCCTGCGCGTGACATCTTGGTGCAGCCTGTTCGCTCATTCATTACCCAATGAGTGTCGAATAGCGACGGCTATTACACACCTACAAAACACGCCGAAAATCTCACTTTCCAATATGACAGAGCACCTCCAAACTGGTACTCGCATGTAAAACTGTTTCATAACAATGCGCTGCATCAACGATGATCAGCCGTAATTGCCGTGCAGACCTCGCATAATACATTTCCCTCCAAGGTCACCTGATCACACTGTGTGTGGACCTTGCGTTGTGGGAGTTTGTGGAATACTCTGTCTATGTGCCTCCCTTTCCAAAAGCTTCCGATGTACTGCGACGCCGCATAGCAATAGGAATGATTTCAATAACTCCAGACATGCTAGTGAAAGTGAGGGATGAGTTTAACTAGTGCCTGCATGCTTCTTGTACGTCTAGCCAAGGTCACATTGAACATTTGTGAAAGGTAGATGAAACTCTGATCCTGCACGTAGCTCTAAAAAGTACTCAGATGTTGTATTTATTGGGCTATGAAAGATAAAACATTTTAAAACTGAATGGTTGTTTCGAAAATAAAAAAAAAATCTTTGTAGAATTATGCGTAAGTTCAGACTGAAGGGGTCAAGGAAAGAAAGTTTTAATGCCCAAGCACGAATTTTAAGGTATCGCGAATTACAGCTTTAATTAAATTCAAAGCAAAGAACATAAATACGATACCCAAAATAATATATACATGATGATCCTGTGATGATGTTACAAGTTGCAGTGATGTGGACTTACGCCTAGTCTGCCTGCAACCCACGTTACGTCAGTGTTACAAATTGCAGTGACTTGGGCTTACGCCGATATTGCATGCAACTCACATTACGTTTGTGTTAAGTGGGCAGCAGTCTTTCCTACACACGACACACGAGGGCTGCCTCGCTACATGCAGCCACCAGACGGTGACAGAGGTGCCAGCAGAGGTCGCTGGCCATACGGACCTCATTCTTACGCCAGGTACAAGACAAGAAGACAGGAAGACCGTTTGCATCCCGGTGCCGAGAGCAGCATTCCGAATAAGCTTCCTCGGCCAAGCACTGTTTATGCACGCCTTCAATCTCTAAATTGCAATGTCATTGGCTAACCACAAAGTTTTTATTTCTATTCTCTAAATTCGCATTCCTACACCATTTTTTTCTTTTGTTTCCTCAACTGCTTGCTCAATGGACAGACTGAATAACATTGGCGACAGGTGACAACCCTTCCTCACTTTCTTCGCAACAATTGCTTCGCTGTCATGCCCCTTAACTCTTACAGCTGCCGTCTGGTTACTATACAAGCTGTAAATAGCCTTTCGCTCCCTGTATTTTATTCCCGATACCTTCAAAATTTCAAAGAAAGTATTGTAGTCAGCGTTGTTAAGAGCATTCTCTAAGACCACAATTGTTATAAACGTTGGTTTGCCTTTCCTTAACGTATCTTGTAAGATAAGTCGTAGGGTCAGTATTGCCTCAAGTGTTCCTACATTTTCCCATAAATCAAATTGATCTTCTACCAGTTTTTACATTCTCCTACAAACAGTTAGTGTGAGTATTTTGCAACCGTGACATTAAACTGATAGTTAGGTAATAAACACACGATATTTTGCGGGTCTCATAAACCTAGAACACCAGGTAGAATGTTCCTGTCATGGCTGGCTCTCCCAAGGCTATCAGTAGTTCTGAAGGAAAGCCGTCTACTCCCAGAGCCTTGTTTCCCCTCTCATGTTCATCTGTATCCTCTTCCATTTCTATAATATTGCCTTCAGGTTCATCTCCCTTCCATAGACTCTCTATGTACTACTCCTTTTCATCTTCCTTTCTTTACTTAGGACTGGTTTTCCACCTCAGGTCTAGATATTCATACATCTCTTTCCTCCAAAGGTTTCTTCATTTTCCCTGTAGGCTTTATCTATCTTCTCCATTGTGAAATAAGCTTCTGAATCCTTACATTTCTCCTCTAGCCATTCCTGCTTAGCCATTTTGCACTTTTTGTCAATCTTAATTTAAATTTATAGATGTTTGTAATCCCTTTTGCCTGCTTCATTTGCTGCATTTTTATATTTTTTGTTTTCATCAGTTAAATTCAATATATACTGTGTTACCCAAGGATTTCTATTAGGCCTTGTCTTTTTATCTACTTGATACACTGCTGCCTTCACTATTTCATCTGTCAAAGTTACACGTTAGTCTTCTACTGCATTCCTTTCTCCTGTTCTAGGCAATCGTTTTCCAACGTTCGCATCTCCTTAACCTCCCACATTATTTTAGTTTCTTTAGCTTTACCGATAGTTCATAATCAAAAAATTGTGGTCAGAGTCCATATTTGACCTGGAAATGATTTAGATCGGGTGCATAAATTTCCGTCTTACCACTACGTAATCGATCTGAAACCTTACGGAATCTCCAGGTATCTTCTACGAATACAACCTTATTTCACGATTTTTAAAGCAAGTGTTAGTGATGATTGGTTCAAATGGCTCTGAGCACTATGGGACTCAACTTCTGAGGTCATCAGTCCCCTAGAACTTAGAACTACTTAAACCTAACTAACCTAAGGACATCACACACATGCACGCCTTAGGCAGGATTCGAACCTGTGACCATAGCGATCGCGCGGTTCCAGACTGTAGCGCCTAGAACCGCTCGGCCACCCCTGCCGGCCTGTTAGTGATTATTAAATTATTCTCCGTGTAAAATTCTACCATGCGGCTTCTTCTTTCATTCTCCCCCCCCCCCAGTATATACTCATCTAATATTTTGCCTTCTCTTCCCTTTCCTACTTACAAACATCCACCACATTTAAATTTTCGTCTCTCTTACCTATCTGAATAATTACTTTTATCTCATCATACGTTTCTTTAAATTCTTCATCATCTGTGGACCTAGTTGGTATGTAAATTTGTACTAGTATGCTATATATTTCCTTTGTGTCTATCTTGGCTACAGTAACGCCTTCACTATACTGTTCATAGTAGCTTAAATGCATTGTTATTTTCTTATTCCTTATTAAACCTACTACTGCATTACCCCTATATGATATTGTACTTATAGCCATAAATACATCTGACCAGAAGTCCTGTTCCCACTAAATCTAACTTCAAACTATCCATATCCGTTTTTAAATTTTCTAACCTAGCTGCGAGATTAAGGGAGCTACATTCCACGTTCCAGTCCATAGAACCCAAGTCTTGTTTCTCGTCATGAGGGTATCCTCCGGGGATCTGACTGGAGGTTATTTCACCTCCGGAATATTTTATCCGAGCGGATGCCGTCATAATTTAACCGTAGGGTGGATCTGCATTGTCTCGGAATAAATTGCTGTCACGGTTTCCCTTTGCTTTCAGCCTTTCACAGTACCAGCACAGTAAGGCTGTTTTGGTTGATGTTACAACGCCAGATCAGTAACGATCCAGACTGCTACCCCTGCAACTACTGAAAAGGCTGCTGCCCGTCTTCAAGAACTAAACGTTTGTCTGGCCTCTCAGCAAATACCCTCCGTGAGGCTATCTGTGCCGCTGAGTCTCGCCCAACCAACGGCAAGGTCCATGATTCGTGGAGGACGGAGGTCAAGATTTCTAATCTCTAATTGGTAAGTTTGCCTTTCTCCAAAATGGGCAAAAGCTTTTGTCGTGATATTGGAAAACATCCAGAGGAAGTAAGCACAAAAATATAATTTACTGTAGACTAAATGCTATCATTTTACTCAGCAATATGTTACACATAAGTTATGGAACTCATACATGAGTAATTAACTAGCCGTGTACATGATAGTCAGACAAAATTTCACTTCCGTTCTTCCCAATCTTGTGCAGAATTTGGTTTGATGTTGTCCAGTTATTGCATGTCATCAGAGCTAGATACGTACATCGTACAAAAATGGTCTTTTAAATTTTTCTATTTTTTTGAACACACATCAGTCATGTAATGTCGTCTGCAGAGGTACGTTTGAATATGAAATATTGCTAAATTAAAGTGTATTATTCTTTTCAGTTCGAGCACGTGATCTGGTTGTAGTCGGCCTACTGACGCTGCGAACAAAGGCAAGCAATTGCTTTCACGCGTCAAAACGTTAATTTGACTATTCCACATTGCTTGTAAGTAGTTGAACGAGATGTGTATTATCGGTGAATATATTACATTGCACAGATTGTGTCACCAAATACATTCCCATACTGGTCCGGTCACTTTTATTGACCGCACAGTCTCACTTTCTCTGGTCATAGGTTATCATTGGGCTATACGTGTATAATAACACTAGCAAGTACGAAGTCTCTGATATTTGTAACTTAGAAAATACGAAAACTCACGACGGAGTCGAAATGAATAAAAGGAAGTTCACCAGACAGGGTATATAAGTGGGATTGCAAATGTATCAACCAGCAAGACATTTAAATACCAATAGCTGTGGTTGCGCACCTAATAATAAAAAAAAGGAAATAAAAACATTCGTTTAGCTATTGGTATTGTGAATAAATTATGTGTTCTGTCAGGAGTAATCAGGCAACTGATATAATTTAACTGCTAATGAGTTCCTGGATGTCATTGGTATCATAGAATGAATTTCCCAGCCGCTAATAGTCACGATATAAATAAATGAATAAAAGCACTTACTCTGCATGTTCTGCAACCAAACATATTATTCGTACGTTCATTAATAATTCAGAGTAAAACATTTTACTGCCGAGACACAATGAATGATAGTGCGTAGGTCATCAAAATCGTACAGACTATCTGTGGAAATTATCTAAATAGATTGTGACTAATTCTTTCTGTCAGACCTCTTTATTAGTTATGATTCATCTCCTGAAGAAATTGCGGCCTCACTATGAGAATTACTAGAAACTGGAAGTGGCCTTCTTGCTTACAGAGAAGGGCGGGGTAATACTTTTTGAATATTATTTTCTCTGTGCTCCTTCCAGAGTTCTGCAATATTTAGGAAATGACAACATTTTACGTCTGCTCTTAAATTTATTTATTCTCGACGATCGTGATTTAGGCGAACAACATTTTCTGCCTGCTCTTAAATTTATTTATTTATTCTCGATGGCGATTTCATCATAGAAAAAATTTTCGGATACTAGCTCTCTATTAATTGCATAAATGCGTCGTTCCTTTTAATAGGACAATGTCTTCGTGTCATTAAGGATGAATAAAGGAATTTAAATATTGGACCAGGTGGAAAACACTGTCTTTCTAAAATTTGTATTTTTTATATATATATTTTCGAAGATACAATATCTGCTGACTATGACTTAGCGTTCGACCTAGAAAGTGTCTCTGAAGTCATAGCACATTATTTTTAATCCTGTAATTTCAATGTGTATACGACTGTCCACGTGGTTTTCTACAGTTAACGAAGGGAGCTATAAAATAAAATAAGAAAACGGGGGGAGACAGGTGCTCATTTACGTGAGTTTCTTTCGGTACTTTGTAAATTTTTTTGGTCAGGTTTATCATATTTAAAACTGTTTAGTCTGTTAACATGGTTATTAAAGCATAGCTTGACATATATGCCTCTAACTTAACATTACATTTACGAGTGTAAAATAATTTTATACAGGCTGGAATATTGTGCATAAAGGTGCCCCTTGGCCATATCTGAGTTAGTTTCGAAATTCAGTAGTAAATTTCTGGCTTTAAAATTACACAAATGTGCTTTGTAAAGTAGGAATGTCAGCTGTAAACCCACATTTCTTTATCTATTATCAGTTCTAAAACGTAGATTCCCCAGCAACTTCGATACTGAGTAACAAAATTTACTCACGTTGCACAAAAATAAGAATAGGTTCTTCGTGCTAAAACATTCACTCAGATGTTTCCGTGATGTTTGTAGGAGTCCTCAGAAGATGGCAGTACTAATCTTCAATTGTCGGCAGCGCTCTACGCAGTTCCCGAGAAAATTGCTCTATCTGAACGTTCCGCGGTACAGAAACAAAACGAAAAGTCTTCCCACAGCAGTAGATCTTTTTAAGTAATAACCAATATTTTTCATTCGGTAATCCAGTTCTTCCCATGAAGACGTGTTTAAAAACGTATCACACTGAACCATTCAAGTAAACAGGACGTTACTAAAAATGTAACACCAGCGCGACTTCGACTCTTCTGTGCTAGCATATATTTCAGGTCCTCAGGTTAATGTAACATGTTCACTTGCTGGAGTTTACAGTGGACAAATCGACGCGCAAGGAAAATGGACACCGGTCATTCAGTCACCTGTCTTCGGTTAAAGTTTTGTGTGAGTACAACGAACATCAGTGTTTTGAAGCTTCTTCCCATTGCACTCGCGAATGGACCGCAGAGAGAGTGACTGCTAAAATTCCGCTTTGCGTGCTGTAATTTGTCTAATTTAGTCTCCCCAGTCCCTCCGGGAGCAATACATGCGACGTCACAGTGTATCCTTGTTCTTGCACAGAGTAGTTTGTCTTCAAGCATCTGTCAGCTCAAGACTTTCACCTTGTACACGACACTCTCCAATGAATGAAACACACCTGTGACCATATTCGCTGCCCTTACTTGCGTACTTTCGATATCTATTGTTAGTCCTACATGGTACGGGTGCAACACACTTCAACAATTTTCTAGAACGTATTATGTAAAAATTGTCTCCTTTGTAGGCTCATTGCATTTTTCCTGTATACAACCAAGTCGTCTACCAACCTTACCTCCTACTCAGCCTATATGATCGTCCCGTTTCATACCCCAAAAATTTCTTACGGCCAAGTAATTGTATTACTTGAAGAGATATAGTCGTCACTTCATGATATTGGAGCCATAGGATATTACTTCTCTAGTTGTCTGAAGTGCACAGTTTTACATTTGAGAACAATCGAAGCGAGTTGCCAAACATGACACCATTTTAAAATCCTATGAAGTTCTGACTGATCATTTGTGCAGTTTTCTTTCAGATAGTAGTTGGTTATAGATAACAGCAGTATCTGCGAGAAGTCTGGGGTCATTATTATTTTGCGTATTTCCACGCGATAATGTCGTAAGTCATAATTTTGTGAGTTAACTCGTTGCTTAGAAAGAAAGTATTGATTTCACAAAAACTAGCAGGAAGAATAATACGTGGTGTTCACCCACAGACGTCATGTAGGTGCCACCTCAAGGAACCATTCATTCTAACTGCGCCGTCACAATACATATATTAACTAATGAAATTTGTCATAAATAAGCCGTCACAATTTGAGAGGAACAGTTATGTATATACCAACAACAGCAGACGGAAAAATGACCTCTATCACCCATTTTTAAAGCTGTCAGTGTCCCGAAGAGGAGCTCAACATGCAGCAACAAAACTTTTTGATAATTTGCCCAGTAAAATAAAGTATCTGACAGGAAGCGAGGCAAGTTTTAAATCCAGTTTAAAATCATTTCTCCTGGGCAACTCCTGCTACTCCATTGACGAATTTCTATTTAAAGGCGGTAGATAGCACAAAAAATGGTTTTTAAGTGTAACTGGATGAGTAGGAGAAAAATTAAAGACTAACCATATTAAACTCACTCGTTCCCCATCATTTGGATAAAAGAATGGTTCAAATGATCTATGGAACATAGAAATAACTAACTAACTTTAATGGCGCCTGCCAAGTGTGACGATATCACAAGGTTGAGATAACAAGTATAAAGGAAAAAATTTTTATTTGTGACAGAGGACAGTGTACGAAAAACCTTACAGCAGTATTTACTTCATTTGCAGGCTATAATTATAGCTATTGCTAGCTATTGCGAGTAGTATGCCTTTAGGTTGGATTCGGAAGTTACAAAAGAGGGGTTCTTTTGATGTGTAATATGGTAGAGGGAGGAAACGAATTGGTTCGACGTCAGTGGAAGCAGTGGCCACAGCAATGCAGGTGGAGACGAGTGCTGGTGTGCAAACGTTTAGTGCACGGAGAATTGCCTGAACATTCGACGTACCCGTGAGCATGGTGCCTAAATTCCTACGAAACATCCTTCTTTGCTATCCCTTCAAAATTTCCCATGTGCACGAGTTGCTTCCTGTTGACCTGCCAGCAAGAGAGACTTTTGCTTTAGAATTTATTACTCGCATGGAAGTGGACAACGATTGGCCGTGGAAGATTTTGGGAACAGAGGAAGCCCATTTCCATCTGACAGGATATGTCAATACACAGAACTGTCGAATATGGGCAACGGAAAATCCACACGCAAATCAACCAGAACCACTCCATCCTGGAAAGGTCACTGGGTGGTGCGGTTTACGGCCATCTGTTTTTGAAGAGACGAGTGCTTCCGGTCATGTTACCTGTACCGTCACTGGACAGCGCTATGAGTGTCTTTTGCGCAGCCACGTCATACTAGCTCTGCAACAGTGTGGATGTGTGGATGGGATCATTTTTACGCAAAATGGGGCACATCCACACATTGCAAACCTATTAAGCAGCTGCTGAAGCGTCATTTCCGAAATGCTAGAATTATCAGACGCCATTTCCTAGAGCCTGGCCATCCCGATCACCTGATCTTAATCCGTGTGACTTCTGGCTGTGGGGTATCTTAAAAATGTTGTATTCAGTGTTCCAACAGCAAACTTAGCTGCATTGAAGGCACGCATTGCAGCAACACGTTCTGAACGTGACCGGAAACACTTCGATCAGTTGTGTAACATGCTGTTTCTCGATTTCAACTTCTTGCAGAAAACGGTGAACAGCATATTGAACATGTTTTGCGCCAGTCAGTTGGAAATTAACAGTCCGATTTGATTTTGATTGATACATTTTATGCGGTTTTTGGCCTCAGGAAAATTAAAAACCGATGTGAGTGACGCTTTTTATGCCGCTTTTGGCCTCAGGACAATTAAAAACCGATTTTTCCCATCCGATCTGAAATGATCTTGCCGTGGTGGTTGGGCTTACGCAACTAACAGTATCATACCTGTACATCCATGCACACTGAGTAGTACAGTATTTTTAACGTCAAACGTACACCTTAGGCATTGCTGTATGATTTATTTGTCATTTGTAGTCGACCATTATTAAATAATGTGCTTACAATGGCATGTATTGCTACATTTTGTATCTATTTATTTGTCTTCTGCGATACGTTTTCCCCGTTCTCCGATAGTATTCCGTTGCTATTTGACGTAATTCTGACAGTGGTGTTATTTCTACAGCGGTTTGAAAGTTTAATTATAATCATCCTGTATATAACTAATTAAATTTACTCCTAGGACGATAATCCTGCCCATAAGATTGCAAATGTAGTGAGGAAGGAGGGAGGGGGGGGGGTGAGCAAGAAAGGAGTAATCCATGAAACCTAAGACCAATACCGAGCAATGGCCGTGTCAGAACTCAAATAAATCTACTTTGCGGCAATTGACGCCAGTAACAGGTTAAAAAGTTGAGCTGTAACTCATTATGTGCCGTACGAGTATGTAGCGCATGGAACGTATAGAAGTATTCATACAACCTCTCTCCTTTGTGCATATGTATCTCGTTCATTACGGCAGCAATGCAGCTCACTGTTCAGACATTTGCACAAACGTCCATACATGTTTGATTAACACCGTACTGTGCATAGCTCATCGCTTCAGCAATACACAAAGGAAATGGTGGCAGTCGCTGCTATACGCGTCACCTCCACGAGCTTCTAAGGAGAACTGTTTGCCCCCTTGTCTCCTCTGCGCACCCTAACTTCTGTCTGTGTGTCAGCAGACTCAACCCGCTTTCACCGTCTCGCCAGCGGTAACCGTCCAGAGGGCTGCGATGAAGTCCTTGCGGCCGCAATACCCTCGCACTTATATCACGCTGTCGAGGCTTCGCTGTCGGAATAGTAGCCTAGCCACGCCCTTCTTCCTTACGTTGCACCCAGAGCCAGTATTCAGACAAAGGACAGTCCAAGTCTTTCCTGCAGTACGTCATTTATCATTCCTATTGTCATAATACAAGGAGGCATATATTGTATTTCCGCTTGCCTAAACTAGTAACCCAATTCTTATCTCCACTTTCACATGAAACTACGTTACATTGATGATCTAATAAAATTACTTTTCCTGGGGCGTATCCACACTTCGCCTTTATGGCAAATTGAACTCTTACGGGGCCAATTTCCAGAGGTGTCTGAATCTCTGTGGAGGAGTTGCAGCCGATTCTTCATCACGAGCCGAAACCTGAGGGGAAAGTTACGCTGGTAGCTAGGCTCTCAGGCGAAATCGACGTTCTAACTCATCCTAGATGTATGCCATTGGGTTCAAATCTGGACGCTGGACAGGTCACTCCATTTCAGGGACGTTTTTGTGTACAACCATTGCTTTATGACACCGTGTAATCTCGTGCTGATAAAATCATCGTCTCCGAATTGTTCTTCAACTGGACGCAGTACACAACGCTGCTAAACGTGTTAGAACTTTCCACGTTTAGCGTCTTCTGAAGCGTCTGACAACCCTACCACAACAAAGGTCAAAAATTAATTATAATTGTGGTGTTGCTCACGATGCTAAATACTGCATTTTCGGGCAACAATAAAATTATATTATGTGGCATGTGTCATTAGAGCACAGTTAATAAAGTCATTTCATGAAATAATGGATGAACTAGGCACTCATCTTTTCCTGTTTCCCACGGTGGTCTCGTTGTGAACTCATGGCTCAATCGTCGAAAATCTAGGTGGTGATGATTCCAAGCTTGGACGCAAAGAGGCATAGGTGTTTCTGCGATATTCAAAAGTTTAATAGATGTGTTTCACAAACCATTCTTGAAGATTAAACTTTTGCGAGTTAGCACAATGGTGATTTAAAAAGGTAATCAGCACTCCGAATTTAAGTTACACTTCTTTTTTATTACTTTTGTTGCAATATCACGTAACACACAAAACATCACTTCACAATATAAAACATACTTGAAAATACCTTCCTCACTGTTAAAGTTCACATTTTATAAACTGCCTACAATTTGCGTCTTTGCATCAAGACGACCAAGACTTGACTTTTTAATAACCGCTTACGCGCCAAAAATCAGAGTTACAAGTACAACAAAGATCATAGTGACAAAAGAAAGAAACACATAAGAATAATATCATTACAACATAAACATATCGATGTATCAAAGTACCTCCACACTAATGAAATCAAATCTGAATGTTGTCTCAGAAATATGTCATCTACTTTACAGAAACACAGTAAAATATTGCTGGTATCGAGAGGTTGAGGTGAGCTGCCGTAATGGTTACGTAATTCAAGTACCATTACAAGCGCAATAAGGCGCCACACCCCAAGCACGAAAAACACTCTAAAACCGAAACACTACTTCCCTGTACATCACTTTTGGCTCTACACACGATGGAAGGTAACTTCCTCCAGCCATTAGACAGCAAAACTTCCATCGCATTGCCACAGGCTGTTTCATGGCTCATGACTCCAAATCACTCGTGTCCAGTCAATCACTGTCGAGTGACATCGCTCTTTACATCACCTGCATCGACTACAGAAATATGTGGCTTATAGGGAACTGTTCCACCACTGTGCCGCATTATTTTTCACTCCCTATGCACAGCCATTGTGCTGTCTGGACTGATGGGAGAATAATCAAACTCACGAGTGGTTCCTTCAGCTATTTTTTTACAAACATACTCGGCAGTGCTTGACGGGTCCTATCTCTCTGTGTGTGATTTCTGTGTGGTCATGGTTTTGTTGCGGTTATTCCTTTCTGTTTTACAGTCACAGCAACAACAGTCGACTTAGGCAGCTTAAGATAACTTTAAACGTCCCTAGTGTATATGTTACCAGTGTCCAGTCTACGTTGTATGTCACTGAACTCTCCTGACACGTCCATTCCGCTGTTACTGCTTCTCCAGTGACAAGATAACATTTCCCGCCTCCTTTGGTACTGACTGGTCCACCTCTCGTGAAATACAGTAGTCACTTTCGCATTACATAGGGTGTCCGGATACTTTTGTCGCATAGTGATTCTATTCAGACCCATATCTACTGCCCGAACTTTCAGGACATGGTGGAAATGCTCTGAATTTGGAAAGCATAGAAGGTGATCTCGAACTACATCGACAAAATTTTCGGGGTACATCAGGGACCCGTGGTCTTCCGTGTCTCGTAATTGCATTTCATTACGCTGTGTATCTTATTTATAAGACTTCTGTTTCATTCAGTCAAGGTACTTGTTGACAATAGAAAAATGTACATATGGCACTTTTAGCCTGGAGTCCACTTCCGGGGGGCTAAATTTTTTAATCATGCATCTATGATGATGAAATTATGATGAAGACAACATACACACCCAGTACCCGACCCGGCTGGGAATTGAACCCTGGACCCTGAGAATGGGTTGGTTCAAATGGCTCTGAGCACTATGGGACTCAACTGCTGTGGTCATCAGTCCCCTAGAACTTAGAACTACTTAAACCTAACTAACCTAAGGACATCACACACATCCATGCCCGAGGCAGGATTCGAACCTGCGACCGTAGCAGTCGCACGGTTCCGGACTGCGCGCCTAGAACCGCGAGACCACCGCGGCCGGCCCTGAGAATGGGAGTCAGCAATACGAACCATATGACCACGAGCTGTTGTCGTTGATTACAGTAACGCCCACTTTAGTCCTCGATCTCAAATTCGCATTCAGTACTGCTCGGTTTTGTCTCGGGCTTGTTTTTTTCCGACAGTTTTAGTGCCTTAACAGTAACACACAGCAGTGCGGTTAGGTTTTTGAGATGGTGAGATGACCATCATGCACCGCATATATGAGTTCACTGTAGTGTTTGGAAGGGCGCCACAACGGCGCTATGCCGAGCAGCTCCTGCAGCGAAAGCGATCACAGTTCTGAACTTTTGTAACTGCAGTTTGTTGAATTACGCTATACAGGGGCTCTCTCCTAAGAGTCGCTTCCCTGATGTGCTCTCAGAGTCGATAGAAAGGGTCGCTTTGTTTCCAATTACAAAGAAAATCATTTTTAAAGTGGAATTCCACTTGTCTACTCGACAGAATGGTACAAAATTAGCGTACAGTGAGTCTAGCTTTACCGATACCTATTAACAGGGACACTAAAACACGGGCTATAACGAGTAAACCAGCAGCGTCAACACCGTCGTGGCCCGCGCTGACTGCTACTGCCTTGCAGAATAGTGCTGCTCAGTGGCTGTTGGAGTACTGGTTGGTGTTCGTATTTTAGTCTCCCTGTAAATATATATATCGGTCAAACGAATATCGCATTAGACGAAGCTGCTATCACTATATCGCATAGGCACGTAAAGTTTTTAAAAATCGTTTTGTTTAAAACGGGAAACAAACCGATGCATTCCGTCGACTCTGGGTGTCACATGACAGAGGTGATGAGCCGGATTTGTTCGGTCTGACGCCAGCTACACGTTACAAAAATGAAACTGCCAATATCTGCCGAATCACAAGAAAAAATTCACCTGACGACTCTTGCATTTTGTGTTGTAAATTTCTGTGATTGCATATTACAGTTCCTTTTCTTTTTTATGTTATTTACACCGAAAAAAGGTAACTGCGGTAACGAACCGAATAAATGAAATTACACTACAGGATGTACCAAAGAGAATCATCCGATTGGGCACGTCATTATTTCTGAAACTAATAAATATGTACAATGAAATTTTTTTATGAACGGGAAACTCAACAGTTTTTTTTTTTTTTCATATCATCTCATATGTGTTCAATTGCCCTCCGTGAGATGCACGGCATATATCAATGAGGTATTCAAATTGTTTCCACACTGCGGCGAGCATGCGTTGAGTTACAGCTTCCGCAGCTGCTGTTATGCGATGTCTCAGTTCATTCATTGTTTTTGGTAACGGAGGCACACAACCCACACAAGAAATAATCATATACAGTCAGGTCCGGTGATCCTGGAGGTCAGTAATGTAAGGCTGAATCATTTGGTCCAGTGCGACCGATCCATCGTTCAGTAACACTCTGACTTAAAAATTCGCGCACTTTCAGACGCCAGCGTGGCGGTGCCCAATCCTGTTGGTCAGTTAAGTCGTTCAAATCAGTCTCCAGTTGTGGGAAAAGATAGTTCTCAAACACATCGAGATATGCGCTTCTTGTAACAGTGTTCTCGGCAAAATAAAAATGGACCATACACATTTTCCCGTGAAACTGCATAAAGCATTAAGTATTGAAGATTCCCTCGTATGTTGTACAACTGCGTGTAGTTCTTCCATACTCCAAATTCTCACATTATGACGGTTCGCCTTTCCATTTCAATGGAATGTTGCCTCGTCACTAAATACTAAGGGTTGAAGAAAACTTGCCAAGAACGAAATTACAGAACTCCACACGTTGTTGTCTGTCACTTCACGAAAAGCTTGCAGTAGATGAATTTTGTATGGTTTCATGTGTAAACTCAGATGAAACACACGCCAGACGGACATCGGGGACATGTTGAACTGTCGAGCTGCACGGCGAACGGATTTCTGCGGACTAACTCCTGTAACTGTGGCGGATGTGTTCGACGTCTGTGTCAGACACTCGGGGACGGTCCGGCGATTTGCCTTTACACAAACAACCTGTTTCTCGGAATTGTTCATGCCATAATCTAATGCTCTGTGCTGTAGGAGGATTCACACCATATCTAGTACGAAAGTCACGCTGAACAGTTATTAATGACCCGACTGCGTAAAACGTAGAACACATAACTCTCTGTGTTGTCCCGACACCATTTTTACAACAACTGAAGTGGACACAATTTACTGCTACCTAGCGGGAACCATGTAAAACTCGAGAGTTTGCTCTTTCCAACAGTACGCTGTTCACGCACATATCTCAAACAACATTATAGTTACGATTTTTTAAAAATCGGATGATTCTTTTTGATACACCCTGTATTATTCTGCAACGAATCACCGGAGATCACGGTCCCTTATAAGGAATTATGCAAAAAATACTCCTGAACAAGATACTAAATTTTTAAGGGTTCGGATTCGCTCCATATTGATGAAAGAATTTCGTTCTTGCCATCCAGCGATCCCTCAATGAATCGTCAAGTATGTATCCGTACCCCGCATATGGCTGTGTCCAAAGCGTGTGCACTCACTGTTAATTTTGTATTGAAGGGGAGAGGTTAATAACCGTTCTAAATGCGTCACTCAAATGTGTGATAAGATGAAAAGCGACACAATCAAAACGTATCTTCGTCCCATAGAGCGAACACACTGGGTCAGTAGCCGGCGTATCAATATGTGTTTTCCACTGGAACAAACTAATGTATTGCCCCAACGGTCAGATTAATGAGCACCTATTTTGCAGTGCATGTTTTGCTGAGTAAATACGGAATGCAAACTGACGACGTTTACTTCGGGAAAATTTGTGGAAAATCTGGTGCATTTGCAAAGACGTTCATAAGCATGATTCTCCTGCAAGAAGGTCTTGCGTAACTTCGTAGTGTTCGGGATCCCCAAAGGGATGAAATGCTGAAGAAGAATCAGTTCCGTGTCGGCCGCTGTGGTCGAGCGGTTCTAGGCGCTTCAGTCCGGAACCGCGCTGCTGCTATGGTCGCAGATTCGAATCCAGCCTCGGACATGGATGTGTGTGATGCCCTTAAGTTAGCTAGGTTTAAGTAGTAAGTCTAGGGAACTGATGACCTCAGATATTAAGTCCCATAGTGCTTAGAGCCATTTGAATCAGTTCAGTGTACCGTTGCCTTTACATCCTTGTTTTGTGTGACTTAGTTTAAGTTTGGTCATTAATTAAAATCCGTGGAGAAGAAATAAAACTTTGAGGTTCGTCGATGACATTTTAAATCTGTCAGAGACAGCAAAGGAATTGGCTGAGCAGCTGAACGGAATGGACAGTGTCTTGAAAGGAGGATACAAGATGAACATAAACAAAAGCGAAACGAGGATAATGGAATGTGCTCGAATTTAATCGGGTGATGCTGAGGGAGTTATATTAGGAAATGAGACGCTTAAAGTAGTAAATGAGTTTTGCTATTTGGGGATCAAAATAACTGATGATGGTCGAAGTAGAGAGGATATAAAATGTAGACTGGCAATGGCATAGAAAGCGTTTCTGGAGAAGAGAAATTTGTTAACATCGAGTATAGATTTAAGTGTCAGGAAATCGTTTCTGAAAGTAATTGTATGGAGTGTAGCCAATTATGGAAGTGAAAAGTGGACGATAAATAGTTTAGACAAGAAGAGAATAGAAGTTTCGAAATGTGGTGCTACAGAAGAATGCTGAAAATTAGATGGGTAGATCACATAATTAATGAGGAGGTATTCAATAGAATTGGGGAGAAGAGAAATTTGTGGCACAGCTTGACTAGAAGAAAGGATCGCTTGGTAGGACATATTCTGAGGCATCAAGGGATCACCAATTTAGTATTGGAGGGCAGCGTGGAGGGTAAAAATCGTAGAGGGAGACCAAGAGATGAATACACTAAGCAGATTCAGAAGGATGTAGGTTGCAGTAGGTACTGGGAGATGAAGAAGCTTGCACAGGATAGAGTAGCATGGAGAGCTGCACCAAATCAGTCTCTGGACTGAAGACCACAAAAACAGCAACATTGCACATGGTCCAGTCACATTACTGTGACCACCGCCTATGTTCGATGTCAGAGGGTATATAAAGCAGCGTGTCAGGGGAAGGAGGGTGGGGCGGTTGTGATGGGGGGGGGGGGGGGGGCGAACAGTGCAGTCGTTGTAATATGGAAACGGAGCGATTTATCTGACCTCCAAAGGGGCATTATCATCGGCTTTCCGGCCAAGGGTGGAAGCATTTCCGGAAGTGACAAGTATTTAAAATATTCCCGTATTGCTGTAGTTAAAGTATACTGTCCATGGCAAAATGGCGATATCCAAAACTGGTGACAGAGGTGGACGACGACTGCGGAGATGTGTACGGGCGAAAAGATGTTCTGCTATTGAGCAACTGATGCCCAGATGCACCAAAAGTGACCGCTCAAAGACCATTCAGTGAACGTTAGTGATTCGGTTTCTGGTTCATGCACCAGTGCTGACTGCTGTTCATCGGGGACGAAGGATGGAATTTGCACGCCAATACAGCAGCTGGACGTCCACTTAGTATTGACAGGTGGCCTTTTCCGATGAATCACGTTTTATGATGCATCGGCGTGAAATCTCTGAAAGTAAAATACCCCGCCGCGCGGGATTAGCCGAGCGGTATAAGGTGCTGCAGTCATGGACTGTGCGGTTTGTCCCGGCGGAGGTTCGAGTCCTCCCTCTGGCATGGGTGTGTGTGTTTGTCCTTAGGATAATTTAGGTTAAGTAGTGTGTAAGCTTAGGGACTGATGACCGTAACAGTTAAGTCCCATAAAATTTCACACACATTGAACATTAAAATACCCCGTTTCAGCAAACACAAGCCAACAACTGTCAGAAGGGTCCAAGGCGGAGAAGGGAGCGTTATGGTCTGGGGGAATGTTTATCCCTGTGTGATCTCGTCATTCTGGAAGGTACCATAGATCAACAAAAGTATGCATTTATCCTTGGAAACAATGTCCACACCTACATGCATTTCGATTTTGCCCGACACTTCGGCATCTACCAGCAGGACAATGCACCGTTTCACACTGCTCGCAGTGTACGTGCGTGGTTAGAAGAGCACCAGTATGAGTTTAACGTGCACCCTGCCACCAAACTCCACGGATATAAACACAATAGAGCATCTGAGAGACCACGTAGATCGGCTGTTCACGCCATGGATCCTCAACAGAGAAACCAAACGCAGATGGCCAAGGCACTGGAGTCGCCATGGCTCCAAATCCCTTCCAGTACCTTCCAGAACCTTACTGACTCTCTTCCTGTACGTCTCGCAGTGGTCTGCAACGGTTACTCATGCTTTTGACAGGTGCTCACATTAATGTAACTGGACAGTGTATAACAATTTATGTTTGCAACACAGAAATTTAGTTTAGAAAACATCGTTCGTGTGAAACACAACTAGCTCCTTATTCACATGCAGTGTTGTGTGCTATTGATAAGGTATTTCAGATCGATTCCGTATTTCTGGATTTCCTGGAAGGCTTTTGACACTGTACCACACAAGCGGCTCGTAGTGAAATTGCGTGCTTATAGAATATCGTCTCAGTTATGTGACTGGATTTGTGATTTCCTGTCAGAGAGGTCACAGTTCGTAGTAATTGACGGAAAGTCATCGAGTAAAACAGAAGTGATTTCTAGCGTTCCCAAAGGTAGCGTTATAGGCGCTTTGCTGTTCCTTACCTATATAAGCGATTTGGGAGACAATCTGAGCAACCGTTTTCGGTTGTTTGCAGATAACGCTGTCGTTTATCGACTAATAAAGTCATCAGAAGATAAAAAAAACTGCAAAACGATTTATAAAATATAACTGAATGGTGCGAAAAGTGGCAAATGACCCTAAATAACGAGAAGTGTGAGGTCATCCACATGAGTGCTAAAAGGAACTCGTTGAACTTCGGTTACACCATAAATCAGTCTAATTTAAAAGCCGTTAAGTCAACTAAATACCTAGGTATTACAATTACGAATAACTTAAATTGGAAGGAACGCATAGAAAATGTTGTTGGGAAGGCTAACCAAAGACTGCGTTTTATTGGCAGTACACTTAGAAAATGTAACAGATCTGCTAAAAGACTGCCTACACTGCGGTTGTCCGTCCTCTTTTAGAATACTGCTGCGCGGTGTGGGATCCTTACCAGATAGGTCTGACGGAGTACATCGAAAAAGTTCAGAGAAAGGCAGCACGTTTTGTATTATCGCGAAATATGGGAGAGAGTGTCACAGAAATGATACAGGACATCATTAAATGGGCTGGACATTATTAAAAGAAAGGCGTTTTTCGTTGCGACGGAATCTTCTCACGAAATTCCAGTCACCAACTTTCTCCTCCGAATGCAAAAATATTTTGTTGACACCGACCTAAAAAAATGATTTAAATGGATCTGAGCGCTATGGCACTTAACATCTGAGGTCACCAGTCCCCTAGAACTTAGAACTACTTAAAACTAACTAACCTAAGGACATCACACACTTCCATGCCCCAGGCAGGATTCGAACTGACACCGACCTACATAGGGAGGAACGATCACAAAAGTAAGATAAGGGAAATTAGAGCTCGTACGGAAAGATATATGTGTGCATTCTTTCCGCGAGCTATACGAGATTTGAATAACAGAGAATTGTGAAGGTGGTTCGATGAACCCTCTGCCAAGCACTTAAATGTGATTTGCATATAGATGTAGATGTAACAATTGCACCAGACACTTGTTGTCTTATACAGGCGTTGCCGACCGTATTAGGCCTGCTTACATATCTCTGCATTTGAAAACGCATGCGTATACCAGTTTCTTTGGCGCTTCAGCATAGTTGCCTATGCGCCGGTTTTGGATAGGACAATTTTGCCATGTATGGTATACTTCAACCGCAGCGGCTTATGAACAGTTTACAAAATTACACTTTTCGGAAATTCTTCCACCGCTGACCTGAAAGCCAATGATTATGCTCTTTCGGACGCAGATAAATCAATTTTTTCCGCATTATGGCAATGACTGCACTGTTTTACGAGTCTCCCAGAGGTGCTTTACATAACGTCCAGCACCTAATTCTGCCACCCACGGTCTTTGAGTGGTTATTGAACGTTGACGCCGAACTTAGGCGGTGCTCACACTAATGCGACTCGATCGTGTACGTGTGCCGCGCGGGATTAGCTGAGCGGTCTAGGGCGCTGCCGTCATAGACTGTGCGGCTGGTCCCGGCGGAGGTTCGAGTCCTCTCTCTGGCTTGGATGTGTGTGTTTGTCCTTAGGATAATTTAGATTAAGTATTGTGTAAGCTTAGGGACTGATGACCTTAGCAGTTAAGTCCCATAAGATTTCACACACATTTGAACATTTTTGGTCGTGTACGTGTTTGTACGGAGTCATTGTTCTGCTGCTGTAAAAGTTTACGCTGTAACAACTGAGGAGTTGTTACTGGCAGTAAAATGACGCCTTCTCTCGTTGTTACTCTGGAACACTCTACTTATTTCCCCGGGAAATAATATTCGGCGTTGCCGCGGAACGGCCTATTCCGCGAAACGCCGGCGAGCAGGCTAGCAGAGTGGGAGAATGCGACGCGCGCCGTGGGCGGTGGGCGGCAGCGGTCGTTGGCTGTGTGCCCACGCGATGCCGCAGGCGGGGTCTTTGGCTGGGAGGAGACACACCCCACTCCTCGTTACTACACCTTAATCCGCTCTCGAGTGTACCAGCGCTCTGCTCCACTAAAGTACTTTCATTCTTTCTTTCTTTCTTCCTTCCTTTCTTTCTACGTAACAGGTGGGACACTTCTTAAGGCCATGGATTCACATTCGGGACGAGGGCTGTTGAAATTGCTGTCCGGCAACTCACATTAAAAATTTTATTTGTTTTCTTAAATGGTAGCTTTGTCGAAGCCATGGCGGAATCCGTTCGCCATTCGTCTCCAATTCGAGGTCGTTTTCCTTCTCTAACGATGTCGACATCATATAAAATTGCCGTTCCTGATACACATTAAGTGTCACCTTTATCTATGATAAAGAGTGCATTGTTGTTCCTTCTCTAGATTGTCGCACAGATGACAAAATGGTAGATATCGAAACAGACGACTGAGGGATAGAGAAACAATTAAAATTGCTCAAAAGAGGAAAGGCCGCTGGACCTGATGGGATACCAGTTCGATTTTACACAGAGTACGCGAAGGAACTTGCCCCCCTTCTTGCAGCGGTGTACCGTAGGTCTCTAGAAGAGCGTAGCGTTCCAAAGGATTGGAAAAGGACACAGGTCATCCACGTTTTAAAGAAGAGACGTCTAACAGATGTGCAGAACTATAGACCTATATCTCTAACGTCGATCAGTTGTAGAACTTTGAAACATTTATTATGTTCGAGTATAATGACTTTTCTGGAGATTAGAAATCTTCTCTGTAGGAATCAGCATGGGTTTCGAGCCGGCCGAAGTGGCCGTGCGGTTAAAGGCGCTACAGTCTGGAACCGCAAGACCGCTACGGTTTCAGGTTCGAATCCTGCCTCGGGCATGGATGTTTGTGATGTCCTTAGGTTAGTTAGGTTTAACTAGTTCTAAGTTCTAGGGGACTAATGACCTCAGCAGTTGAGTCCCACAGTGCTCAGAGCCATTTGAACCATTTTTTGGGTTTCGAAAAAGACAATCATGTGAAACC
Organism: Schistocerca nitens; assembly: GCF_023898315.1. Lineage (NCBI taxonomy): Eukaryota > Metazoa > Arthropoda > Insecta > Orthoptera > Acrididae > Schistocerca > Schistocerca nitens. Next base: position 350,316,692 of record NC_064617.1, read on the forward strand.
CAGCACGCACTATTCGTCCAAGGGACTCAGATGGCTATAGGCACGGTTTCCCAGGTAGATGCCGTGCTTCTTGAGTTCCGCAAGGCGTTCGATACACTACCCCACAGAGTTTAATGAACAAAGTAAGAGCATATGGACTATCAGACCAATTCTGTGATTGGATTGAAGAGTTCCTAGATAACAGAACGCAGCATGTCATTCTCAATGGAGAGAAGTCTTCCGAAGTAAGTGTGATTTCAGGTGTGCCGCAGGGGAGTGTCGTAGTATCGTTGCTATTCACAATATACATAAATGACCTTGTGGATAACATCGGAAGTTCACTGATGCTTTTTGCGGATGATGCTGTGGTATATCGAGAGGTTGTAACAATGGAAAATTGTACTGAAATGCAGGAGGATCTGCAACGAATTGACGCATGGTGCAGGGAATAGCAATTGAATCTCAATGCAGACAAGTGTAACTTGCTGCGAATACATATAAAGAAAGATCCTTTATCATTTAGCTACAATATAGCAGGTCAGCAACTGGAAGCAGTTAATTCCTTAAATTATCTGGGAATAGGCAGTAGGAGTGATTAGTAATATAAAGTTGATCGTCGGCAAAGCAGATGCCAGACTGAGATTCATTGGAAGAATCCTAAGGAAATGCAATCCGAAACCAAAGGAATTAGGTTACAGTACACTTGTTCGCCGACTGCTTGAATATTGCTCACCAGTGTGGGATCCGTACCAGATAGGGTTGATAAAAGAGATAGAGAAGATCAAACGGAGAGCAGCGCGCATCGTTACAGGATAATTTAGTAATCGCGATAGCGTTACAGATAAACTCCAGTGAAAGACTTTGCAGGAGGGTACGGGCTTTTGTTGATGTTTCGAGAACATACCTTCACCGATGAGTCAAGCAGTATATTGCTCCCTCCTACGTAGACTATATCTCGCGAAGAGACCGTGAGAATAAAATCAGAGAGATTAGAGCCCACACAGAGGCATACCAACAATCTTTCTTTCCACGAACAATACTTGACTGGAATACGAGGGAGAACCGATAGAGGTACTCAAAGTACTCTCCGCCACACACCGTCAGGTGGCTTGCGGAGTATGGATGTACATGTAGTTTGAAGCAATGAATTTAAATTTATACCTGCACTGCGTTTCGAATCCGAGTCTCTGCCAACTAGGCAGATGTGTTACCCATTTTTTTTTTCAAAACCTTAACCACTTTTAAGGAACCTTCCTGGTGCCCAAAGGGAAGCGTGAGAATAAAGTGGGGAGCAGTCGCAATCAGAGGCCTGGTGACCACGTCTTTTTCCTTTCTCCAAGGAACCAAGGGACGTCTAGGGAAGGTGGAGGAGATGGTACAAAGAACATCAGATATTTTTTTATTATTCCGTACATTAATTCTGGCTATCCGTCTGTTCTCAGTTCAGTTGCACCGCACTGGCACTCTGGCTGCCACAGCTGCACGTAGTAGCCAGGTACGTCACCCTCCCAGATACAAATTCCATTTCACTCCCAGGCCCATTGCTATTCCCCTTCTAACCTCACATCACTATTGCCAAGGCTCTGTGACACTGTATAGCACGTTAGCAATGAGCGAAATGGGGATGTTGCTGTTGAGCTCTTCAGAGACTGGTTTGATGCAGCTCTCCATGCTACTCTTTCCTGTGCAAGCTTCTTCATCTCCCAGTACCTGCAGCAACCTACATCCTCCTGAATCTGCTTGGTGTATACATCCCTTTGTCTCCCTCTACGATTTTTACCCTCCACGTTCCCTCCAATACTAAATTGATAATTCCTTGATGCCTCAGTACATGTACTACCAACCGATCCCTTTTTTTAGTCAAGTTTTGCCACAAATTCCTCTTCTCCCCAATTCTATTCAGTACCTCCTCATTACTTACGTGATATACCCATCCAATCTTCAACACTCTTCTGTAGCACCACATTTCGAAAGCTTCTATTCTCTTCTTGTCTAAACTATTTATCGTCCATGTTTCACTTCCATACAAATACTTTCAGAAAAGAGTTGCTGATACTTAAATCTATACTCGATGTTAACAAATTTCTCTTCTTCAGAAACGCTTCCTTGCCATTGCCAGTCTATATTTTACTTCGACAATCATCAGTTATTTTTCTGCGCAAATAGCAAACCTCATCTACTACTTTAAGTGTCTCATTTCCTAATCTAATTTCCTCAGAATCATCTGATTTAATTAAACAACATTCCGTTATCCTCGTTTTGCTTTTGTTGATGTTCAGCTTTATCCTCCTTTCAAGGTACAGTCCTTTCCGTTCAACTGCTCTCCCAGGTCCTTTACTGTCTCTGACAGAGTTACAATTGGGATACCCTGCTTGCATCTCAGGTGTATGTGATATATTAATCATATCATGTTGATGTTTCTTAGACATATTGAGTCTCACTTTTATCTACGGTAGTGATGTAAGCTGAAGCAATGAATTTAAATCTGTACCAGCGCCAGGAAAGGCAACGAGCTGAGGCGAGAATTTTATTTTATATTGGGGAGCGATACATACTACGGCAGTCCGTGCAGGAGTGGTAACTGAAGTGCCAGAGTGGCGCAATAGACAGCGATTGCGCCTAATAAACAAGAGGCATGGGCTCAAGTTACAGTGCTGCCACAAATTTTAATTCATTGCTTCGCGTACATCAATTCCATACATATTATCATCGATGGGACGTTGAACTTTTCATTTGCCGAATATCGAGTCGTTTAGCATTCTCTAAGATAGTTTCTTCCCTTACCAAAAGAGCACAAAGAGAGAAAAGTAAAAATCTCCTGACGTCACCTGCGTTCGTCATACTCGTGTGTATCATCTGCTTGCTCGTACCCTTCATCTGGCATATGCCGGCTGTTAGACGTTTTCAAGGTTTCCGTCGTCAAAAACGTTTCAGGGCTAGCCTAATATCCATGCGATAATTGTGAGGAAATGGCTAACCTAATGTCATTGTCATCATCATCATCATCAGCAGCAGCAGCAGCAGCAGCAGCCACTAGATATCCAGCGCTGGATAACAGCCCATCCACATTTTTCATGAATTTCTGCCTTCACCTATGCCCATCCATGTTGTTTTTGCATGTACTATAATGTCATCTATCTACGTCCCATTAGGCTGTTGTCTCTATCTTTTCCTATCTCTTGGAACACAGTAAATCACTTTCTAAGTCCAGCTACTATCCTTTCTGCTGTTTATAAGCAACTGCTCCCAACTCCTTCCTCCTCAAACCTCTAATTTCTATTTCGTTTTCAGTACACTCATAGTTACATCTTTTACTACATTCTCTTTCCTGATCGGCTTGCTTCTTTAACTGCGTCTCTCACTAATTCACGGCGGCATCTCTCCACTGTTCAGGTATTATTGCGTTGTACGTACATTTCCATACTACAGTGTAACTTATACGTTACTTATTTTTCCACTTGTTTCCTTTTGGCGTTACATCACATTAATTTTTGTAAAAAGCACTGTAGTTAATGTAATAAACAATCACAACGTTCCAATGATCCCTGATATCGCAACAGAAACTGTCAATAATTCGATTCGCATGCTAATTCGTCGCCACAGCCGGTTTCAACTAGTGCCTGAACGTAATCGGACTTCCATAAAAAGTTAAATCTGCCAGACAATATTAGCAGTTTACGACTTGTGTAAGTAGCCCTGGTGTCGGTTGAATAATTGGTTTGGGACGGCCCTGGTGGCCGAGCGGTTCTAGGCGCTTCAGTCCAGAACCGCGCGACTGCTACGGTCGCAGGTTCGAATCCTGCCTCGGGCATGGATGTGTGTGATTTCCTTAGGTTAGTTACGTTTAAGTAGTTCTAAGTCTAGAGGACTGATGACCTCATATGTTAAGTCCCATAGTTCTCAGAGCCATTTGAAATAATTGGTTTATTCACAACGACGAGCACTTGCATTGATTGCAAGATACATATTGGCTGATTATGGAAGTATCCTATAGTTTTTGGCAAGACAGAAGTGGTCTAGGCTGGAAATAAACTGCTATAAAATTGTGTTGCGGAACGAGAAGCCGTAACTCTGTCCATGTTGTTGCCATCCATTCTATTACATGTCATTCAGAACTACTTCTCATACAATTACTAATACGTACAAACGCAACGAATTCCATCACATCCATTGGACACATGATCATGTGAAGTATGAACGCTGTCGATTCGTGTGTCATACATCAAGTCTTTAGATGTCTCTGAAGCCATAAATCTACAATAGTAAGGTCATATGAAGAAGAAAGTGAGGCTACTGTACTTCCTCAGCCAATCCACGTCTCTTTGTATGTTTGAGTTACGCAATCCCGTGCGAAGCATAGTCAGTGGAGCAGTGGACCGTCAGTAATAAACCACATCCACTGTTTTTCTGCAAAGTTAATGTTCTCCAAAAGTGAAGACTGGACAGAAGTTGTTGGTAAACGCCAGCTCTTAATTTTTCCAGCGAAGTATAACGCCCAACGAATCTGTCTCGCATAAGTACTGCCCACTGACAGATACGAAAGCGAAGCTGGTGCCAGCTCCTAGAGTCTTTCAGGAATTTGCAATACCCATACGCGATTAATGTTGTAATTTTGTTATTTCTTTCTATGAAAATCCAGAAAATGTTCAAATGTGTGTGAAATCTTATTGGACTTAACTGCTAAGGTCATCAGTCCCTAAGCTTACACACTACTTAACCTGAACTACACTAAGGACAAACACACACACCCATGCCAGAGGGAGGACTCGAACCTCCGTCAGGACCAGCCGCACAGTCCACGACTGCAGCGCCTTAGACCGCTCGGCTAATCCCGCGCGGCTGAAAATCCAGACTCCATCACAAATGAAATGTAAGCTGTGCATTTCATTTATTTTATTGATTTATTTTAGACGATACTTTTTTCTAGAATTCTAAAATTGGCGTTATTTTCTGTCTGTTCTTACATTTCCATATTCATGCTACCGTAGATACGAAAGTCGTGATTAACTGTAGAGGAAAGCTTCAGACATGGATTTAAAATAGAGTTAAATGGCATTGATAAGGTTTATTGATAACATTGTTGTCACCTGTAAAGAATGGAAGAACTAAAGGACCTGTTGAATGGGATGAAAAGCCTAAGCCACACTGCACAACAAGATTAAAGGATCACTTTTGCGAAATCTCGTAATTGTCTCCCATTGCGACGCATAAGTTTTTTAATTTGGCTCAAAGGTTTATACAACCTTCTTCTGTAGTGGTCCAGAAGAGTGACACCATGTGACGTCACACAAGGGCTCGTCGACGCTTCAGACAGCAAGAGGTCGACACATGAGAAAAATAGATCGCATCTCAGAGGTTCATATGAGCTGTAGGGCGGGTTTATGGTGTTAAATTGGTACCAAATTTCACCGAAAATCTTCCCAAGACCACCTTGGACGAGTCACACGATGGCAAGGTCACTATCACTCTTTCTATGTCAACCCTGTGTCTGTCTGCAGTAGTGTTGTTCCTACTTCTAATACTGTGAATGGTCACAGGAAACATTCTACACCAAAATCACTCAAATAATTAAAATTAGCTATTTAACAGGTGTTGCCTAATGCTCACACTCAGTGGCATCCTAGTACGCAGGTGCGCTGTCGGCTACATGGGCACTGCAGAGGACATCTGAAGGAACCTGAATTATTCGTCCATATCAGCGAGGATTCCAGTCTTTTTCTGAACACTTTTTCCACTGTACTTTATGGCGGCAGGTAACATTCCCCTGGTCGTAAAGCGCAACGCGATAGCCAATGTCAGTCGTAGCCGCATAAAGATCCGCGTCAGCCTGGACTCTCGGACTGCCTGAATACGCAAACCGGTAATCAGATAATGTAGCGAGAGCGCGTAGCTTCAAATGGTGTGCTTCCCAATCCATTTTGGGCGCAACGGGAGTAAAGTTGTGGAGAACCAGCCAGGCTGAATCCCATTCTTTTTTAATAGAGCCGCGGCTACGATGTGTCGTTGTGTACGTGAGAAGAGATTTTCGAGTAACGCCATTGGCTGTACCACCGACGTAATGTTTGTCACTTCCTGCGTGAAATGATCAGGCTGTACTTCAATGTTTACTCCAATCACATGGATAATATTATGCTGAAAGTAGAATAGCTTCAATATCATTTTTTAGGAGTAAAGAATTTAGGAGACTACTGTAAATGCTATGACGTATATCAGGATCATGGTCAAATGTATTTATTTTTGCGGCATTTCCAATCTGTGCTCAGTGCAAACAATATTACGTCTCGTGTCTTGATAAAACAATGTTGTTATGAGAAATAGACGATGCTAAGAATGTTTGAATGTAGTGAAAACGAATAAAATTTTAGTATAATTTAAATAAAAACTTGAAGCATTTTATACACGACAAAAAGCTATCACGTAACAAGAAATCTAGTGAACCAAGGATGCATCAAGAACAATGAAGAAAGATGCACCAAATAAAAAATGGCTCTGAGCACTATGGGACTTAACATCTGAGGTCATCAGTCCCCTAGAACTTAGAACTACTTAAACCTAACTAACCTAAGGACATCACACACATCCATGCCCGAGGCAGGATTCGAACCTGCGACTGTAGCGGTCCCGCGGTTCCAGACTGAAGCGCCTAGAACCGCACGGCCACACCGGCCGGCTGCACCAAATGTTTTCAGATAAATAGAAAGTATTATCGCTATCTTGATCCACAGATCTGATACTTTTATAACTGAAACCTCATATGCAAGGTATCCAGAAGAGCTGCTGAATGGGATGAAAAGTCTAATTCAAACTGCGCAAAAAGGTTGAAGGATTACTTTTGCGGAAGCTCGTATTTGTCTCCCGCTGCGACGCCTAAGTTTTAAATTTGGCTCGAATGTGTATAAACAACATTTCTCTGTGATGGATAGAAGAGTGACGCACTGTGACGTCAACCATCGGCTCGTCGACCCATCAAGCAACAAGAGGTCGACACATGAGCAAAATAGGTCATTTCTCAGAAGTTCATCTGAGCTACAAGGCTGGTTAGTGATATTAAATTGGCACCATACTTCATCGAAAATCTACCCAACGCCACAGTGCCGTGTCATGCGATGGGAAGATTGAGAGACCCCCTGTTACCCACATTTCACCTCTTATTTTGACGCCACTGTGATCGAAATCAGAACCGCGACAAACAGCGTTGAAATCAGATGATTTTCGTATGGATGGTCGAGGAACACATTTCAGACAGACCGCCGCTCAGAATAGACACGAAAAGGCCTAGGGAGTGTAACAAAGGGCGTCTGTGAAACCATCCATTTCCCTGACGCGTTGATTCTCACGCATTACGCGGTCGGAAACGACAGTTCGCAGTGCGCTGAGCAACAGGATAACATTCTTGACAAAATTGGCCGCTGTTACCACCCACTGAGAGTTTCATACTATAAGGACATCGTGGGACTGAATGTGATCTCACCCGTTTCTAGCGTAGCGTGACAGAAATGTTTGCTGTGCTGTACAGAGTGGAACAACTGAGGATCGTTCAGAACCATACGACGAAATATCAATGTGTGCTGAAGCAATAAATCGTTTTTAAATGTTTGATCCCTCCGTCTTCGCATCCTCCTGTAGCATGATGACGGGAGGGTACAACATTGACACACGTCTGAATAAAATGGCAAATAGCCTCTATAAGGTCACCCTGTTCGGCAACATCCTCTGCGCACCCACCCACTTTTCCCAAGCATGTTAAAATATAACTGTAGGAAACTTCGACACCAATTCCGTCGTGTGGCTGCTCTGGCGCCTGAGGGTTAGGCAACCCCTTTGACACCCTTAGGTGGGGTTTGACTACCTTCGGGCGCAACAGCAGCCGCGAGACTGAATTGGTGTCGAAGTTTCTGATACACACATTTTCAATGTGTGCAAGAAAGGTGCAAGTGTGTCAATGATGGTGTTGCCGAACTGGGTCGTCTTATAGAGACACTTTGTCATTTTATTCACGCATGTGTCAACGCAGAACCCTCCTATGATCACGCCACATGAGGGCGTGAAAAATGAGGGATGAAGAAGTTTAGAAATACTTTTCTGCTTCCGATCACCTTCATATTTATGCTAATGGTTTTCAACGTTCCCTAGAGTTCCACCTTGTACGACACAGCAAAAATTGCTGTCACGCTACACTCCAAAATGGTAGACCACATTCAGTAGGGTTGCAACCCTCAATGTCCTTAGAGTATTGTTGAAACGTCCAGGTGTAGACAGTAGTGACCATATTTGTCAGGCACGTCGTCCTGTTGCACTGCCAACTGTAGTTTTCGTCCACGAAATGTGTGGGGATAAATGCCCCAAGGGAAAGGGTGGTCTGTGACGCTCTTTATGCCACCCCATGAGTCATTTTCGGTCGATTTTGAGCGGAAGTGTGTGAAGTATTTTCCTCGACCACACATACGAAAACCACTTGATTTCAACGCTGGGTATCGCGGTTCTGGTCTCGATACCAGAGGCGTCGAAAGAAGTGGTTAAATGAGTGTAAGAGAAGTTATAAAGACCTCCCCATCGTGTGACACTTTCACGGTTGCACTGAACGGAGCTGTGCTGAATTTTGGTCCCAATGTGACATCATCAACCTACCTTGCAGCTCACAAGAACTTCTGAGCTGTGGCCTTTTTCTTTAGCATGTGTCATTACCTTGTTATCTGAAGCGTCGCCTAGCCGGAGGGTGAAGTCGCAGAGTGCCATGCTTTTGCACCATTACGGAGGAGGGCTGTAGGCACCTAGCCAGATTTAAAACATGTGCGTGGCAGCGGGAGACAATTACGGCGTTTCGAAAAACTTATCCTTTAATTTTGTTGCGCAATGAGTGTTACTAAATGGCCAACCCGGATCACTTTTCCAGAATGAGATTTTCACTCTGCAGCGGAGTGTGCGCTGATATGAAACTTCCTGGAAGATTAAAACTGTGTGCCCGACCTAGACTCGAACTCGGGACCTTTGCCTTTCGCGGGCAAGTGCTCTACCAACTTTTTTTATTTTGTTTTTTTTTTTTATTTTTTTGTGGGTCTCCTTCCTCCCCTTCAACCCATCCTTGCGCTCGCCAATTTCTGCCTTCTCGGCCTGGCTTCTATGCCATTAAAAGAACGTTGAACACAAAGGACGCTTCTTCTGCATCAAGAAACAAAAACGTGTTGTCACTGCAGTGGAAAGTTCAAGGTGCGTTGCTTCTGCAGCAAAGGAAACGTTTCATTCCTTTTTGATGACTCTTTGCTGCAAAACTTTTATTTTCATCGTGTTTTGTTGATTTTTTGTTTTTTTATCTTTTTTAACTTTTTTAATATACAACAAGTTTTCTTTTTAAATTGTTTGTTTCCACTATTCTTTGCGTGAGACATCTCGGCTCGTTGACGGCACTCAACGCTCGTCTTCTCGAGGGTTGCCTATTATGGTATACCCCAAGCATATAGCTTGGTCTCATTTCTTTCTCCCCGTTTGTATGTGATCTCCTATGTCGGCAGTTGTCTTTTCTTAGCACTGAGTGCCCAATGGCCGGGCGCCACACACTGGTTGGAAAAAAAAAAAAAAAAACACTGCCATCAACGTTATTAACAGTCGGACGCAGTGCATTCATCTTACATCTACCTCGTTGTTCCTTGTTCGTTTTTGTTCATAGTGTCGTTATTCTCAATGCTGGTATATACGTAGTTCGCGAACTTTTGTCTGTATTTGTCATCCTTCATCAGCAGTTGCGCTTGTGAGGCTAGGTATACTCTGTAGCCCTGGTAAGATGGCACATCTTCGGCTTGAATTAGGTAATGCAGAGTATGTCCTGTCAGCCATGTCCATATATTTTTCTTCGTGATGGGGTAGTAAGTGCCATCAGGTTGCAACACCGATGTGATGGAGATTGTCTGTCTAGCTGTCCTGCAGATAGAGGCAAGGTTCATTCTGCACCATTCCCAGACCAATTTATTTTCTCCGCAGACACATCGGTGTAGCAAGTTGTCTATGAGGGCACACTCTCCACATCTGTTGCCGACAATCGTATTCTGTGTAATTTTTCTTTCGTAGGTATGGTCTCATTAACTACTTTATACCACGTTGATCTGATATTTGTTCCGAGCACTTTGTTGTGGATGTTCTTCCAGATTTGAGCCCAATCCCGTAGGGGATATTTCGTTTCCATGCGGTTTACTCTTCCACTAGTATTCATTATCCGGTATAGTTGGGCGGTTGTAAGGTCCTGTATTGGTGCGCTCAGTTTCGCTCGGAGGTAACTAACTTCGAGGAGAAACATCCTGATGTGGTTGGCTTTGTAGTGGGTTTCCCCCAGATTTATCGGTATTGCCATATTAGTAGGTGTATACATCCTTAGGGCCATATGGAGCGCGCTGTCTGGGTAGTCTTGAAACAGCTGAATAGTTCTCCGTATAAGAAGAGCCTTGCATTTAAGTTCAACATCTATTAGCCCTAGGCCCCCTTTCTCTGGTGGGAGAGTAATAACATTTATTCCCACTTTGAATATTTCACCCCTCCAAATATACCAACCAATTGCCGTCATTATTTGCTTGGAAATGCTGTTGACCACAGGGATTGTCTGCCCTACACACCAGATTTTCGAAAGTATCATTTTATTGATAAACTGCACTCTTTGTATGAGGTCCTGTTCTCTGCCTTTATTTTGCTGGAGACAACCTCTCGTCATAGCCAGAAGCTCTTGCCAGTTGTCCGTAGTAGTTTTCAGAGGGCAGCGGCTCATTCGTATTCCCAACAGCTGGATACTCTCGTGTACTATATATGGGCAGTTATCATCGATTCTAAACCCACTACCGATCGGCATTAGTTTAGTCTTGCGATAGTTGAGCTTTGAGCATGAGGCTCTTTCATACTCCCGTACACTATTAGTGACTTCTTGTAGGTCTCGCTCCGAACGTACGATGACACTTATGTCATCCGCGTATGCCATACATTTTACAGTCGTCGAATACAGGGTTAAGCCCTCAAGCGTACGGTTCAGCAAACGAACAAGTGGCTCAATGGCAATGACAAAGAGAGGCATTGACATGGGGCAGCCTTGTCGCACAGATCGCTCAATAGTTATCTGCCGGGAGAGTTGGCCATTGTTGACGATCCTAGAGCAAGCAGAGGTGTACATATTTTTGACCATCGTAATAAAATCGTCACCAAAACCTAAATGGTACATAATTTGAAAAAGGTAGCTGTGCGAGATCCTGTCAAAGGCTTGGCATTGATCTAGAGCTAAAATTGCAGCCTCCGGTTGGGTAATAGCACTAAAGGAGATGGTCTCCCTATAATCTGCCAGACTTCTAAAGATCGTTCGACCAGGGACGGCTGCTGGCTGGCTATCATGTATGATTTTATGTAAAACATGTTTAATTCTCGCTGCTATAACGCGGGCCACAATTTTGTAATCGGAGTTGAGGAGGGAAATAGGACGAAATTTATTGACATCATCTGGTGGGTATTCTTTGGGGACGAGTACAAAAATGGTTCAAATGGCTCTGAGCACTATGGGACTCAACTGCGGAGGTTATTAGTCCCCTAGAACTTAGAACTAGTTAAACCTAACTAACCTAAGGACATCACAAACATCCATGCCCGAGGCAGGATTCGAACCTGCGACCGTAGCGGTCTTGCGGTTCCAGACTGCAGCGCCTTTAACCGCACGGCCACTTCGGCCGGCTGGACGAGTACAATTAGACTATCATTGAATCCTGCTGGTAGTTGCCGACCTGCTTTAATTTCATTACATATGTTCAGAAAGCAATGTTGGAGTAAATACCAGAATTGTTTGTAGAATTCAATGGGTAGGCCATCGGCCCCGGGCGATTTATTACCCTGAGCCTTCCTCAAAACCTCCCGAAGTTCTTCCTCAGTGACATCACACAGTAATAGTTGTCTGTCCGTGTCGTCGAGGGTCGCTGTAAGGTAGTTTTTCATGGTCGTAATTGCCTCGTCATTCGTGGGCTCTGACATGTACAGCCGTCGGTAATAGTCGGTTATATATTCCTTTATCTCATTCTGGGTTGTGGTGACACTGCCATCTTCTGTTTTTAATCTGTGAATCAATTTCTGTCTAGCGCGGCGTTTCTCTTTCGCAAGATGGAAGGAGGATGGGCTTTCGTCATTAGCGCTGTTACCATCGCGAGAACGTATTTTAATTCCTTCCAGTTGTCTTCGTTTCAATAGTGTTAGCTTCGCCTTAATCCTTTTGATCTGTACAAAGTTCTCCTGTGTGACATGAGGAGCAGAATACAGCTCACGGAGACATCGAAAATAAAATTCGAAAAGCTCTTTCTGCTGCCGGCTCCTTTCACAGCTGTAACCTTTCAAGCAATTAATAAGCTTGGGCTTTGCGCAGCGGCACCACCACAGCGTAACCGACGGGAAAGTTTGTTGGTGGCGTGAGCAGAGATCCCATACTTCCTGCACCCGTTCTCTTAAACCTTGATAATTGAGTATTGAAACATTCAGCTTCCAACCTGCTCTGCCACGGTACGTTCCCTGCCGTACCATTCGGATTGTACAGTGATATGCCTCGTGGTCGGAGAAGTACAACGGCCACGTCTCCGTTGCAGAGATCTTGTCCCGCAGGCGTTTTCCTACATAAATTCTGTCTAGTCGGCTGGCAGTTTGAGCGGTAAAATATGTAAAACACTGTCGGTCCCCGTTCAGGATTTCCCAGGTGTCTTCTAGGTCCATCAGTCGAACAGTTTCAGTTTCGGCAAGTGTCGCACAACCGTTAAAGTTCGGCCATTGGTCTTTAGGCTTTAAAACACAATTAAAATCCCCGCCGACGATCACGTCCTCCCCATTCCTCCGTAAAAGATACAATAAGTCAGTAGCGTAAAAATGTGCTCTGGCAGCTCTATTTTGATTCCACGAGGGAGCATAGATGTTTATCAATCGAACTCCATTAATAAGGCACGAGATTCCTCTGCCAGACTCTAGTCTTTCCACGTCCGAGACAATAATACCCTCTTTGAATAACAGAGCTGTGCCTGAGGAGCTATCTGGGATGGTATTTGTTAGTTCGTCATACCCAGAAAAGTCAGGTAGGAAATGGTGAGCCACCTCTTGCAGCACCGCGATGTCTGCATCACAGCTATACAAATAATCGCGGAGACTGTGTATCTTCAGCTCTGAAGTTATTTTGTTTATGTTTACAGTGACTATCTTGTAGTCCTGAAAAGTAGGCATGAAGTTCTCTATGTTAAAAGTCGCTGACCAGTCAGCAAAAGCATGATGTTGGTGAGGAAATTAATACGTATCCGAATCATCATCTTTTCTCAGGTTCGTTGAAAGCTGTCGAGTCACAAGTAATTCTGCTCTCCCGGCTGGCATAGCCTCCTTTGGTGGTTCAGACGTAATCAGTCCTCGATCCACCGACATGTCCTCGATATCATCAGCCCAGCTGCCTGCATTTGACATGTCCATCTTCTGATCTGAGCCCTTTCCCGTTGGACACTGTTCTTTTCGCCCCTCTCTCAGGAGCTGCTGAGAGACCCGATCCTCGTCTGCTGCAGCTTGATTTCCAACCCCAGAGTTCGACGTGGTCACTTTTATCGCCTGGTCGTGGCCACTCGATTGCTTCGCATCTGTCCTGCCAAGAGTTGCGTCCGTTAATTCGCGGGCAATTTGCGCACCTTTCTCGCGCAGCAGTGGAGCTGTTTTCTCAGCATCCTTGTGAGCGATCCGTCGCTTTTTGTGTTTTTTAGGAGAAATGTCAGCCCTTTCATTTGCCACAGTCACTGAGGAAGAGCTGCAGATTGGTAATCCGGTGTTGTCGTCGCTTCCCATTGATTTAGAATCCGCTCCTTTGTCGGTGCGCGGATCGTTCTCAACATCTTGGGTTTTCTCGCCAACCTGGGCGCTAACCAAACACGTAGCCTCCGGATCGGTCAGTTTCATCGTCACGTCGGAGGTGGTGTCAGCGTTGCCCTCTGGGGTGGCAGTCTCCATTGGTGTCTGGTCAGCTTCGGTGGTGTTGACAGTTGTGTCCATGTGAGTGACCTCCGTCGCTGCCATCGTCGAACGGACTGCCGCCACATAAGTTAGAGGCATTGATGACATCTTGTTACTAGGAACACTTTCGCCTGGTGGCAACTGTGTCACTCGTCTCTGTACGCATTGTGCGCGAACATGATCAGTTGCACCACACCCAGAGCAAGTGCGAGGCTGTCCATCGTATATAACAAATTGCCCTGTATCCACAGATCGTAATATATGACGGAATGTGTTTCTCCAGTTCTATTTTCACCTGTCGAACACCGTTCAAGACAGGAACTTTGAAGGACATCCACCTTTCCGCAATATTGCTGATAATCGTGCCATAATTTTTCAAAACTGCATTTATTTCGTCGGCAGGAACTTCAAAAGGTAGTTCGAAAATTCTAACTGTACGGACACTAAATCCTGCACGAGATACATGAACTTCGCCAATATTACCATCGCTGTGAGTAAATTTAAGGCTATCACCGCATGACTGAACAATTTGGTCGCATATTTCAGCAGTTTTAAACTTTATGTGCGCAGTACTGCTAACGATCGAAAGATGTACACCAATTATTTCATCAAAAGATCGTTTCAAAACATTCTCAAGACATGCTTCGAGTTCGTAAGCTTTAGGTCGTGCATATTTCGGATCGAAACTTAATTTCAAAGTATCTTTCCGTGATAGTTCATTCATAGTCAATTTGTGGCATTTTCCACACAATAACCCTTAACTGTGTACGCTACAATAGCGTCAACTCACCGTAAACAGCGCTCAGTCGGCAGCAGCAGAGACGTAATCACCAGCGCGCGTCCGCTCGCCACGGCCGCCGAGGGCCGACTCAAGTGCTCTACCAACTGAGTTACCGAAGCACGACTCACGCCCGGTACCCACAGCTTTACTTCTGCCAGTATCTCGTCTCCTACCTTCCAAACTTTACAGAAGTTCTGCAAGTTTCGCAGGAGAACTTCTGTAAAATTTGGAAGGTAGGAGACGAGATACTGGCAGAAGTAAAGCTGTGGGTACCGGGCGTGACTCGTGCTTCGGTAGCTCAGTTGGTAGAGCACTTGCCCGCGAAAGGCAGAGGTCCCGAGTTCGAGTCTCGGTCGGGCACACAGTTTTAATCTGCCAGGAAGTTTCGGATCACTTTCCATGGTGCATAAACCCTGAGGTACGTTGCCTTCCGAAAAGCTTCTAAAAGCATCAGAAATCTGATTTTCAGTATTTCCTAAAAAATATTGACCAAATTTAAGGTTTTAAAATGTTTCATAATCTACAAACAGAGACGTATAAGTCTTATGTTAAAGGTTTGACACAGACAGTTCTTCAAGATGGTGTATATGTTTTGAGGCAGTGTTAACGTGCAATACGCGATATTCATCCAATATTTGAGAATAAGAGAACTTAGTTACTTACAACAATCTTTACACATAATTTCAGACCATTAAGAAACTTATTCTCGCTGGTATTCCTCCGCAAAATGATGAAAGGAGATAAGTTTATTGTTTACTACATTTTCGCTGTTTATGCAGTAAAAGTTCAGCATCAGGCATGGAATTTTAAGTTATTAATTCTTTATTACGAACTGTATTCGCAACAGTTCCGCAGATATTACCAACATATACCAGTGAATGTAGCTGCAAAATTATAGCATAGCATGACACATACTTCAGGAGATATAATGTTATAAATATTGCGATGGGTGAAAAAATTATCTTTTGCTTAAAATGCAGCGTAAATTACCCGGTGTTTCATAATGAGAGCCCTTAGCAACTTCCAACAAACTTTAAACATAATTCAAACATTTTCTAAGCTATCTCTCACTTACATGCTTAATGTGAAATATTTAACACATTAACTCATTTGTAAAGTAATCACATATTTCAAGCTGATTTACACATACGCCTTCGACCCTTTAAAGGAACGAGGGTTTACTTCTATGGATATAATGTTTTCGGGATGAACCAAAGGACTAATCTCTGTATGGATATTGGAACAATGCAGTGGTTTAACGCGTCAAATTACCGCTACGCATCATGACATTTACCAGATATTTTTAACTGCGAACAACCTCACTGAGACCCAAAAATATTATGCTAAGCCTTATATACATACCGTAAACGGAACAGCGTATAGGTACACTGACTCTTCAAATGCTGTCTGCCCATTATTCATAACATCTTACATTCTTTAAGTACTAAGTATTCAGTTCGATTGCATACCTATTACGATGTTTAGTACGCAAAAATGGCTCTGAGCACTATGGGACTCAACATCTTAGGTCATAAGTCCCCTAGAACTCAGAACTACTTAAACCTAACTAACCTAAGGACATCACACACACCCATGCCCGAGGCAGGATTCGAACCTGCGACCGTAGCAGTCCCGCGGTTCCGGACTGCAGCGCCAGAACCGCACGGCCACCGCGGCCGGCTTTAGTACGCACATGCTTCGTTTATTAGGCAATGTACGGAACTGCTTCGTAGGCTTTCTGTAAATCGAGAAACATAGCATAATCAAGGACTTCGCCATTTATAAAGCTGGAACTCATGAACGAGCGGAAGGCGTTGAGTTTCATGCGATATGTGTTTGTAGGACTGCTGTTGATTTCAAAAGAGAAGTTGTCCGGTCTCTAAAAATGGCATAACCAAACACGTTCTCTGTAAATTTACATCACCAAAATCTGTGCAGTCACGAATGCGTGGCGTGTTATTGAGAGCTGTATCTTTACCTACGTATTTGCGATAACTACCTGCTGAAATCGCGGGTTTTGGAAAGGAATATGAATGGTCACAATAAGGATCCTATACGAGGCATGAAAGTTTTTGCTCCAAACGTGACGGATCGAAGAGAACGGAAAAATCATTATGTTTGCCTGCGTAGCACAAATATTCTTAGTGGCCAAGTAATGCAGCGTTCCACCCTTTCTTTTTCTCCTATTTCCAACCATCGCCGTGAATGTTGATGACCACCAAGGATTCGTAAGAAGTTGATTGATTTGTGATGGCTAAATTGCAAATAAAATCAGGTGAAAACGGCTGGTAACACTATCTTTTTAGCAAGAAACGCTCATTCCAACTGCCGAATATTACAGCACGCTGTATTTTCCCAACTGTAGAGAATTTTTGGTTTCTTTTCCGCCTTTGTTACATGTATTCAGACCTCCAGAACTCTCTGTTCTGCTGAAACACAGCTGTCGCTGATGTATTTCTGTCTGTTGATGTCAGCTAAACGCCGTATCGACGAGTGCAACTCCTGGGCTAGCGACCGGTGGTAGGGGCGCAGAGGTAGGCCACCCGGCGCGCACAGTTCTTGATTGCACTCGACGCGGCGCTGTCGACTCGGTTGTTCACCTGATCACTGCCGTCCGAGCTACTGCTCTCGATCTATACGTTCCCACTGTGACTTCTTTAGCGCTAACCGTTCTGACGCTACAGTACCGTGTCACCTTCGGATGTCTACAACATAAATAACTAATACGATACAAGAAACTTCAACATCGCAGCGCGTCAGCAATCGTCAGTTAATATATTAAAAAACTAAAAACCCGCCTCGATTGCGAAAAATGCACCTGTGCTTTTAGTTTTTTAATATAATACGATACAACTTCTTGCGAAAGGCATCTTTTATCGCACGTTACATCATTCAGAAGACCAGAGAGCTACCGGGTGATCATAAAGTCAGTATAAATTAGAAAACTTAATAAACCACAGAATAATGTAGATAGAGAGGTAAAAACTGACACACATGCCTGGAATGACGTGGAGTTTTCTTAGAACAAAAAGAAAAAAAAAAAAAGAAAAGTTCACAAAATGTCCGACAGATGGCGCTAGACAGCAAAACGTCAGTAACTGCTACCGTGACGGATGAGAAGTACGCTGATATGTTACAGAATCGCATCATCCATAGCCTGTCTGATAAACACCTGCTGGAACGTACGATGTTTTTGTAGGATGGCGCTCCACCCCATATTGCTAGAAGGGTGAAAGACCTCTTGCGCGCGTCGTTTGGTGATGATAGTGTGCTCAGCCGCCACTTTCGTCATACTTGGCCTCCCAGGTCCCCAGACCTCTGTCCGTGCGATTATTGGCTTTGGGGTTACCTGAAGTCGCAAGTGTATCGTGATCGACCGACATCTCTAGGGATACTGAAAGACAACATCCGACGCCAAAGCCTCACCGTAACTCCGGACATGCTTTACAGTGCTGTTCACAACATTATTCCTCGACTACAGCTATTGTTGAGGAATGATGGTGAACATATTTCTTGTAAAGAACATCATCCTTGCTTTGCCTTACTTTGTTGTGCTAATTATTGCTGTTCTGATCAGATGAAGCGCCATCTGTCGGAAATTTTTGAACTTTTGTATTTTTTTGGTTCTCATAAAACCCCATGTCGTTCCAAGCATGTGTGTCAATTTGTACCTCTCTATCTACATTATTCCGTGATTTATTCAGTTTTCAAATTTATACTGATTTTTGATCACCCTGTATTTGATTTTAAGTTGACAGATGATAGATGGAAAATCTTCGTAGGCTGTACTACATCACTGTACAAGAAACACGTTGACGCAATATTGTTGTGCTGTTTCTTATATGTTCTTCAGGCGTTGCATCAGCATTATTCTGGGAACTGACGGCCATGAAAGCGTAAAGACTATACTTATGAAGTTTTTCAAACATATACATTTCTGAACAACATCACTCTGTTAACTGGCATTGTACATTAATCTACTTCGAGGGTCATTCGTTCGTTGGGATATGGAAGTTAGTCTGGCAGGCTGAGAGAAAGGATAACGCGAGGGGATTTATCGAGATGTGAGAGTGCTGAATTACTGAGAGGAGTAAATGATACTGTGATGTCGACATAGTCAACTCGCTGAAGACTGATAATCGACGATAAACGTTGATTACAATGATAATGAAAACTGGTCTACAGCTAATCTAACAAAAACTTCGTCGCAGCTGCAACAGCATTGTGACCAAGCCCGTTGTGCACTTTGACCTCGATGTTAATGTACGTGTTGCACATCCATTATCACCAAACCCTTGACCACGACAACTAATGTGTTACGGAGGCGTAGCTTGTGATACAGGTTAACGACGGTTGACAGCAATTTCATCCAATGATCTATATCTCCTGAACCCCAAAACCATTTCTGGAATCGTGTCTAGTTTAAGGTCTGCAAACGCACAAGACCACTTGCGTGTCCAATCGCTTACTGTCTGCTTTTCAGGTGCGTCCATTGCGGACTGGACTGCAGATATGTATCATTCCATTGGTTCGCCCTGCAACTCTTTGACGATGAAATGTGGCCAAAAGTAATAAATAATGTTTTGAAGATTAAGGGTGATTTTAGTGAGTGTCACCGCTTAAAACATAAGAGGTACTCAGGTGAAAACGAGACAGATGGAAAAGACGTAAACAAACTGTTTATTATTTCAAAGGCATTCCTCATAACTGTTAAGACATCTATCCCGTGTGAGAGAAGACGGCCAATGCCTTCAGGGAAAAAGGTTTGCCTACGGGACCATGATCATACCCAGGCGAGAACCGCTTCGTCCGAAGTAAATCGACGGGCACGATTACAAAAATATGGCAATCGCATGGTAAGGGATCGGAAATGACGGAGGATGAGTAAGGAACTACCCAGCGAAACTTGCGTCACCTTGGTAACATGTGGACGAGTATTATCCTACAAAAGAATGATGTCCTTCGTCAACGTTTCTCGGCGTTTGGACCTCATGCCGCGCTTCAATTTTTGCGAATTGTTCACATACCTCTGTGAGTTAATTGTGGCGATCCCTCTCCATGCGATTTGTATATTTTTCGAGCTCTGAAAAAAGTCATTTTTGCTTCGGACGAAGGGCTGCACCCCGGGATACACTCGTGGTTTAGTAGGCAACAGCAAACATTTTTTCATAATGTCGCTGACCGTGTTGTCTCACAGTAGGTTACTTGTATTAATAGTTAGGGCGATTAATTTTTCTCCCTCCACCTCGGTTTACTTGACTTCCCCTTATGACAATCAGATTTATCCGCTACTTCTATTCAGGTAAGTTTTTACGGACAAACAGAAGATTAAAATCTTTGCTTGGTTTGTGGATAAGAATATCTTATGCTGAGCTTCTTCATTGTGGTCAATGACGTAAGTATATGCGGCATCG
Source organism: Schistocerca nitens (assembly GCF_023898315.1). Classification (NCBI taxonomy): domain Eukaryota; kingdom Metazoa; phylum Arthropoda; class Insecta; order Orthoptera; family Acrididae; genus Schistocerca; species Schistocerca nitens. The sequence continues at coordinate 350,336,843 of NC_064617.1, forward strand.
GTGTACGTAGAATCATTTTGAAAATAAACCACAAGTAGCATGTAACATTCTATGATGAAACGCAAGTGAGCAGCAGATAAATGAAATCCAGGGGTTTATTACTCATGTTAGTTTCTGAAATAACATTCCAACGAAACAACGCGAATACGTTCATTTTACTATGTTGCATTCATTTGTGGCAAGGTGACAAAACAATTTTGGCAGCGAATGATCACCGCTGTACATGTCAGCTTGGTACATAGTCATTTCTTCGTTTAAACTGCTGTTTCAATTGTTCGATATATTGAGGGGATATTTCTGTTGAAATATGTTCATCTTTTGCAATGTTTCAGTATGTTACACAAACAACCAAACTGTGTTGATACGTTAATTTGTGTGTGTGTGTGTGTGTGTGTGTGTGTGTGTGTGTGTGTGAGAGAGAGAGAGAGAGAGAGAGAGAGAGAAGTACTTCAACACTTCTGAGGCCGGATTGCACAAAATAAAAATAGGAAAAAGTTCTATGTAAACTTATGACCGAAAATTCTTCACGTGTGCAGTAGTTGCGAGTTACTAAATAAATGTTCCGCTTAGCACGTTCCCAGACAAAAGAAGGTGTGCTGTGTAAACTACTGTTTACCGTATCATTGCTGGGATAACCATAGAATCACAAATAATGGATCGAGGTAGATTCTCTAGTACGACTGACCACGGAAGAAACAACCTTTAGCCAGTCGAAGAGGGTGCAAGTATCAATACACAACTCGCTGTAGGTTGCGATACATCTCATAGTAGCTTGTGGAGGATGCTTCACCAGCAGTACCAATGTGCACAGTGTCTTTCGCATGGTGGTAAACATCTGCTGAACAACGTTTGCCAATACACTACGCAGTACAATGAAAGGATCACTTATTCAAAACCAATTAATTGTCTCGCTTTTCGAATCAGAAGCATGAAATTTGGCGCAAAGGTGCCTACAACCTTTCTCAGTCATGGTGAAAAATTGTGGCACCCTCTGACGTCACTCACGGGCTCGCCAACGCTTCAGACAACGAAGTGTCGACACATGCGACAAAACGCCACAGCTCAGAAATTCATGCGAGGTTAAGTTGGATCAGTGACGTTAAATTTCACCATAACTCTGCCATGCACCACCGTGGAAGTGTCACACGTGGGGAAGGTTGTCACATCCTCTTTTACCCACATTTCACCCTTCGTTTTGATGCCTGTGTGATGGCGGTCAGAACTGCAACATCCTCCGTTGAAATAACGCGGTTCTCTTATGGATGGGCCAAGGAAAACGTTTCAGACATATCACCGATCAAAATCGACACGAAAAGGCTTCAGGAGGTGGCATAAAGGCGTCAATGGAACCATCCTTTCTCTTGGGACGTTGATTCCCACATTTCGCTGTCGACAACGAGTGTTCACAGTTTCATGAGCAACAGGATGACGTAATTGACGTTTGACACTGCTGTCACGTCCTGGGCGTTTCAGCCCTACTCTAAGGACGTCGCGGTGCTGGAACACCATTGAACATTATATGACGTTTTTGGAGTCCGACAGCATTTTTTGCTCTTGTAGACAAGATGGAACCACTAGGAACCGTCCAAAACCATTCGAGGAAATGTGAACGTGATCCGAAGAAGCAAAGTGTTTTATGCTTTTTGGCTCTATTGCTTCCCGCCTTCCTGTGACGTGTTTACGGGGCTGGGGTGGGGGCCGCTACATTGACATGTGCGTTAATGTGAACGTGATCCGAAGAAGCAAAGTGTTTTATGCTTTTTGGCTCTATTGCTTCCCGCCTTCCTGTGACGTGTTTACGGGGCTGGGGTGGGGGCCGCTACATTAACATGTGCGTGAATACAATGGCAAATCATTCCTCTTATACCCCTCGTTCGGTAGCATCCTCAGTGCCACCCGTGCAACCAATTGAAACTCGTGAGTGCTCTAGCGCCTGAGAGCTGCGCAACCTCTTCGAATGTCCTAAGGTAGAATTTATCTGATTTCGGGCAATAGAGCAGCTGCGAGGCTGAATGGACATCGAAAGTTCCGACAGGTAAATTTTTAACGTGGTCGGCAAATGTACGTGGGTGGCAGCGAGTGTGTTGCCGAACTAGAGGGTTTTAGAGAGACCTTTGCAGTTTTATTCATGCACATGTTAATGTTACTCCACACGCACGGGATCACGGCACAGAAGGGCGCGAAACAGGAGGTCTAAACAATCATAACGCCCTATTCTCCTGCAGATCACGTTCACATTTCTTTGAATGGTTTTTGTACAGTTCCTAGTGGTTCCAACCTGTATACACAGCAAAGATTGTGACGCACTACACTCCAAATGGGTCAGATCACATGAAGTGGAGTTGCAGTCCCGTAATGTCCTTGGAGTAGACGTGAAAAGGCCGAGGGATAGCAGCAGTGTAGAACGCCATCTTGTTGCTGATCGCAACGTAAACTATCGTTTTAGACCGCGAAATGTGTGGGAATAAAAGCGTGAAGAGAAGGGGTACCTCCATTGGCGCCTTTATGCCACCTCCTGAGGCCTTTTCGTATCGATTCTGAGCGTCGGCGTGTCCGAAATGTTTTCCTCACCCACCCATAAGAAAACTGTGCGATATCAGCTACGTTTGTCACGACTCTGACTTCTACCACAGAGGTGTGAAAGGAACGGGTGAAATGTAGAGGGAATGAGTCGACCTTTCCGTCGTGTGAACGTACAAGGTGGCGATTGGATGAATTGTGATGAAATATGATACCAATGAGACATCATTGACCCACCATTAAGCCACCTTGCACCTCACATATACTCCTGAGCTGCGCCCTTTTCTTCTTACGTGTCGACACCTTGCTGTTTGAAGCGTCGCCGCATCGGATCGGAACGTGACGTCACAGGGCGCCTAATTTCACCACACTTTGCGCCGTTACAGAGGAAGGTTTTGAGCCAAATTCTAACTTATGTTGTCGGAATGGGAGACACTTTTGAGTTTTCGAACAAATGATCATTTAATTTTGCTGCACAGTGCAGTTTCCTACATGTCCGACGTTTGTCTCCTATTTGTTACAGATGAGAAAGAAAACATGGCAACGTTTCGCAGAGATGGGGTGACCAAATGTTCTCAGTGGATATCTGGTGGAGGATGAAAATTCTCAAGAGTCACCAGCAGCGTTTTAACATTAATATGTGGGCTCAAATTACAAATGTCTCACAAGTGGGTCAAAATGTTCTCGAAGAACGTCTGTGTATGTATCGTTTACAAACACTTCATTGAGAACACCTTTCCACAGTTGCTGCTCGACGTACTCATGCAAGTAATGGCTAGTATGAGGTTCATGGTGATGGGCCGCCAGCACACTTGAGACATTCTGTTCGAGACGCATTTATTATGTCAACCGTGACTGAAGGAAATATAACAGAGGGCCATACCCGTTGCCCGCATGTCCCTCCAACGTCATTCTTTTTCATTACTTTCCCTGTGACCGTCTGAAGCAGAAGCTTATGCAGCACATTCATAATGAAGAGATGCTTCATCGTGAAATGGTTCAGTCATAATCCTTTCATAATCCTCGCATTCGTGACGCATCTAGCATACTTGCTGTTCTGATTTCCATGACTCGGATTGTTGTATTCGAGTTACTACTGGCCTCTGGAGAAAGATGGACCAATATGTTCATTTATTTTATCACCAAAGACTGGTTCAAAAAATGGTTCAAATGGCTCTGAGCACTATGAGACTTAACTTTTGAGGTCATCAGTCCCCTAGAACTTAGAACTACTTAAACCTAACTAACCTAAGGACATCACACACATCCATGCCCGAGGCAGGATTCGAACCTGCAACCGTAGCGGTCGCGCGGTTCCAGACTGTAGCGGCTAGAAACACTCGGCCACTTCGGCCGGCTCACCAAAGACTTTCTGTCCCTGTCCATCCTGTATTTCATCACGAGTGAACCCGTAATTCAAAAGTGTCTGCGGCAACCACAATCAGCAGGGATCGTGTGGTGTCATTTCTGTCTTAATCTGTTTGGGCAGTTTAGCAAAGAACGAAAGTAGTGAGCGGAGCCATACACAAGCGCTAGCTTCGGATTTTGCCCTGCTGTAATTAGTTAGAGACAAGAGACTTCTCCCGCCACCACCACGGTTTCAAAGCCTCGCTAGGACCTCTATCGCTGAGCAGGTAAGCGGGTGGTCATGGCCGTGTGAGCTGGCTATTTCCAGAGTGGAGGTATGTGAATATGCTTGTTTAATTTGTAGAAGTGTGCTATACGACTTATTTCAATGTTAGTTGTGTAAAGGAGACGTTTCGGCATTCCGTGTTATGGGAATATCAATTAACTTTTGGTAGGAGGAAGTTTTGCTGGGATCTGGTCTGTTAGAACACGAACAATCACGTCACGTGTCCAGAACATGTTCTTTTCGTCATCGTAAGCCCGATTTCGTGTTAAATCTGTTTCCTTAATAATTTTTGCATCATATGGAGGGCTTACCGTGACATTAGTTCCGTTTATAAATGATCAGTCTTTGTGTTTAACGCCGTAGTCTTTGTCTAACATGTTGTCACGTGTTCGCGGCTCTGTAGATTTTACACAGTGGTCCCACGTGTATCGAAGCGCGTGAGAGTCTGTATTGAACTAACCCGTTATCAATTGTGAATTGTTACAATTAAGGAAATTTTTAACGAAATAACAGAAACATCACGCACTTTCCGTCTGCCTTTGTTCTCTTCAAATGGCTCTCAGCACTATGGGACTTAACTTCTAAGGTCATCAGTCCCCTAGAACTTAGAACAACTTAAACCTAACAAACCTAAGGACATCACACACATCCATGCCCGAGGTAGGATTCGAACCTGCTACCATAGCGGTCACGCGGTTCCAGACCGTAGCGCCTAGAACCGCTCGGCCACCAGACCGGCCTTTGTTCTCTGCTTGTTGCAATAGTAACTGCAGATGGGATGAATTGTCGCATACCTTCTGTAACTATCCGACTGCGCATGAACTACTTGATGGTTTGTGGCGATTCAATTTAATCCTAGCCTTTCTGATGCGAGTCTGAATACAATCCGCGTACTCTGAACCTTTTTAATTCATTCAGAATAATACTTCAGCGGATCTCCAAGTAATTACCGTTTACAGTTATTATGTTCTATTACTTCCCATTTACACTTTGATAAATGTCGCTTCAAGTACTGTTAGTGGTGATATTACGTGTTTGGTCTATTCCTATAAATAAATCGTCACCGTCATTATGTAAAGAATCCCATTGTTTCGGCAAATGATTTGCTACCACCTGGTTCTGCTCCATCGCCCTACGTGTATTTATGTGGAAGTGAGAGATATGAAAGCCATATAATAATTTCGAAAGTTAGAGAAACGACCACAAAGAGAGTGGGGGATGTATAGCATGGATCAATAACCATTACATTGCCTTGCCTGACCGGCTACCTCGATTTAGCATTATCCGTTGTGTTCATTAATTAATTACCCGCCTTGTTGCCGCCCATTCTTTGTGTTATCAATAAACGATCGAAGCATGCAAGACAAGGTAGCGTAGCTGGAACTCCACGTATTAATCTACATTTGAATGAATATTATTCCTTCCGTTAAATGCTCACACTCAAATGCGAAGGTAAACTGCAAAGAAATGACAAGACATTTAAACATCCCCCTTTTCTTGTAACCACTCTTCTTAGGAATCCTTTACGAATAATTTGTACAACATATTACATTTTTAACACCTCCCTTCAACTGACATGTTATGCGTACCTGCAGAACCGTTTGGCACCGTCTGCAAGTGATTGAAATGACGAGGCATTGCATGGCCCGACAAGTTAATTGGTATACAGAACCAAAGAAGAACATTTCATATGTCCTTTATGAGTTTTTTACTTGTAAACTTTGTGAAATATTGTTTTCTAAATATCTGAAATACGAAACGTCTTCTGACGTATTAGTTTTTAACACCCCTTTTCAGTCAACGTCATATTTATCAATACTATATTTATTAATAAAGGGAATCAATTTCATAAAAGTATCTACAATTATCAATTTTGTGTGTGTGTGTGTGTGTGTGTGTGTGTGTGTGTGTGTGTGTGTGTGGGTGGGTGGGTGGTGGATGGGTGGGTGGTGTAAATAATATCAAAAATACGTTCAAATATGTGTGAATTCCTAGCGGACCTAACTGCTGAGGTCATCGGTCCCTAGACTTACACACTACTTAAACTAACTTATGCTAAGAACAATACACACAGCCAGGCCCGAGGGAGGACTCGAGCCTCCGGCGGGAGGGGCCGCGCAATCCGTGACATGGCGACTCAAACCGATCGGCCACTCCGCACGGCAATAATATCATTTAGACCGCTTAACGCATATCCATTTATTACCACAAGTTTCGGTTGCTGTCAGATACAGAAAGGACAGTTGTGAATCAAGGTTCATTGTCAGTTTCTATAAAACCTTCGCCGAAGCGGCGCGTTAACGCATTAGTCGTCGTGAGCTGTGTAACTCGTACTCTGACGCGCAGAGGGACAGCGGTGTAGTTGACGTGAACTCCGCATGGAGCAGTGTGGGAGAAGTTTTGGCCGGCCGAAGTGGCCGTGCGGTTAAAGGCGCTGCAGTCTGGAACCGCAAGACCGCTACGGTCGCAGGTTCGAATACTTCCTCGGGCATGGATGTTTGTGATGTCCTTAGGTTAGTTAGGTTTAACTAGTTCTAAGTTCTAGGGGACTAATGACCTGAGCAGTTGAGTCGCATAGTGCTCAGAGCCATTTGAACCTTTTTTTGGGATAAGTTTTGCTCGCGCGCAACGCAGCGCTGGTCCTCAACGCCTGCGCGCAGCGAAAGCAGAGGACAAACATATCAGTTTATCCGTGCTCGGTAAAACAACGCCTGTCAGTGTTGATTAATCTCTCACCAGGACTTCTGCTTTGATGCTTAGGTACTATGAAAGGTGTCACTACGTTCGTATCTATGTTTACGAATGATTCCAGTGTGGAATACTAAAGATCAGATATTATTTAAATACCTGTATCCTTTACATCTGTACCGGAATGGACTCGAAACAACTGGGAAGGTAAGTATGTTAAGCAAGCGCATTTCCATTCTAATCATCCTTAGGTTGCCTATTCGGCTCAGTGTGTTCCCCAGCTTCGCCTATGACAGTTTTAGCCTTGTCACGTGTTCGCATTGTGCTCCTGCGAAATACACATGTATGTGGTTCAGATGGTTCAAATGGCTCTGAGCACTATGGGACTTAACATCTATGGTCATCAGTCGCCTAGAACTTAGAACTACTTAAACCTACCTAACCTAAGGACATCACACAACACCCAGCCATCACGAGGCAGAGAAAATCCCTGACCCCGCCGGGAATCGAACCCGGGAACCCGGGCGTGGAAAGCGAGAACGCTACCGCACGACCACGAGACGCGTACACATGTATGTGCTCACTCTTCATCTGCACCAGTAAAAAAACAGCGTTATGTAATCTGTTTCATGCGCTCTGAAGGTGTTCTAGGACCTTAAATCCATAGACATCTCTCAGCAAAATAGGCTCATTGTTCAGCCAAGACCAAATATTTTCCGGCGGATGCTGCAGAACAAGCGAGGAGGACGAGAAGAGAGCAGAATGTTCAGTCACATCCACTAATGACGCTGACATTGAGCAGATCTCTGACCTGGTATGGTTTTGCCAATGAGTGACTGTTGATGGAAAGGCTAAACAAATGCACATTACTCATGGGTTTCCAAGTACATCATCAATAACAGGCTCAACTAATATCCGTGCAAGATGCGTTCCAAAACACCTGAATGGAGAGCGCAAGTGCAATCACGTGAGAATCTGTCAGCAGCTGGTGGACCTCCATGCTGGTGAGGCGAGGCGAAACGGTTTTGTAAGGAATCGTAGCTGGAAATGAATCAAAGAGCTACCAGTTCGATCCACATTACAAACCCCAGTCAAGGGAAGGTAACCAATACACCGTATCTCCAGCGAAAAGAAATTCAACTGTTAATATTCTGCAGGAAAGTGATACTCACCGTGTTTGAGACCGCGCAAGGGCTAATTCTGACACATTATCAGTAAAACATGTCAACAGTAAACTTACCGGACTCATGTTTTGCAGCGAGTTGAAGCCTGCCATTGGAATCAAATTCCGAGGTCTATTGTCAAACAGTGTTCTTGTTTGCATGACAAGGCGCGTTCTCATATTACCGTCCGCACCATTGAAACTCTTCAGAATAACTATTTCGAGGTTTCCTATCATCCAACACACAGTCGTGATCTCGTTCCGTCGGATTTTCATTCGTTTGGTCCACTTAAAGACGGTTTAAGAGGCCTTCCATTCGTGTCCGATGAAGAGGTGAAGCCAGCTCAACCGGACACTTATTTCTGAGGATATCGAAAGGCTTATGCAGCTATGGGGCAGTGTATTGCCAGTCAGACTGAGTGTGTTGAAAATGACGTCATTTTAAAACTTCTACTGTTATTGTAATAAATCGGAAAGATGTTGTGCAGACGCATTTCTTTTTTAACATCCACTTCTTCAACTGGATCTTACATGTGAAGCAAATTTTTGTGGTTAGTACGCCGTCTTGAGTCTCAAATTTCAGTCTTTTGGCATGACTTATAACACCATTCTGAAGGGCTAGATTAACGATTCTTGGACGTTAAATGTGTTCCAGCGTATCACCTTCATTTCAGCACGAAATATCCATCATATGCAACGGTGACACATGGTGAACGACGTCGTTGTTCAGAGACGCGTTGGCCGTTGTGGCACCAGACTTGATTTAACAACAGTAATCTCGAAATTTACCCCTATTAAAACCATACGAACTTCTTGTATGGAAACAGTTGTATTAACAGAGTGAATTTCGAGATTAATGTTGTTGAATCGAATATAACGCCATAGAGTCCAACGCGATTTTGAGCTACAAATCCACTCAACATTTTTTACTGACGCAGAAATTAGACATTTTGTGGCGAAATGAAAGCGACAAAGTGAAGCAGATGCAATCTTTGAGAATGGAGCAGTAGCGCACTGGACTAAAAGAGAAAAAGAAATATTCACATTTGAAGACGGCCTATGAGTAACAAATGTATTTCTAACCTAAAAATACTTACACTTCAAATATTATTTTTTAAAAGAAAATGTTGCTAGCATACTACATTATGCAGGAGTCAGAGGTGGATACCTTAACTGATTTGAAAGCGTTAACTTAAAATGTACGTATGTATTAAAAATTTTTCCTGTTGATTTGAGAACGTTAATATGATTATTTCGCGCAAATTATGCAGTTACGCAAAGCTATTGTGAACTGTATTTGCTTATATGTGCGCCGATAGCGTAAATATTGGACACATATCAAGCATAATGGCTGAAAGCAACCGTTTATGTTTCCTCGTTAACATTCTATACTTAATAGGCAGGCGCTACAAGTGCTCGGTTTGTCTTCGCAAGGCCCCCCTCGCCGGCCTCGTGTTAACAACAGCCTGCAGCACGAGCCGTGAGGATGGAGCCTTCACGCCCACCAGCAAGCTGCGCGCGCAGCCAATACTCTGCTATGCGGGCTTTGTTTTCTTTATCTGTAACTTTCTTTCAGTCACCATATGAAACGATACCAGGGAAATGGATGCGGAGACTTTAGTGGATGTTATCACTTTCAATAAAAGAATTTCCGACTACGTTTGTGGAGTAAAAGTTTATATTCTTCGCCTTTGTGTCTTATTTAGCTATCAGCATGAGAACACTATTTAGCCAACACCAGTTGTACAATATAGCCTTTAATAAATCACACATTCACCGCTGTCAAGAATTACAAAAAATGATATTAAAAAGCTTTTAAATGAACGTATTACTTTGCACTTAGACATGCAAAAATAATTTATCAAAAGTTACGTGTTATATTTTCTTCAATTTCAAAAAATTGAAGAACTAGTGAGATGCATTTTAGAGGGTTTACCTTAGTTGCCGACTCCATTTCCTACAGTACTTTTCACAATGACTCATTCGTCGTTAACGGGTATTTAGTCTGATACCGTTGCAAGTGCTCGACGGCTAGACTAGAAATAGACAATGCACAACAACGAAATCAAGAACCCATTGGGACACTCAGAGTGATAGTATATTTTATAGACACCAAGAAAACCTCAGACGACATTTTAGGCATTGCTCTTATGTGAAAAGGAACTGTAAGTAATAATTTGAAAGAATTTCTTAAAGATATATTTATTTCTATTATTATCTGATAACACACGCAATATCGATATAAATTGTAATTACTTGCTAATTTGAATCACATCAGACTACCTTTAGAGTTAGTATACTTTTATATTTCTACTTTTCCGGACGTGGAAGCACCTGTGCTCCAACATTATTGCAAACGAGAATAATATGATGTACAGCGTAATGGGGACACTTCATATGGTATATTTTGGTGCCGATACGAGGCAGTTTACATACGTTGCTGTTATGGTGGCAAGTAATGTGGGGAGACAAGCAAATATGGGCCAGAAATAAATGTAAGGTTTGCAGAGTCTGAATACAGCACGAATCCATTGAAACTAGTACGTCGTTCGTTGTGTTAGGAGATAACAGCAAATGAACAAACTATATCACATGCCGATTTTTTCCATGGGTATTTTTATCATGTGCAAATTATTCGCATTTATCATACTTGCAGTTAATTTGACGACACCTTCTATGTTACAAGTGGTTTATGCGATACTGTCTGATAAGAGGCGGGTGTCAGCAAATCTCTGTAGCCATTATTGTAGAGATGTATTGATGGGCATCTGAAAGCAAATTTGTTGGACCAAGAAATATATCAGTAGGCCTAAAGTGTTTGACATTGGTCTCAGCCACCTGAAACTGGTCGCGCAGGTGTAATTTAGCGCGACTTTCACTCTGTTAGAAGATAACAATAGATGGAGAAATTGTACTGCACGTCACTGCTTTCTTTTGGTGTTTTTATCGTGTACGAAATATTTGCATTTAAACTAATTACAGTTAATTTGACGAAGTCTTTTAATTAAGAAATCTAATATCTGTTACCAAATGACAAGTAAAGGATGTCAGCAAGAGCTGTAGCCATTCAGTGTGGAGACGAATCGACGGACACCATAAAGTGAATTTGGTTTTCCTTCTTTGGGCGCTATATGTTTTGCTCAAGGTACACGCTGGGTAAAGTGGTAATGTCGGCGTCTTTGGCTTTTGTACAGGTGCGTGTGTCAACAAGTTGTCAATTTTAACAAACGTAACAGGAGGATAGTACGTCGGTGGCTCCAGCAGAGCAGAGCCCTACGGCGGAGGCTGCAGGGCGAGCCCTGGCACTCACCGTGGGGGCAGTCCCTTCTCTTCCCTGACCGCGTGCTGACGCTGCCGGAGGGGCCGTGGGCCGAGCTGGAGTCAGCGGGCTGTGCTGACCGCTCTCCGCCGGCGACTGCCTGAGCGCCCCACGGACGCCTCGCGTCGGAGGCGGCAGCGTCGGCGTCGTTGGCGGCGTCGGCGCCCGCAGCGCCGCGGCGGCCGTGCGCGCAACCCGCAGCTGCCCCCGGCCTCGGCCCCCGGCCCCGCCCCCGCGGTGCTCGGTCAATACGGCCGCCGCGCCGCCCGCCCCCACCGCCGACACTTGGCCGCCCCCGCTGGCCGCCGCCGCTGCCGCCTCCTTTGTTCCCAGAACAGGTGGCCGCCAGCGTCGCGCTATCCCTTTACTCGCGATTTCACACGCCGGCCCCTCCCCCTCCACTTTATACGTCACACGTATATCTTTGAAGCCATATTTATGTCACTACTACCATTCTTCTCGAATTCTGCTGTTTGTATTACCCATCTGCTGTACTTGCTTCATTGAGATGTTCAGGCCACCGAAATTTACTGAATTAATGTATAATAATTTATTATGGCACAATAGCTTACTTATACATAAAACTAGCCAAGTACGCGGCATTACCAGAATATGCATTTACTCAAGTCTTGTATTAGGGCCTTTCATCCTTCCCCATCTCTCTGTCCATCTCCTCCTCCCCTATCTCTCTCTGCCTCCTGCAACCCCCACTTCCTGTCCATTTTCTCTTGTCTCTCTCTCTCTCTCTCTCTCTCTCTTTCTCTCTCTCTCTCTCCGCTCCCTCTCTCGGTCCATCCACTCCTCCCCCTCTCGCTGTCCATCTGCTCCTCAGACTTTCCATCTATCTGCTCCTTCCCTCCATCTTCTCCTCTGCTCTCTGTCCCTCTCTCTGTCCTTTCACTCCCCCTCCCCCTCATGCTGTCCATCAGCTCCTTACACCTTCCGTCTATCTGCTCCTTCCCTCCATCTCCTACTCCGCTCTATCTCCGTCCATCTCAGCCTCCCTTCTCTCTGTCTCTCCATACCCTCCTCACCCTTTTTCTCTTTACGTTATCACCTCCACCCCAATACAAAGTTGCCATTTCTTATCCCCACAGTATTCCTATCCAGACAGTAAGCAATGTGTGTACAAAGTTTGGTTGAAATCGATCTAGCGGTTTTAGGAGCTCTTTACCCATAGCTTTGACCGTATACGCGCATGCCACGCATATTTAAAATACATTTAACATATTTCACGCATATGTATTCACATTTTCATCTGTTTCTCTGATTTCGCTCTGTAGTTCAAAGTTTATGACATCATATCTCCGGAAGTATCTATCATACAGTGATATAATTTTTCAGGTGCATCCACCGGTATATGTGGATAGCGTGTGCAGAATGTGTTGCGAATAGATTTAGGAGTAAAGAATTAACAAATAAAACGTCATGCTTGATGCTTCTGCTTTTCACCTATCTCACTGTTTGTGACGTTATACCTCCTGAACACTCTGTCATACTGTTATATACTTTTGCTTGTACATTCGGAGGTACTTGCGAATACTGTCTGGAAGATGTGCTGGAAATAGAGTAAGCAGGAAATTAGTAACACATTAAAAGGTCGTGCATGAAGCAGCAGTTGTACTGCAGGAACAGCCAATATGTTGTGACCGATAAACATTTTTTCCTTCATCATTCTGTAGGGGATATCAGCGAGAGAAGGTCTCGTAAAGGTTTGAAATGATGCGTAAAGTTGCTTGCAAGTTACTAAGATCTCTCATTCTCAAATACTGGCAGAATATGTTGTGGCTATTAGTGTTTCTTCATCTACATCTACATGGATACTCTGCAAGTCACATTTAAGTGCCTGGCAGAGGGTTCATCGAACCACCTTCACAGTTCTCCATCATTCCAATCTCGTATAGCGCGCGGAAAGAACGAACACCTATATCTTTCCGTACGAGCTCTGATTTCCCTTATTGTATCGTGGTGATCGTTTCTCCCTATGTAGGTGGGTGTCAACAAAATATTTTCGTATTCGGAAGATAACTTGGTGATTGGAATTTCGTGATAAGATTCCGTCGCAATGAAAAACATCTTTTTTCTTAATTACGTCCATCCCAAATCCTCTATCATTACAGTGACACACTCACACATATTTCGCGATAACACAAAACGTGCTGCCCTTCTTTGAACTTTTTTGATGTACTCCGTCAATCCTATCTGGTAAGGATCCCACACCGCGCAGCAGTATTCTAAAAGAGGATGGACAACCGCAGTGTAGGCAGTCTCCTTAGTAGATCTGTTACATTTTTTAAGTGTACTACCAATAAAAGGCAGTCTTTGGTTAGCCTTCCCAACAACATTTTATATGCGTTCCTTCCAATTTAAGTTGTTCGTAATTGTAATACCTAGGTATTTAGTTGAATTTACGGCTTTTAAATTAGACTGATTTATGGTGTAACCGAAGTTCAACGAGTTCCTGTTAGCACTCATGTGGATAACCTCACACTTTTCGTTATTCAGGGTCAACTGCCACTTTTTGCACCATTCAGATATATTTTCTAAATCGTTTTGCAGTTTGTTTTGATAAACGACAGCGTCATCCGCAAACAACCGAAGACAGCTGCTCAGATTGTCTTCAAAATCGTTTATATAGATAAGGAACAACAAAAGGCCTACAACACCACCTTGGGGAACGCCAGAAATCACTTGTGTTTTACTCATATACTTTCTATCAACTACTACGAATTGTGACCTCTCTTGCAGGAAATCACAAATCCAGTCACATAACTTCAAATGGCTCTGAGCACTATGGGACTTAACATCTATGGTCATCAGTCCCCTAGAACTTAGAACTACTTAAACCTAACTAACCTAAGGACATCACACACATCCATGCCCGAGGCAGGATTCGAACCTGCGACCGTAGCAGTCGCGCGGCTCCGGACTGAGCGCCTAGAACCGCTAGACCACCGCGGCCGGCAGTCACATAACTGAGACGATATTCCATAAGCACGCAATTTTACTACGAGCCGCTTGTGTGGTGCAGTATCAAAAGCCTTCTGGAAATCCAGAAATACGGAATCGATCTTAAACCCCTGTCAATTGCACTCAGCACTTCATGTGAATAAAGAGCTAGTTGTGTTTCACAGGAACAATGTTTTCTAAACCCATCTTGACTGTGTGTCAGTAGACCGTTTTCTTGGAGGTTTCGTGAGATACGCTCCATTTTCATTCTGACCCTCATTTCTTTTAGAGGCAGGTGGTTCTTGCCTTCATGGTGGTTCTTTACAGATAGTATGAGATATGTGTAACAACTTTGGTTGAAATTGATCCGATGATTTTGGAGGAAATGTGGAACATAGATACATATGCTTTTGTACACTGCTTGACAACTGCTAAAGAACAGAAACACTGTTGGACAATAACAATCACAGGCAACGTTGAACGACACGAAACAATACTTACGTAGCAGAGGTAAATTGGTACATTTATAATGAAAAATGGTAGACATTTCACTACATGGGAAACCAGGCTAACCGAGCGGTTCTAGGCGCTTCAGTCCGGAACCACGCTGCTGCTAGGGTCGCAGGTTCGAATCCTGCCTCAGGCATGGATGTGTGTGATGTCCTGAGGTTAGTTAGGTTTACAGACATAAATTACGTTCGTATTTGACACAGATCAGATTCACAACATAAAGATCGACATCGGAGAACTAATGTAGATTTTGCACCCGTCAGTCAGGATGGATATCAAACTGTTGAGGAGTTCTTGGACAATATGGCCCCAGTTTCAGTTCTTGCACAGTTCGGTTATCCTCTGTAGCCTTTAGGTCCAAGACGTACACAGGCCATTTCATACGTTCAATATCTTCACCTTCTAGTGTGTCCGATGCGTCAGCGATGCTGTGTCGAAGGACAATGCCGTCTCTAACCAAACATCGTAAACTATCGTACTCCGAAACAGACGGACGTGATCCAGAATAACCTACCTAGAATACCGTTTTGCTGTAACGGCACCTCGTGCAAAGACATACAGTGCATAGTACCTGTCCATACCATAACGCCTAGCGCATACCGATGACGTTCATCAACAATTTGTGAGGTTGTAAAGTGTTTACCTCGCTCTCCGCACTAACAGGTGGCCAGGATCACTTGCCACAACGAAGCGGGATTAGTTGGAGAACGTCACTCTGTAGCGCTGTTGTTGACCACAACCAACATGCTCCCTACACCAACGAACTCTCTCGACGATGGCTTGGTTCAAGTGGGACGCATTTAACAGGCATCCGAGCATACAAACTAATCCGACTTAATCGCCGCGAAATCCTTCTGACATAGACGCGTGTGCCGGTAGCTCAAATGGCTCTGAGCATTATGGGACTTAACTTCTGAGGTCATCAGTCCCCTAGACCTTAGAACTACTTAAACCTAACTAACCTAAGGACATGACACACATCCAAGTCCGAGACAGGATTCGAACCTACGAACGTAGCGGTCGCGCGGTTCCAGACTGTAGTGCCTAGAACCGCTCGGCCACGCAGGCCGGCGTGCCGGTAGCTGCCGCAAGGTCTGCAGCGATCTGCCTAGGAGTGAGATGTGTATTTCTTTTTGCCCCTAGGACTATGTATCGATTCCTTGCGGTGTGGTTGTCCGTCTACGACCACCTGCACTGCCTCCCCACTTTGTTTCTACTTTCGGTGGCCTTTTTTTTAATCACGATGTGACACTTTTGGACACACCCATTACCGTGGCCACAGTAGTGGCACTTTGACCCGTTTCGAGCCGTCCAGCTGCTCGTCTACGATCGCAAGCACTCGAAAGATGTCTTGCAGACACGTTGCCGTATCACACGGAATGTCGCACTAATCGGTACCGCAACAAACATCGTCAAATACTGTACTTCATGAATTTTCGAATGCATACAGAGCGTTCGTGCACAGAGTTTGTTGCAGTAACACGTCCCGCCCTCCACATTTCCTTTTACTATCATCGGTCGGGTGTCCCGTAGTAATTGTCGGTTGTTCCGCAGCATTTGGCAGTTGTTCCTTAGAAAGTGTCAGTTGTTTCTTAGCAAATGTCAACCAGTCTAATATGCACGGATATTCACGTTACCAGTTTCGGCAAGCAGCTGCGATATTCAGATGTGACACATCGACTAAAGACCTTCGTACAGAATACGTAACAATTATAGGTAGGTACTTCGAACATCGTGAAGTCCACTTAAATATTTAAATGGATGGTCATCAGTCGTCACATGGCGAAAAAGTCTTAAATATAAATATCGCCCTCTGTTATTACATATCGATTATGGAATTGTGTGAAAAAGTGGTGTGGCAAAGTGGGAGCAGAGGATAAAGGGGGAGGGAAAAAACGTATGAGAAGCGGAGGCTAATATTTTAAATTCAGTCTCTTTTATCATGTGACAATATGATATTCATTACTGAAATTTCAGTTGACTTCAAGATGTTCGAATCTCCTTATTGTATTTCTTATAGAAGAAGATTTTTTGGTTGATGAAGATGGCAGATGCTTGCCGAAACCGATTGTGCGAATTTTTATATATTCACAAATGACTATGATGTAATAAAATAATATACAAACATTTTAAAAGTTCGCATACCTTCAGATCACAATATGTCAGTTTCCTTGTAGATTAAAACTGTGTGCCAGACGCAGATTCGAACCCAGAGTCCTTGCCTTACGCAGGCAGTTGTTCTACCAACTGAACTGTCAAGACACCGTTCAGCTAGACAGCTCAATTGGTAAAGCAATTAGCCGCGAAAGGGAAAGGTTCTGAGTTCGAATCCCAGTCCGGAGCCGGCCGGGGTGGCCGAGCGGTTCTAGGCGCTACCGTCGCAGGTCGCAGGTTCGAATCTTGCCTCGGGCATGGATGTGTGTGATGTCCTTAGGTTAGTTAGGTTTAAGTAGTTCTGAGTTCTAGGGAACTGATGACCTCAGAAGTTACGTCCCATAGTGCTCGGAGCCATTTGAACCCAGTCCGACACACAGTTTTAACTTGCAAAGAAGTCCAAAATACATGGATCCAGAAGAGGAAACATTCTGAGGTTTCATCACTTGTTCATAACACATGCTCAACTTCACGTCTGTCTATAGCAATACATGTTTTGCCATTGGGCATAAGATATCACACACTCTTTAAGTTGACTCCATTGTTGGTACATGTCGGCTGGCATGCACCGAGTGAACCGTCCATAAACCACATTGTAGTCTTTTCTTATATGGCAAAGCGTCTATCAGGGAAGGTAGAACGATAGTGGGAAACTCCTGAAAATACTGTCGTGGCACCAGTCGTCCTATTATCTTAATTACGGAATGATGATGACGCCTTCCGTATGCCAGTGAACGTGGACATCAATCAATTCACACACGATGTTTATGAAAATTCACAACACAATCTGAGCTAAACCCCGCTTCTTCAGTATATAAAATGTTAGACCCAAATAGTGCTCCTGCATCACACCATTGCAAGAGCCTATGACAGACCTACAATCTGCCACAGTGGCCTAGTGGACATAGGGCCTATTCGCTCTGGAGATAGTATGAATACAGCAACTTTTCATGAAGTACATCCCAGACAAGAACATGACACACGCCTTCCTTGTTGTTGATGGTCTCACACTGGTTGCAGGATTTTAAATCATTAAATTCTTGAACAGTTCATCAGATGCTAATCAGTGACACGATTATTTTTCAGTGCACTTAGCGTACTTCCATTTGACAAACTAAGCAGAAAATGTGAAATATGGTAGCAAGCGAAGAGCTGGGAGCGGTATTGTGCCAGTCCGCAAAATAACACTTCTCCCATAACAGACAAATTTATTCAAGCAAACAGTTATTATGAATTTCTTTTAAAGCGTCAGATTTGGTGGCCACAGCTGAACGTAAGAAAATCAGGAAATAAGCTTTAGTATTTGCAATATGAGCAATTTTCAGTTGATGTTTTGTATCGTAACATTGCGTGTACCTTCTGTCTCAAAATCAATCTATGCATATTACAAAAGTGGATGTACGAGTATATACATGTGTTCCACATCTCCTCCTAGACCACTGTCCGCAGCTTGTGGTCTTGCGGTGGCGTACTCGCTTGCCACGCAGGGGGTACCGGGTTCGATTCCCGGTGGGGTCAGGTATTTGCCTGGAGCTGACTGGGTGTTGTGTGTCCATCATCACTGACTCGCAAGTGGCCGAAGTGACGTCAACTACAAATGACTGAAATACGGCGGCCGAACTCCCCCGCATGTGGCCTCCCAGCCAACAACGCCATACGATCATTTCATTTCGTAGACCACTGAATAGATTTCAACCAAACTTGGTTTCTATGTCAGTTTCTGTCTGGAAAGCATCACTCTGGGGTAAGAGCCACCTACCTCTCAAAGTGGTGGGAGTGGAAGTGTAAAATGAGCGTAGCTCACGATTCGCAAATAGCCAGACTGTATTCATTAGGTATTTGAGAATGAGAGAATTTAGTGACTTGTAACCAACTTCAGGCATAATTTCAAACTTTTACGAGCCTCTTTTCCTCGTTGACATCCCCTACAAAATGAAGAACGAACAATAGTTTCGCTGTTCATGCAGTAAAACTGCTTCATTAGGCTTGACCTTTTCCTACTAATTCTATTTGCAAAACGTTTTGCAGACACTATTCACATATATCATTAAATGCACTTGCAAAAATATATCATTGTAACGTCAGGCAGTTCAGGAGATATTACTTACTATTTGCAAAAAAAAAAAAGAAAAAGAAAAAAAAAGAAAAAAACTTCTGTGGGAGTAAGAATCATCACCCCCCCCCCCCTCAAAACTGGAGTGGATGTTGATAACATAGAGAAAGAGGGTACGGACAGAGAGGCAAAAATTGGAGATGCACATAGAGGGAGGAGGAGAGGGACAGAAAGAAGGGGAAGGGAAACGGACAGAAGGGTAAGTAGAGGAGATGGACTAAGTGGGGTGAGAGGAAGAGATGCAGAGAGAGACGGTGTAGGAGTAGATGGGGGGAAAGGAGATAGACAGAGGATGGTTCAAATGGCTCTGAGCACTATGGGACTCAACTGCTGAGGTCATTAGTCCCCTAGAACTTAGAACTAGTTAAACCTAACTAACCTAAGGACACCACACACATCCATGCCCGAGGCAGGATTCGAACCTGCGACCGTAGCGGTCTCGCGGTTCCAGACATAGACAGAGGAGGTGGGAGGGGGGGGGGTGTACTTGAGGTGAGGAGGACGAAGGAGGAGATGTAGATAGAGTGGCAGGGGGAGGTGAACAGAGGCGGAGCAGCAGATGGACAGAGAAAAGAATGAGGAGGATGTGGACTGGAGAAGGGAAGAAGAGAGAGGGAGAGAAGGAGATGGACTCAGAGAGGGGAAGGAGGAACTGGACTAAGAGAAGACTAAAATAAATACATACCTGGGCAACGCCAGGTACTCAGCTAGAAAATTCAGTGAAACACTGTATCGGTTCAGGTCCTACAAGAACATACAAAAGCACGGTGTTTTATAAATACGTCGAGTATCGAAATCATTTAGCTAACACGTCAATTAACAGCTGTGAGCACATCATTTCAGAACATCCAAGATCAACTAATAAAAAATGAAAATAACTGGCACTTAAATCAGAGAAATACTACTTGGATTCTCACAAACAGATAGCGGTTCTCTCATTAGCATAGCCGAACATGGAATTCATCAGAATGTATGTAAATCACAGCCAAGAGATCATGTAATATGCATAGCTTGATTTGAAGTTGAGATACCTGAGGCGGGTTCTATAAAAGAATGTATAAATAAAATTTAAACAACAACGCCCACATGATTTCAACTAAAACGCCATATAAAACTGAACTTATATTGACCCCGAGTACAAAATAAATCACACCAAACAATCGCAAATAATAAACTATATTCATAAAATGTCAAGAGCGCTCAGACCTAACACAGAGTAATAATTGTGACGTAAACAATTTTTGCCATGTAATTTAGCAAAGTTGCGACCAGTAAACTCTTCTATGAACTCAGGCTTAACTTACAACCAAAACAATATAACTGTAAGGTGTCAGGCAAATCCAACACCTTCCATGAAAACCCTGACATGATAAGCAAATCCAGTAGTATGTCACATAGCTCCGAATAAATCGTGACATTAAATTAACCAAAGTAATACGAGTAACGAGTGTGCAAATGGAATACCACAGACTAACACTAGAACGCCTAAATGCATGTCATACCTTCCCACCGTAAGACAGACGCAGTTCCGAGGGGAGAAACGAGAACAGAAGCCGAGAGCAGAACCGTGTTAAGTTAGAAGGCCCTACGATAAGGGACGGACACCCACGTCGCCAACTAACCGTTAGGACCACCCCCCAGCCTATGTTAAAAGGTAGAGCCTTAGCGTGAGACTTTTTCGCGTCTCTGTTACGTCAGGACCACCCCCCAGCCCATGTTAAAAGCTAGAGCCCTCCAGAAGAACAGTATAGATCTTACGATAACACAAAAAGGGCCACCCCAGCTGCATGTTTTAGCATGAGACTTTTTCGCGTCTCTGTTACGTCAGGACCACCCCCCAGCCCATGTTAAAAGATAGAGCCCTCCAGAAGAACAGTATAGATCTTACGATAACATTAAAAGGACCACACCAGCTGCAAGTTTTAGCGTGAGACTTTTTCGCGTCTCTGTTACGTTGCAAACTTTAAAAACATTGCCCCATCACGAAAAGTTTCAAATGGCTCTGAGCACTATGGGACTTAACATCTGTGGTCATCAGTCCCCTAGAACTTAGAACTACTTAAACCTAACTAACCTAAGGACATCACACACATCCATGCCCGAGGCAGGATTCGAACCTGCGACCGTAGCGGTCACGCGGTTCCAGACTGAAGCGCCTTTAACCGCACGGCTACACCGGCCGGCCACGAAAAGTATAACGTTTCTCATTGGATAGACAGAATGTCTGTAGGCGGAGCTTAAGGTTAACATTGAGACCCTGACTGGTCAGTTGAAAACACAGCCAGATAGTTTTTTTTTAAACCAACTTCGGTAAATTGTAGTAAGGAGAAGTTAGGAGAGAGTTGCTTCCGAGACGGCGAGGTGAGCGGAGCTGTGCTGCCCGTCGCCCCCTGACGAACACCGACAAGGCAATGAACGCACGCGATGCCGCATAACAGTGCATAAAGCTTCACTCAGAACTGCAGAAGTCTCATCTGTTACACCCCCTTTTTGCGTAATACTAGTGTCGATCGTCAGTTAAAGCTCATGATGTTCACATTTGCCACTTGAAGTAAAAATCTGAAACGCGATGATTTTTCTGTTATATCGTTACTAAGAAGATAATTGAGGGTCACTGTAGACCATTTTGATAGTTTTCTCTTTTGTGAAACTTAATTTAAACCTAGATTATAGATGTGATATGGCATAGGTCATCCTTCGATCCATTTTAGAACTTGGAAACCCATTCAGGGAATATTCGTTCACATTTTTGTTGAACGCAGTTGGTTTTTACCATCCTGTATTAAAACATTTCCTTTTATCAATAGTGCAATTTATAAACAATGTTTTGTGAGTAGAATAAAATTTCCAATGGTAAACTTAACTGCTTTTTCGACGTTATTTTACCAGCTAACTAAAAATAGGAAAGCCTTCAACCCCTTCCACTAAATTTAGTTAGTATTAAGAAAAATGGCTCTAAGCACTATGGGACTTAACATCTATGGTCATCAGTCCCCTAGAACTTAGAACTACTTAAACCTAACTAACCTAAGGACAGCACACAACACCCAGCCATCACGAGGCAGAGAAAATCCCTGACCCCGCCGGGAATCGAACCCGGGAACCCGGGCGTGGGAAGCGAGAACGCTACCGCACGACCACGAGATGCGGGCAGTTAGTATTAAGATTCTTTTACAGAGAGTGCAGTGGAGCTGACGCTGAAATCATTAAGTATTTGGTTATATCATCGCAACTCTCACTGAACTCTTCTGAATTCGACATGTCATGTGTGGTCTGGCGTCTCCTTACCAGCAACAGGTCCCAGGTTCAAACTAGTCAATTCCCTAAAAAACACGCTCAGAGCGTCGTTGCGCGAAAGTGGTAGGGAGACACGATATAGAACAAACAGACTCCACGCAGAATGTTAAATAACACTCATTGCATAAACAACCATGCAGTCCAGCATGTAGTTCCGAATAACTGTTTGTACAGCTTGCACACTAAGGTGCTCAACAAACAAGTCCAAGACCGTTCACTACAGCTCAGTAATACCACATTGCCAATGGGCTTTGTCTTCCACTTTTTTTTCTCTATTGTATTTCGATCCCCCCCCCTCCCCCAGAAGGGGGGCGGGGGCTGGCTGGCAGCAGCGTATTACGCCGCTCTGCAGCCTACAGATAAAGTTGAAAACATGACGAGCAAATATAATAATAAATGGAGGTGATAAAATGGTGACTGTTTAAAACTGGTACATGGCAAAAAAGCTGTGAAGAAAATATAAAAAACAAAGGGGGCTTGATGCTGATTAAAGACACTTAGGACAAAATGGAAATGCCATATGGCTAGGGCCTCCCGTCGGGTAGACCGTTCGCCTGGTGCAAGTCTTTCAAGTTGACGCCACTTCGGCGACTTGCGTGTCGATTGGGATGAAATGATGATGAGAGACACACAACACCCAGTCATCACGAGGCAGAGAAAATCCCTGGCCCCGCCGGGACCCCGTGCGCGGGAAGCGAGAACGCTGCCGCAAGACCACGAGCTGCGGACGACACTTAGGAAATAGGTGGGCACAGATAAAAAAATACAGCAACATTCTGGTTTCTGTATGCAACACTTTAAAAAGAGTGCACACAACACTGTACACCTGTACACTCACAGAAAACGCTGTAGGTTATGGGTATGGGGTGGGGCAGAACCTGGACATATTATTGGGGGAGGGGAAGGGGGGAGGAAATGAAAAGTAAAAAAAAGGGAGATAGAGGGAGAGGGTACAGAAAGAGGGGGAGAGCAGGGCAGATGCGAGAAAGGAGTGGGGAAGACTGGAGGGGAAAGAAAAAGGACTCAGAGGGAGAGAATGGAGTGAAGGAGTGGGTAGGTGGAGAAAAAACAGGATGGAAGGGGGGAAAGGGAGCTTGGAACAAAGAGAGAGGGGGAGGGAGGGGGAGGTGAGGATCATATTTGGTAGGAGGGATAAATGGAGGGAGGGAGGGCATCATCTGGGAGGGGAAGTTGATGGAAGTCATCCCAGGAAAGGAGATGAAGGGTGTAGAGGTGGAGGGTAGGTGGGCCACAACAGTGAAGGTGTGCCAGTTGTCGGGGGTTGGAAATGAGAGGAGCAACCAGGGGATGACGGGGATAAAGTCGGCGGGAGGTGTAGAGGACGCATACATATTCGAGGAAAAGGAGCAGATGGGGGAAAGGAATCAGGTCATACAGGATCTGCGTGCGGGATGGGAGGCGTATATGGAAAGCGAGGCGTATATGGCGCTCGAGGATCTGGAGGGACTTACAGAATTTGGAGGGTGGAGTGGATATCCACACAGGTCTGGCATAACAGAGGATGGGACGGATTAAGGATTTTAGGTGTGGAGGATGATAGAGGGGTTCAACCCCCATGTCCGGCCAGAGAGGAGTTTAAAGAGCTGGAGGTGGTTGTGAGCTTTGGATTTGATGGAGCAGAGATGTGGGATCCAGGTAAGGTGACAGTCAATGGTGAGTCCAAGGTAGGTGAAGGGGGAGAGGACAGGACGAGCGCAGATGGTAGGGCAAAAATCAAGGAGCCAGAAGGAGCGAATGGTCCCACCTACGATGATTGCCTGGGTATTGAAAGGATTGATTTTGAGGAGCCACTGGTTACACATGTTCGTCTTCCACCAAATCCCAGTGATATGCTTCTTGAGCGTGTAAGTTGTAGAATCGAGAACCACCACAGCTGCTCGAAGAGGATATTCAACTTCTGCAAATGCTCATAATGTCGTCTCACATGACTCGCAGCACTTGTTCTTGACTGGCAATCCTGCAGTTCAAGGTGGAAAACGACTGAGGATGAGCTCGTCAGCACGGAAGGCAGCGCGCACGCCCCCTTGCAAGACGCGAAGGAAGCGGTTGCTTACCCGTACAGAGTAAACAGGTTATATTACGCTTTAGATATGATGCTGAAGCACGGCATGTGTCAAAAACTTATCCGCTGTATCACTGGTGTGATTTTACGCCCTAATTTCTAATTAATATGGGAAAATAAAAAGAAAATTAACTGAACTATTCGTGCTTACAAACAGCACGATAATTGTAAAAGCAAGAGTTACATTAGTTATGTAAATAGGTAAGACATTGCATTATAAATTCAGAACTGCGTGTAGTTTCTGTGCAACAATACAAACTATAGTAAAACGCAACTCGTCGCAGCGCAAGTGACTGCAGACTATTTAATACTCAGACTAGTGTGTGCACTGTGATACAGAAAGAAATCAAACATTGGGTTGTTCCTGTTGACGGGGCGAAAAGCAAGACTGTGTTCTTTCGGCAAAAAAAAAAAGGTTTGTCGGTCTCATCAGACCGAGTTTTCAGATCTCTGCAAAACTGCATTTACTGTTTCCTGTATCAGTGGGCACTTCATCATTTCACTTATTTATCAGCCTGTGTAAGTAGCAGCAACTCATTGTAAAGGGTTAAAAGGACTGACACCTAATAATCATATTTCTTTCAAAAGAACAGCACGACTACATTAGGAGAATATGGAGTCGATCTAAGTGTTCTGAAGGGATTCTGCTGGGTAGTATGCGACTGCTAACGGGATATGGAAGATCTCCTTCTTAGAGTCTGAGTTATCCATACAACATTGATAGGGTACGAGAAGCGAATCGAAAATACAATGTACATTACTGGCCATTAAACTTACTGCACCAAGAAGAAACGCAGATGATAAACGGGTATTCATTGGACAAATATATTATACTAGAACTGACATGTGATTACATTTTCACGCAATTTGGGTGCATAGATCCTGAGAAATCAGTACCCAGAACAACCACCTCTGGCCGTAATAACGGCCTTGATACCCCTGGGCATTGAGTCAAACAGAGCTTGGATGGCGTGTACAGGTACAGCTGCCCATGCAGCTTCAACACGATACCACAGTTCATCAAGAGTAGTGACTGGCGTATTGTGACGAGAAAGTTGCTCGGCCACCATTGACCAGACGTTTTCAATTGGTGAGAGATCTGGAGAATGTGCTGGCCAGGCCAGCAGTCGAACATTTTCTGTATCCGGAAAGGCCCGTACAGGACCTGCAACATGCGGTCGTGCATTATCCTGCTGAAAAGTAGGGTTTCGCAGGGATCGAATGAAAGGTAGAGCCACGGGTCGTAACACATCTGAAATTTAACGTCCACTTTTCAGAGTGCTGTCAATGGGAACAAGAGGTGACCGAGACGTGTAACCAATGGCACCCCATACCATCACGCCGGTGATAAGCCAGTATGGCGATGACGAATACACGCTTCCAATGTACGTTCACCGCGATGTCGCCAAACACGGATATGACCATCATGATACTGTAAACAGAACCTGGATTCATCCGAAAAAATGACGTTTTTGCCATTTGTGCACCCAGGTTCGTCGTTGAGTACACCATCACAGGCGTTCCTGACTGTGATGCAGCGTCAAGGGTAACCACAGCCATGGTCTCCGAGCTGATAGTCCATCCTGCTGCCAACGGTGTCGAACTGTTCGTGCAGATGGTTGTTGTTTTGCAAACGTCTCCATCTGTTGACTCATGGATCGATACGTGGCTGCACGATCCGTTACAGCCATGCGGATAAGATGCCTGTCATCTCGACTGCTAGTGATACGAGGCCGTTGGGATCCATCACGGCGTTCCGTATTACCCTCCTGAAGCCACCGATTCCATATTCTGCTAACAGTCATTGGATCTCGACCAACGCGAGCACCAATGTCGCGATACGATAAACCGCAATCGCGATAGGCTACAATACGACCTTTATCAAAATCGGAATGGTGATGGTACGCATTTCTCCTCCTTACATGAGGCATCACAACAATGTTTCACCAGGCAACGCCGGTCAACTGCCGTTTTTGTATGAGAAATCGGTTGGAAACTTTCCTCATGTCAGCACGTTGTAGGTGTCGCCACCGGCGCCAACTTTGTGTGAATGCTCTGAAAAGGTAATCATTTACATTTCACAGCATCTTCTTCCTGTCGGTTAAATTTCATGTCTCTAGCATGTCATCTTCGTGTGGCTAAATGGTTCAAATGGCTCTGAGCACTATGCGACTTAACTTCTGAGGTCATCAGTCGCCTAGAACTTAGAACTACTTAAACCTAACTAACCTAAGGAAATCACACACATCCATGCCCGAGGCAGGATTCGAACCTGCGACCGTAGCAGTCGCGCGGTTCCAGACTGAACGCCTAGAACCGCTAGACCACCGCGGCCGGCATCTTCGTGTTGTAGCAGTTTTAATGGCCAGTAGTATATCTGAAAAGGTGCTGTACAACTTTAATGTGCTACAACATTCAGACTAATTAAGATATTACTCCATATTTGGCTTATGTGACACAGTATCGCAGAGAGTTTGTAAGCGATTCAGTCAATTTCGACATGCGTATCTTTGTGGCAAGCACAACCTGCAGTCTACATTCAAGCTCTGTCCGCGCTCGGCACAACATGTCCGCATCAGCTGCAGTAACGGCAGCAAGAGTTGCAGTCAGTATACATCCCGATGAACTCGGCGCACGGCAGCCGTAGCGATAAGCTGCTCCTGCGACTCCCTCCGAACAGATGCCTGCGGTGAAAGTGGAAAAGCTAGCCGAATCCTTGCTGTGTCTTCTTCACTTGTTCCGTGTCGTCCAGTATGATATTTCACATCAATGCTTGCTGTCTGCATAAAATTCCTATGCCACCGGTTTAACGACGTCCGCGACTGTTGTTCCAATAATGCGTCTGGAAGTTCCTTTGAACCTGCGTGTCTGATTCGTTCTGGATAAACCATTCCACGCACTAGGCCTATTGTTGAAACGTTGTCATTAGGCTTCACTCACGAAAACCTGGACCACATATAATCAAAACTTTGGAATCACTTAAAACTTCGCCGGCCGCGATGGCCGAGCGGTTCTAGGTGCTTCAGTCCGGAACCGCGCGACTGCTACGGTCGTAGGTTCGAATCCTGCCTCGGGCATGGATGTGTGTGATGTCCTTAAGTTAGTTAGGTTTAAGTAGTTCTAAGTTCTAGGGGACTGATGACCTCAGATGTTAAGTCTCGTAGTGCTCAGAGTCATTTGAACCATTTAGAACTTAAAACTTCCGGGCTATTAGGCCGTAGTCGATGTATAAAGCTTTTATAAATCGACGACGGCCTATTAGCCCGGAAGTTTTAAGTGATCTCAGCACCATCCGTGAAAGCTTGCATTGTATAAGCAAAAGTTTGAAAGTTTGTCCGTCACTTAAGCCAAACATCATGTGAATATCTTAATTAGTTTTGGTGCTATAACACACTGGAGTTGTAAGGAACCTTTTGAGAAAACGTGTCTAATAGTGCATTAGTTCGTCTTCTCTTTAGGGATGATCCCGACAGTTGACATCATTTCAGAATCCTTGTGACACTCGTATCAGTGTCTGCGAGGATTGTGAACAGACCACCTGCCATATCGAGGGCTGCCGTGACGCCAGTTCAATTACGTGAAACACAGGTACCCACCAACAACCACCTCCTTGCCTCAGTGTTGGGGCTGCTGTTAGGTGACAAGGACGAGCTGAATCAACTGTTCTACCAGGCATATTCGGTAGACGCAAAGGGCGCACTCAGCGAGTCAGAGCAGACGAGAAAACTTGTGTCTACTATGGAAATCCGTCCACAGTTCTCGACATCATTCGCAGCCCGCTTCAGATAGATGGTGAAGCTTGATGTAGTCTTTATACACTGCCAAGATCTGCAAATGGATTCCCACAGTAAAAATCCCATTACGTTCTACTGTTGTACTTGAGTTTCAGGCACATCTGATATTTAGTTTACTGTTCTATAATGGACAACTTAAAATAAAGTGAAGAGTTTAAATGTCAAACGGTTTTAGTAACAAATCTCACATTTGTTTGGAGAATCAGAAAACAGTGTATCTCTATTTGTAGATAACTTATTTGCATCTAAACAACCGGGGAGGCTTTCTGATACCACAGAATTATACTGTACACCTTCAGATAAATCTGCGTGATACAAATAGTAAAGGTTACTGCTAGAAGTAGTGATGATCAAGCCCTGATTCCTTCAAAATATGCAATATGTATAGTTTCAATGATCCAGGAAACCATTTTGGAAACGTTGTCTGACTACCAAAGTTGAACAGGAATAGTGTCATACACACACACACACACACACACACACACACACACACACACACACACACACACACACACACACACACACACACGCAGACACATACGCACCTGCACGCCCGCAAGCACACATTTTCATAAATTCAGCTCAAAGGAAATGCCTACCTAATACTCACATACCTCAGAATCGGTACTGAAAATGAGCGAAATTGCACACGTGCTGTTAACTTTCTGGTTGTAAAGATGTCTTTTCAGTTTTGTAATCATCGATTAGTTGTGTAAAAACAATGAAACCATTTGAATGAGTATCCACTGTGTTTACGTAATATTGTAATAGTGAGCGAGATGAACGTGGCACAGTGCTTCACAAACAGTAATCATCTTTAACTGCGCCTGTCGAGGTACCTCTGTCAGCAACTGAAAACTGAAAGCACGCAAAGAAAAATCGTTATTATCTGTTATGCGATCGGAATTGAGAAAGCTGATTTGCGATACACCTTTAGTGGTTGTGGATCATAAAGAAATGGCATACGTTTCAACCAGACGGAACCTATGCAACGTGGCATACTCTAATGCTTGATACAAAAATAGTACGGTATACTTTTGGGGAAAATTCGAAAGAATTAGACTGACAAGCACTGTCACTCAATACGAGAAAATAACTTTGCAGCCTCGCAGTGATACTCAGATCTATAAGTGCAAGATTTAGATTTACGACAAGTAAAAGAAACATCGTTTTCTCAATTCTGAGTTTTTTAATTAGCGAAACTATTTTATACTTCAGATGGTAACATCTTTGAGTTTACAGTACCACGAAGTGAAACATAATGCATGACGCTATAGCACCTTCCAATCAGCTAAGGAATAGCAATGTAAGAGCTCACATTTTACTACACGTAAGCACAAATCCGCTCGTTACGCGCAGAGTGATCGCGACCTAGCAATGCCAGTCTAGCTTCGGCACAGCAACTAAACTTTACCATGGCAAATAAATATAAATGGCCTCGCCTGATCTTTTATTCATTGTAGAATCTACATAGTATCACGGACCTTCACGAGACAAAAGCAGTCTTGTCTCCAATCCCAGCTCCTCCAACTAGGTCGCACACTCGAATGTGAACAGAATCAAAGCTGGAAGTATAATGGAATGGGACAGCGGATTTTCTTTCAAACAAGCAGAACCACATGGCCTGCAACTTGTGAACGATTCCAATTGGTCGGAAGGAAATGACTCGCCAGAGATGCAATACTACGTGAGCGAGTAGCCAAAGAGGATGCTACAGTGTTTCTATCGATTAATCCAAACTGATTACATCAGACTCGCATAAAGCAGCGTATGGCAAATTTAAATATCGCGATATACTACAAACAAAATATAATGGGCAGAAATGAAATCGCCGAGTGAACAGGCACCTTTCAACCCAAGCATAGAAAGAAAGTAATGAGACAAATTAGAAAATAAATTGTTTATTAAGAACGTTCTAAGTACCATTCCAGGGAAGTGACTTGTTCCCAATGCCAACAAGGAAGTCTTGTTTTCAGTGCCATTAATATTGAGGCTTAATGTTTTATTTGTGATAATGTAAGTACAGAAATACAGCAGCAATCTCTTAAAAGTAGAAATATAGCCATCAAAAACCATTCTTCACATATTTTAAAGTTTTACAAGAGGATAAGAAAATTAAAATCAAGCAAAATCTTTCAGAATTAACTTCTGTCCCGTACAGAACTCCATTCTTGAGATCAGATCTATATATATATATATATATATATATATATATATATATATATATATATATATATATATATATATGACACTTAAATCTATACTCGATGTTAACAAATTTCTCTTCTTCAGAAACGCTTTCCTTGCCATTGCCAGTCTACATTTTATATCCTCTCTACTTCGACCATCATCAGTTATTTTGCTCCCCAAATATCAAAACTCCTTTACTACTTTAAGTGTCTCATTTCCTAATCTAATACCCTCAACATCATCCGACTTAATTCGACTACATTCCATTATCCTCGTTTTGCTTTTGTTGATGTTCATCTTATATCCTCCCTTCAAGACACCATCCATTCCATTCAACTGCTCTTCCAAGTCCTTTGCTGTCTCTGATAGAATTACAATGTCATCGGCGAACCTCAAAGTTTTTATTTCTTCTCCATGGATTTTAATACCTACTCCGAATTTTTCTTTTGTTTCCTTTACTGCTTGCTCAATATACAGATTGAATAACATCGGGGAGAGGCTACAACCCTGTCTTACTCCCTTCCCAACCACTGCTTCCCTTTCATGTCCCTCGACTCTTATAACTGCCATCTGGTTTCTGTACAAATTGTAAATAGCCTTTCGCTCCCTGTATTTTACCCCTGCCACCTTTAGAATTTGAAAGAGAGTATTCCAGTCAACATTGTCAAAAGCTTTCTCTAAGTCTACAAATGCTAGAAACGTAGGTTTGCCTTTCCTTAATCTTTCTTCTAAGATAAGTCGTAGGGTCAGTATTGCCTCACGTGTTCCAGTATTTCTACGGAATCCAAACTGATCTTCCCCGAGGTCGGCTTCTACTAGTTTTTCCATTCGTCTGTAAAGAATTCGTGTTAGTATTTTGCAGCTGTGGCTTATTAAACTGATTGTTCGGTAATTCTCACATCTGTCAACACCTGCTTTCTTTGGGATTGGAATTATTATATTCTTCTTGAAGTCTGAGGGTATTTCGCCTGTTTCATACATCTTGCTCACCAGATGGTAGAGTTTTGTCAGGACTGGCTCTCCCAAGGCCGTCAGTAGTTCCAATGGAATGTTGTATATATATATATATATATATATATATATATATATATATATATATATCAAATACAAAGAAAACGACGGACAACGTTTATGTTAATATGTACATAGTACTATGCTATTCCTTTAATGACACACGCATTTCTATCATTCATTTAGATTGCATTTATGAATCGAAACATAAAAATGTTCACAAAAAATAGATCTCGCGAAATTATGTTAGAAACTTCGCAAGAATGTTACCAATGTCAAAACAGTATTACGCAAAGCTTGTACTCACTCCACCTCACGGTCTGGCACTAACCGACTGTAGTGTGGCGGAGCGAATGGCAACTGGTGCTTGTGCATGTTTAAAAGCTGTACCTACAGAAACCCATACATTGCGCACTGTCAGAATTACGGCCAAAATACTCGCGCTGGTTCGATTGGCAGGGGTGATATCTTGGAAGAGATCAAGTTGGTGATGCATCTTTGTTAGCGCAACGGCTGTTAGTCGACTTTAAGCATAAATAAATACAGAGTACTACGCAAAACTCGGTGGAAGCACATCTACTGATCGATTGCAGCATTGGTGATGAATCACTGGGAACGGTAACAATAAGGGAATAACCGCCCAGAACGTATTTAAGTCGGACGAACAAATAAAAGTAATTGTATAAAGACAGAAACCCGACTGAAGCCAGAAAGTAGGGTACAGTCGATGGTTCGACGTATTGTGGAATTCTGTTGGTCAGTCTGAGACTGTCCAAGAACAATTAACACAGCTCATGCATCCCAGTTTTTGACAAGAATAATATACAGAGGAATGTAAAATAACATTGAGAATCTGTTACATGACGACCAGTTTTGGCTTTAGGAAAGGTAAAGGCACGAGGGAGGCAGTTATGAGGTTGCCGTTGATAACGGAAGCAAAACTGAAGAAAAATCAAGACACCATCATACGATCTGCCAACCTAGAAAAAGCGTTCGACAATGAAAAATGATGCAAGATGTTCGACACTCTGAGAGATATAGCAGTAAGCTATAGGGAAAGACGGGTAAATACATAATACGTACCAATATCAAGAGGGAACAATAAGAGTGGATTATCACGATAGAAGTGCACGAATTAAAAAGTGTGTAAGACAGGGATGTAGCCTTTCACTCCTACTGTTCTAACTATACATCGGAGAAGCAGTGACGGAAATAAGAGAAAGGTTCGAGGGTGGAATGACAATTCATGATGAAAGGATATCAATGATAAGATTCTCTGATGAAATTGCTATCCTCAATGAAAGTGAAGAAGAATTACAGGATCCACTTTATGGAATGAACAGTCTAGTGAATACAGATATGGACTGAGAATGAAGAAAGGTGAAAGTAATGAGAAGCCGCAGGAATGAAAAAAAGCGAGAAACTTTACATCAAGATTGGTGATCACGAAGAAGATGAAGTTAAGGAATTCTTCTACCTAGGCAGCAAAATAACCAATGACGGTCCGAGCAGGGAGGATATCAAAAGCAGACTAGCACTGTTAAAAAGGGCACTCCTGGCCAAGAGAAGTCTACTGGTATCAAACAAAGGCCTTAATTTGAGGAAGAAATTCCTGAGAATGTACGTTTGGAGCTCAGAATTGTATGGTAATATAACATGGACTTTGGGAAAACCGGAATAAAAGAGAATCGAAGCATTTGAGATACGGTGCTACAGAAGAATGTCGAAACTTAGATGGACTGATAAGGTAAGGAATGACGATGTTCTCCGCAGAATCGGTGGGGAAAGGAATATATGGAAAACACTGACAAGAAGAAGGGGCAGGATGGTAGGACATCTGTTAAGACTTGAGGAAATAGCTTACATAGTGATAGGGGGAGCTGAAGAGGGTACAAACTGTAGAGGAAAATGTTGTTGTTGCTGTGGTCTTCAGTCCTGAGACTGGTCTGATGCAGCTCCCCATGCTACTCTATCCTGTGCAAGCTTCTTCATCTCCCAGTACTTACTGCAACCTACATCCTTCTGAATCTGCTTAGTGTATTTATCTCTAGGTCTCCCTCTACGATTTTTACCCTCCACGCTGCCCTCCAATACTAAACTGGTGATCCCTTGATGCCTCAGAACATGTCCTACAAATCGATCCCTTCTTCTAGTCAAGTTGTGCCACAAACGTCTCTTCTCCCCAATCATATACAATACTTCCTCATTAGTTATGTGATCTACCCATCTAATCTGCAGCATTCTTCTGTAGCACCACATTTCGAAAACTTCTATTCTCTTCTTGTCCAAACTATTTATCGTCCATGTTTCACTTCCATACATGACTACACTCCATACAAATGCTTTCAGAAACGACTTCCTGACACTTAAACCTAT
Source organism: Schistocerca nitens (assembly GCF_023898315.1). Classification (NCBI taxonomy): domain Eukaryota; kingdom Metazoa; phylum Arthropoda; class Insecta; order Orthoptera; family Acrididae; genus Schistocerca; species Schistocerca nitens. The sequence goes on from NC_064617.1 coordinate 350,370,642, forward strand.
ATTCGATGTTAACAAATTTCTCTTCTTCAGAAATGCTTTCCTTGCTATTGCCAGTCAACATTTTAAGTCCTCTCTACTTCGACCATCATCAGTTATTTTGCTCCCCAAATAGCAAAACTCCTTTTCTACTTTAAGTGTCTCAATTCCTAATCTAGTTCCCTCAGCATCACCCGACTTAATTCGACTACATTCCATTATCCGTTCATAACCAATAGATTGTGGTCAGAGTCCACATCTGCTCCTGGAAAAGTCTTACAATTTAAAACCTGGTTCCTAAATCTCTGTCTTACCATTATATAATCTATATGGTTGGTTTGTGGGATTAAAGGGACCAGACTGCTACGCTCATCGGTCCATAATCTATCTGAAACCTGTCAGTATCTCCAGGCTTCTTCCATGTATGCAATCTTCTTTTACAATTCTTGAACCAAGTGTTAGCTATGATTAGGTTGTGCTCTGTGCAAAACTCTACCAGGCGGGTTCCTCTTTCGTTTCTTACCCCCAATACGTATTCACCTACTATGTTTCCTTCTCTCTCTTTTCCTAGTGACGAATTCCAGTCACCCATGACTATTAAATTTTCATCTCCCTTCACTCACTGAATAATTTCTTTTATTTCATCATACATTTCTTCAATTTCTTCGTCATATGCAGAGCTAGTAGACATATAAACTTGTACTACTGTGGTAGGCGTGGGCTTCGTATCTATCTTGGCCACAATAATGCGTTCACTATGCTGTTTGTAGTAGCTTACCCGCATTCCTATTTTCCTATTCATTATTAAACCTACTCCTGCATTACCCCTATTTGATTTTGTATTTATAACCCTGTAATCACCTGACCAAAAGTCTTGTTCCTCCTGCCACCGAACTTCACTAATTCCCACTATATCTAACTTTAACCTAGCCATTTCCCTTTTTAAATTTTCTAACCTACCTGCCCGATTCGTAGAACGCCAGTTTTCTTTCTCCTGATAACGACATCCTCTTGAGTAGTCCCCGCCTGGAGATCCGAATTGGGGACTATTTTACCTCCGGAATGTTTTACCCAAGAGGACGCCATCATCATTTAACCATACAGTAAAGCTGCATGCCCTCGGGAAAAATTACGGCCGTAGTTTCCCCTTGCTTTCAGCCGTTCGCAGTACCAGCACAGCAAAGCTGTTTTGGTTAGTGTTACAAGGCAAGATCAGTCATCCAGACTGTTGCCCCTGCAACTACTAAAAAGGCTGCTGCCCCTCTTCAGGAACCACACGTTTCTCTGGCCTCTCAACAGATACCCCTCCGTTGTGGTTGCACCTACGGTACGGCTATCTGTATCGTTGAGGCACGCAAGCCTCCCCACCAACGGTAAGGTCCATGGTTCATGGGACGGAGGGGGGGGGGGAGTAGAGGAAAATAGGGATTCGAATACATCCAACAAATAATTGAGAACGTAGGTTGCAAGAGCAACTGACAATGGAGAGGTTGGCACTGGAAAGGAATTCGTGGCAGGCCACATCAAACCAGTCAGAAGACTGATGACTCAAAAACAGGAAGAAAAAGAAAGGAAGTATAGAATAACCAAAGAAGGACGGCTCATTACGTCATGGGTTCGTTTAGTTAGCGCGAATGCATAGCTAGAATGTATTGACACCACGGGTTATTAGCTTAAATTTCGGAGATCGTACGCTCCAGGAGGAGCTATATTAAGATTCACCACACTAAAATCACAAGCATAAGAACAGTCACAAAAATGTTCATTCGTCGATGGTCAGTGTAATCAAAGAACAAAACGAAATATCAATCTACACTGTATCCTGGATTTTCCGTCACTAATATCAGTGAAGTAACTTATAACTGGCATTCGATTCTTGAAAATATACGAATGACTTGTACAGCGAAACATTAACTGATACGATGTCACGTGCTAAGTAAATTAATTTCTATTGAGAAGAAGCTTTATGCGAAACTTGCGGAAGAAATCGAAGCAAACTAGGTGACATCCACCATTCGCCCACGGTTAGACATGCAAATCTGGTGGTCTGACAATACTTCAGACGAATGTCGGTATACATTGGAACCCGCTCTAACTCGAAACAGTCTTCTTCTTGTGGCCAGATTTTGCTCGAGACGTAGCACAAACTTATTTTAAGTGAGTGAGGATTGTGGGGTCTCACAAAATACCAAAATCTCAATAACAAGCTGGGAATGTGAGGTACTACGTTCCATTCAAAGGATAAGTCAGAACGTGTAGAACTGGCATGTGAGTACACTCTCAAAGAGGCTTTTGCGTTTCCCTTCTATCCAAAACAAAAGGTTCTCTCAGCCATTGTAACAGATGTTAAACGTCCAACGTTCAGGCGAAGTTGCCGCTGGGTGAATAATTAAGGGAAAGACAAATACCAGCAATTTACGGACTTCCAGTTAAACCACTCTTTGCCAGCACCACTCAAATCTAAACGTAAACAGACGTGGTCAAACAAACACGAAGTAATTTGGCTCTCTCGAGCGTTGTTCATGCGTCAACAAAAAAAGCTTTGTGGTTGACGTCAACAGTACTTCGTTTATTTATTCCATCGAACTCAGGAAACAGCGGTGCCTAGCGGCAGAACTGGACATTGATGGATTCCTGCCCCTATCCAAATCAATACTACCATAACTCGCTCCTATGATTTTGTGACACTGAAGGCCAGCTACTGACGCAGCTTTTCCAACTGAGATTCCTTTTTCTGGAAACGGGTCCACTCAAGTGATGAGGTGAGTGTGAGTGTGAAAGAAGGAAAGAATATTAGGCTTTAGCGCACCGCCATCGATGAGGTCATTAGAGCCTCAGTACATGGTTGGATCTGGCAAACACGTGGGAGAAAAGGGCAGGTGTCTTTTGCATAGGAACCATCCCAGCGTTAGTCTTAATAGACTAAGGGTAACCGTAGCAAACTGAAATCAGCAAGGTGAAGTAAGGACTTGAAACCCGCTCCTTCTGAACGCCAGGCCAATAACTTGCCACTTCTAGTGGTCGAACTAGAAGCTTTTTGTAAATACATTGGTGTTTGATTATGTTACGTAATGCGCTCTGGTCATCAGCTGTAATTTGTTACACAATTTTTGTTGCTCTCTAGCAAAGGGAAATTGTGATACTTTTAAAAACTGCGTAGAGTATTACGAGAAGGGTGTTTGATAACGTTTTAAAACTGCGAATCAGAGAAACCGAAAGTAAAGGAGAGGGAAATGAACAAATGAAAGAAATTTAAAAGACTGTGACGGGAGGAACTTACGTTGACGTTTACTTAGCGTATAAACAAGAAGACATCTCTTTATTTCAGAAGGACATGTTTATAAATACATCGCAGCAGTCACATATGTATTATTCTACTGGTTACTCAGAACATAGTTTTCTTATCTGGTTCTTAACGTAGGCAAAATGCTATCATTTATATTGACATTAAGCTGCATTGTAGCTTATTATTTAATATTATGATGTTAGAATAGTACGAGTGTTGCCCAAAAAGGTAATGCACCGCTTTTTTTTCTCAGCCGAAAGCAATGTCACAAATACGAAACGTTACGTATGTATTATTTGAAGCCTCCTGAGTGAGCGCTGCAAGTTTCCGTCGTTTCCGACAGATAGCGTAGCTGCAGGACAGTTTCAAAATGGCGTCTGCAGGTGATGTACTAGGGTGATTCAAAACTTTAAATATTTTTTAAAAATATTATTTATTGTGCAGAAGTGGTACAAAGCTGTATCACTTTTCAACATAATCTCCCCCACGCTCAATGCAAGTCTTCCAGCGCTTACAAAGGGCATACATTCCTTTAGAAAATAATTCTTTTGGTAGTCCGCGCAACCACTCATGCACCGCGTGGCATACCTCTTCATCAGAACGGAACTTCTTTCCTCCCATTGAGTCTTTGAGTGGTCCAAACATATGGAAACCACTTGGGGCAAGGTTTGGTGAGTATGGTGGATGAGGAAGACACTCAAAATGCAGGTCTGTGATTGTTGCAACTGTTGTACGGGCAGTGTGGGGCCTAGCATTGTCAAGTTGCAAAAGGACACCTGCTGACAGCAATCCACGTCGCTTCTATTTGATTGCAGGCCGCAGATGATTTTTTAGGAGATCTGTGTATGATGCACTGGTGACAGTGGTCCTTCTAGGCATGTAATGCTCCTAAAATGACGCCTTTTTCGTCCCAAAAGAAAGTCAGCATAACCTTCCCCGCTGATGGTTCTGTTCGAAACTTCTTTGGTTTTGGTGATGAGGAATGGCGCCATTCCTTGCTCGCTCTCTTCGTTTCCGGTTGGTGGAAGTGAACCTAGGATTCGTCCGCAGTAACGATTCTTGCAAGGAAGCCATCACCTTCTCGTTCAAAGCGCCGAAGAAGTTCTTCACAAGCATCAACACGTCGTTCTCTCATTTCAGGAGTCAGCTGCCGTGGCACCAATCTTGCAGACATTTTGTGAAACTGGAGCATATCATGCACAATGTGGTGTGCTGACCCCTAAGTAATCTCTAAACATGCTGAAATGTCATTCAGTGTCACTCGGCGGTTTTCCTTCACTATGGCTTCAACTGCTGCAATGTTCTGTGGATTCACAACTCGTTGTGCCTGACCTGGACGAGGAGCAGCTTCCACTGAAATCACACCATTTGCGAACTTCCTACTCCGTTCGTAGACTTGCTGCTGTGACAAACATGCATTACCGTACTAAACCTTCATTCGTCGATGAATTTCAATAGGTTTCACACCTTCACTACGCAAAAAGAACGCTGTTCTTCGCTGGCGGAAGTCGCAAGTGGGGCGGTCATCTTTATACTGATACTGCGACGGTATGTGTGCATCTGCACTATGCTGCCACCTACAGGCCATTCTGCACGCTGTTTGTGGCACCCTTACCACCTTACAGGATAACGGCGCGAAATTTAGATTTGTTATTACAAATTTAAGGTTTTCATTTGACTCAGCCTCGTACGTTACAAGCAACGTGCCGTCGCTGAATTTATCACTACAGAGAAAGTAACTGTGGGGAATATTCACAAACGTTTGTGCAAAGTCTATGGAGCATCTGCTGTGGACAGAAGTAGAGTTAGTCGCCTGGGCACGGAGGGAGAGGTCACCAGAAGATGGTTCGGCAGAATTCCACGATTTGCAGCGGTCGGGGAGACCAACCTGACATGTTGCAGCAAGCCGATGTTGTCATTCGCGAGGACAGACATTCGTGGAAGACATTTTGAGAATGGTAAGAAGGTGATTCACACAATGAAGCACTGGCTCCGCCACCAGGACAAGGATTGGTACCGACAGGGCATACACGCCCTTGTTTCGCGCTGGGGGGGAACGTCATAGATCGGGATGGAGATTACGTGAAAACATAGGGTATGTAGATAAAACACCATTCTTTCGTATGTATAGTTCTCATTGTGTTCAATAAAGAATTGTTGAAGGAAAAAAATGCGGTGCATTACGTTCTGGGCAACCCTCGTAAATGCATTGTGATATGAAAAATTATTTGTTGACTAATCATCGGTTTTGTCCTTTGATTTTACTGAGGTATACATTATCTGATGAAAAGTACTCGAAAACCCCTATGTAATGCGGAACTGATCACCAGATGTCACGAGAGGTAGACCTGTTATAATGTCGAGTCTGGACTAGACAGTGGATGTCGACTGAGTAGCAAATCCAATATTTCAATCGTTCTGAAGCTGCTCAAGACGGTTGCTGGAAATTTGATTGTGAAATGGAAATGCAGAGGAACAACCACAGCTAGGGGAGGTCAGGTAGACCTCGTTCTGACGAACAGGGACCATCCAGCATTGCGGAGAGTGGAAGGAAAACTCATAAGATCCAAAGTGCTACCAGCAGTCCAACTAGCACACTGACTGTGCTTAGGTAGTTAAAAATAATGGAGACAGTGGTCGAACAGCTACTCATAAGTCAAATTTCTCTGCAGTCAGTGCTAAGCGACGCTTGTTGTGACGTAAAGAGCGATACCACGGAACAGTGGATGGACTGGAAGCGAATGGTCTGAAACGACGAATCACACTCTGACGTGTGGTCATCCGGTGGAGGGGTTTCGGGTTTGGCATATGGCTAGAAAACTTTACCAGCCTGTCTGTCGTTCGTTATACGGCTCGAAAACGAGCAATGATACTTTCGAGTTCCTTTTCTTTTCATAGCAGAACCCCTTTGGTTGTCATCCGCGGCACCGTTAAAGCACACCGGTTCGTCGACGGCACTCTACGCCCCGTTTTGTTGCCCTTCAGGGCACGCCATCTTGGGCTCACACTTCGGGAAAATAATCCCTACCACACAGAGCGAAGGTTTCTACTCCTTATCAAATCCAACATGGCTAGGAAATTCGCCGGATCTCTTCCCAAGTGAGAAACTTTAGAGCATTCTGGGACGGGGCCTGCAATCACCTCGGGATTCTGACGGTGTAACGCATGAATTGGAAAGAAAGGAGGATATCCAACAACTATATGCATCAATGGCAAGTCGAATAACTGCTTGAATAAGCGCCAGAGGCAGAGCAACTCGTTATTGACTTGCTCGATTTGTGAAGCCCTTTCTCTTGAATAAAGCATCCCGTTTTTCTGAAACTGTAACGATTTGTTTGCCTGTACATGTAAAACAGATGCACCGATTTCCGTCCCATTCGGATAATTCTGTCGTCCTGCTTAGCTGGGTGGTAACGTGCTCGCCCGGGTTGGAGATTCTCTCCGCTCGGGCACTGGGTGTTGTGTTGTCCTCATCATCATTTCACCCTCATCACCGGCACGCAAGTCGCCCAGTGTGGCGTCGACTGTAATAAGAGTTCCACCTGGCGGCCTAACTTTCCATTATGGGGCCTCCCGGCCAACGGTCCCATGCGCTCATTTCATTTCAGTTCCGTCGTGGTGCGCCCTTTACGTGTTTCCTTTTAATTCCAGTGCTTGCAACGGACTTCTCTGATTTTAAAGATACTGCTGAAACATTATGTCAATGCAGGTGTGTAAGATCTCCAAATGCAGTATGATCAAAATATCACATACTGATCAGTCTCAAGCTGCTATTAAAATCCTTTAACTGAAACAGGATAAAAATATATACTACAGTTCTGAAGAAACGTATGTTGAGTTAAATATACTTTCATATCAGTTTTACGCTCATAGAAAATGTGGATAATATTGCAATAAATATTTCAAGGAGTGATGCAATTGCATATATCACTAAATGCACATTCTGCTTCTGAATAAAGAATGTGTTTGGTTCAGTGGCTCACTAGACAAGACTAATCCATTCTTCATTTCTTTGTTCACTCTGTTCTTGTACTTTTCTGTTTGTAGACTTAAGTGAAAGCAATTATTTTCTACCATCCTCAATCAATGTTCTGGAGATAAAAATGTGGTCAAAGTTTCTATAGCAGTAACTATAATTGAAGTACTTTTAGAGTGTTGACATACCACATGATGATAATATTTCAGTTCAGTTACTGAAGGAAGAATTTAAATTTTGTTGGTGAGTGTTTCGTAACTCTGAATTTCAGGACTGTTTAACGAATCAGATTATGTGAGTAATTTTGCTGTAGACATGATGGTACATTAACAAATCGTGATAATATGTGCAAGTGCAGAATTAGAAATGCAAATGTCCGGTGTTCTTCAGTCGATCCTAGTATTTTTTCTGCCATGTATTACTTTTTTTTCCAAGTCTGGAAGTATTTGATAATGTTTATAAGGCCTATCTGCCCCCTTGTTTGGATTTCACATTAGTCTGTATGTTCCTTTCTATGTTCGTCGAAGATACGTCTAGTGAAGCACCACGATGTTCATACCAACCTTCGGTTTAAGAAGAATTCTACTTGTACTTACTTGTACATGAACACTGAATAGGCACCGAATGGTGAGGTCACAAATGTTTATAAAACAATCCCTTCCCTTTAAGTTTTATTAATTAATGTCTTATTAAGTTTCTACTTGCTACAGTTAGCTTAGTTCACACGTTCGTAATTAGTAGCACTGGGTATGCAAGGCGACTACGTCAGTGACATACGTAGGAAAACGTTTGTGAAAATGTCTTAGTGTACATCACTTTTTACGCCGGAGAAGCACTAATCCCTTGCCTTGTAACGTACTTGTTTGATATTTTAATCATGAGTTAGGTCTCAGTTCCGTGTAACTGTTTACCAGAACTCGTTCAGTTATCTGCAGATACGCCAGTTTATTCACATCTGTTTATCTCCACGATTCCCTCTGTAGCTTTTCGTCGAAAAACATTTGATGAGGCGGGAAGCTGTACTGAGAGATGTTACTGTTTACTTCATTACTTACTCACTGCAACCATATCCCCCCTTCCCAGGTGGAGAAGGATTCTCTATTTTCAACTTGTCTCCTTTAGTCAGAACTGCAGCTGTCATGTTGCAATGTACCGATAGGTAAGCATTTGGTGATTAACGTGTCGATCCAGCTCATTCCTGTAGACCGTGTGTGCTCAGTATCTCTTTCGGCATTCTGTATGTGAGCACACCATTCTTTATACCTCTTGCTTCCTCTGTATGAACACTATACGCTGAAACTCGTTCATGTCCTTCTCAGGACTCCTCGTGAAGTACGAACAAAACATGGAACAGTGCAAGGAACAGTGTGAAACGGCGCGTCGTCTTTTGAATCAGCTATTACAAGCGCTATCACAAGCTATCACAAGCAACCTGAACTGTCGACGTCTTTCATATTATAGAGCGCGTAAGCGCTTTATACAGTTTCTGTTTTTCGACAAATATCCGTGGATAAAACTTATTTACTGGACTCCAAGCATTGCTTTCAGACATATCATGGTTACGTTTGCCCACTATATATTCGGGCATACATACATATACGAGTGCTGTTCAATAAAGAATGATGATAATTTTTTATGGTTATAATTTCTTGCGCTAAAATTTAATCTTATGATATTCTGTTAGATTAATGTGCAACAAACACGCGGTAGTAGTTTCATTGTTGGGACTCCTGGTTCCCGCCTGCGGGCAAGGTCAGACATGTTTAGCATCGCCTACGGCTGCAATGGAGGTAACACGTGAGGAACAATATGCGGCTTTGAAATTCTGCTTTCGTCTCAGCTGAGGCCTATATAATGTTACAGGTGGCCTATGGAGAGTCTGTTCTTCCCTACAGCACAGCTCGAAGGTGGTTTAAAATGTTTTTAAGAGGGGAGACAATTAATTTCAAAGGAAGGTGGACCCGGTGCTCCAGTTACTGTTCTTACGGAAGAAAACATCAACACTGCTGCTGTCATTGTAAAGAGGATCGACGAATTACCTTAAGATCACATTCTGAAATACTGAACATTTCATTGGGTGCCACCCACACGTTGGTGACAGAAGAATTACACACGACACGTGTTTGTGCGCAATGGGTTCCAAGACTGTCGATTCCCGAACAAAGGGACATTTGCATACAGGTCTGCATGCAGTTAAAGTTGATGTTAGAGGAAGATCCGAAGTTTCTTTCAAGTGTAATCACTGCTGCTTAAAACTGGGTACATCATTTTGATCCTGAGAGCAAACAGAAAAGCTCAGTGTGGAAATCTCCTTCATCACCAACACCCAAAAAAGCAAAAGTGGTTCCTTCTGCTGGGAAAGTTATGGTCATCTCGTTCTTTGATATTCATGGAATGGTTTACCAGCATGTTGTACCTGCACACATATCAGTAACTGGACAATACTACAGGGATGTCCTGAAAACATTGCAAGTCCATATCACGAGCAAAAGACAACATTTCCGTGAAGCAGGCTGGATGCTGCACTACGATAATGCAAGGCCGCATATTGCCAATGTTGTTGCTGAATATCTTGCAAAAATCAACGTGAAGTCCATCCCTCACCCTCCCTATAGTCCGGATTTAGCCCCATGTGACTTTTTTCTGTTCCCTAACATGGAGAAACGTCTTTGTGGGAGGCATTATCAATCATGCAGTGGTGAAGGCTGCGGAGGTGATTTTGAAGGACCTCTCAAAAAATGGCTTCCAGGATGTATTTGAAGTCTGTCAGAAACGCTCGGACAAGTGCATCGCATTCATGGGCGACTACTTTGAGAAGAACCATCAAAGTTATGTGGATGAGTAAAGGTATGTTGTCAAAAAAATTATGCTCATTCTTTATTGAACAGCCCTCGTATCTTCTCGAACGATGTAGCTTAGTTTGTACAGCATTGTGGTGTGGATATTATTTTAATAGTCTCAAACATTTACAGATGGTGCAGTTATCTATTTAATGAAGGACCATATAAAGAAAACTGCATAAATGTCCAGTCAGATCTTGGTAAGATTTTAAAGCGGTGATAACATTGGCAACTTGGTTCAAAATTTTACATTTCAGGAAAACGCAAAAAACCTAGTTTACAAAAACTTGTGAAACTCATCCTGGAACATTGGTCGAGTGACTGAGGCTCATATCAAATAGCACTAACAGTGGATATTGAACGTACACCAAGAAGGGCAACGCGAATGGTGACAGGTTCGCTTGGCCAATGAAAGAGCATCACGGAAATAACTGAGAAACTTGAAGTGACAGACGCTTGAAGATGGCTGCCAACAAGCTCGCTAAAGCCTAATTACAAAGTCGGAAGATTCATTATCAACTGTAGAGTCGAGGAATATGCTACAACTCACAACGTATCGCTGTCGCAGGAACCGCGAAGAGACAGCGGGCACAGTGGCATCCAAGCAGTACTTCTTCCTGAGCTCCACGCACTTATCGAACGTGAAGAAGGCCTAATACGTAGAACAATGGGAAGTTGGTTCAGCCAAGCGCTTCACGGAATGGATTTAGATCCTTTCGCCACACCCTCGTTTTGTTTCAGCTGAATTTATTTCAATATCATTCCTTTGGTCGTAACGTAATAGTTAACATTCAGCTAATAGTATCTACAAACAATTTCTTAAATTTCTTGTAATCAGACTGACCTACTGGGTGACGCAGGAGATGTTTAATCATTTGATATTCATTTCATAGTCACTCTATTTAAGTGAGATATTTTTAAACCCTGGCCGTAGATGCACTGATTCCTGAAGATTCCGCAAAGGCTCAGCTCAGAGCAGTTGGTTAAAATGGCGGACAAGTGACGACTGGCTGTTCAACGGAGAACCAAGTTGGTACTTTTAGCCGGCCGGTATGGACGAGCGGTTCTAGGCGCTTTAGTCTGGAGACGCGCGACCGCTACGGTCGCGGGTTCGAATCCTGCCTCGGACATGGGTGTGTGTGGTGTCCTTAGGTTAGTTAGGTTTAAGTAGTTCTAAGTTCTAGGGGACTGATGACCTCAGATGTTAAGTCCCATAGTGCCCAAGGACATTTGAACCATTTTGCTACTTTTATACGTTCCGTCAACATCTTAACACGAAGGAGGCTCGCGCTAAAAATACATTCCATAGGTACGATTAGAAATTGATGTTAGAATCAAAGCGGACACGTTCGTCTCAAATAGGATCACCTGAGAACGTGGGAGCTGCGAGAGCACCAGAGCGACGCACTCGCTTAAGTCAGCCGGTCTTGCAATATCTCGTCGCTCTGGTCAACGCATTCTGTTCTTAATTTAGACCTTCATTTATTCCCATACAGAATGACAGTGCTCCCTACTCTTCTCAATCACATAAAGAAGACAGGTTTGATTTTGGTGCTTAGGAGACGGAAAGGGAAAGCAAAGGATTCCTGCACAAAGTCTGCTCTCTGACGAGGCCGACATCCATATTAAAGACGTGGTCAATGAAAAGAATGTGACTTTCGGTCTACTGAACGTCCCGTGATCTTTCCTGAAAGGTACAAGTGTCTTTTTTGACTGGCGTATCAAGTCACGGATTAATTGATCCTTTATTTTTCGAAAAAACGGTAAATTCATAACTATATACGTGCATGTTGCGAAACCAGTTCACTTTATTCCACTCGACTTCCAATGCACACTCAGTGGTTTATATAGAGTGGACCCTGCCCGCACACAGCCAATGTTGTTCTGAACTGTCTGCATGAAACGTTTGGTGAAAGAGTGCTGTCGCACAGCTTTCCTCAGCGTCTTCATGGTAGTCAAATTTGGCCACCTCACAGCGCCGATATCAGTCCCTGCGATTATTATCCTTGGGAATATCTAGAGATCTAGTGGAGCTCAGAGGCTGCGTAAACGAAGTGTGCAACACCGGTGACGAAGCTCTGTGCAGGCGAGAAGTGCGGTAAGATGATTGTTCGTCTTAAACTGCTACTGTCGCATAGGGTGGCCACAATGGCCATTTCTCCCCTGCCACCAGTTCTCCATTAATTCGTGATCTATTTTATGTAGTTCATAATGTTATCTGTCATACTGTTCAAATAAATAAAAGTATAAATGGTTCAACATTTCCTGCGGTACACTGTAGAACTCATTACAGAGTTATGGTCATTATTATTTATTATTATAATGACGTGTGTGGTTTTTTTTAGTAAACTGGCTTTATATCACCACTAGTTAATAATTGATGTGTGAACGCACCAGATACGCTCACTGCTCTTTTCGCCAGTAGTCATATATCCATGATTTACTGTTCGTAATTAAATAATAATTTAGTGTGGTTCAGTGGCCTGGTGCTATTTTCTCAATTGGTCAGGGACATGTAACTAAATAATACATAAAGAGTGTCATTATGCAAAGAGTTAATTTTTGATAGGTAGTCTGGAATCAGTTGCATATAACACAAATTATTTCTTATGAGTTCAAGATTTTTTTTGACTGGAAACGTTTACAAAACTTCCATTATTTATAAATCATGGTTATTGTTTTCACCTGTAATATTCATCATCCTAAGGATATCATGCTGAATTACTCTGATCTCTAACTCTTAATTTTGTAATGCCTCTTCTCTCGAATCTCATTGTTCCATGATGTTTGTTCTGTATCTTACTCTTTCGTTCCACATAGTTCTCTGTCAAGAGCATAATGAATGGTGTCCATTCATAAAAAAATTGAGATTTACAGATATTGCTTTCACCATTTCATGTGTGATGTCATTAATTATCTAGCACTGGGAATTCCATTCCAATTTTATTAGGGCATTAAACCATATTTTTTCGTCCTGCCGGTCATCCGTATTTTATGAATCCCCTGTAAAAAACCAAGCAGTTGTAAACTCTTCAAGCTAATTTCCTTTCTTCTTCGATCAAAATCTGGGATTACTTTTAGTTTCCAGGATTTTATTAAATCTCCTTTACACTGATAATTTGGTTGACGTATAAATCTCAGTCTTCCTTGTCCCTCCCACCTCATTGGTTATTTTTATGACTTTTTTTAAAAAATTCTATTAGCATCTGGTCTAAAATTTCTGAATTTTAAACATGTTCATATCGCTACTAGGACTTGGCGTATTAAAATGCTGACTCTTCCACCAATTCTTCTAGTATTATACCCTACTGCAACAAAATGAACGCCGAAAGTTTATATTACAGTAACAATACTGATGACAACGTGCGTTTGTCAGACAGGCTGAATATTTATAATTTTCTCCTTTTGTTATGCATATAACAGTACCCTTGTCAGGATAGAAAAATTGAAAATATCAGTATCTAAATTTTTCAGTATTTTCTCATAATACTGGCATTTTTGCTCAATGAAGCATCTCCGGTGGTTCTATTTTATAATTCCTTTCAGATACTTGAAACAGTAGCATCATTCTCTTATGTACGTTTTAGTGAGCAACTTCTCCTGTGCTTCTTGTGTTTGAGAGATACATTCTCTATGATTCATTCAGAAGGGTTGGCGTTTTAGAATATATACAGAACCTGCCTGACCAATGTAACAGTGTGTCAGAAATAATAGAATAAGCATGGAAGAGAAAATTGAATTTTGCTCACGTGAAATTCTATTTTCTACTTTTAAACAATGAATAGAAAGTCTTTAAGAGTTTAGTATGCGTAAGGATATGGCCTTGTAACCTCCCCCTCACTTATCGACCTTAATGACAGTGAAAAATTAAACCGCGTGTACCTAATGGAAATTTGGGAAAAGCAATCGTCACCGAAGTTAATCTGTCGGTAAAGAGGTAGGAAAGGGTTACATCTAAATGAAGGGAAAAATGCAAACGAAACTGGTGGAAATTAATTTTGAAAAGGGGTAAAGTTAATAAAGAAAGTAAATGTGCGGCCATTACGTTAATAATTAACTAGCGGTAATTAGATATTTGAGATTTGGGGGAAATTACGGTCGCCAGTCCTAAGGACAATTACTATAGTAACTGAAAAAGAAAGGTTATTACACATATAATTAGCACTAGAAGCGTGGCAACTGATGGTTGACACGTGTAGTGTGAAAACTGAAAGTTTGTCAGAAGTAATAAATTTCGCTACACTCCGACTTAATTTAGCAAAAAAATTAATAAAACCGTAAAATCGAAAGTTAATTTAGTGACTGAAGTTAATAGTGAGCTTTCTTTCTGAAGCACATCGAAATTCAGTAAAATACGGTTAGTCTTGGACTACCTCAACAATCATTTCAAAAGCTACTTGAATCTACGCAATTTAGAAATAAGAGATTTAACTTTGAACTTGAATTAAATGATTCTGAACAATTAACAATAGTAAAATTTAGTATGTACCAACCTGAGCTGTAATCACAGGTAAGCTAAAAACCTCGCACTCTTAATTTGTGCTTGTGTAATCTAAATATTGTAGCCAGCTATGAATACTTTAACTGAACTTTGAAATTAAAGCAGTGAAATAGAATAATATTGCTTTAATGCTGGCGTTTGAATTTCAACGACACTCGGGTTCATTCCGGAAAAGGAAGGGACCCTGCTTGGTAATGCAATTGGGACAATGAGCAACAAAGGTTCATGCTACGCTGCTGTAATTTTGTGATTTGAACCGTTTTAAAAGCTGAGGTCTGCCATACAGTTCTAAAACTTTACGTGATTCCAGTCTTCCTTGTTGGTTGATTGAAGGTTTGGAGCCGTCGATCGAGGAGGTGGCGACAGTCACTCATTGTCGGCCGTCGCTGTTGCAGAAGCTGGATGTTGGCGCGCCTCCTTCTCGACACGGTCACCAGGCGAATGCGCCAGCTAATGCTTCCCGTCCGCGACACCGTGTCAGAAACTATCATAGCAAGTCGAGCGCAATTACATGCTGCCAAACCCCGAAAGCGCGGCAACTCGCGGGAGCGTCACACAACACACCTGCTCCACTGCACTACCCCAGCCAGACTCCCCTCTGCTCAGCCCGCGCTCCACGCGGCAGAGTTAACACGACGAAAGATCCTAAACACTTTCGTTCTCCACACGACCTATCGATGTATTCGTTCTATAGCATAGTTTTCCCTAGGCCAGACCCAGCGTATAAATACAAATAATATTCACAAAACAAACCAATTATACATCGACATAAATGCATATATATACAAATAGTAAAACAATTACAATATACAAAGACACAGAAATGTTATATCTTCAGGTAACAAAATAAGGAAAAAAAATTGCAGTGCAATAGATGGAAATAGGATATGCATTTCCGGCGTTACAGCCTCTGTAAATTTTCACAGCTCTTTCGATATCATTCAGAGACATATCCTCTGGGCAGTAATGTAAGAAAAGAAATCCCAGTAACCTAACTGCACTGTCTTCAAGCGTCTATCACAAGGCCTTGATAGTATCAGAGGAAGACGGGCACCTAGCGAGACGATTCACTATCAAGAAATGAGTTAGATACGATTCTCGTTGAACGCCTTTACTTTTCAATATAGATGACAATATGAATGAGTGCCTAAATAAAACAACAGGAGATTTTGTTTAAAATGTATTTGAGAAATACTGTTTTATTTCCTGATGGGAAGCTTCATATGCACATACTAAACGTGACTCCAGGGTAACAGTGGAATCTACACACATCAAAGAAAGTTTTGCATCACCCCAGTTCCCAGAACTATTGAAGACAGATGTTGACTGTGGATATCTTATCACAGACACAGTCCCTTTGACTGTTCAGAGATGTCACTAAATCCGCCCAAATATCTAAACAACCTTGCATGAGCAGCGCCTATTAGACGCAGTGGGTCCGTAGCCGATCAGTTCCATTCCACCAGGAAGGAGATAGTTCAACCGTGTGTAGACGGTCAATAGTCAATACCGCCGTTAGATCGCGTCCGCATTGTTACTTTGTGCCAGGAAGGGCTCTCAAGAAGGGAAGTGTCCAGGCGTCTCGGACTGAACCAAAGCGATGTTGTTCGGACATGGAAGAGATAAAGAGAGACAGGAACTCTCAATTAGATGTCTCGCTCAGGAAGTCCAAGGCCTACTACTACAGTGGATGACCGCTACCTACGGATTATGGCTCGAATGAACCCTGACAGCAAAGCCACCATGTTGAATAATGCTTTTCTTGCAGCCACAGGACGTCGTCTTGCGACTGAAACTGTGAGCAGTAGGCTGCATGATGTGCAACATCACTCCTGACGTCCTTGGCGAGGTCCATTTTTGCAACCACGACACCATGCAGCGCGGTGCAGATGGGCCCAACAACATGCCGAATGGACCGCTCAGGACTGGCATCACGTTCTCTTCAACTATGAGTGCCTTCAACCAGAGAATCGTCGGAGACGTGTTTGGAGGCAGCCCGGTCAGGGTGAACGCCTTAGACACATTGTCCATCGAGTGAAGAAAGGTGAAGGTTCCCTGCTGTTTTGGGGTGGCACTATGTGGGGCCGACGTATGCCGCTGGTGGTCATGAAAGGTGCCATAACGGCTGTACGATACGCGAATGCCATCCTCCGACCTATAGTCCAACCATATCGCAGCATATTGGCGAGGCATTCATGGACGGCAATTCGCACCCCCATCGTGCACATCTTGTGAATGACTACCTTCAGGATAACGAAATCGCTCGACTATAGTGGCCAGCATGTTCTTCAGACCTGAACCCTATCGAAAATGCCTGTAATAGATTGAAAACGGCTGTTTATGGAAGACGTAACCCACCAACCAGTCTGAGGGGTCTACGCCGAATCTCCGTTGAGGAGTGGGACAGTCTGGACCAACAGAGCCTTGATGCCACAACAAATACAGGCATGCATCAATGCAAGAGGATGTGCTCCTGGGTATTATAGGTACCGGTGTCTACAGAAATCTGTACCACCACATCTGCAGGTCTCGCTATATGGTGGTACAACATGCAATGTATGGTTTTCATGAGCAATAAAAAGGGCGGAAATGATGTTTATGTAGATCTCTACTCAGGTTTTCTATACAGGCTCCGGAACTCTCGGACCCGAGGTGATGCAAAACTTTTTTTTATGTGTGTATGTTCCCAGACGCATAACCCGGTTCATGGTATACGTTCTCACTTGCATGTTGCCTATCTAACGATTCTAGGGGCCACAAAAATTTCATTTTTTATGTTGCCTGCAGTTATTCATCTAACTTCAGAATTTAAAATACTGCCACAATCTACTCATAAAGAGTTATAATATTATATAAAAGTTTTAACAAAGCAAGAAAAATATTATTGGTAGAAACTTTATACATGTCATAAAGCAGTATATCTTAAGGCGTGCAAGTTACTCATGCTTATTCATCTATTATTTGAGAACTAGAGCAGTTATCGTCTTTTGATGAACTTCACACACAATTTCAAACCTTTTCTGAAATGTTTTATGCCTGATATTCCCCAAAAAATGATGAAAAGAAGAAAAGTTTATCGCATAATATAATTCTGCTGTTCATGGGGTAAAATTTCAGAATTTGGAGTTAAGTTTTAATTTATTACTTATCTACTACTAACTCTATTCAAAACACATTTTGCCGACAGTGTCCACATACGCCACTGAATGTACCTGTTAAGTTATGCCATTGTACGAGACACAGTGCACGAAATATGACGTGGAAATGCCGTGTGGCGACGGCCTATCGACGGGTAGATCGTTCGCCAGGTGCAAGTCTTTCGAGTTGACGCTACTTCGGCGATCTGCGTGTCGATGGGGATGAAATGATGATGATAAGGACAACACAACACCCAGTCCCTGAGCGGAGAAAATCTCCGACCCAGCCGGGAAATGAACCCGGGCCGTTAGGTATGACATTCCGTCACGCTGACCACACAGCTAGCAAGCGCGGACACGAAATATGAAGTCATAGACATTGAAACCCGTGAAAACGTAGGTTTTGCTTAAAAACGGAGAGCAAATTACCGAGATTATACTTACCTTGTGTTTGATAACGGGAATCCTTAGCGATTTCCAACAAACGTTTCAAACCTTTTCGAAGCTTTTTCTCGCTTATGTGCTTAACGACTAATATTTGGGGGATTTACTAGCTGTATCTAATCGCCCAAGAGTAAACAATAGTAATTTCAATCAGTAAAATAAAAATAATGGCTTCCCAAGGTGCAATACCAAAACTTGATCGAACATCACACCTTTGAACCAGTTTCATATCTCTCAGATATGGTTTATGTCGTAATTGAGATACTGACACGTCGAAAATGTTCAGTAACTAACTTCTCACATCAAAGCTAGAAAGGAAGCGAGGATGAAGTTTTATCAAATAATAGCCGTCATTAAAGTGAAATGGAAAGAAGACAAGGATTTCTGGTCAGATGAGTATAGGGTAATATCAAAAGCATCTGAAAATGGTATAACGGCAGTAGGATTCGTTATGAATAGGAAGGTAGGGCACAGAATGTGTTACTGTGAACAGTTATGTGAAAGGGTTTTCCCCATGAAAATCGACAGCAAACCAACGACAACGGTAGTTCAGGTACATATGCCGAAGTCGCAAGCTGAAGATGAACAGACAGAGAAAGTATATGAGGATATTAAAGGGTAAATGGAGATGAAAATCTTACAGTCACGGAGAACTGGAATGCAGTTGTAGGGGAAGGAGTAGAAGAAAAGATTATAGGAGAATATGGGCTTGGGACAAATGAGAGAGGAGGAAGACTAATTGAGTTCTGTAATAAATTTCAGCTAGTAATAGCGAATACTCTCTTCAAGATTCACAAGAGGAAGAGGTATGCTTTGAAAAGGCTGGGTGATACGGAAAGATTTCAGTTAGATTACTTCATTGTCAGACAGCGATTCCGAAATCACATACTGGATTGTAAGGCGTACCCAGGAGCAGATATAGACTCGGATCACAATATAGTAGTGATGAAGAATAGGCTGAAGCTTAAGAGATTAGTCACGAAGAATCAATATGCAAAGAAGTGGGATACGTAAGTACTAAGGAATAACGAGATACGCGAGAAGTTCTCCAAGGCTGTAGATACTGCAATAAATAGTAGTCCAATAGGCAGTACAATTAAAGAGGAATGGAAGTCTCTAAAAATGGCAATCACAGAAGCTGGAAAGAAAAACGTAGGTACAAAGAAGGTAACTGCAAAGAAACCATGGGTAACAGAAGAAATACTTCAGCTGATCGATGAAAGAAGGAAGTACAAAAATGATCAGGAAATTCAGGAATACAGAAATACAAGTCGCTGTGGAATGAAATAAACAGGAAGTACAGGAAAGCAAAGCCAAAGTCGCTGCATGAAAAATGTAAAAAACTTCAAAAAGAAATGATTGTCAGAAGGACTGACTCAGGATATAGGAAAGTCAAAACAACCTTCGGTGAAATTAAAAGCAATGATGGTAACATTAAAAGAGCAACCGGAATTCCATACTTTAATGCACAGGAGAGAGCGGATAGGTGGAAAGAGTACATTGATTTGTCTGATGTGATAGAAGAAGGGACAGGAGTCGATTTAGAAGAAATAGAGGATTCAGTATTAAAATCAGACTTTAAAAGAGCTTTGGAGGACTTAAGATCAAATAAAGCAGAGGGCTTAGATAACATTCCATCAGAATTTCTAAAATCATTGGGGACAGCTGCAACAAAACGACTATTCAGATTAGTGTGTAGAATGTATGAGTCTGGGGAAATACCGTCTTCCGAAAAAACATCATCCACTCAATTCCGGAGACTGCAAGAGCTGACAAGTGCGAAAAAAATCTCACAATCAGCTTAACAGCTCATGCATCCAAGTTGATAACAATAATATACAGAAGAATGGAGAAGACAATAGAGGATCTTCTAGATGACGATCATTTCGGCTTTAGAAAAGGTAAAGGCATGTGAGAGACAATTCTGACGTATTGGTTGGCGATGGAAGCAAGACCAAAGAAAAATCAAGACACGTTCAAAGGATTTGTTGACTAGGAAAAAGCGTTCGATAATGTAAAATAGTGCAAGATTTTCGATACCCTGAGAAAAATATGGGTAAGCTATAGGGTGAAACGGGTATAATACAACACGTAGAAGAGCGAAGAGGGAATAATAAGAGTCGGAGACCTACATCAAAGTGCTAGGATTGCAAAGGATGTAAGAGGGGGATGTATTCTCTCGCCCCTACTGTTCAATCTGTACATCGAAGAACCAATGATGGAAATAAAATGAAGGTTCAGGAGTTGAATTAAAATTCAAGGTGAAAGGATATCAATGATACGACTCGCTGATAGCACTGCCATTCTGACTGAAAGTGAAGAAGAATTACATTATTTGCTGAATGGAATGAACAAACTAACGAGTGCAGACTATAGATTCAGAGTAAACCCAAAAAGGACGAAAGTAGTGAGAATTAGCAACAATTAGAACAACGAGAAACTTAATATCAGGATTGATGGTCGCGAAGTAGATGAAGTTAAGGAATTCTGCTACGTAGGCAGTAAAATAACTAATTGCGGACGGAGCAAGGAGGACATCCAGAACAGACTAGCAATGGCAAAATGGGCATTCCTGGCCAAGAAAAGACTAGTAGTATCAAACATAGACCTTAATTTGAGCCGGCCGGGGTGGCCGAGTGGTTCTAAGCGCTACAGTCTGGAACCGCGCGACCGCTACGGTCGCAGGTTCGAATCCTGCCTCGGGCATGGATGCGTGTGATGTCTTTAGGTTAGTTAGCTTTAAGTAGTTCTAAGTTATAGGGGACTGATGACCTCAGAAGCTAAATCCCATAGTGCTCAGAGCCATATGAACCATATGAACCTTAATTTGAGGAAGATATTTCTGAGAATGTACATCTGGAGTACAGCAGTGTATGGTAGTGAAACATGGACCGTGGGAAAACCGGAACAGAAGAGAATCGAAGCATTTGAGATGTGATCTCAGACGAATGTTTAAAATTAGTTGGGCTGATAAGATAATGAGGATGCTCTGTGCAGAATCAGAGGGGCAAGGGATATGTGGAAATCACTGATAAGGAGAAGGGACAGGATGGTAGGACATCTGTTAGGACATCAGGAAATGACTTCCATGGTACTAGAGGGAGCTGCAGAGGGCAAAAACTGTTGAGGAAGACAGAGCTTGAATATATTCAGCAAATAATTGAGGACGTAGGTTTCAAGTGCTACTCTGAGATGAAGAGGTTGGCACAAGAGAGTAATTAGTGGCGCACCGCATCAAACCAGTCAGAAGACGGATGCCACCGCCCCCCCCCCCCCCCACCCCCCCAAAAAAAGGCCGTCACAACTTTGTTATACAGAAGTGAAAGTCGAACAGAAGCTTCGAGGGTATCATCCACGGAAGTCAGATATCTTTGAGCTGTCAGAGGATAGAGTCGAAAACTGAAAATAATTATAGAGCGTAATAGATGAAATGAGTATAGAAAATTTTTGAGTGTATATGTAACCCGCCTAGATATATATGCCCAATGCGTAATGCCAGGAGAGGACTGAACGAAGATTTGGATTTAACGTCCCGTGGAAAGTGAGGTCATTAGAGATGGTGCAGAAGGCCGGATTGAGCTGCAGTGTGCCGGCCGCGGTGGTCTCGCGGTTCTAGGCGCGCAGTCCGGAGCCGTGCGACTGCTACGGTCGCAGGTTCGAATCCTGCCTCGGGCATGGATGTGTGTGATGTCCTTAGGTTAGTTAGGTTTAAGTAGTTCTAAGTTCTAGCGGACTGATGACCACAGCAGTTGAGTCCCATAGTGCTCAGAGCCATTTGAACCATTTTTGAGCTGCAGTGGAGAAGGAAATGGACCATGTGCTTCTTAAATGAAACCTGCTGGCATTTGCCTTAAGAGATTTTGGAGAAGCGCGGAGAACTAAATCTGAATGACCCAACGGCGACTTGAACCAACGTCTTTCCAGTGCGTTGACTGCACCTTCTCTACGTTCTGCTCCCAGAAGATAGAAACCTGGGAATTACATGCAACAAGAGACAACTAATAGGCGTAGCCCCACAATGAAGACGATGAGATAAATAAATAAGTGCAGTAGAGGGCTAAAGTAAATACAATAAGCTCGTGTCTCACAATCAAAAAACGTTAAGATTTATGGAAAACTTCCTGGAGGATATATTGCTGTCAAATCAAACGGCGTATGCCCAGAACATCAAATTTTTTCTGAGTGTGCACCACCTGAAAAAGTGAATGGCGATCGATGCGACGCACTCATAATGGATTCATCTGTTCTGCAGATGTTTCTTTAAATCACCGAGATAGGTGGCATAGTGGTAAAAA
The DNA here is from genome assembly GCF_023898315.1 of Schistocerca nitens. Lineage (NCBI taxonomy): Eukaryota > Metazoa > Arthropoda > Insecta > Orthoptera > Acrididae > Schistocerca > Schistocerca nitens. The sequence continues at coordinate 350,393,097 of NC_064617.1, forward strand.
GCTAGACACTTTCATGAAGGCGGCGGTTCATATCCCGCCCAACTATCAACATTTGAGTTTTCTGCGTGTTCCCAAATCACTTAACGCACATGCTGTTACGGTTCCGCTAAAAGGTACACAGCTTGTTTTTTCCCCGCCCTTCCGCAATCCTTGTCTGTCCTTTTGTTTGTAAACTGTTGTTACTGCGGTTTACCTGAGACTTCTTTGCTTAATTACATTGGGTTTATAGTCCCGCACATAGAATTCAGTCAACGACACTTCTTAAAATTACCACATGGTTTATAACGTAATGTCATTTGCGATACAGACAAAACTGCAGAAGGAAATGGTTATGAAGTGGTGCGCCTTCCACCGAACCAATGCCATTTCAGAGCAAAGGAACTCGTGCGGGTTTTGTTGAAATCATATGTTGCAGAGGGAAAGAAAAGATTTAAATTACGAATCGCCGAACTGTTAGTGCGTGAGCCATTTGGCAGTATCACTCCCACTAAGTGGAGGAATATTGTCAGACATAGGTGGCACATTACGGCAACGAGAACGTGCACTGGAAAAAAGAGTGGAGAAGTTAACAATAAGTAAATAAAAGCAATAGCAGCAGTAGGAGAGAAGATATTGACAGTGACGTAGGAAATGTGGGTAATAACAACTCTCTGTTTGAAGACTGTGGCGTCTGTCGTCTTCCGTAACTTGCAAGTAAGAGATGCAGATGCACCTATGCATTGAAAAGTGTATTAAAATACTGAAACATGGATATCTTTACTTTATGTCGACCTACACTCTATTTCCCAGCCTTTTCTTTTTAATTACGAAGAGATTATTTTTCGTTCTCCTGAGATTAGTAGCGTTTTATTCCCGCTTGTGTTGCACGGCACTAGCGTTCCGACTTTAGCAGAGATGCCGACGCACAATATGTATGCATATCTCTTAGGGGTCTAAGGTTTGTCCTTCCCCTTCCTTCGCTCCAAATTTGCCACGTTTAACAAACGATTTCAGAATGTAAGCATTTATGAAGTTCACTTTAAACACTAACAGCCGTAACATATCTTGGGGCGCGGGGCTGGATCGACCTCAACTGATCGACCACATAATAACCGTTGTAGTGAAAGTAGATTCCAGACTAACATTACACTGGGGAACAATTTGTAACTTAATTTCTGTTGACTTCGATTCTTAGGCTGTTTTAGAGGTAAATTGACACGCTGATTCTAAAACTGTATTTAGTTTTTCCCTATCACGTCAAGTTTTGTTTCTACAGTTATTGCGCATGCGATTACGCTTCTGACAGGTAACTTGTTTGTTACAGAAAACAGTGCTGCACTCTGCCTGCGAACCTTAAACCAGACTTTGTCTAGACTAATGTGGTCAGTTACGCATGAAACGCTGCAGTAAGCGGGTGTACTTGGCTCTCTGATATAGTGAAGCCGGTTTCCGACGCTTAGGGCAAGAATTTGTATTTACACAAGATTAGCAGTATTTACTTCTCATTTATATATAAACGAAAAGGTTTCTTTATGTCTGCCGCTGGTAGTTCGCGTCGTAAGTGCTTAAAAAACAGCCCCGATTCGTTTCGTTATATATGTGGCAGTTTTACGATTCCCAGTCAACGGACAAACATCAGTAATTTTGTCAGGGAAGCCTATTTTGCTTATTTTAAATTAAAAATTGGTGACCAATATAAATCATGGGCCCCTCACAAAGTCTGCAAGCAGTGTGTGGAGGGTTTCAGAATGTGGACAAAAGGAACACACGATATACTTCCGTTTGGTATACCAATGATTTGGCGAGAACCCGAACACCACTCCAGTAATTGTTACTTTTGTATAGTAAAAACGTCAGGATGTAACCAAAAAATAGAAAATAGATTATCCTACTTTAAGGTCAGCTATACGCCCTGTGCCGCATTCAGCTGAAATTCCAGTGCCAGCGTTTCAAGAATTACCCTCTTTGGAAATACAAGAAGATACGTCGGGCGAAGGTCGAAGTGACCGCAGCGACGAAGATTTTAAAGGTGACGATGATTCTGTTCGTAAAGGATTTAATCAGCATGAGTTAAATGACTTGGTATGGGATTTGGGACTATCCGAAAAAACCATCAGAACTTCTAGCATCAAGACTGCACGAAAAATACTTGTTAGAAAAAGCGAAAATCACCAACTTCCGATCGAGAGAAACTGCATTTCTGCAGTTCTTTCGGAGCGCTGATGGATTTGTGTATTCCCACAACATACCTGGTTTAATCAAGGGATTGGGAATTTCAGACTATAACGCAACCGAATGGCGATTGTTTATAGATAGCTCAAAACGTAGCTTGAAGTGTGTTCGCCACTACAATGGAAATTTATACGGTTCAGTCCCAATTTGCCATTTGGTTTTCTTGCATGAAAAATACGAAGACATAGAGAAGGTCACTGACGTGTTGCAATATAACTTGCATCAATGGAGCATCTGTGTGGACCTTAAAATGGTTTCTTTCCTTCCTGGCTAGGAAGACGGATATACCAAGTATCCGTGCTTTCTGTGTATGTTGGACAGCAGAGCTCGTGAGAAGCATTGGGTGCAGTCAAAGTGGCCGCCAAGATCTGATCTGAAATCTGATGATCCAAACATTGTAATCATCCACTTTTCGACAGAAAGACAATTATATTTCCGCCTTTGCATATAAAACTAGGTCTCATGAAACAATTTGTTAGAGCCCTGTCAACTGAAGGGGACTGTTTCAAGCATATTTTTTCGGCATTTCCTAGCTTGTCATATGAGAAGATGAAGGCTGGTGTCTTTGATAGGCCACAGATTCGGCAACTTATTTAACAAGGACTTTTCATAGAAACAAAGACCGAACTTGAAAAGAATGCTTGGTTGACATTCAGAAGTATTGTCAAGGACATTCTAGGAAATACACGAGCCCGGAATTACGTCGAAATTGTTCAGCTACTCTTAGGGAGCTTTAAAAAGCTTGGCTGTAACATGACCATGAAACTACATTTCTTACATTCCCATCTTGCTAACTTTCCAGAAAATCTTGGTTCTGTTAGAGATGGACAGGGTGAGCGATTCCACCAAGATTTGAAGGTCATAGAAGCAAGGTAAAAAGGTAGATGGGCTGTCGGTATGATGGTTGACTACTGTTGGAGCATCGAGCGAGAATGTCCCCAGATGGAACATTGTAGGAAAAGTTATAAGCGAAAATTTGTACCCTAATATCTTTGATTTTATTATTTGTATAAACACAATGTAACTTTGAATATTATAATAACCTTTGAATGAATAAAATATTTATTCTAATATTCTACTTTCAAATGGTTCCAATGGCTCTGAGCATTATGGGACTTAACATCTGAGGTCATAAGTACCATAGAACTTTGAACTACTTAAACCTAACTAACCTAAGGACATCACACACATCCATGCCCGAGGCAGGATTCGAACCTGCGACCGTAGCGGTCGCGTGGTTCCAGACTGAAGCGCCTAGAACGGCTCGGTCACACCGGCCAGTACCAACTTTGTTTTCCTTTGTATGCCCAGTTTTAATGACTTTTAGGGTAAAGAGGGAGTATCCTGTAGTTTAAAAACTTGACGTGATAGAGAAAAACTGCTAACAATTTTGAATTCAGAGACCAAAAATTAGTTAAGAACAAGTCACAGATCTAGGACAACAAAATGGCTGTTACCCAGTGTTAACGGAAAAATTCTTGAGAAGTGGAATGCACTGACGAGAGATGTTGTTCACTAAATCCTCGTACGACGTACGCTTAACAGGAGTGATAAGTAAGATCCAATGAAAAGTGTCCCATTTAACCTCGAATTCGTTCAAAAAGAGTGAAAGCGTGACAGATGTTAATAAAACCGGAGTCTGACCCTTTACAAAATAGGCGTTGTACATCACGAGGAGATATAAAATTCAATTGCCGAGAGTACCGTCCACGAAAGTTGCGGCAACGTAACTAAGTACCCTGCCCTATACACTACGATACGTCTTGAGAGTATATAGGTGCGTGTACAGATGCCAGTTGGCTCCTCTACGCGTCTACATAGCTACTTTACCATTGACACCAAAATTGTATCACGCAATTGACAATATTTTTCGAATTAGTTCTTTTTACTTTTCTGTTACTTTTGGAACATATTTACAGTGAATTGGATCCCTGGCACAGATTAAAGTGTTTCATTAACGTAAAATATGTCGATACTACACTACTGGCTATTAAAATTGCTACACCAAGAAGAAATGCAGTTGATAAACGGGTATTCTTTGCACAAATATATTATACTAGAACTGACGTGTGATTACATTTTCACTCAATTTGGGTGCATAGATCCTGAGAAATCAGTACCCAGAACAACCACTTCTGGCCGTAATAACGACCTTCATACGCCTGGGCATTGAGTCAAACAGAACTTGGATGGCGTGTACAGGTACAGCTGCCCATGCAGCTTCAACACGATACCACAGTTGATCAAGAGTAGTGACTGGCGTATTGTGACGAGCCAGTTGCTCGGCCACCATTGACCAGACGGTTTCAATTGGTGAGAGATATGAAGAATGTGCTGGCCAGGGTAGCAGTCGAACATTTTCTGTATCCAGAAAGGCCCGTACAGGACCTGCAACATGCGGTCGTGCATTATCCTGCTGAAAGGTAGGGTTTCGCAGGGATCGAATGAAGGGTAGAGTCACGGGTCGTAACACATCTGAAAAGTAACGCCCACTGTTCAAAGTGCCGTCAATGCAAACAAGATGTGACCGAGACGTGTAATCAATGGCACCCCATACCATCACGACGGGTGATACGCCAGTATGGCGATGACGAATACACGCTTCCAATGTGCGTTCACCGCGATGTCGCCAAACACCGATGCGATCATCATGATGCTGTTATCATAACCTGGATTCACCCGAACAAATGACGTTTTGCCATTCGTGCACCCAGGCTCGTCGTTGAGTACACGATCGCAAGCGCTCCTGTCTGTGATGCAGCGTCAAGGGTAACCGCAGCCCTGGTCTCCGAGCTGATAGTCCATGCTGCTGCAAACGTCGTCGAACTGGTCGTGCAGATGGTTGTTGTCTAGCAAACGTCCCCATCTGTTGACTCAGGGATCGTGACGTGGCTGCACGTTCCGTTACAGCCATGCGGATAAGATGCCTGTCATCTCGACTGCCGTTGGGATCCAGCACGGCGTTCCGTATTACCCTCCTGAACCCACCGATTCCATATTCTGCTAACAGTCATTGGATCTCGAGCAACGCGAGCAGCAATGTCGCGATACGATAAACCGAAATCGCGATAGGCTACAATCCGACCTTTATCAAAGTCGGAAACGTGATGGTACGCATTTCTCCTCCTTACAAGAGGCATCACAACAACGTTTCACCAGGCAATGCCGGTCAACTGCTGCCTGTGTATGAGAAATCGGTTGGAAACTTTCCTCATGTCAGCACGTTGTAGGTGTCACCACCGGCGCCAACCTTGTGTGAATGCTCTGAAAAACTTATGATTTGCATATTACAGCATCGTCTTCCTGTCGGTTAAATTTCGCGTCTGTAGCACATCTACGTGGTATAGCAATTTTAATGGCCAGTAGTGTAAATAACGCTTTTTCCTGTGTAACGCACATTATAATTCTACGTACAGACATAAGAATATTAGCAGCGACGTTATAGTCGCCAATTTCAAACATTATACATTGAGTATACAAAACATGTAGAAACATTTATATATGCGTATAAGGCTCCAGAAGATAACTCGAATAAAGTGCTGATACAAGTATCATCAAAGGTGTCAATACCTTCTGAAAAGATCGCCAACATAAACGTGCAGCAATAAAGACGAACTGTAAGTGTAAACGAACGAGAATTTTAAGCATTTGCCGCTCATCGTGTTATAATGGCAGCTGCATAGTCTCCCCGCCCCCGTGACTGAGGTCGTACATGTTCGTCGCCTCGTTAGCGGAAGTGGCAGAGGCTGCTGAAGTTCTGAGTAGGTCGCTCATTCCAAGGGCTCTCGCCATGGCGGAGACTCACCATGCGCTCTCACTACGCCACTCAGCTCCCGAGTGCCGCTAGTTTTAGACTTTCTCAACTCTTCAAGTCGCCACCGTCTCAAACGTTACATTTTCGCTCGGCTGTCTTGTAAGACGCAACAGAATGGGTTGAGTATTAGCGTATTACAGTTATATCTTTCTTTTGTCAAGGTAAATTTCTTGTAGATATTTAACCGTGGTAGTCCTCAATTCTTTAGAAAATCAAAATTACATTCTCACCACAGTTATTTAAAGGAAATCGAACGCTCGGGGTCTCTAGTGATGGACAAGCTTGTGATTGTTTTAAAATTTTAATTCGACTCAAACAGACTTTATTAAAATTTTCATTTCGGGCGTTTGCCTTCTTACTGATGCAGAATACAAATCTTCACTTTAACACGAATAAGAATCATATCTTGCCCCCGCAACCTAAATCATAGATAGTAGGCTCGGTGAAATAATTAATCATAAATAATCGTTCTTGTTTAACCATATCTCTAAAGACTACTAACACTATACACTTCCAACTCAAAGCTACACAGCCACACAATACCACAACTTTATTAAAAAAATAGATCTTAAAGGTTAATAAAACTGAACTGCCCACATAAAGGTCCACAGTGTAACACACTTATACTAAAAATGCGAAGTGGACCAACCAACATTGCAAAACTGGCACACACGAAAAATTACAAGTTGCACATTCATTAAAGATTCACAGATGATTAATATATGTGTTAAATAAGAATGGCTAGTAATAACTCAACCAGTAAAATGACTTACAGAAACGCTGATATTAATAAAGAGGCCTCACTGAACTAACGGACATAATGACTCAGAATGATTCCCAAATTGCACTGAACTTTAGAGAACAGTGTTAAGATCCCCAGCAGTGTTTGGAAGCAATAACGCTACGGCCGGCAGACAATACGAGCGTTCACTCCTCACGGCTTGCGCACGGGCTCACTCGCAGGCGGTATATATAGTCCGACCGGCCTCACAATGAGCGTTCCTGCCAAGAATCCATAACAGCATCGACGCCAGGAGACGAGCAGACTTAACAAATGGCCTGCAGCACAAATAGATTGCAATGAAAAGAAGGTCAAATCACAGCCACAATGGAATATATAATAAGCGTGCCGCCAAATTCTTATGGAGCAATACTCTAATATTACCCGTCTCCCAGTAAATTAGCGGGAAACTTAGAGATCACTTCCAGTTGCCTTAAGGCACTTTCAACATTAAATAAACATACCAAATCCTGCCGTGACAAATGATTAAACCATTAACTCTACGGCTGCCGGGTGCGTACACAACCGTAACCAGTCCCAAAGCTGTCAACATGTACTAAAACAAGTTAAAATTTGCATCAAAACCACTTAAAAGACACACTCCACAGATGATGAGAAACGAAATGAGGAACATCAGCCTCCTGAAAATAGCCACTGTGGAACCAAGTTCAGAACCATCTCCGGCAGCTACCCATGCCACAATAAGTTTCAAGAGGGGATAGAGAAGATCCAAAGAAGAGCGGCGCGTTTCGTCACAGGGTTATTTGGTAATCGTGATAGCGTTACGGAGATGTTTAGCAAACACAAGTGGCAGACTCTGCAAGAGAGGCGCTCTACGGTGTAGCTTGCTGTCCAGGTTTAGAGAGGGTGCGTTTCTGGATGAGGTATCGAATATATTGCTTCCCCCTACTTATACCTCCCGAGGAGATCACGAATGTAACATTAGAGAGATTCGAGGGAGCACGGAGGCTTTCCGGCAGTCATTCTTCCCGTGAACCATACGCGCCTGTAACAGGAAAGGGAGGTAATGACAGTGGCACGTAAAGTGCCCTCCGCCACACACCGTTGGGTGGCTTGCGGAGTATAAATGTAGATGTAGATGTAGACCCTGAATAAGCCAGTCCATTTAAGTAATTTTACTGTCAACAGACGATTGCCTCACAGTTTACGCTTGATGACAGGATGCAGTCATTCTGATACAGTCATCGTCTCCGAACTTTTACCCTACTGCAGACAGTACACAGTGCCGTAAATATGTTCATACCCTTTAACATGTAGCGTTTCCTTAAGCGCAATAAGCGAAATATACCCTAGCCGTGAAAAACACTCCATATCGGAACACAATGCTTCATTTATGGTAGAACAGTTGACGGCAGGTAACGGTCTCCGGACATCCGCCGAACTCAGACCTTCCCATCGGTCACAGGATATAGCGTGATTCGTCACACCAAATCAAGGCTTTCCGATCATTCACTCTTTACAGGACCTCAATCATCGTTTAGCATTCACTACAGAAATGTGTGACTTACGAGGACCTGCTCGCCCACTGTACCAAATTCTTTTTAACCTCTTACGCATAGTCATTGTGCTATTTGAACTGCTGGCAGCACTCGTGAGATTAATTCCTTTGATTTCAATTGATTTTTTATTCGTACCCTCCGCAATATTCGTCGGCCACTGCCTGTCAGAACATGAGGTCTTCCCGGTCGTGGTATAGATGCAGTTGTTTCTCTCGTTTACATTTCACAACAACATCACCAATAGTCAACTTAGGCAGCATTTGTTGCTCAGATGACATCTAATGAGTAGTCCACGTTCGATGTGACCGAGCTCTCCTGACCTACCTAATTTACTCTCTACTGACAACACAATACACCCCGCCTCGTCTTATGCTGGTGGGTTCGCCGCTTATGAGGCCTAGCGGTCAAATCAGCATTAGATATAGGTGACCGGATACTTCTGATCATGTAGTGTATGAGACAAACTAAGATTATACATGAGAGTTGGTAGACTATAATATGCAACTTACTGTTTCACTTCTGGAATAGCTATCAGTTCTCCACTTTCTTCCTCGATTCTTAGACGGTGAGTGGTAAGGACGATTCCCTGTAAGCGTCTGTGAAAACTAATTTCTCTGATCATTTCGAGAGACGCATGTGGGTTGGAGTAACACAATGTCTGACTCTTCTTGGAACGACAATTCACGAAATTTTTAAAGTAAACCTCTTCACGATGAATAACGCCTCTCTTGCAGAGTCAGCCAGTGCAGTGTTTTGAGCATCCCAAAATGAAATGCACTGCACTTCGTTGCTCTATCTTTCCTTTCGATCCAGTCTTGGAAACATCCAAGGTGATGAATATTGCTTTAGGGTCTGTTGTGTCTGCCCACTCATCTAATATGGCGTGACTAGGAAGCTGTTTTCTCGGGTCGTTAGACAACAATTCAAGCAAATTGTATTAATGGAGTTTATTACATTAAGTTAAACTGACAATACTTAACTTTGCGTATTCACAAAGGTATGTCGCTACCAAATGGCGACATGCATCTAATCAATGTCCTTTGGTATGTACAATTTCAATGCAAACAAAACAATACAGTTCGAAAGTCACTGCTACAGCGTTTGTATGACGGCTCGCCTTCCCCTCCGGCCGCGACTAGGCGGTGCGGTGCTTACATTCTCTTTGTGTAGAGCCTCCTAGAGAGAGATCCGTCAGCGTACTATTGGCTGACGTCGTCCCACACAGCCCTCTCTGCTATTGCGTTCTTGATCGTCGTGCCAGCGCTTGTCGTTACACCGGAGCAGAATCGATCGGCCAAACTAGTGTACCGTGAATGCATTACAAAACTGTTCTACAACTAATACAAAATCGGAATATAAATACATATTAAATGAGAATAATTAATCAACATCGAAAAACGAAATGCATGTTATTACCAGTGAGTGTCAGTAGTTAATTATCTTAATTTACATTTTTATTTGGATTTTTAGGGGTGCACAGAAGCATGAGTGCATTCGGAAGCACGCTGGGATGAGCTGCCAGTGCCTCAGGTGAGCAGCGAGGATCCATAGCTGGATGGGTGAATTCTTTGAAGGGTGTGCCAGACGCGCCACAGGTGAGTGACACTCGCTTGACCACTCTTTCTTTTTGAGAAGCCCCAACAGGATGTCGGACACTTCAAAGGCAACGAAGATATGATGTCTTGTGGCGTAACGTCTGGAAGTGACTGTTTTACGACTCGAACGTGGAAAGTCACGAAATTACGTTTTTAGCGTGGTCCAGTAAACGCTCTATAGTGAACAAAACATAGAAATCTCTGTTTCTTTTGGACGCCCACAGTTTGGGACGAGCCGAAAGTTAGGGCCACAAAAACGAAAGTTTGCGGAATTTAAGAACTGCCAAGATTGACTAACATTAATAAACTGGAAGTTATGGACAGAAACTAGACTGTGCTCCCGAAGACATAGGAGAGAGGGGGAGAGGGGGGAGAGTGGTAGAGGGAGGAGAGGGGGAGAGGGGGAGGGGGGTAGAGGGGTTTGAGGGGGGAGAGGGGGAGAGGGGGAAGTGCAGAGAGAGGGGCAGAGGGGTGAGGAGGTGTAGAGGGAGGAGAGGGAGGAGGGGGTAGAGGAGAGTAGAGAGGGGAGAGGGGGAGAGAGGGGGAAAGAGAGTGGCGAAGAGGGGTAGAGGAGGGAGACAGGTGGAGGGGTAGAGGGGGGAGGGGGAAGGGGGAGGGGGTAGAGAGGGGGATAGAGGGAGGGGGTAGAGGGGGAGAGGGGAAGAGGCAGAGGGGGAGGGGTGTAGAGGGAAGAGGGGGTAGAGGGGGGAGAGAGGGGAGGAAAGAGAGGGGGAAGAGGGGAAGAGGAGGGAGATGGGGAGAGGGGGAGGGGAAGAGGGGGAGAGAGGGGGAGGGGGCATATAGGGGGGAGAAAGATGGGGGGAGAGGGGGAGAGGGGGGAGAGAGAGGTGGAGAGATGGGGGAGAATGGGAGTGGGGCAGAGAGAGGGGGGAGAGAAGGCGAGAGAGGGGGGAGAGAGAGGGGGAGAGAGTGTGGGAGAGGGGGAGAGAGGGGGCATATAGGTGGAGAGAGAGGGGGAGAGAGGGGGGAGAGAGAGGTGGAGAGATGGGGGAGAATGGGAGAGGGGTGGAGAAAGGGGGGAGAGAGGGGTACAGAGAGGGGGAGAGAGAGGGGGAGAGGGGGAGAGAGGGAGGGGGAGACAGGGAGGGGGAGAGGGGGGAGGGAGGAGGAGAGAGGGATGGGGGGAGAGGTATGAGAGGGAGTGATGTGGAGAGAGGGGGAGAGAGGGAGGGGGCTAGAGGGAGGGGGAGAGAGGGAGGGGGAGAGAGGGAGGGGGCTAGAGGGAGGGGGCTAGAGGGAGGGTGAGAAAGGGAGGGGGAGAGAGGGAGGGGGAGAGAGGGGAGGGGGGAGAGAGGGGGAGAGATTGTAACTTTCCTGTAAAAAAAATTGAAATAATGATGTGTAAAATTGAATATTACAAATCTGGGTCAACTGGTGCTGACGAATCACAAAAGAAAATATTGAAATAAATTTATATTAACATCTCATACAAGTGACATAACTACACACATGCCAATAAAAATAATAAAATTTACCTTACAATAGATGGCTGACTCAATTACACTCTTGATTTTTCATTTTATTAACAATTATTGAATTGTTCATCATCATCTCATTCCATGGTATCATTTAGCTCTGCGGCTGATCAGAATTATTATTCAGTTCCATATAATAAAATTTTACAATTTGTTCTGCACTGTGACTTTAACGACTATTAACTATAAACTGCGCTGTACCAGCGACCGACTACAACTACACTGTAGCAGCGAGCGACTCCAACTACGGCAGAGACTGCTCTGACCTGCGACTGTATTGCAGCTCTCTTTTGACAGGGGCAAAGATATTTTATCTCTCAGGCAGCGCCTGTGAATTTTCGTCCCAGCAAGTGAGCAATACATCGAGATTGCATTTGCTCCAGTACGATGGTGAACTCCCTAAAAGACACCTTTTTTTCGGCACTACGTCGTAGGAAGCACTTTACTCGTTAATCGCCTGAAGAAAATCTCACGGAAGGGGACCAGCATCCTGTACGGAAACCTTCTATTCGTCGGGGCTCAGAATATTCGTAGTGCAGTCAATCCAAAGAGTGTAAAGGATGCAAAAAGCATAAATAAGAGTTTTCCTTTTAAGAATCAGTCGGTACATATTCTTTAAATTTTCGAATTTCGATGGTTCAACTTCTTTTCTCGCTTGACATGGAAAGACTCCGGGCTGGCTGGAACTTATCCGCTGGAGCGGGTCATTGGCGCGCTATCAACGACTGATTAGGCAGCTGCCTCAGCCTCCGCCTACTGACTGATATGGTGAGACCGAGCCGCGACAGTGAGATAATCCGTAGGGTCAAAAAATTGATTTTTGTAGAATTTCAGTAACCTCGAGCTTTACCCTGTAGACTTGCTTTCAGACTTGAATTACCAATTTGCTTCCAATTACGGGCACAGATGCAATGCATTCCCTTGTCTAGTACTGCCATTTATCCTAACATCGCAACAATCAGTATTTAATTTAGTTGTCAATGAATTTCTAATTCATTATTTTGGTGGGTGTCTAATTAATTCTGATCAGATAGCAGTGCCATTTAGCATACTTTTGGAATAGTTAACCCGGTGTCCCCTTGCTAAAGAATTACATTTCCGCAAGAACGTAATTAAATTTGGCCTGGCATCAGTTTTTCCTACTGGACTGTTAGCCATTAAAATTGTGATGTTTGGAAGGATTCCAAGTAACCAGATCATACTTATGTTATAGAGGATTAGAACTTTAATAGTAGCAGCTATTTATTTATAGCTCGTACAAAATAGATATTTGTTTGAAAGTTTTACTAACATTCAAAGTAGTCACTAGCATTGTGTATAACCCGTTGCCAGCGATGTGGAAGTCGTAGGATACTCTTAGCAGTGCCAGTTGTGTTGACAGTTCGAGGGGCGCCGTCTATTGCCCGACGAATTTGTAGCAGTTCTGAAGCGAATGCCGTAAAGTGTTTCCTTCAGTTTAGGAATCGAGTTGAAATTAAGAGGGCTTAAGTCAGTGGAGTGCAGTATGTGGTATAGCATTTAGCAGCCCCATCAGTTAAACATATCAATAACAGCTTGCACTGTACGTGCTTGAGCATTGTCCTGCAAAATGATGGTCAGGTCCTGCAGAAAGTGTCATCACTTCTGTCTCTACGCTGTTCATTTTTGGAACACGACCTACAACCAGCTTAGAGACAGAAGTGATGACACTTTCTGCAGGACCTGACCATCATTTTGCAGGACAATCCTCAAGCACTTACAGTGCAAGCTGTTACTGATTTGTTTGGCTGACGGGGCTGCTAAATGCTATACCACCTACTGCACTCCCCTGACTTAAGCCCTCGTAAGGTCAACTAGATTTCTAAACTGAAGGAAACACTTCACGGCATTCGCTTCAGAACTTCTACAAACACATCAGGCAATAGACCACGCCGCTCGAACTGTCAACGCAACTGGCACTGCTAAGGGAATCCTACGACTTCCACATCGCTGGCAACGGGTTATGCACACTGCTAGAGACTAATTTGAAGGACAGTAAAACTTTGAAACAAAAAAAATGGTTCAAATGGCTCTGATCACTATGGGACTTAACTTCTGAGGTCATCAGTCCCCTAGAACTTAGAACTACTTAAACCTAACTAACCTAAGGACATCACACACATCCATGTTCGATGCAGAATTCGAACCTGCGACCGTAGCGGTCGCGCGGTTCCAGACTGTAGCGCCTAGAACCGCTCGGCCACCCCGGCCGGCGACTTTGAAACACGTACCTATTTTGTACTAGCTGTAAATAAATAGTTGCCACTGTATAAGTCCCAACCCTCGTAGTAGGAATAGCACGAGATTAAATTTGTGGGTGGTTTGGGCGCACACGGGGTGCGAAATTTAATAAACAGAGCTGATACCTCTGTTAAGAGCACAACAGAAACCCAGCTGGGCTTGGATGTCCTACCTCGGTATGTCATTTCATCCTATTTCAACTCTGTGCTGTAGTTCACTAGTCTTAGTGACTAGCAAGAAAGACCAGATGTTTTCAGTGGGTGAAGAATCTGGAGAATGTCTTGTTCAGGACAACAGTCTAGCATGCTGTTTATCGAGGTAGGTTGAGACAATGCAAGTCTTCCGTTACTCGTTGAAAAATAACGTCACGGCTATCTTGGAGATGGTCCTTAGTCGCTAGCCGTAACCCGTCGGAAGTATAAAGGCTGCTAATCAAATTACTAGCTATGAGGAGCAGTGGTGGTCACGTTGCGTGACTAACGGCACTCTGTACCATTATGACAGTTTCTGGGTCTATATAACGGCAGTGAATCCAATCTGACAATGTTCACTCCGTTCAGAGCCCCCAAATACGTGATGCTGTTGCCGAACTGAGGCTCGTCAGAAAAGGCCAACTGGCGTGCCTCCTGTATCCAATGTTAGCGTTCGGTGCACCACAGCCTCTCCCTGCTGTCCTCAAGCGAAACCTCAACATTGGCTATCGTGCTGACAGTCAGTGGTGCTTGTATTGGTCTTGCAAATATTTCTCTTCTTGCCAATACAAAGCTCTTACTTATTATACGTACACGCGGTCTTGTACGCAACAACGGATGATTTATAGATATTGAAGGTATTCCAAAGTCTGTAAGAATATTCACGAATGCAGGATCACCAATATTAAATTTTAATCCGGAGGTAAGTTAATAATATATCCATTGTGCACAGCTACAGTAATACAGTAATCACAACACCAAAAAATAAATAATGCAGAGTAATGAAATTTATGGAATACATTTGTTCTATTCTATCGCTTGTGCCTTGTCCCGCGGTGACGCAAGGTCGGCCATGGTTAATCGGATTTGGAATGTTGATGTGAAGGGGTGGCCGGATGCCCTTCCTGCCGCCTCCCCTTACCCCCCCCTTACCCCCCCCCCCCCCCCCAGGACGGAATTAGTGTACCCCAGAGTGTCTAGTGTAATTCGTGAAATAGCGTGAATGTGTGTCAAATGTCTGCGAGTCGTGTAACTGAGGCGGGACGTGTGGGACCAGCAGGGTGTTTACCTAGTAGGATGTGGAAAACCGCCTAAAAACCACATCCAGGCTGGCCAGCACACCGGCCGTCGTCGTTAATCCGCCGGTCGGGTTCAATCCGGGGCCGGTGCGCCTACCCGAGTCCAGGAAGCAGCGCGTTAGCGCACTCAGCTACCCTGGCGGGTTTATGGGATACATTCGTTTAGGTGACATATTTAAGTGATTAACATTCAAAGATCGCAGGAAAATATAAGAGCGAGATAAACCATTACAAATGTGAAACGCTCGAACATTAATAACCTATGTAACCGCCAGAATGATGAATGTGAGCAGGATAACACGCATAGATTGTGTTGTAAAGGTGCCGTATTTCAGTTTGTGGGATGGGGTTCCATGCCCGTTCAGCTTTATCGGTCAGTACAGGGACGGTTGATGCTGGTTGTGGATGATACTGGAGTCGTAATCGATGATGCTCCACATTCGCTCGGTTGCAGATAGATCTGGTGATCGAGCAGGCCGAGGCAACAGGTCGACACTCTATAGCACATGTTGGCCTACAACAGCGGTATTTTGGTGAGCGGCATCCTATTGGAAAACAACCCCTGAAATGCTGATGATGAACGGGAGAACAATATGTCTAATCACCAGAATGAGGTACAGATTTGCAGTCGGGTTGTGTGGAATATCCATGAGAGTGTTCCTACTGTTACACGAAATCGCGTCCCAGGCCATACCTCCAGCTGTAAGTCCAGTGTGTCTAGCACGCAGACAAGTTGCTTGCTGTCCCTCAACTGGTGTCCTAAACAACAGACCATTACTGGCACCAAGGCAAAACTAGTTTTCATCAGAAAAAACAAGAGACCTCCACCCTGCCTTGCAATGAGCTCTCACATGACACCACTGAAGTTGCAAAGGGCGGTGGTTTGGGGTCAGCGGAATGCATGCTATAGGGCGTCTAGCTTGGAGCCGTCTTTGAAATAACCGATTTTTATAAGATCGTTGTGTCACTGAGGTGCCAACCACTGCTCAAATTGCAGAACCATGCTCTTCCCTCTCCACAGTGCTACTTGGCAGTTCGGAGCCAGGTCTTCTTGCCACTGCACAGTCTCGTGACAACCGCTGCTAGCAAACAAGTACAGTGGCCGCATTCCTGACGAGGCGCTCTGCAACATAGCAGAAGTAACATCGAGGTTCTTGTAACCGTACTACGCGACCTCGTTCAAACTCAGTGGGATGGCGATAATGGCGGCCGAGCCGTTCTAGGCGCTACAGTTTGGAACCGCGCGACCGCTGCGGTCGCAGGTTCGAATCCTGCCTCGGGCATGGATGTGTGTGATGTCCGTAGGTTAGTTAGGTTTAAGTAGTTCTAAATTCTAAGGGACTGATTACCTCAGAACTTAAGTCCCATAGTGCTCAAAGCCATTTGAGCCATTTTGGTGATAATGGCGTCTTTGTCTCCTTAAAGGCATTCATGACCGACATCAAATGATTCAAATGGCTCTAAGCACTATGGGACTTAACATCTGAGGTCATCAGTCCCGTAGACTTAGAAATACTTAAACCTAACTTACCTAAGGACATCACACACATCCATGCCCGAGGCAGGATTCGAACCTGCGACCGTAGCAGCAGCGCGGTTCCGGACTGAAGCGCCTAGAACCGATCGGCCACAGCTGCCGGCCTGACTGACATCCACTCACTACGTCCAATCTCAAAGATAATTAACTTACACGACTGTTATAGCGTGTATTTAAAGCATACCTGATCTGCATTGTGATAGCTGCACAACCAGCGCTACTCTTTCGCGACTGATGCGAAATCCGAATGAAATCATGTATCGGATGTAGAAAAATGCCTACAAACTTTCGGCTATGACGCCAAATCCTTGAGTTTCTGTCCGCCAGTGTATGAGGTTGCATATTGTATGTAGTCGCTGTATACGCTAGCTACCTGTTAAATAATTTAAATATATTTTCTCTCAAACGCAGCTTCCAGTATTGCGCTACAAAGACTAATTATCTCTTGTAATGTGTATAATTACCAATTCCAGTTAGTAATTATGCGTCGTAACGGCAGAAAACTTGTGACAGTTACAAGTAAACGACACGATAGTTATATTTCTGTCCCTACTGCTAATAAAATTCAAATAGCTAACAATGCTAAATATCTGTTATTAATGTATCATCAAAAGGAGCTGCCGTATTAGACGAAATTTAGATATCGTGAGTACTTGTACCTTCTTACGTGATTTAAAATTTCCGTCACAATCTGTCTTTCGTCTAATGAAGCAATTGTCAAATAGTTTTAGCGACGAAACCCTTATAAAATACTAAATATTTTATGGACTCCTAAAATAAGGAGAATCTGGTTTTATGTCCATTCTTTAATTATAATCGTATAATGAAAAAGATAGAAAAATAAGTACATCATACACTACTGACTTCTACAACTATATGAAAAACAACACACAATAATACAGTACACGAAATAACACTGTATCAGTTCCACTGTGAATTGATAAAACTGTATCTATTTAATGTGAAGTATTAAGTTGTTTTTTATTCTTTGTTTTATTTTATTTTATTTTTATTTTATACGAACTGTTTAACTTCAGGCTTGATAGAAGAACACTGGAGACGCATACTACGTTCAGCTTCGAGTGCATTACGGTAGCCGGCCGCGGTTGTCTCGCGGTTCTAGGCGTTCAGTCACGCCAAAGGAATTTCTCAAGAACTGCAAGTAAATAGTAAATCAACAACAGTCACAGGCATGGTTAAACCAGGTGCTGGTTTCAAAGAAGTGACGGAAAACATCGTAAAATATAACTATGACAAGCAGGACAGTGTTGTAACCTGCGCAGGAGCGAAAGACATTTACGAAAACAATGCTATGAAAATGTATAAACAGCTCGTGTCAGCCGGCACGGTAGCTCAGCGTGTTCGGTCAGAGGGTTACGTGCCCTCTGTAATAAAAAAACTGAGTCAATCGATCAACAATGAACATAAATGGATGTCTTACGACGTCCGCCCCGAGCACATCCAACGGAAAAAAAAGGCGCGCAGTCCGGAACCGCGCGACTGCTACGGTCGCAGGTTCGAATCCTGCCTCGGGCATGGATGTGTGTGATGTCCTTAGGTTAGTTAGGTTTAACTAGTTCTAAGTTCTAGGGGACTGATGACCTAAGATGTAAAGTCCCATAGCGCTCAGAGCCATTTGAACCATTTTTGCATTACGGTTTTTTGTCTTTGTAGCTGCATGTGCTGAGAATCCTGTTTCAGACAAGTATGTTGTTGGGAACTGGAGAAGAAAAGCCAGAGCTGTGTGGCAAGTTTTGGATATTCATTACGAAAAACAAAAATCATGGCGTGACATTGTTTTAAACAATGATTCAATGCCTTAATCTGGTGTCACTTTCTAAGAGGATTCACATGTTTTGTTTGACATATTTCCTGGCATCGTTACAAAAGGATTTTAACCTACGAATTAATTTTCAATTTTGTATTCTGTTTTTCAGGAAAATGGGTCTCAAATGAGACGGCATATCGTGGAGACACTGGACCAGTGACATATTTCCTGGCATTGTTACAAAAGGATTTTAACCTACGAATTAATTTTCAATTTTGTATTCTGTTTTTCAGGAAAATGGGTCTCAAATGAGACGGCATATCGTGGAGACACTGGACCAGTTATTCAAACATTTCATTTGGTAATCCTCCTGTCCCAACCATGAACATACTCAATGTTAAAAAGCCTTCTAGTTCTCTCTTGTCAACACAAACAATCCAAAAATCAATTTTTTTGAGGTTGTTATTTGTTGTTAGTACTGAAAGCTGTTGTCTGTTTTCCTTATTATTTTCGATTTAATTCACAAATTTTTCGAAATGTATCTGCCAAACAGCTATTCCAAACAATCAAGCCACATCGTTCAAACGGTCTTTTAATTTGAAAGAAATGTCAGGCATAAAAGCTTCTAATTCATCTGTTAGTTTGAATGTTACTGTTAAGGTCTTATCCTGAGATAACCACCCACCACCAACGTGGAGCAGTAGTTTTTTATGTGTGCTTCCATAATCTTCACACAGTATTGAAGACAATCTACACTGAATAGGGTGTGATTTAACGTAATTGATTATTTTTACTGCTTCATCAAGAACCAGTCTTATGCTTAGCGGCTCTTCTTATGTTGCAACACTTTTGAGACAGCACTCCATTATGTCTCTTAAAATCAACAGTTCATTTTTCAGTGTGGCAAGCATAGAATGATATCGTCGCAAGATATTGAATTTTACGACTATAGTCAGTAACAAAAATGAACTGAATAGTCTGCGGTACTAGAGCAGCACAAGGATTCACCGTACCGAATTGGACAGTGCGTTGCAATCGGAAACTCAAGTAGCAACAGTGGTCTGCGCTCCGTGGCGCAGGTTTATATAGACCGAGCAGTGAAGCATGGATGGCGAAGCGAAGAAATCCTTCGACGCAGTTAGAGGTGTTTATGGATGAGAGAGAGGTGTAGAGACCACGGTGGACTGTCCGTGTCATGGGTGGATGAGACAGCGTGCAGCGAAAGAGAGAGAAAGAGAGAGACAGACAGACAGACAGAGAGATAAAGTATCAGGATGCCAGCTGAGTGCGTTTTTAGTGACGAGTATCAACTTGACACATACCTACCCGTAAGAGCTAATTTTCTTTTTTTTTTTTTTTACTTTTTGATCGTAGCATTATTGTAGATTTATTATGCTGCTGAGAGAAAAATAACTTTTGTAAAACTAACACTGATATATTTATAAGAGCTTTTTATCCAAATATGTGACAAGACTTGATTTGCTTTGTTCCTTAGTTTGATGTTATTTTGGCAGAGCCCTCGAAGAGTCCATGCGCAGCTCCAAGGATCCGTGGAGCATACTTTGGCTGTGCTGGTTTAATGTAATCAAAGGATTAAAGATCTATCTATTCTAAAGGCCAGAGATGTATTATTTGTACTAATTTAAAAATACTGCAGACGATATTTTTGCTTGCTATTTCCTTCTCTTTAGTACTCAACTTTATTTTTGTAATCCATTTATTCTGATATGAAAAATTTCAGCGTTTGCAACATTTTTCTCTCTTTAACATTATTCGCAATAACTACAGCGAAAGAATTTTGCGCGTAAATGGGAAAATTCAGATTACATCTTTGAAATATTCTTTACCGGGGTTACTATCTACGAAAATTCCTAATACACGGGACGACGATTATTCGGTGTATGACGCCTCTTCCCTGGTGTTACTTCACTGTGTCAAAAGAGCGCAGCACTCAGCGGTCAACTGCTTCCTTCAAGTCTCGAGCGGCAAGCGGTTGGTGCCATTATAAGGAACTTATTTGTGGGCCAAGTAAACTGTGGCATGTATTAAAATTTATGCTTTAAAATTATGGCAGGTATATTTAAAAACAATAATAGTGGGTTCTATACATTTTTATTAATCCTAACAGTGTGTTTATCACATTCTGTGAGTTCTGAACTAGGTGTGCGTCCAACTACGTTCAATTTGCCACAATACTGAAACACGTACATACATGTCACCTCAACATCAGAGAAACATGCCATATTTCCTTTGTGGTAAGATGCACGCACGTTAAAACATTTTTGTGCATTTATTTATGTACAAACGATGCCTAGATATTACGGAGCGTCCTAATTGTACCAACTCTCTTGTTAGATCTGGCAACTCAGAATCCGACGCTCCTAACGAATCTGTAGGCATATAAATTGCATCTAACGAAAATGTTGCAGCTGAAAGAGGGACACATACCTTATTTGAAAAGACATCACCTACACCAATTATGGAAACACTAGAGAAAAAAAGGGAAGAAAACTGCATCATTCTTAACAGACTAGGAAACCCCACAAATTTCCAAAATAGCGCAACAGAAGAAATCCTCCAACCACCAGACAAGGGAGGAAAGTAAAATCTACAGCTGAAGACAATGACTGTGTTGTGTGTAAAACAAACTATTACGAAAAAAAAAAAAAACAGATGTGAACTGGACTGGATTCAGTGCATTCACGGTAAGCAGTCGCATCATAAAACGTACACAGACGAAGTAGATATTAGGTGTGACGACTGTTCTGTAAAATAGCAAATATCAGCTGTTGAACGGTCGGTAACTGCAATACAAACATTTATTTTGTATTAGTTAACAATAAAACACATACTAAAATTGGAGATGTTATCAAATTTATTTTTCCAGCTTACAGTGACCTTCGGGGTGAGACGTTTGGTATTCTAATCTGTGAAAAAATTACTGCTAGATTTGAAAGATACTATTTTAACATATACATCTGTTTTGAGTTCGAAGAAACCTTGCCAAACGTATGTGATTAATTTCTTTCTGGGAATCTCAAAAGCCCCGTCATAATTTCATGTAGAAATAAAAAGTGTAGGATTATCCCACGAAGTACTACACTGTCGAGTCACATTAACGTAGCCACCTGTCAAAAGCCTGAATAACCATGTTTTACAAGACAGACAGCCGTAAGACGTGCAGGAGGAGAGTTAGTGAGTTTCTGAAAGCTACTGACAAGGATGTGGAGTCATACCGACTCCTGCGCCGTGGCCAGCTGCGCTAGGTTTCTCGGTTGAGAATCCATGGTGCGAACAGCCTGATCGACGTGGTCCCACGGATTCTCGATTGGGTTCAAACCCGGAGAGTTAGGAGGCCACGAAAGCACGGAAAACTCATCCTGGTGCTCTACGAAACACGTACGTGTACTGCGAGCTGTGTTGTGCATTGTCCTGCTGGTAGATGCCACCGTGGTGAGGAAAAACAAACTGCTTGTAGAGGTGGACGTGGACCCAAGCATAGACGTATACTTTTGTTGATCCACTGCGCCTTCCAAAATGACGAGATCTTCCACGGAATCCCGCAGAAGCAAGACCCATACCATAACGTTCCTGGAGCCTTGCGGCCCTTGTTGCCGTGTGCTTTCTTCCAATCCGAAGCGGCATAAAAGTTACTCACCTGTCGCCACTCCCCGCATTACTACAACGACTGCACTGTTTTCATCGTCCCCACGACGTGCTTCATGTACCCTCCACTGCTAGTGCTGCCTCCTACCGTCTGTGAGTAGTTATTGCACCTTGACGTCGAGCATAGGCGGTGATCATATTCATGTGACGGGGCAGTTTATATCTTTCCTTTCAAATACTTTATGAAAATTTTTTCTAGCCTTAAATGTATCTCTTTTCTTCTGACGCTCTTATGATCTTTTTCTTGTTACAGATCACAAGGAATTGAGATTAATTCAATCCATACAAAAAAACAAGAGCATATATCTCGATTTTTTTTAACTAAGGTGGTTTATTCACCAAGATTTGAATAGACACAATCTCTAATGCGAACTAGTGCCGCATTTAATTTCATATTCCGGTTGTCTAAAATTTCTAAGTGGTGTTTTATGAAAAATTGTTTTGTTCCCTCTTGGGAGACTCATTTGAGTTCGCGAAGAATCTCCGTAATACTCTTGTATTGATCGAACCTACCCGTAGAAAATCTGGCAGCCCCTCTGCTTCGATGTTTTCCTTTAATCTGACCTAGCGGGGAAAATTTTTTGTGGTAAGTTCCTATGGGACCAAAACCCTGTCATCAGTCCCTAGGCTTACACACCATTTAATCTAACTTAAACTAACTTATGCTAAGGACAACATACACACCCATGCCTGAGGAACGACTCGAATTTCTGATGTGGGGACAAGCGAGAACCTGCTGGGGATCCTAAACACTCGAGTAATATTCGGGAATTGGTCGCCTTAGTGTTCTACACGCCGTCTCATTTACAGATGAAACACATTTTCCTAAAATTCTCGCACTAAACCGAAGTTGACCATTAGCCTTTCCTACTATCGACATTACCTGCTCGTTCAATTTCATGACGCTTTGCAACGTTACCCCTACATACTCAATAGATGTAGTTGTGTCAAGCAGCACGCTATTAATGCTGTAACATTACGGGATTGCTGTTCCTACTCACCTCAATTAACTTATATTTTCCTATATTTAGAGCTGCCATTCATCACACCAACTAGAAATTTTGTCTAAGTCATACTGCATGCTGCTATAGTCACTCGACGGTAACACCTTCCCTCACACCACAGCGTCATGAGGAAAGAGTCGCAGATTGTTGCTGCCCTCGTCCGTCAGGAAAACTCGTTCCCAGTACAAGTCTTTGCTATAGGACGCATTTATATAGAAAAATAGCTTACAATTACAGCTTTAATTTGTATACCATACAAATCAACTTATTCTACTGGAGTTCTTTTACAAATCAACGGTATTTACTTTTCGAATACCCCTCGTATTTGCACATGCATTCACAGTAATGCATGTGCTGCGAAACGTTTTTCGGACAAATAGTGAATAGTTTTTAGTAGTTAAGTAATACGTTACATATATGACGACACATCGCAGTTTTGTAGAGTGTGTAGCCATTGTTGTAGCTGTGTCCATTGTCGCTAAAATAGCTGTCGTCTTACAAAGAGAGAAATCTTCTATAGCCGAGGGAGGATATGTGCCCTACATCAGTTGAAAGAGAATACAATGAAACGTCGGTAACCGGATTCGCTGTAAGAATGCACCGTGAAATGTAAATTTCGGCTACAGCGGGGGATAAGGCGCGTACTTTGTGCCGGCATGGTCGCTATCGTCGCTTTGCCCCGGGATTTACCGTGGCCGGCCGCCAGCGGACGTCTCCGGTTATCTGAGTTGCGTGACTTCCGCGAAGCCGTCGCCATGGCAACGGGGAACTGATTACCCCGCACCGTCACACGACCCTCGGCCGCAAACGTCTGCTGCGTTTCTCTGAAACCTACACTTCCTCTGGCAGGCGCACGATTCACGTCAGAGCTGATAAAGTTACCTCTGCAGCCTTCTGGCAAAACAGAGCGAAGTAAAAAACACAAAACAGTGTTGCAGAAAAAACCAACCGTCAGCGGTGATGCTGAAAACTTTTATCAGGCGCTATGTAATAATCAGGTGCTTAGTTTCTTGCTGCGTTCTTATGCTAGTTGTTACATGTTATATGAATGCTTTTTAATAATTTTAGCTCCATTAGAGTCCACAGCCAAAATGAATTAGCTGAAAGAGTGTAATCGGCTGCATTGGCAGTCGTTGTCTGGATCACAATAGCCTCTCATTTTGTAGTCTTCACTCTTATATAGTTTTAGCTGTGAAATACAATGTGGCGATAAAAGTCATGGGGTAGGGATATGCACGTACACAGATGGAGTAGTATCACGTACAGAAGTGATAAAGGGCAGTGCATTCGCGGAGCTGTCTTTTTTACTCAGGTGATTGGCGTAAAAAGGTTTCCGAAGTGATTATCGCCCCACGACGCGAATTAACAGACTTTGAACTCGGAATGGTAGTTGGAGCTATACGCTTACGACATTCCGTTTGTTACGAAATTCAATATTCCGAGATCCATAGTGTCAAATGAGCCCTGCTGGCCCCGGTTTATGCGTTGGTTTAAACCTTGACCGTTACTCTGCTCAAAAATTGGTTCAAATGGCTCTAAGCACTATGGGACTTAACATCTGATGTCATCAGT
Organism: Schistocerca nitens; assembly: GCF_023898315.1. NCBI lineage: Eukaryota > Metazoa > Arthropoda > Insecta > Orthoptera > Acrididae > Schistocerca > Schistocerca nitens. Next base: position 350,417,590 of record NC_064617.1, read on the forward strand.
CCCCTACAACTTAGAACTACTTAAACCTAACTAACCTAAGAGCATCACACACATCCATGCCCGAGGCAGGATTCGAACCTGAGACCGTAGCAGCAGTGCGGTTCCGAGCTGAAGCACCTAAAACCGCCCGGCCACAGCGGCCGGCAATTAACAGACATTGTACGCAGAATGGTAGATGTAGTTAGAAGCTGTGTTTGGTATCCCGCGGTTATTGCGGTTATGCCGTGGTTATTCCCCTTTCTACGTGTAGTAGCAACGGTGTGTATCGACATTCGCACCTTGTACTATCTTTAGTATGGTGCTTATACAGGGTGTTTCAAAAATGACCGGTATATTTGAAACGGCAATAAAAACTAAACGAGCAGCGATAGAAATACACCGTTTGTTGCAATATACTTGGGACAACAGTACATTTTCAGGCGGACAAACTTTCGAAATTACTGTAGTTACAATTTTCAACAACAGATGGCGCTGCAAGTGATGTGAAAGATATAGAAGACAACGCAGTCTGTGGGTGCGCCATTCTGTACGTCGTCTTTGTGCTGTACGCGTGTGCTGTTCACAACGTGGTTCAAATGGTTCAAATGGCTCTGAGCACTATGGGACTCAACTGCTGAGGTCATTAGTCCCCTAGAACTTAGAACTACTTAAACCTAACTAACCTAAGGACATCACAAACATCCATGCCCGAGGCAGGATTCGAACCTGCGACCGTAGCGGTCTTGCGGTTCCAGACTGCAGCGCCCTTAACCGCACGGCCACTTCGGCCGGCTTCACAACGTGCAAGTGTGCTGTAGACAACATGGTTTATTCCTTAGAACAGAGGATTTTTCTGGTGTTGGAATTCCACCGCCTAGAACACAGTGTTGTTGCAACAAGACGACGTTTTCAACGGAGGTTTAATGTAACCAAAGGACCGAAAAGCGATACAATAAAGGATCTGTTTGAAAACTTTCAACGGACTGGGAACGTGACGGATGAACGTGCTGGAAAGGTAGGGCGACCGCGTACGGCAACCACAGAGGGCAACGCGCAGCTAGTGTAGCAGGTGATCCAACAGCGGCCTCGGGTTTCCGTTCGCCGTTCGCAGCTGCGGTCCAAATGACGCCAACGTCCACGTATCGTCTCATGCGCCAGAGTTTACACCTCTATCCATACAAAATTCAAACGCGGCAACCCCTCAGCGCCGCTACCATTGCTGCACGAGAGACATTCGCTAACGATATAATGCACAGGATTGATGACGGCGATATGCATGTGGGCAGCGTTTGGTTTACTGACGAAGCTTATTTTTACCTGGACGGCTTCGTCAATAAACAGAACTGGCGCATATGGGGAACCGAAAAGCCTCATGTTGCAGTCCCATCGTCCCTGCACCCTCAAAAAGTACTGGTCTGGGCCGCCATTTCTTCCAAAGGAATCATTGGCCCATTTTTCAGATTCGAAACGATTACTGCATCACGCTATCTGGACATTCTTCGTGAATTTGTGGCGGTGCAAACTGCCTTAGACGACACTGCGAACACCTCGTGGTTTATGCAAGATGGTGCCCGGCCACATCGCACGGCCGACGTCTTTAATTTCCTGAATGAATATTTCGATGATCGTGTGATTGCTTTGGGCTATCCGAAACATACAGGAGGCGGCGTGGATTGGCCTCCCTATTCGCCAGACATGAACCCCTGTGACTTCTTTCTGTGGGGACACTTGAAAGACCAGGTGTACCGCCAGAATCCAGAAACAATTGAACAGCTGAAGCAGTACATCTCATCTGCATGTGAAGCCATTCCGCCAGACACGTTGTCAAAGGTTTCGGGTAATTTCATTCAGAGACTACGCCATATTATTGCTACGCATGGTGGATATGTGGAAAATATCGTACTATAGAGTTTCCCAGACCGCAGCGCCATCTGTTGTTGCAAATTGTAACTACTGTAATTTCGAAAGTTTGTCTGCCTGAAAATGTACTGTTGTCCCAAGCATATTGCAACAAACGGTGTATTTCTATCGCTGCTCGTTTAGTTTTTATTGCCGTTTCAAATATACCGGTCATTTTTGAAACACCCTGTAGTTTCCGGCTAGCCGGTGTGCGGCACTCTGTCGGTTGGTGTGGATCAGCCAAGAAATCTCCGCGCGGCGCAGTGCGCCGGGCCCATTAGCGGTCTCTACACATTGTCGGAGTGTGTGGGAGCTGTTCCGATTGCTACGAGTTTCGTGGCTCACCCACCCAGGACATCAAAGTTGAGTGGTGATTTAATTACCGAAGCCAGTCTGTTGACATTGTGCCGTTGATTTTCATGGTTGGCTGTTGGGGGTATTCCCGTGAGCACCAGCGAGTGTTCCAATTGGCGAAAGTTTGGCCACCATCCGGTGGAATTTAACTGTATTTTGGTTCTTTGGAGTCCAAGTGCATCGGCGGAATTTTCTGCCTTGTGGCCGTTAGGGTTCCAGTTGCCTGCCCTGGCCGCTGACGTAAAATTCAGTCTGTGTCCTTTCCTCACCGTGTTGTCGCAGTCCAACACGTGTGTGTAGTTTTGACAGCTTATGCATACTTGGTTCTGGGCGGCTACGACTTTTACGTTTTGGCTTTGGAGTTCCTTGTGTACTGTTCGGGTGGAAGGCAACTCGCCGGCCGTTGTGTCTTGGCTGGGTTGCCAGCGGATCGGATATGGTTGGGCCGACGACCAGTCTCCCCTAAGCGAACGTTAATATTTCAAGTGCACACCGACCCCCCGGAAACTTCTGAGCGCCGCCGGCTCTACTGACTTTTCTTATTGGTGTTTGTGTATTTTAATGGCACATAGCCTATGGTTTGAATTTGCTTTTTGTTGGGTTTTAAATAATGAGCCTTCAGCCGTTTTAAAATTGAAAATTCCTTACTTTTCAAGTCTTAGATTGTTTGAGCCTTCAGCCTCATTTGAAATATTATTTAACGATAAAACCTTGCGCTTCCTGCCTTTTGAAAATTTATTGTAGTTGTGTTTTAAATCATGGGCCTTCAGCCGTTTTAAAAATTAAAGAGGTTGTGCTCTTAAGCAATAAGATTGTGGGACACACTCAGTCGATGGCTAACCTCGGAAATTTGCGCTGTAATGTTTGGGCAACTAAATAAAGTTCTATGTGTTCGAGTGTAACAGACAGTCGCTCATATTTGGCCCTTTTTCACAATTCCAACTACTTGTTCTGTCCTGTGTATTTAACCAAGCGTCTCATCAAGATTGTGCCGAGAATACAAAATACTAGGGATTACCTCTCACCACGTACAACTCATTGGCGGCGGTCTTCACTTAACGACCGTTAGGACAGTGCGGCCAAGTTTGGCTTTATTGGGCTATAGCAGCAGTCGACCGACGCGAGTGGCTTTGCTAACAACACCAAATCTCCTGCAGGGTCTCCCCTGGACTCGTGACCAGTTGGACCCTAAACACTGGATAACCGTGGTCGGATCAGGTATCTCCCGATTTCAGCTAGTACGAGGTGGGGTTCGAGAGTGGCGCATACCATAGGAAGCCGTGGACCAAAGTTGTTAGCAAGGCACTTTGCAAACTAGTGGTGGCTCCATCATGGTATGGGCTGTGTGTACATGGAATGGAATGGGTCCTTGATCTCTTCGGTATTTTGGAGACAAGTTTCAGCCGTTCATGTTCCGAAACAACGATACAATTTTTATCGACGACAATGAGCCATGTCACTGGGCCGCAATTGTTCTCGGCTGGTTTGAAGAACATTCTGGAGATTTGGAGCGAATGATTTGGCCACCTAAATCGCCCGACATGAATCCCATCTATGGGACGTAATCGAGATGTCATTTGGTGCACGAAATTCTGCACTGGCAACTCTTTCGAAAGTATGGACGGCTGTAGAGGCAGTATGGACGGCTGTAGAGGCAGTATGGACGGCTGTAGAGGCAGTATGGCTCAATATTTCTCCAGGGGACTTCCAGTGACTTGTTGAGTCCATGCCACGTCGCCGAGAAAATGGAGATCCGACACGATGTTACGAGGTATCCCATTGCTTTTGTCACCTCCGTGTGCGTAACAGATGTAACATCGTCAGAATTTGATGATGGTAACAAACTGACTACCTATTTTCAAGAGTTTATCGAGCGAAGGTTCTGTAAACAATCTCTTTTGTGCGTGAGTTACAATTTCTCAGGAACATTCGACTAAATATGTTTAGCAACTAGGTTCTCGATGACTAGATTTGTGTGTTTATCCCATCTTAAACTGCTCCAGACAGAAGCTTTTAGGCACCAGAAGACTATGGCTGTGTCCAGAGACTAATCATCAATCGCTTAGTCAAACGGTATTGGAGCTTTTTGTCCATTACCACTTTCGTGGTCAAAACTTATTTTGCACTTCCTTTTTGCCAGCGTCATTGCCCCCGTAGGCGTATGTTTCATATACTTCACAGATACATGTATTTCACATGGATTTTTACACACATCCTCAGTACCTCTAGCGAATTTTGCACTCAGCTTTCATATTAATTCTCAGGAAACTTGCAGTTCAGCCAGAAACTGATTGTTGTTACGAGAAAGAGGACTGTCGGCGGAAAGTCTTTAAATCTTCGTTGTTTTACTCTGTGGACTCTAGAGAGGATGCTAAGTGTATATGTGGTATTAAGCTGTGTGGCGTGATATTTAACCCCGAAACACGCTCGAAAAAGTATTGGTACGGTGCGGCTTTCATTCTCTCGATGTGGTCGATGCCGTCAACAACACAAATAACAGACATATGAGGATTCATGTTTAAAGTATTCCCAGTCAACTAATTGGAGGAAAGAAATACTCCCACCGCTAGCGGTAGAAGGCGTATCTTACTCCCTCTGTATTTTTGTACAAACAATGAGTCATTTATATAGCAAACGCAGTTGAAATTGCTCCAGGCGTTCCGTAGCTACCTTTTTAAGTTACCGTACACTCTTTCACGCCAAACCCTTTGTCGTAGTATTGTCTTTCTGTCACAGTAATTCTTTTCCAGACAGCAAGTGAAATGAGTGCCAGTTTTGGTAGAAATTGCTTCAGGCGTCACAGGGATACGCTGATGTGTCACTGTCTTTTTAGCCTCCCTCCCCCCTTACCCATAACTATGCGGACGGAGCGTCAACGTGTCTATCAGCAATCATTCTAGTTACCCCGAAAACCATGGATTTCAAACATTTTTACACGTTACATCCTCTCATCCCAGTCCCCACACCTCGGGGTCGTTATTTATATTTTCCCTATAATACTGTTTATACACATAATTAAACATGTACATGCCACGTGCATGCAAAATCCGATTGAAATATCTGAGTTAAGCTACTACGTCAGTCCATTATCAGCCGTTTCAAAATGTTCAAAATGTGTGTGAAATCCTATGGGACTTAACTGCTAAGGTCACCAGTCCCTTACACACTACTTAACCTAAATTATCCTAAGGACAAACACATACACCCATGCCCGAGGGAGGACTCGAACCTCCGCCGGGACCAGCCGCACCGTGCATGACTGCAGCGCCTAAGACCGCTCGGCTAATCCCGCGTGGCATCAGCCGTATCCCTGCGGGTGGCACGTTGTTCTTACAAGAGAAAGCTTCTTGGGCGTGCGCGCAACTCAGCCTTGTTTCATCGTAATTGAATGAATGGTACATGAGTGCATACATGACGAACAATAAAATATTCACTTTTACGTATTAGATGCATTTGAAAAATAAAAGGCTAAAAACTATATTTCCTTATGGTCGATAAATTACTTCCACTATCAAAAGAAATTTAAGATGACCGATTATGAAAATTGTTGATGTGGCACGCATGTAACCCACGAACCATATTTTCAGGTGAACACAGGACTTTTTTAAATTAATTTTTTATGAAGTGATTTTATCAGGTAGGCGAAACATTTCACATCTATTTTTGTGGCAAAGAAAAACATGAAATGTAGCACACAAAATTTGAACATAAATTTTCAAGACTTTCTCACATACCGTATACCGATATTTTCTACATTCTACCAATTTTTTGGGGCATATCCATTTCCCTAAATTTCCCTAATACAAAAATTAAATAAGAGCTCGTATTGAGGCTTTCAGACAGTCGTTTTTCCCTAGCGCCATCCGCGAGTGGAACCGAAGGGAGAGGAAATATGTCTTTGGCGCGAATTGTGCCCTCCGCCACACACCGCTTGGTGGCTAACGGAGTATATATGTAGATGTTTATAGATGTAGAATGGTAATTTAATACGATTTTCTAGAATCATGCGCACTGCTATCGCATTTGATTGCTCACGGCCTTCTAAATACCCACCCCATGGTCCGCAATATTTTTCTCCACATTCCGAAATCATCTAGCTATATGGTAGCAGCAGACAGATACGGGGTACAGACATCCCTAAGCTCAAAGCTGCGTATTAATTTACTGAGACATGATGAGCCCACGAACATGAGAGGGTTAAGGGGCATTACACTACATTTTGTTACGTTTGCAGCTGACTCCGCTTTCAATTTTTCCACCTGACTGCTCCTTTCCCGCTGGCACTGTTTCCTTCACTCTTTCCCTAGCACTGTTCTGTCACTGCCAGCTGTGTGCCACTACGACTGTGTCCCTCTCTTTCCGTCACACGTCTGTTGTCTCCTTCGCTCTTTCTATACCACAACCACTGTCTACTGTCGTGCAGTATTTATTAACTCTCCGTCTCTTTCACACTGTCACTGTCTCCTATTAGCATAAAAAAGCGTGATTATATTCGCATTCCAAAATTGTTACGAAAATTTTAAAGGTGCTGAAGAAGTTAGAATGAGTGAGGTGTTACCTCACCTTTTAGTCGGAGTCTTTTAAACAAGAAAGTATTCGCCTTTTTTGGTAATCTGATAGGAGCATTTTTCTCCTGGTTCCCTTCTTTTCTCTGCGACAGCAGAGTATATAAATATTATAAAATATAACGCAAAACTAATTTTACCCCTCAGACAGTAATTCACCTGACAAAAATTTTGCATGTGTTTCAGTACTACAACACGAGGTTCGCAGAACCTTTCTCATGATAACGGAGACACTCTCACAGCTCATGTTCCCCGTGCTACGTCACTTTACAAGTTACGTTTTTCGCTCACGCCAGATTTTATGTGTGTATTTTAAATGTTCAAGTTGGATATCTTTAACCATTGTATCGCGGCAACAGATAAAGATATCTAGAACATTTTCAACGCCGTTCAGATCCGGCTTTCAGGAATATATCTTAAAAAATTCAGCCACTGACGGTGCATAACTGTCTTGGAATCCGCAGTTGGGTTTTGGTACGAAAAAATACAAAACAAAAATCCTTCTTTTGGGCTTTTCCAAGGAATCGCCAATGAACTAATGGTGCGCCATAAACGCCTTAAGGCCCACCGAACACGATATCAAACACAAAAAGAGACAACCGATTTGCTCCATTTGCCTAAGCAGCGTGAAGTGCGTATCATTCAAAGTTTGACCCTGTACTGTAGGATAGTAACACTGAGACAGTCCTTGTACAGGGCATACAAATGGTCCCTAACCCAATTGCTATCGACAATACTTGATCCTACCTTTCTATAACGAATAAAAACCGAGATAAGATATCTGGAAAACTCCCACTTTTATCCGCGGCGTTTTGGAATATACGCAAGCATAAGCTTCTGCATCGTACTAATTGTATACAACGTAACAGGAACAGTAATTGTGATCATACAAGAAGATCGTGACTGAAGAATAAAAGCGCTTAGGGCCAACAACGTGTTGCCATTGAACATGTAACATAATTGAAAAATGAACTGTGTATATCAGTTTTGTGTAGCTAACAAATGAAAAGCAAGTCGGTTCAATTTTCTACAGGTCTTTACAATAAAAAAACGAATACTAACGCCTACACAAAGTTGTATCGTAGTTACATAAAACAATGAGTATGTTATTACAAAAATGATTGTGCAATAATTATGTACAATACAGAATGATCGTGACAATTAATAAATATAATTCAGAAAATCTTGTCATTGAACATGTAAAAGGTTGGAATAACTAAACTACTTGGTTTCAGTCGCAAATTCACAAAATTAATATCTGTGTTAAACTTGCTTCAATTACGTATAATAAAAGAGGAAATTTCAGTATTTGCAGAGATTTATATCGTCATTAAGTAGATAAACCAGTAAGTGAATGATTAAACAAATTATTGAGAAACACTAACATTAACTGACGGTCATATCACCATTGTACAAATGAATTACTTTCATATCTGTCGAATGGCGATGCAGATTGATGAAACACTGACATCTGTTTCATTTTGTTGTGAATAATGGTTTTGTTAATCTTTTTTAGTGTCTATTTTTGAAATTGTTTTGAATGACTGTGTAGAGTCCTTTTTACATTTTAATTCCATTCTTGTATTCAAGGGTTTTGTCTCTGCTTGTAATAATTACGACTACACACTCGATTTATCTCACTCGGCAGAGACTAAGAAGTGCCGCTATATTTACTTGTTCACCTCTGTCATGGAGCGACGCTGTCTGGGCAGTCCAGTCGGCACACCACGTATGCAGTGTCGCCATGAATCCGCCTGGTCGTCAGCACAGTGTTTGTGATCGTTGATTCTAGCTTCTGTCCCTAACGTTACATATGACAGCCGAGCCATTTATATAATTATATGCGCACAACTTAGAAATCATTGTAAGACTGGGCGTGTGAACTGCCTATTTTATTCATTATGATACAATAGCTTCTAGTTTCTTGTGTTTAATTGCAAGCAACCTGATGATTGGTGTTTTTCATTAATCATTACTGCCACACTCTAAATTCTGTATAAACTGTACCTGCTGCAAAGATTATAGCAAATTCTCGGGCACAGAGGGCAACTAACTGACCGCCAACTTTGCAACCTAATGACAGAATACGCTAACGATAACTATAAGATACGTATTGCATCAGAGTTTTGCGATACGTAACTGTCATATTCTGTAATTTCAATAAAGCTCCAGTCTCTGCCCTAAGTGTTTTATATTTTTTTAATCATTATGCTTTTCACCATTCAGCCATTTTCAAATGAACAAAATCCTGTTGATGCAAAGTATCGCAACAAAGTTAATCACATGAAGCACAAATTCTCTGATATTTCATGTGATTAACGTCGACGCGATACTTTGTATCAATAGGATTTTGTTCCTTTTAAAATATTTTAACTCTGAAGGATTAAAAAAATTAAGGTTCTTTCGAAAACAATTACCTCATATTTATTGATAAGAACATACTACAAACCTGGGATGGATTGCAAAATACTCACAAAATCTTAAAGTTATACCTATGCCGTTGCAAAGGCTCTATGTGTAAGCCAGCAGCAGCATGAACAACGTCCAGACGATAGGTAAATTAGTTTCAAACTTTACATAATGTATCTGGTTTTACAGAAATTGTGGCCGCTGTTATTCTGTTCTTCACTTCCTCTTTATCACGAGATAAAGGGGAGATGAGCACACTTCACATTTCCTCAGAAGAAAAAATCGCATGGGGCCATGAGTGGTGATCCTGGAGGTCTAGAATAGAGGGCAGTGTCTCTGAGTCCCACCGTGCGCCTATCCAGGGTTGAGGCAGAATGTCACTGAGCGACCCACATACGCTGTTGTGCCAGTGTGGCGAAGTTCCATCCTACTGGACAATGAAGTCATCAGAGTCCTCCTGAAGTTGTGGAAAAAGCCAGTTCTGCAACATTTGAAGACAGCTCAACGCTGGCTGGGGCGCACGGGACTTCGGGACACTTCCCTGCATTCTTGGCCTCCAAGATCGCCAGACATGACCAAGCGATTTTTTCTTTGTAGGGATGTGTGAAAGTGTCTTCATCGCCAGTTTACCTCGTAACATAGAAGAAGTGAAGAAGAGAATAACAGCCGCCAGATCTTCCGTAAAAGCAGATGCACTGTGCAAAGTTTATGACGAATTTAGCTATCATCTAGACGTTGTTCGTACTACTGTTGGTGGACGCATAGAGCATTTTTAAAAGCATAGCTACACCTTTAAGATTTAGTTCATATTTTACAATTCATCCCATGATTATACTATGTTTTTTATGAACATACATTGCGATTTGAAATCAGGTCATTCTTTTTGAAACGCTCTGTATAATAAATACTTAATCTCAAGATGAGTTTTATTATTAGAATTGTAAGGGATAATGATACTAGGCTAGTTGCAGGAAAAAACTGGTATCTTCCGCTAGACGTTGTCAACGTTTTGTCGTGCTACTGAAAGGACGACGAATGTTGTCGCTGGTAATTTGTTCACTTTTCGATAGCCCACGAACGACTCATCGCGCACGCACAAATAGTTACAATTTATGAGATGGCTCAGTGTGAAGCATTGATGATATATCCCAGCTCTGTCAACAACAAACTTTGTTCCGAAAGTTACGGTAATACGAGATAAAAGAGATTTACGTACGACATTGATATCTGAGTGGTCATAACTTATTTGAGAAAGGGCTAAACACGTCTACGACTTTGGAATAAAGGCAAAAAAAAAAAACAAAGCAAACAAAATTGATAAGCATCACAGTTCATTAGGAGTGTAAAGCAACCGTACGAAAGTTCTGAACACAAATCAATGTAATACGAAAACAAGATGTTTAAGAAAAACTCTCTGCACTCTGCATCTCTTCTTTCTGCGTTAGCTACTTACGTTTCAAACTGCGGCGCAACGTATAAAGAAACTTCAGACTCACAGAAAGTTAAACGGTTAGCCGTATGTCGAGCAAAGTTTTTTTTGCTCGTTTTTCGAAGTTCTCTTTCCACCTTCGTTTCAATAGTACCCATACTTGTATGTGCTTCTGAAATTATGAATAAAAAAATAAAAAACAACCTAGAAATACGTAGTCCCAGTGCAATAGATCTGAAAAGTATTCTGGATCAACTATAGCTAAGATTAATATACGATATTCTCAAAGAAAAAAATCACCATGCCCGTGTCAGGGTACCATATTAAGGTAATTAGCCAAAATTATCCGAATAGAAATGTGAGTGTACAGTTCTTAAATTATCTACAATAGAAATTGAAAGACAGTAGTCGTAGAGTTGAAAAAGATTATTAGTAAGTCGGAAAGATTCATCTAACATTCCGTGTAAAACAAAATCGTTAGAGACTTAGCACAGGAAGCTATTTTAAACAAAAAATATTCTTAAAGCAACCAAATTTAATTGTTTACACTACCTGACAAAGAAACTGAAGCACATAGAAGACATGGTCGGATGTCAATGTAACTTCATACAGGTACACATCAGTATGTATATGATTAGAGTTTCGGTTCCCTATAATAGGTAGAGCGGCCAACAGAATGCATTGTTATTGTTCGTGATTAGTTAGTCCAGTCAATGAAGGCCAAAAAATACAATATTTCAGTGCCTGCGTTATTCCTAATTAAGATGCAGAGAGTTGCTCTGGACATGAAAACATGTCCAAAGAAACTTTGCATCGTAATTTGGAATAAAACAGGTACTGAAATATCGTATTTATCCGTCGATATTGGCCAAGCGACTTTCAAGTAACATATCTCACTTGCACGGGAATATATACGATCGTCGTACGAGTACAGGTTGTAGACGCATGGTCTATAAACAGAAGTACACGGATAGCAAAATAGTGAGGTGGACGCTCGCGATAAGCGCAAAATCAGGGTTCAAGTCCCGGTCCGGCACAAATTTTCATTGCCGTCATTCCATTCTACTGATGATGGTTGTCCATATTCGCAATTGCGATCACATTTAATATAAGGCCAAAGAAAGGTCGAAAAGGGGAAAAAATCGTGTAGTTGAAAGTTTTTCTCAGTCCTAGGGGGAAGAATCATGAACAACATACTAAAAATCTAAAATTTCTCAACCTGAGGGGTGTGACCGTAGGAGTCGGGGGGACGGGGGGCGTTTTAAACGTTACATTCTTAGGTTATTCTTGAATAACTCGAAAACTGCGGCTTCTAGCGAAAATCTTTCCTAGTTCAACATTAACTACACTACATTTCTCGCAAAAGATCCTATTCAGTTTTTTTTCTCTAGGACTGACAGATTCCGAGTTGGAGGGGATGAAAAAATCACAGATTATTAAAACTAATGTTTTAATGGGCTACAATCACTTTTTGCTGCTGAATGAAGTGAGTCGAGAACAAATATTAAACGTGCATAGTACGTCTAATTGCAATAGAGCCACACTAAAGAATAAATTGTGTTCCGTTTCTGTAACTGGGTGGAAGGGGGCGACGGGGTGGGGTTGGCGGTGGAAGGTAGAGACCCAAGGGAAGGTAGGTCTCCATTTTATGGTCATGTATTTCCCTCCTTCATAGGTCTGAAAACTGAAGAGCGGGCAGTTCATTCCCGTCTGTGCCCAACCCACTACGTCACAAGAAGCAACCACGAGGTCTTTTGCAGAGTTACCGACCCTCTACAGCGCGCCTTAAGAATTACTAGCGACGCTGCTCGCTTTTCATTTTGCACAGAGACTATAACTCTCCTACATGTCCTGTCCAGTTCCCTTATGTGATCAGACAAAATAACTTCACTGAGCTCATATGTATGTAGTGGAGTTACTTTCAGTTTATTAAATGAAAATACCGTAGCACCCGCGTGGTTCCGGACTAACGCGCCTAGAATCGCTCGGCAAGCTTGTGCAGTCTACCAGTAACATAATTCACCACCAAGTGACTACAACACAGTAACACAACTTTAAAATAAGCTGTCAACGCTAGACAGCAGCAAGGTACCACATTTACCCATCCAATCCTTTTACCGTCAACATTACAAAAGCCACTGACAACATCACAAATTAAACATTTCTCAGACATTGTTTATAGGAGCAAGTTTAACATAAAAGCTCTCATCACATAACAACTGGAAGTAAGTACCTATTTAATAAACTGAAAACCACTCCACTACAAAAATGAATTCAGTGGAGTTATTTTTTCTTTTTTTTTTTTTTTTTTGCTCACGTAACAGAACAGGACATGTAATGCTGTGGAGGTAAAGGCTGTCCGTAAATTGAAAAGTGAGCAGCACTCGTGTTGAGAAACTTGTCTTACCCAACGGAACACGTTAGCTGCTTACAGAATGGGTAATAATCAGTTAACTAGATTCCGTCGATATGCATCTCTTGCGTTAATATTACTGGTAAATCTTATCTGTATTACATGTAGCGTTAAAGCACTTTGTGGAAAATAAGCATCCCTGGGGTGCCCGCACACTGATTCATAATGCAAGCTGCGGAACGGTCAGTGTAACTTTGTGAAATACCCTGTAATGGCTTCTTGTGACATAATAGGGTAAAGAGAGAGAGAAAGGACTCACCTGCCCGCTCTTCAGCTGGGAGGGCTCTGAAGGAGGGAATTGCATGACCACAATTCAGCGACCTACCATCCTCCGCGTGCATTGACGTCTGTGGTGATCACCACACCACTAAGAACCATGTCCCGCCGTTTGTAATGTCCACGGGAACATCGAGATCGCAGTGACTTCAATGCTATTATTGTCTTTGAATAACAGTGTAATTGCACATTTCCTTCAGTTACCCTCTTTACTGTACCGTAGCAGTTCTTACTGTGGTCCAAGTTACATCGAGCTATATTATTTGGCAGTGACACGACATAAGAATGTTATTTCGTCCGTACGTTTTGCACACTGGTGGATTTCTCAGTGCCAGTATCCAGCACGTCATGGAGCAGTTGCACACAGTTGTGGGAGAGAGCGGGACGACTTCATGACACCCTCCCCAGCCGAATCAGTGCATGCGTCGAGGCCGTTGGAAGGGGGGGGGGGGTGGCAGGGAAGGGGGGTTACAAAACCCTATACCAATAAGTGGGCCCATTCTGCTAAGTTCTCATTAAATTCGATTCGATTCGATTGTGTAATCGTCGAAGTTGCTTCACATACCCTCTTGAACAGTGAAGTTTTATTTCGTTTCCCCCTCCCGAGCTTGGTGCTTCACTTTTCTTGCCGGGCAGTGTGTTTTACTTGTTCCAATCTACACTGTCTCTCCTATTTCTGAAATTTAATTTTTAATTTGTTGTTGGAAAAATAATCTTTAAACTTAACCAAAATAAATATTACTATTATTTCTTATCAGTGAGATTAATACTAAAAATGAAAATAATGTCTTTCCATTATAGAGAGACTATTTTTTTCTTACTTGGCACGCTATATACGTATTTTGGAGAGATTTATCAAGAAGTATAATCATGAATGAATGATTTTTAATCTTACTAAATAAGTTGAAAATACTACAAACTCAGATGTTACTAACCCGATTTCCTTGTGTAAATGCTTTCAAAGTGAGAAACACGTTCGAATTCTCCAAGCAAGATTCTATGTTCCTAGGTAAGTTCAGGCCGAGGCCGAACTGTGCTATTTTTAATCATCCAACTGAAAAGAGTAATTTGTAAAAAAGTGATATTCTAGTACGCTGCAGTGCTGGAAGAGGAAATGTATGAATTACTTAACTCCAACTTGAGCCTCTTTCACGCAGTTGAAATAATTTCAAATGTACCGCGTAATAACGGCCGCTGCAGCTAGCCAGCGGTGCTCCCCCTGTTCTTGCAAATGGAACTAAATTCTGAAAATAGCCGGATTATTTGACATGAAATGATACCAATGTACATTAGACAATTTCAAGATGTATTTTAATACATATCTTGAAATATTTGTAACTTTTAAACACCTTTTTTTACGGCAACTTTGCTTAGAATGCGTTCGACTGATCACAGAGGCAGCTACTAACAGAGGCAGCAAACTTTCTTAATGAAGCCCTTAAAAATATGAATGGCGTGAAGGTCGCAGATAATAATAACTAATTGTTCTTTCTGCCATTAATGTAAAATGCTTTATTCTTTGGTACATCGTATAGTGATGATCATTATTATTTTTTTTTACAAAAGAGTCCCTCGTTTTATAAACGTCACATAATTCGCATCACACATAATGCACTGTACGTCATACACACATCATAATTATTACTTATTATACAGTTTCGCTCGTCCTGTCGGATGGGGAAGCTACAAATCGTGTCAAAAGCTTGTCAACAGATCAATGTTCATCATAGCAATCTCAGCCACGATGACCGACGAGGTGCCGCAGTGGTTAGCACACTGGATTCGCATTCGGGAGGACGACGGTTCAATCCCGTCTCCGGCCATCCTGATTTAGGTTTTCCGTGATTTCCTTAAATCGCTTCAGGCAAATGCCGGGATGGTTCCTTTGAAAGGGCACGGCCGATTTCCTTCCCCATCCTTCCCTCACCCGAGCTTGCGCTCCGTCTCTAATGACCTCGTTGTCGACGGGACGTTAAACACTAATCTCCTCCTCCTCCTCAGCCACGATGAATCCGGTGATGTAAAATTATTTACATGCATTCTCCACAAGCCACCTTACGTTGTGTAGCGGAAAGTACTTCTGGTACCTTCGCTGTTCCATTCGCGAATGATGCGTGGCAAGAATGACCGCCGGTACTCTAACAAAATAAGCTTCAGTTTCTCTGATTTTCCTGTCGCGCTCCCTTCATGTTATGTGTATAAGAGGATGTGATATGTAGCCCTACTTGTCACGCAACGTATGCTCTTGAAATTACCACACCGGCACCCACGGCGCCTCTTTTCCAGCTTGAGCCACTGGAGCTGAATGTCCCTATCCGTGAGGCTCTCGCTCTTTCTGAACTACCCTTGAAGAACCACGCTGGGCACACTGAACATACGGCACTTCTTTGAAACTTCTACAGCTGCTCTATTAGTTATTATCTGTAAGGGTCTCACTCCAACGGGGAATATTCAATAATTGGTCGAACGAGGATACTGAGTGATATCTCTTCTTGGATTGATTACATTTCTTTGAGGTTTTCCCAATGGGTCTCAAGTTTAACTTCAAATTCCCTACAACTGATGCGTTGCGGCAGTTACATTTTAGACAACTTTGGACAGTTATTTCTGAATATTTTATGGTCAGTACTGATTCCAGAAATCGAACAGTAATGGTGCTTTGACGTGTACTATGTTGACGTACTATGTACTATGTAGACCGCTCTGATTTAGCTCAGATACCCTATATTGTATAATTCTACGAGGTGCGGCTAGAAAAAAAGCGGACTGATGCTGGAAAAAACATTTATTTACAATTATTTACAATTTCATGTTATCTCCTTCAATGTACTCTCCTCCTCGGTCTCTACACCGCTCCATACGAATTTTCCACTGTTCATAGCAATGCTGCAGATCATTTTCGGTAAGTCCATACATTACTTCCGTCGCTTTTTCTTTTACTGCTTCAACAGTCTCAAATCTAGTTCCTTTCAAAGCTGACTTGACTTTAGGGAAAAGAAAAAAGTCACAGGGGGCCAAATCAGGTGAGTAGGGTGGGATGATCTAAGATGGGAATGTTGTGCTTTGCCAAAAACGTCTTCACTGACAACGCACTGTGAGCTGGGGCATTGTCTTGGTGAAGGATCCATGACTTTTTTCTCCACAAATCGTTCCGTTTTCTCCGTACTCGCTCACGTAGGGTAGCCAGGACGCTAATGTAGTAATGCTGATTCACTGTTTGTCCCTCTGGTACCCAATCAATGTGCACAATCCCTTTGATGTCAAAAAAAAAACAATCATCATTGCCTTGAATTTCGATTTTGACATTCGTGCTTTTTTTTGTCGTGGAGAACCAGGAGTTTTCCAATGCATCGATTGGCGTTTAGTTTCGGGATCGTAAGTAAAAAACCACGATTCATCGCAAGTAATAACGTTTTGTAAGAAGGTGGGATCACTTTCAATGTTTTCCAGGATGTCAGAACAAATCATTCTTCGGCGTTCCTTCTGTTCAATTGTGAGACACTTTGGAACCATTTTTGAACACACTTTGTTCATGTTGAAACTTTCATGAAGAATCTGCCTAACACTTTCCTTGTCAACTCCTGTTAACTCAGACACAGCTCTGATTGTTAAACGGCGATCTTGTCGAACAAGTTTACCGATTTTTTCAATGTTTGCATCAGTTTTTGCTGACAATGGTCTGCCAGTGCGAGTGTCATCACTGGTGTCTTCGCGGCCATCTTTAAATCGTTTAAACCACTCAAACACTTGTGTTCGCGATAAACAATCATCGCCGTACACTTGTTGTAACATTACAAACGTTTCACTTGCAGATTTTCCTAGTTTGAAACAAAATTTGATGTTAACACGCTGTTCTTTCTGTACACTCAACATTTTCCGACGCACAGACAAAATGTCAACTACTTAAAACAGACGCCACGGGCAGACTGAGTGCAGGAGGCAGATGAAACTCGAGCAGTAGGCGGAGCGAGAGTCACGTGACAGGCCACGCGACTTTCAGCCTTATTGCATTCGTTTTATTGTTTCACCAGTACTAGTCCGGTTTTTTTCTAGCCACACCTCGTATTCATCCTCGCATACCTCTTGAATCCATTAGCCATTTTAATCTACTTACTGTACTTAAGTCTAGATTTTCATCTACCGTTTTGATTAATATCCCCCCCCTCCCCGCCTTCGCCCCCCCCGCCCCCCCCCCCACACACACACAAACGCACACAGATAATATTCCCTCCATTAGCAAATTATTCCTTGATGCCTCAGAAAGTGCTCACCAGAGACAAGGGTATCGTCGGGAGTGCCCCATGTAAGAGTGATACAACCTCTCTTATTGTCTGAGTTCATAAATAGTTTGACGGACAGGGTGACCAGAAACGTGCGGCTGCTTGCTGATGATACCGTCGTTGATGACTGTGGGTGGACACAAGATGACTTACATAAAATGTGTAGTTAGTGTTGCTCTAAATGTTGAAAAATGTAAGTTCTTCTTGTCTCCGTTTTTACAGATACCGCTCTCTTGATATTTCCTCTCCATCCACAGTCTGTCTCCCCGCCCCCACAGTCTGACTCAAAAGTTTACAAGTCAGTATCACCATTTTAGGGGAGCCATGTTCTCACAATTCTATCATAATCTCGCCCGGTCCACATTCCATTTCTTGCCTTTTTCAGCAACTTGTTTATTTCTTCCTCTAGTATAACTTCTTTATTACTTAATTTGCTTCTTTTACTGTACACTTCTGCCACTTCGTTTCTTATTTTTTCTACCAGAAGTTCTTCCAAGTGCTTTTCCCACTGCCCAGTAGATACATGGACGTATTCGGGTTAGGGATTGCTGGGAATTTTCATGTTCCTTATCATCTACCATGTCTTCACCGATCTATATCCAAGCGAAGCTCTCTTTCCACACATTCTTTCCCATACCATATCCTTATACTTTCTTGTTAATTTCATAGCCTCTTTTTATATACTTTAACCTATTTACTCCCAGGGACTAACCATATGTGGTATAGCTTCTTCTTTCCCTCAACCACCCCCAACAATTCCGTGATCATCCAATCAGTTGTCACTCTTCTGTCCCTTTCCCTTCCTACAGCTTCATCTGCTTTCTTAATCGAATGTTTCGAGAAAATTATAGTTAATTGGCACTTCAGTCCTCCTCCACTGCATACAGTCTTAGAGTTAATCTTTGATGATACAAACTTTCCACCACTTTCTTATGTTGTATGTATCTCATTTTGTGGGTCCTCTAAACCTGTGCATCCAATAGCCTCCTCCTTCTCCTTATCTTGGTCTTAATTGGAAATTAATTTTTGAAATAACTGTATAACGATCGGAGCCAGGCTCCATTCCTCTTTCTGGCCCTTATACCTGGTACTTAAATCACCCACTGTCTTCGCACTATTACATAGTGTATAACTGATTTTAGTTTACTCGGCGGTGTTTATGAATTTCTATGTGATGGAATTGGCCTCTCATAACAGTATACATCTGAACCTTACAGAAGTTAATCAAGCTCCTAGCGTTATCATTCTTTGTATCGTTTCATCATGGACCTAAAACGTCATCATTTATTGTCTTTCAAATTCGTCCATTTAGATTCTCCGTTACTAACAATTCATGTCCATCTAGATATTCGTCAACTATGTCTTCTCCTCCGTAGTACCTTCGGTAGGGTTATACACACCAATAACCACAGTTTCATTCCACGAAGTTTTATTGTTATACTGATTATTCTTTCATTCACTTCCTTCAGATTATTTATTCCTTGTTTCCATTTCCTTCTTATAATAACTGCGACCGCCTATTTTCCTCTTTAAGTTTTTTCCACTCCAAAATTGAACGTAGACTACAATCACTTTTTGTCCACATCCTTTCTTTGTCGTTTGTGTCATTACCATGATATCTACACTCCTGGAAATGGAAAAAAGAACACATTGACACCGGTGTGTCAGACCCACCATACTTGCTCCGGACACTGCGAGAGGGCTGTACAAGCAATGATCACACGCACGGCACAGCGGACACAACAGGAACCGCGGTGTTGGCCGTCGAATGGCGCTAGCTGCGCAGCATTTGTGCACCGCCGCCGTCAGTGTCAGCCAGTTTGCCGTGGCATACGGAGCTCCATCGCAGTCTTTAACACTGGTAGCATGCCGCGCCAGCGTGGACGTGAACCGTATGTGCAGTTGACGGACTTTGAGCGAGGGCGTATAGTGGGCATGCGGGAGGCCGGGTGGACGTACCGCCGAATTGCTCAACACGTGGGGCGTGAGGTCTCCACAGTACATCGATGTTGTCGCCAGTGGTCGGCGGAAGGTGCACGTGCCCGTCGACCTGGGACCGGACCGCAGCGACGCACGGATGCACGCCAAGACCGTAGGATCCTACGCAGTGCCGTAGGGGACCGCACCGCCACTTCCCAGCAAATTAGGGACACTGTTGCTCCTGGGGTATCGGCGAGGACCATTCGCAACCGTCTCCATGAAGCTGGGCTACGGTCCCGCACACCGTTAGGCCGTCTTCCGCTCACGCCCCAACATCGTGCAGCCCGCCTCCAGTGGTGTCGCGACAGGCGTGAATGGAGGGACGAATGGAGACGTGTCGTCTTCAGCGATGAGAGTCGCTTCTGCCTTGGTGCCAATGATGGTCGTATGCGTGTTTGGCGCCGTGCAGGTGAGCGCCACAATCAGGACTGCATACGACCGAGGCACACAGGGCCAACACCCGGCATCATGGTGTGGGGAGCGATCTCCTACACTGGCCGTACACCACTGGTGATCGTCGAGGGGACACTGAATAGTGCACGGTACATCCAAACCGTCATCGAACCCATCGTTCTACCATTCCTAGACCGGCAAGGGAACTTGCTGTTCCAACAGGACAATGCACGTCCGCATGTATCCCGTGCCACCCAACGTGCTCTAGAAGGTGTAAGTCAACTACCCTGGCCAGCAAGATCTCCGGATCTGTCCCCCATTGAGCATGTTTGGGACTGGATGAAGCGTCGTCTCACGCGGTCTGCACGTCCAGCACGAACGCTGGTCCAACTGAGGCGCCAGGTGGAAATGGCATGGCAAGCCGTTCCACAGGACTACATCCAGCATCTCTACGTTCGTCTCCATGGGAGAATAGCAGCCTGCATTGCTGCGAAAGGTGGATATACACTGTACTAGTGCCGACATTGTGCATGCTCTGTTGGCTGTGTCTATGTGCCTGTGGTTCTGTCAGTGTGATCATGTGATGTATCTGACCCCAGGAATGTGTCAATAAAGTTTCCCCTTCCTGGGACAATGAATTCACGGTGTTCTTATTTCCATTTCCAGGAGTGTAGTTTGACGGACAGGGTGACCAGAAACGTGCGGCTGCTTGCTCATGGTTCAAATGGTTCAAATGGCTCTGAGAACTATGAGACTTAACTTCTTTGGTCATTACTCCCCTAGAACTTAGAACTACTTAAACCTAACTAACCTAAGGACATCACACACATCCATGCCCGAGGCATGATTCGAACCTGCAACCGTAGCGGTCGCGCGGCTCCAGACTGTAGCGCCTAGAACCGCTCGGCCACTCTGGCCGGCAACTGCTTGCTGATGATACCGTCGTTGATGACTGTGGGTGGACACAAGATGACTTACATAAAATGTGTAGTTAGTGTTGCTCTAAATGTTGAAAAATGTAAGTTCTTCTTGTCTCCGTTTTTACAGATACCGCTCTCTTGATATTTCCTCTCCATCCACAGTCTGTCTCCCCGCCCCCACAGTCTGACTCAAAAGTTTACAAGTCAGTATCACCATTTTAGGGGAGCCATGTTCTCACAATTCTATCATAATCTCGCCCGGTCCACATTCCATTTCTTGCCTTTTTCAGCAACTTGTTTATTTCTTCCTCTAGTATAACTTCTTTATTACTTAATTTGCTTCTTTTACTGTACACTTCTGCCACTTCGTTTCTTATTTTTTCTACCAGAAGTTCTTCCAAGTGCTTTTCCCACTGCCCAGTAGATACATGGACGTATTCGGGTTAGGGATTGCTGGGAATTTTCATGTTCCTTATCATCTACCATGTCTTCACCGATCTATATCCAAGCGAAGCTCTCTTTCCACACATTCTTTCCCATACCATATCCTTATACTTTCTTGTTAATTTCATAGCCTCTTTTTATATACTTTAACCTATTTACTCCCAGGGACTAACCATATGTGGTATAGCTTCTTCTTTCCCTCAACCACCCCCAACAATTCCGTGATCATCCAATCAGTTGTCACTCTTCTGTCCCTTTCCCTTCCTACAGCTTCATCTGCTTTCTTAATCGAATGTTTCGAGAAAATTATAGTTAATTGGCACTTCAGTCCTCCTCCACTGCATACAGTCTTAGAGTTAATCTTTGATGATACAAACTTTCCACCACTTTCTTATGTTGTATGTATCTCATTTTGTGGGTCCTCTAAACCTGTGCATCCAATAGCCTCCTCCTTCTCCTTATCTTGGTCTTAATTGGAAATTAATTTTTGAAATAACTGTATAACGATCGGAGCCAGGCTCCATTCCTCTTTCTGGCCCTTATACCTGGTACTTAAATCACCCACTGTCTTCGCACTATTACATAGTGTATAACTGATTTTAGTTTACTCGGCGGTGTTTATGAATTTCTATGTGATGGAATTGGCCTCTCATAACAGTATACATCTGAACCTTACAGAAGTTAATCAAGCTCCTAGCGTTATCATTCTTTGTATCGTTTCATCATGGACCTAAAACGTCATCATTTATTGTCTTTCAAATTCGTCCATTTAGATTCTCCGTTACTAACAATTCATGTCCATCTAGATATTCGTCAACTATGTCTTCTCCTCCGTAGTACCTTCGGTAGGGTTATACACACCAATAACCACAGTTTCATTCCACGAAGTTTTATTGTTATACTGATTATTCTTTCATTCACTTCCTTCAGATTATTTATTCCTTGTTTCCATTTCCTTCTTATAATAACTGCGACCGCCTATTTTCCTCTTTAAGTTTTTTCCACTCCAAAATTGAACGTAGACTACAATCACTTTTTGTCCACATCCTTTCTTTGTCGTTTGTGTCATTACCATGATATCTACACTCCTGGAAATGGAAAAAAGAACACATTGACACCGGTGTGTCAGACCCACCATACTTGCTCCGGACACTGCGAGAGGGCTGTACAAGCAATGATCACACGCACGGCACAGCGGACACAACAGGAACCGCGGTGTTGGCCGTCGAATGGCGCTAGCTGCGCAGCATTTGTGCACCGCCGCCGTCAGTGTCAGCCAGTTTGCCGTGGCATACGGAGCTCCATCGCAGTCTTTAACACTGGTAGCATGCCGCGCCAGCGTGGACGTGAACCGTATGTGCAGTTGACGGACTTTGAGCGAGGGCGTATAGTGGGCATGCGGGAGGCCGGGTGGACGTACCGCCGAATTGCTCAACACGTGGGGCGTGAGGTCTCCACAGTACATCGATGTTGTCGCCAGTGGTCGGCGGAAGGTGCACGTGCCCGTCGACCTGGGACCGGACCGCAGCGACGCACGGATGCACGCCAAGACCGTAGGATCCTACGCAGTGCCGTAGGGGACCGCACCGCCACTTCCCAGCAAATTAGGGACACTGTTGCTCCTGGGGTATCGGCGAGGACCATTCGCAACCGTCTCCATGAAGCTGGGCTACGGTCCCGCACACCGTTAGGCCGTCTTCCGCTCACGCCCCAACATCGTGCAGCCCGCCTCCAGTGGTGTCGCGACAGGCGTGAATGGAGGGACGAATGGAGACGTGTCGTCTTCAGCGATGAGAGTCGCTTCTGCCTTGGTGCCAATGATGGTCGTATGCGTGTTTGGCGCCGTGCAGGTGAGCGCCACAATCAGGACTGCATACGACCGAGGCACACAGGGCCAACACCCGGCATCATGGTGTGGGGAGCGATCTCCTACACTGGCCGTACACCACTGGTGATCGTCGAGGGGACACTGAATAGTGCACGGTACATCCAAACCGTCATCGAACCCATCGTTCTACCATTCCTAGACCGGCAAGGGAACTTGCTGTTCCAACAGGACAATGCACGTCCGCATGTATCCCGTGCCACCCAACGTGCTCTAGAAGGTGTAAGTCAACTACCCTGGCCAGCAAGATCTCCGGATCTGTCCCCCATTGAGCATGTTTGGGACTGGATGAAGCGTCGTCTCACGCGGTCTGCACGTCCAGCACGAACGCTGGTCCAACTGAGGCGCCAGGTGGAAATGGCATGGCAAGCCGTTCCACAGGACTACATCCAGCATCTCTACGTTCGTCTCCATGGGAGAATAGCAGCCTGCATTGCTGCGAAAGGTGGATATACACTGTACTAGTGCCGACATTGTGCATGCTCTGTTGGCTGTGTCTATGTGCCTGTGGTTCTGTCAGTGTGATCATGTGATGTATCTGACCCCAGGAATGTGTCAATAAAGTTTCCCCTTCCTGGGACAATGAATTCACGGTGTTCTTATTTCCATTTCCAGGAGTGTAGTTTGACGGACAGGGTGACCAGAAACGTGCGGCTGCTTGCTCATGGTTCAAATGGTTCAAATGGCTCTGAGAACTATGAGACTTAACTTCTTTGGTCATTACTCCCCTAGAACTTAGAACTACTTAAACCTAACTAACCTAAGGACATCACACACATCCATGCCCGAGGCATGATTCGAACCTGCAACCGTAGCGGTCGCGCGGCTCCAGACTGTAGCGCCTAGAACCGCTCGGCCACTCTGGCCGGCAACTGCTTGCTGATGATACCGTCGTTGATGACTGTGGGTGGACACAAGATGACTTACATAAAATGTGTAGTTAGTGTTGCTCTAAATGTTGAAAAATGTAAGTTCTTCTTGTCTCCGTTTTTACAGATACCGCTCTCTTGATATTTCCTCTCCATCCACAGTCTGTCTCCCCGCCCCCACAGTCTGACTCAAAAGTTTACAAGTCAGTATCACCATTTTAGGGGAGCCATGTTCTCACAATTCTATCATAATCTCGCCCGGTCCACATTCCATTTCTTGCCTTTTTCAGCAACTTGTTTATTTCTTCCTCTAGTATAACTTCTTTATTACTTAATTTGCTTCTTTTACTGTACACTTCTGCCACTTCGTTTCTTATTTTTTCTACCAGAAGTTCTTCCAAGTGCTTTTCCCACTGCCCAGTAGATACATGGACGTATTCGGGTTAGGGATTGCTGGGAATTTTCATGTTCCTTATCATCTACCATGTCTTCACCGATCTATATCCAAGCGAAGCTCTCTTTCCACACATTCTTTCCCATACCATATCCTTATACTTTCTTGTTAATTTCATAGCCTTTTTTTATATACTTTAACCTATTTACTCCCAGGGACTAACCATACGTGGCATAGCTTCTTCTTTCCCTCAACCACCCCCAACAATTCCGTGATCATCCAATCAGTTGTCACTCTTCTGTCCCTTTCCCTTCCTACAGCTTCATCTGCTTTCTTAATCGAATGTTTCGAGAAAATTATAGTTAATTGGCACTTCAGTCCTCCTCCACTGCATACAGTCTTAGAGTTAATCTTTGATGATACAAACTTTCTACCACTTTCTTGTGTTGTATGTATCTCATTTTGTGGGTCCTCTAAACCTGTGCATCCAATAGCCTCCTCCTTCTCCTCCTGTTTTATCTTGGTCTTAATTGGAAATTAATTTTTGAAATAATTGTATAACGATCGGAGCCAGGCTCCATTCCTCTTTCTGGCCCTTATACCTGGTACTTTAATCACCCTCTGTCTTCGCACTATTACATAGTGTATAACTGATTTTAGTTTACTCGGCGGTGTTTATGAATTTCTATGTGATGGAATTGGCCTCTCATAACAGTATCAGAAGTTAATCAAGCTCCTACCGCTATCATTCTTTGCATCGTTTCATCATGGACCTAAAACGTCATCATTTATTGTCTTTCCAATTCGTCCATTTAGATTCTCCGTTACTAACAATTCATGTCCATCTAGATATTCGTCAACTGTGTCTTATCCTCTGTAGTACCTTTGGTAGGGTTATACACACCAATAAGCACAGTTTCATTCCACGAAGTTTTATTGTTATACTGATTATTCTTTCATTCATTTCCTTCACATTATTTATTCCTTGTTTCCATTTCCTTCTTATAATAACTGCTACCGCCTATTTTCCTCTTTAAGTTTTTTCCACTCCAAAATTGAACATAGACTACAATCACTTTTTGTCCACATTCTTTCTTTTTCGTTTGTGTCATTACCATGATATCTATTTTCAGTACCGTACTCAGGGAGTTGCTTTCGCCCTTTGGGGATAACCTTGATCCAATGAACGGAAAAAATTTTATTTATATTACATCATTAGCTTGCAGTAGAAAAGGAGAACACACTTATAATTTGTGAATAATGACCGAGAAGTTTGCGAGTGAAAGGAATAAGATTGAGTTGTCAGCAGTGGACTCAATGTTCATAATACGTAAAATATTTTAGCAGCTTTAGGTAATAAGGTGTGGAACTGCCATCTGTGTGAAATTCAATTTAGATAATATACTTAATACTTCTGTAAAATAGTGCATATATTTGCAAAATGTGGAGTTACTTTAACCCCCGCCATGTAACCCCAAAATGAAGATAAATTCGTGCTAGAATCTTATGGTGATTCTGAAAGTATCTCTGATATGCAACGTAATGTCCAGCACAACAAAATGTTGAAAGATAATCTATCAGTTGAGCAGCATGTTAAATGTCTATGCGACAAGAAAGAATATTCCAGGATTGGCACTGATATGAGTGATAAAGGTGCTGAAGTGAACTGTATGTGAAAGACAAAGTCCTTCTGCAAGTGACCAAAACAATAAGATAAAATATTTTGTCGTTGAGAGGATTTGATAACAATTATAAATCAGAAACGACAAAAAAGTGGTTTTTTCAACTACCAGAGGTTCATTAATTTGTGTAATAAGGCTTGTAACCATTTTGTTCAGTATTCCCCGGTTATTATATATCCTCTTTGAATTTATTTACCATAGTGTAACATGTAATTTGAAAATTAATAAGTCAGTTGATGAAACATTGTATGCTAGAATATTTTGTAAGACGGCAAGAACCATGGCCCTTACATGAAGTCATTAAAGATCACCTAACTCACGTTGAGCGAACAGTAGGGCTGAACAAAATGACTGACAAGGCACAATGCATCTTGTAGATGGTATAGTATGGACATATTGGAATAATCATTGTCGGGTGATGGTTTCAAAGTAAATCACACGACATGAAAACTTTGTGGAAATGCGTTGATTTACTGGAGGCCAGTTTATCCCAGGGAAGTACCCAGAAATGACCGCGGCGTGCGGCTGGGGATTGGCGAAGGGAAGCGACAACAGGCAGCTTAGGGCGGCTCAAGCTCTGAGAAAGCAGTAACGGGGCGCGGCCTCCAGCCGCCTTAAGATGAGTGACAGCATGGGTGGTTGACCCCGACCCCATGCTGGTGTACCGGGAAGCAGATGGAGAACTTGTACGCCTGTTGATAAATGTCTGTCATCCCGTTTTCAGTGAAACATGCGAGAAAGCCGCGCAAAGCTACGGTGGAGTGGTCAACAGAGGTCAAAGTATGTGTGTTCGTGACTATAGCAACTTCACGCTGAATTCACAGTCCGCAGAGTCAGAAGTAAATCAGAATGAAATACGCCAGGCTCCGATGGGAACGTAGGACCGAGGAATTTGAAGTACTCTCCTGGGAGTCAGAATTCTGGAAAAATTGGTGTCTGTGCAGATGCTAACCTTGCTGGGTGGTCTGGGAGGAGCTAAATAACAGAAGTTGAGAGGAACGGAAATTTTGTGGGAATTTGTTCACTTCCCAGAGCAGGCATTGGTCAGCGCTGGGAAGCGACGCATAATTAACGCAACTTGCGCTGCAGTTGGCGTAAGTGATTTTGCTGGAGGGGAAACCGAGGTGAAGAGTGGACTGTGAGAAGACTCCGTAGAGGTCTTCCGTTCCCAGCTTGCCTAGAGTACGGACGTGGCGTTCTTTACTCAGCTTGCCTGAGAAAGAGTGAGCATCTCTGCAGTTTAGGACTTAGCAAATTGAACGATTGAGCTTGGAGATAGAAAGTTTTGGTTCAGCTATGTACTGAGCAAGATAGCTAGGAGTGAATAGACGAGCGCAGCCTTGCAGCACCATGAGGTCGGCCGACGTCCACACAACGACGCCGCTCCGTCACGCTGTATTTGGTGATATTGCGCCCGCTCCGGCCACTGATTAATTTGTTGGATCACATCGGCAAAGTTTCCACGAGGATTTCATGGGCCGTGTATTGTAGAATTCTTCCGCACTTAGCATTACGCCTGGGACAGTCGATAGGAATTACTTTTGAGTTGTCGCGCTTTACTCCACGCCAACGCAGTGTATTACCACTGCCTGATAGGAGAGTCTTGTAATGTGATGATTGAAGATCAGGAGTTAAAAGATAAATTTGTGCTAATCGACTGCATCTGTTTTCAATCAAGTAGTTGAAATCCCAAGTCACTTTCTTAATTAATTTTATGTTCAACATTTGCATCTGGTGTTCAATAGCTGAATATAACATCAATGTGCACCCCTTTTCAATTAAAAGTGATCATTTCTGAATAAATTAATGTCAACACTGCCACCGCAGTTCAATCAGGAGTCAAAGGGCCATATTACTTTTTCGCGTTATCCGATATTGCGGCAGTTTTGCACTCTCTGTTGATCTGTTAGTCAATTAGTTGGGGTGAACACACGCCAAAACCAGCTAAGTGACGGGTGGGGTGATACAATTTACTGTATCGCTTTCTGACTATAGTCAGAACTCCCTGTCTTTGCCTTCAAAACTCAGTGTCTTATTTCTTCCTCTCGCTCCTCAATGTATGCTCTGAAAGTATTTAGTGAATTACTTTATCCTAACTGTGGTGTCACTGCCAGACACCACACCTGCTAGGTGGTAGCCTTTAAATCGGCCGCGGTCCGTTAGTATATGCCCGACCAGTGTGTCGCCACTATCAGTGATTGCAGACCGAGCGCCGCCACACGGCAGGTCTAGTCTAGAGAGACTCCCTAGCACTCGCCCAGTTGTACAGCCGACTTTGCTAGCGATGGTTCACTGTCTACATACGCTCTCATTGGCAGAGACGACAGTTTAGCATGGCCTTCAACTACGTCATTTGTTACGACATAGCAAGGCGCCATATTCAGAATGTATTCTGAACAGATTATATTGTGAATCATGTACCGTCAAGAGCGACGTTCATCATTAATGGATTAAAGTTAAGTAACAAACTAATTATGTCCACTTTCTGAATTCTCATTCCTTGTCATGTTCCAGACCTCACGTCAGTAAGGTTCTTCCCTCCTCACGCCAGCCTGCGTGAGCTAAAACGCGTGCATTTCGGCCTCCACTCGTAACACGGTGTTGGCTCTTCTGCTAACACAAAACTAACATTATACTACCACTTTTCCAGGAATAAATATCTGTGTGGGTCAAAGTAGCCCCAGCTGCGGATAACATTGGTTCACTTCTTTATATCGTAACGGACGTGATGTATTTTGTTTAATATATTTCTTATTTGATGGTACAAGTCACTAACACTACTAGAAAAATATATTTGAAACTTCCTCTCTGCTTTTATTCTCTGTATTCTTTCCACAGATAAAAAGGCAGGCAAAAATTGGGCAAAAGTAACCCCAGTTTACAGTATTTCCATTACTTTAATTATATTCCAAGTTTTTTCCGCCAGTTCATGTACATTCCACGGTCAACAAGTCAAAATCTTTGTTTTTAATCAGATGCCTTTTGATCCACGCAGAATTTTTATTTTCCTGGTAAACCTAGCAAAACCTATTTTTGCCGAACCATTAACCCGGAGGATGGGGATTTTTCCTCAATGTTTATTCCCCTAGGGAGATTGCCTTCGTTGTGTTTAGGACACGCCTCCTACTGTATGTTGCCACGTCAAGAAAAGAAAACTGAGGATCTGATAAAGGAAAAGATGGAACTTTCTGAGACACACTTTATCTGGCTTCCCTTCAAGAGGCTTGCCCGTCATGGAAGTTTCTGCCAGAAACTACGCTGTCACCGGTATAGCCCTCTGCTTCATCGAAATACGGAAACCCTCTCGCTCATGCGGACAGTGCTACGCCAACCTGTAGTCCCGCTGAGAGCGTGGGCATAAACTTGAAGACAATTTTGTAGAAATGGAAGAGAAAGCTGATGAAGGGAGAGGGGAGATATGATACTGCAACAAATATTTGATAGGGCACCGAAAGATCTATGTGGAAAGAAGGCTTCTGGAGTGGACGAAATTTGCCTTGGAATTATTGAGATACTTTTGAGAGCCATCTATAACAAAACTATTCCGCCTCGTGTGAAGAATGTATGAGACTGGCGAAATACCCTTCACTTCAAGAAGGATGTAATTCCAAGTCCAAAGAAGGCAGACGCTATCTGAATGTCACGAAAGTATCTGTCCAGTTAGATATGGCTGCAAAATCCTGACACGAATTCTTTGTAGAAGTATGAAAAGTCTGTTAGAAGACATTCTCGTGTTCCGGAGATGTTGAAAGACGTGAGCCAATACTGACCGTATGAAATACTTTGGAAGATAGACTGAAGAAAGGCAATCTACGTTTATAGAATTTGTAGACATACAGATATGTTAACAGTGTTGACGGGAGTATACTCTTTTAAATATTGAAGACAGCAGCGATAACAGAAAAGGAGCGAAAGGACATGAAAGAGAAGCAGAAGTTTAGAAGAGTGTGAGAGAATGACGTAGACCGGTTTTATACTAGATTTTTGTTGAACAAGCACTTAAACAAACGGAAAAGATATTTGGAAAGGGAATTAAAGTTCTTGGAAACGAAATACAGGATTTTGAGTTTTGTCGATGACATTGTAATTCTATAACGGCGGAAGATGTGGAAGAGCAATTTAACGGAATGGATAGTGTCTGGAAAAGAGGCAATAAGATGTACATAAATGAAGACCTTGGCGCGCGGCGTTTTATGGAAGCGAACCATTGACCGTGGGACAGCTGGAAAAGAAGAGTATCAAAGTGTTTGAGATATGAAAATTAGGTGAGCTGAAAAGGTAAGAAATCGGCGAGGTGAAAAATACGTTGAGAAGACCGACCGGTAAAAGGGACAGGATGATACGGTGTATGTTAAGACAATGGAGAAAAATATCCATGGTACTAGAGGGAATTATAGAGGGTAAAAACTGCAAGGGAAGACAGAGACTGGAACATATTCAACAAATAATTGAGGAAGTAGGACGGAAGTACTACACTGAGATGAAGCGGTTGGCACAGGAAAAGTAATTCATGGGGGGACGGATGGAAGACCGACGGATGGAAGACCGACGAAAAAAATGAAAATTAACAAAAGTAAAATGTAATGGTATGTAGATGCTGAGGAAACTGGACTAGGATGAGACGCTAAAAGTAGTTAACGACTTTTGCCATTCGGTGAGCAAAATGGTGGTAGAAACAGAGACAGTATGTGTGGTGTCACCGCCAGACACCACACTTGCTAGGTGGTAGCTTAAATCGGCCCCGGTCCATTAGTACATGTCGGACCTGCGTGTCGCCACTGTGTGATCGCAGACCGAGCGCCACCACACGGCAGGTCTCGAGAGACGTACGAGAACTCGCCCCAGTTGTACGACGACGTTGCTAGCGACTATACTGACGAAGCCTTTGCTCTCATTTGCCGAGAGACAGTTAGAATAGCCTTCAGCTAAGTTAATGGCTACGACTTAGCAAGGCGCCAATTGTCACAGTGCATGTATCCTACGAGTCTCATTTGTATAGTCAAGAGAGATGTATCACAAGGATTGATTAAAAGTTAAGTATATTCCAAAGATACGTATTTTCTTTATAGTATTCAATACGTATCCTGTTCCAGACTTGACGCCAGTCGGCGTGTGTGTACGCGTGCCTTTCGGCTCCCTTCTCAGTGTGGCGTAGCGAGCTTGTTACGCCACAACAGTATGGAATGCAGATTTTCAGTGCCAAGAAAAACATTCGTCGGAGATTATCTCCGTTCGGGGACTGGGTGCTGAGTTGTTCTTATGTCCATATCGTCAGAATTGACGTTCCCTTAGTGATAGGACTTAATCAGCTCATTCCGAAAGCCAATAAAATGAAGAAAAAGAAATAAAGGAAAACATTTCTGAAAAAGAGAAATTTTTTGACATCGAATACAAATTTAACTGTTAGGACGTCTTATCTGAAGGTATTGGTCGAGAGTGTAGCCTTGTACAAAGCAAACCTTGAATGACAGAGTACAGACGACAAGAGAAAAAAATTCTGAACATGGTGTTAAAGAAGAATATTGAAGATTATGTATGTCGAATAACTAATGAGGAGTTACTGTATCGACTTAGGGGGAAAAGTATTCGTGGCACAACTCTATTAAAAGAAGGGAAGCGTCAAGAATTCGTCAGTTTGGTAACAAATGGAAGTGTCGAGGGTAACAATTGAAGATGGATGCAAAGGCTTGAACACAATACACATATTCAGATGAATCCAAGTTGTAGTTGTTATGCAGAGATAAAGAAGCTTGCATAAGTTACACGAGTGAGGTGAGCTGGAACAAACGAGTCTTCGGATTGAAGACCACAAGAGCGACAGTGTCTCGCTAAATGGTGCTCGTACAACAGCCAAATATTATACTCTGTAGTGTGATAAACTCTTGTCTCAACCCTTTACTGGTCTTCAGAGCGTGTATTTGGTGCTTTACGTGACTATGCCCAATACTGTGAAACATTTTGCCTCCGCGGTTCCTAAGATTATACTGTCAGCCTGCGGTATGAGTGAGTGTTGCCTATACTTGTTGATTGCGGGAAGTCCATCAAGGTGAACAGCGAAAATTTTGAACGTATGTTTCCATACAGTTGTTCTTCTTCTGCAAGATGGCATAAGATTTTGGTTTCACTTTGTGCTACTAAGTAGTTACAACGTGTTTCCGTGGTTATTCGTAAAGGAAATTTTTCTTTTCTTTTACCTAACGTCCACGTTTTGATTTCAATGTACGTTGTTCCAATTTATGCTGAAAAATGTAAAGTTAAAAATTATTAAGAAATGTAAGTATTGGCAACTTTGATGTGTTTAAGTCACTGTAAAGTGCGTTTCCTTTTACAGTTCCTTTTATTATCTGACGTGATGACTCATTTGATAACCATCTGGTAACTGTCCATTGTATACTCTGACAGTCTCCTGAAGATGGCCTCGTTTCCGGATACCGGTTGAAGATAAATACTTTACACTCAGCTTAAACGTATCTGATTTTCAGAAAAAAAGGGACGTCAATTATGTAATGCACAAGTAATTGTGTATAGTTTCTAGATACCATGGGTTAGGCAGTAGACGGGAGTTAACTTGTATGTAGGAAGGGCGGATACTTGCTTGGGAAGCAGTTAAGTTTCTTTAGGTCTTGACTTTAGAATCGAGTTAGAACTGGCCTCTTTAAAGTCAACGAAAAGTCACGCACCGGCAGAGTTAAACTAGGCTAGTGAACTAGTACGTGACCTGTTACGGTACAACTGCGCGAAAAGAGAAGTAGACTCACTTTCCGGAAAAAATAACTTACGATTAGAAACTTTCTGTGTAATGTGAGGCCGGCAAAACAAAAAGACTATGTCGTGCTTCATCTCTACCAGCGTTCTGGCTTTCTTGTGATCCAACGAATGCGAAATCGTGGTATCTCAAAAGAAATATATGAAGTGTGAAAACTGACGTGTATGTAAGTCTGCACTTCAGAACTTCATTAAAATTAGTGATTCATCTAGTTGTTCGCAAGTGGTCACCAAGTAGATCTGGACATATGACACAATGTGATAGTAATACAGCAGGATAATGGTACAATTTCCTGGTATACTAATGCAGCAGAAACAATCTCACTACTTTTTTGAACAAAACGCTGTCAGAAACACGCAGATGATTACCAAAGAAATAAAAAAATTCACGTTTAATGCAGAATTCCTTCATATTCAGCAATTGTTTCACAAAAGGTATTATTTATCGGATAATGGAGCTACCATATGTACTTACAGAGATAACAGACTTTAAATAAGAGAGTGTTATTAAATCATATTTCGTACATTCCAAAAGCGTACTGTCATTTTGTCAGTTTCACAACGTTGTTTTTAAATCTTTTTTGTTCCCTTAATCTGAACAGTATAGAGACTTTAGTGGAGAGAGTGTTAATAAATTATATTTCGTACATTCCAAAAGCGTACTGTCATTTTGTCAGTTTCACAACGTCGTTTTTAAATCTTTTTTGTTGCCTTAATCTGAACAGTATATTAAAAATAATGCTGAATGCAGTGAAATATTATTGCCTTATTCACATA
Organism: Schistocerca nitens; assembly: GCF_023898315.1. Taxonomy (NCBI): domain Eukaryota; kingdom Metazoa; phylum Arthropoda; class Insecta; order Orthoptera; family Acrididae; genus Schistocerca; species Schistocerca nitens. The sequence continues at coordinate 350,451,303 of NC_064617.1, forward strand.
AATTACGCTATATAAATATTAAATGAAGATCCATATTCACATCGGTAATGGTTCATTTACGTGCTTTAATTTTTTCACCACCAACTGGAAAAGAGTACAAAACACTATTTACTTTACTTTTCTCCTAAATTTTGTCATGGAAAAACAAATGCTACATTTTTTAATTGTTAAATTAATTTACTAGGGGCTAGCTTACTCTAATATCTCTCAAATACGGTATTTTAATGAGGCAGTGATTTATAGTTTCCAAATACACTCTAGGACAGAAAAAAACACACACCACGAAGAAATTATCAGAATGGAATGGAATTCGTTAGATGTGATGAGCACGTATAGCAAACAGATGATTACAATTTCAGAAAAATTGAATGATTTATTCAAGCGAAAGGGCTTCACAAACTGAGCAAGTAAATAACACGTTCGTCCATCTCTGTCCCTTATGCAAATAGTTTTTAGGTTCAGCATTAATAGCTAGAGTTGTTGGATGTCCTCCTTAGGATATCGCAGCAGATTCTGTCCAACTGTAGCGTTAGATCGTCGTAATTCCCAGCTGGTTGCAGGGCCTTGCACATAATGCTCGAAACGTTCTCAATCGAGAGATCCGGTAGCCTTGCTGACCAAGATAGAGATTGCCAACGAAGACGAGCAACAGAAATCCTCGCCTTGGGTGCGAGCATTATCTTGCTGAAATGTAAGCTCAGGATGGTTTGCAATGTAGCGCTGTTGGGGTACCACGAATGACAGCCAAATAAGTCATGCTACGAAAAGCAATGGCGCCCCAGACCATCACTCCTGGTTGTAAGGCCGTGTAGCGGTTGGTATCCAACTCCTTTCCGCGGCGGCTCCAGACACGTCTTCGGCCTGGAATCTCATTGACTGGAGTAGAATTGTCTTCAGTGATGAGCCCCAATCACCAGGGAATAAGTGTCTGGAGACCCCACCCCCAACCCCCCAGACAGCTGTGGTATATCAGCCTACCATATGGCCCGATAACCAGGACTGATAGTAGTCTGTGGTGGTATTTCTTTTCGTAGAAGGACCCATTTGGTTATAATTCGTGGGACGCTGTACGTCGACGATATTCTGCGCCTCGTTTTGTTGCCCTTCGTTGCAATTCATCCCGGACCTACATTTCAGCAAGATAATATCTGCCCACACACGACGAGAGTTTCTACTGCTTGTCTTTATGCCTGTCAAATCCTACGTAGGCCAGCAAGGTCGCCGGATCACTCCCCAATTAAGAACATCTGGAGCGTTATGGAATGGGTCCTCCAACCAATTCGGGATTTTGATGGTCTAAAGCGATGGCTGGACAGATGTCAGCACGTTATCCGTCAGGAGGACATCCAACAAGTCTTACAAAACAATGGCAAACCGAATAACTGCTTAGCCGGCCGGAGTGGCCGAGCGGTTCTAGGCGCTTCAGTCTGGAACCGCGCGACCACTACGGTCGCAGGTTCGAGTCCTGCCTCGGGCATGGATGTGTGTGATGTCCTCAGGTTAGTTAGGTTTAAGTAGTTCTAAGTTCTAGGGGACTTACGACCTCAGATGTTAAGTCCCATAGTGCTCAGAGCGTTTTTTTTTTCTTTTTTTTTTTTTTTTTTTTTTAGGGCGTGCGTATGTTTGAAAAATCATGATGTGTACAATACTTGTATGGCACTTTATTAGAAATGAGCAATTTTGGTCAGACAATAAACCAACCTCATGTATGAAACATTTCTTACAAACCACGTCGTCGTGTGACTAAGGCCTCCCGTCGGGTAGACCGTTCGACGGGTGCAAGTCTTTCGATTTGACGGCACTTTGGCGACTTGCGCGTCGATGGGGATGAAATGACTATTAGGACAACACAACACCGAGTCCATGAGCGGAGAAAATCTCCGATCCAGCCGGGAATCGAACCCGGGCCCTTAGGATTGACTTTCTGTCGCACTGACCACTCAGCTACCGGGGGCGGACGTCAGGAAGATAACAACGGAGATAACTGTCTTACAATAAGCTTAACAGTTCAGGCATGAAAGTTACTGACAAAAGTAATATACAGAAGAATGGAAAAACAACTGCGGCTTTGTTAGTCGACAAACAGTACGGCTCTAGGAAAGATGCACTGGAGAGGTAGTGTTGACGTTGCGTTTGATGATGGAAGCCGGACATTCAAGACATGTTCATAGGCTTTGTCGATCTGTAAAAAGCGTTCGACAATGCTAAATCGTACAAAAATTCTCTGAAATATGGCAGTAAATTATTGAGAAAGATGGTTAATATATAATACATAAAAACATGAGAGCACATTAAAAATTGAGATCCAAGAACAGTGTGCTCAGACAAATAGTGGTGTAAGACAATGGTACAGTTGCTCGCCAATCTTGATGAATCTGTACTTCGAAGAAGAAGTGACAGAAATAAAAACAAAGATTCAGGAGTATGACTAAAATTGAGGGTGAAAAATTATCAGTGATTTGATGATAGTGCCATCGTCTGTAAAATTGAAGATTTGCAGGATCTGTTGAATAGAATTACCGGTATAACGGGTACAGTTATTGGATTGAGGGTAAATAAAAGAAAGACAGAAATAATAAGGAATAACAGAGGTGAGGTTAGTTAAGAACGTAATAGCAAAATAGCCAACCGTAAAGTAGATGAATTTAAGGAATTGTGCTATCTCGGAGACAAATAACACATTGAGGACGAAGCAAGGAAGTCATAAAAACACACTAGCACAGGCAAACAGCATTCCTGACCAAATTATATCTACTCGTATGCTTTATTAGAGGAAGAAATTTCTGAAAATGGTGGACTGTGGATAAACTGGGAAAGAACGAAATCGGAGCGTATGAGGTGCAGTACTATAGAAGAAGGTTCAAAATTAGATGTACTGATAAAATGATAAATCGAGATATTCTCCGCAGGATTAGCGATGGTAGGAACATATGGAGAACTCTGACAAGAAGAAGGAATATCCTTACTTTCATTGGAACACAGGGAGCTGTACGAGTACAGGTAAAAATTATTTGGGAGACAGAAACCTGATGTACCCCTCCCCCCACCCCCCACCCCACCAAAAAAATAAAAGAAATCGGGTTGTGGCGTGCCAGTCTCTGGTTGACCCATTATCAGATTCTTCGATGGACAAGTGATTTGCAGAATATATTTACCAGAGGAACAGTCTCCCTTCTGTGTAGAGGCAGGTCAGGTAAGCATGATCTTGCATTTCATAAAAACTTCTTATTTACGATGTACAACACTCATAAAAGCTCATTAATGGAAATTATTGATTACTGAAATAAAATATGTCATTTTACAAATGTACACTGTTGTGCAAAACGTAAGGAAGAATGTAACTGTCATCTGAAACGTCGCTGTAAAGTAACATAGCTCGATGAAACTGGAGCCACAGATAGAAACAATTGCTACACTATTGAGCAGAGGATAACTGAAAGAAATAGGCATCGAGAGGAACCGAAGTGATACTTTTATTTAAAGATAATGTACTGAATTCACCCCGATTTGCGATAATGCCTGGACTTAGAAAAGCCAGGACGTGGTTCTTTGTACGATGCGTGACCATCACGGACGGGAAGGCATGCTCTGCAACGTGCTCCAGCGCTACTCACAAGGTTGGTAAGCAGTTCCTGTAGTAGGGAGTTCCAGTTCGCTTCCAGCACGGTTGACAACTGCTAGATATTAGTTAGTGCATTTGGACGAGCTTCCACACATGCTCGATAGGATCGTCTGCTGCCGTAGTTGACCGTGGTATTCTGCCTCATCTGGTTTGGGTAGTTGTGCCTGTGGTTAGAAACGCTTCCTACCCACGTAAAACAGCGCTGTGAGCAGTACCACACTTCTGTCTGCACTCATCACATTTCGTCCTCCTTCCAGTTTCCCGACGATTCTTCCCCATGTGAAGTCATTAAATGTTGCCTCTAGACCATCTTCTAATGGAGAACACCGTAACTGCTCAGGGATTGTTTTTCCCGTTCCTTCAAATGCACGGTGTTGCGGGTTCAACCCCATTGCGCTCTATAGTCACGGTATATTACGTCCATAAATCTGGGCATGACAGTGAGACCACTGGCAACATGCTACTGCACTTTCATTGTGTCTACATCTACATCGATACTCTGCAAACCACATTTAAATGTTTGGCAGAGGGTTCATCGAACCACCTTCACAATTCTCTATTATTCCAATCTCGTATAGCGAGCGGCAACAACTATATCTTTCCGTACGAGCTCTGATTTCCCTTATTTTATCGTGGTGAACGTTCCTCCCTATGTAGGCCGGTGTCAACAAAATATTTTCGCATTCGGAGGAGAAAGTTGGTGATTGGAATTTCCTTAGAAGATTCCGTCGCAACGAAAAATGCCCTTTTTTTAATGATGTCCAGCCCAAATCCTGTATCATTTCAGTGACACTCTGCATATTTCGCGATAATACAAAAGGTGCTGCCCTTCTTTGAATCATATTTAAGTGCCTGGCAGAGGGTTCATCGAACCACTTTCACAATTCTCTATTATTCCAATCTCTTACAGCGCGCGGAAAGAATGAACACCTATATCTTTCCGTACAAGCTCTGATTTCCCTTATTTTATCGTTTTGATCGTTCCTCCCTATGTTGGTCGGTGTCAACAAAATATTTTCGCATTCGGAGGAGAAAGTTGGTTATTGGAATTTCGTGAGAAGATTCCGTCGCAAGGAAAAACGCCTTTCTTTTGACCATTTCCAGCACAAATCCTGTATCATTTCTGTGACACTCTCTCACATATTTCGGTATCATACAAAACGTGCTGCCTTTCTTTAAACTTTTTCGATGTACTCCGTCAGTCCTATCTGGTAAGGACCCCACACCGCGCAGCAGTATTCTAAAAGAGGACAGACAAGCGTAGTGTAAGCAGTCTCCTTAGTACGTCTGTTACATTTTTTAAGTTTCCTGCCAATAAAACGCAGTCTTTGGTTAGCCTTCCCCCACAACATTTTCTATGTATTCCTCCCAATTTAAGTTGTTCGTAATTGTAATACCTAGGTATTTAGTTGAATTTACGGCTTTTAGATTACACTGTGTTTATCGTGAAACCGAAGTTTAACGAATTCCTTTTAGCACTCCTGTGAATGACTTCACACTTTTCGTTATTTAGGGTCAACTGCCACATTATCTATCTCTTCCTTAAGTTTTGCAGAGTAGTCACTTCTTGTACTACAAATAGAAATGTTTACGAGCATTTTGAAACTGCGTAACTCCATTGTGTCATTTGGGGAAACAGATCGTTAATTTGTTGGTGTTACCATAGAAAACTATGAAATTATCAAGTACCGATACCTGTAAGGTCACTATAAAAACACGTGTCATTTGTTTGAGGAAAAGAGATGTTGGCGATCATCTACGATTATCGAACATTGGCCTTAATTTGAGGAAGAAATTTCGAAGTATGTATGTTTGGAGAATAGCTCCGTATAAAGGTCAATCATGGACTGTAGGGAGGACCGGGAAAGGAGAGAAACAATGCGTTTGAGAAGAGGTGCTATAAATGGTTGCTGAAAATTAAGTGGATTTTTAAGACGAGTAAGGAGGCTCTCCGTAAAATCGACGAAGAGACTAACAAATGCAAAACATTGACAAGAAATAGGGACGGATGACAGGGCACGCGTTAAAACATCAAGGAATAAGTTACATGTTAACTGACGGAGTTGTTGAGGGTAAAAAACTAGAGGGCGAGAAAGAGATTTTAATATGTACAATACATACTCGACGGCGTTTTGTGAAAGACAGCAATATACACATGTACAGATGGCGACAGTGTCGTGTGCACAAAGTATAAAAGGACAGTGCATTGGCGGAGCTGCCGTTTGTGCTGAGGTGATTCATGTGAAAAGGTTTTCTACGCGGTTATGGCAGCACGGTGGAAATTAACAGACTCTGTACGCGGAATGGTAGATGGAGCTAGAAACATGGGAGATTCTATTTCGAAGATCGTTAGGGAATCCATTATTCCGAGATCTACAGCCTCAGGAGTGTGCCGAGAATACCAAAATTCAGGCATTACTTCACACCATGGACAACTGAGTGATCGAGTACCTTCACATAAACACCGAGACCAGTGTCGTTTGCGTAGGTTTGTCAGCGGTAACAGACAAGTGAAATAAACACAGAAATATATGTGGGACGTCCGACGAACGTATCCGTTAGGTCGGTGCGGCGAAATTTGGCGCTAATTGGCTATGGCAGCAGACGACCAACGCGAGTGACTTCGTTAACAGCACTACATCGCCTGCAGCACCTCTCCCTTATTCGTGACCATATCGTTTGGATCCTAGACGATTGTAAAAACGTGGGCTGGTCAGATGCGTCCCGATTTCAGTTGGTAATAGCTGATGATAAGGTGTGACGCAGATCCCTCAAAGCAATGGATCCAAATTGTCAACAAGGCAGCAAGGCAGTGCGCATCCTCGTGGTGGCTTCGGAATGGCGGAATGGTGTGGACTGGTTCAACTGAACACATCATTGACTGTAAATGATTACTTTCGGCTACTTGGAGGCCGTTTGCAGCCACTCACGGACTTCATGTTACCAAACAACAATGTCATGTCGACGGGTCACAATTGTTCGCGATTTGTTTGAAGCACATTCTGAATAATTTGAGCGAATTATCTGACCATTCAGATGGACCGACATGAACCTCATCGAAAAGTTATGGGATATAAACGAGAGATCAGTACGTGTATACATTCTAAACCGATAACACTTTCGCAGCTCTGCTATACAAGCAGCATGGCTCACTATTTTTCCAGTGGATTTCCAACGACTTGTTGAATCCATGACACGTCGAGTTGCTGCACCATGCCGGGAATAAAGGAGGTCCGAAACGGTATTAGGAGGTATCCCATGACATTTGTCACCTCAGTGTGTAGCTGAAGAAGTTCGCCCATGAGAGGAAGTCGTGGCATGCTGCACCAAATTCGTCAAAAACTGATGACAACCTCCCCGCCGCCCCCGCCTCCACCAAAAAATGGAAAACGGAAAGCTAGACGGAGAAAAAGCTAGACGTCGAAAATTCACTTTCACTGTTGCTTCACAACCTTCCTTGTAAACTGCTGTGAAGCTGCTGACACATAAATCTGTAGCTGACCTACTTCAAGGTATCTGCCGATTGAATGAAAGCTGATGAAACTTACGGCTTTGTACCTTGACCACCATTTGGATAACTTTACCAAAAGACTAATGTCTCCTTACAACGAAACTAGAAACAAGAATGAGGGACTATTGGTCATGTAACGACTTGGCTATTCGAAAAAGGATATAGTATTTTCCATACCAATATCACAATTCCGGTCTGTAAACGTTTCTTGCACCTAATGTACGTATTTTTTTGACACACGTGTATAGCTCCATGATCTAGATGACATCAATGTGTTGATGACATGAAGCAGTTGGACAAACTTTAAAAGTTAAATATTTGCCGATAGTACTTCCACGAACTTCATAACTATTGTAAACAGCATTGTATTTGTATTTATATACTTTGTAAACTGTTACCGTGTAATTTGCAATCATATACATGATGACGCACCAAAAAGTCAGGTGGCGGAAAGTGTTTCACGGCGTACCACACTGCTGTCACGCTATTTCAAAATCTGTGGAGACATTTTCATCGCCACGAGAGCGTTGTCAGCAGCAGACACTGTTATGCCGCGACAAAGTGGTTCGGCGCGTTTGTCATAAAACGTGTGCTCCTCATTTGTTCCGCACGCTGTTAGGAACTCGACACTAGACATTAGATTAACATTAAGCGCGTCCCTGAGAGAAATCTCGCGCTGCTTTAGGGTGGTGTACCGTTCGATCAAAATGCAACAGCTTCGTGTTAATGCAGTTATAACATCTCTTGGCTCCTACCCTGTTTTAATTTGTTGGCTACTATCCGGAAGTGTTTGATTCAATGACACATATACGATTACCATCGAAAGAATGATCATATGGGGTGCCAAGTGAAATTTGTTACTGGATTGGTGGGGAGGACGTAACATCTTATCTTGGATGGAGAGTCATCGACATATGACGGAGTTACTAAATACAGTTTTTCGTAATTCCTTCACGAAAGAGGACGAAGTAAATATTCCAGAATTCGAAACCAGAACAGCTGTTAGCATGAGTGACATAAAAGTAGAAATCTTAGTTGTTGCGAAAAAACTCAAATCACTTAAAGGCAAGTCTTCTGGTCCACATAGTATACCAATCAGGTTCCTTTCAGAGTGTGCAGTCACAATAGTGCCTTTCTTAGCAATCATATACAACCGCTCACTTCACGAAAGGTCTGTTCCTAAAGACTGGAAGGTAGCACAGGTCACACCGATATTCAAGAAAGAAATAGGAGTAACCCGTTGAATTACAGACCCATTTCACTGACCTCAATTTGCAGTAGGATTTTGGAGTATATACTGTACTCGAACATTATGGTTCAAATGGCTCTGAGCACTATGCGACTTAACTTCTGAGGTCATCAGTCGCCTAGAACTTAGAACTAATTAAACCTAACTAACCTAAGGACATCACACACATCCATGCCCGAGGCAAGATTCGGACCTGCGACCGTAGCGGTCGCGCGGTTCCAGACTGTAGCGCCTAGAACCGCACGGCCACTCCGGCCGGCTACTCGAACATTATGAATCACGTTGAAGAAAAGGACTTATTGATACATAACCAACACGGATTCAGAATATATCGTTCTTGTGCAACACAGCTAGATCTTTATCCCCATGAAGTAATAAGTGCTGTCGACAAGGGATCTCAAAAAATGGTTCAAATGGCTCTGAGCACTATGGGACTTAACATCTGAGGTCATCAGTCCTCTAGAACTTACAAGGGAGCCTCCCCATCGCACCCCCCCCCTCAGATTTAGTTATAAGTTGGCACAGTGGATAGGCCTTGATAAACTGAACACAGATCAATTGAGAAAACAGGAAGAAGTTGTGTGGAACTGTGAAAAAATAAACAAAATATACAAACTGAGTAGTCCATGGGCCACATAAGCAACATAGTGGACCATATGAGAATAGGAGCGCCGTGGTCCAGTGGTAGCGTGAGCAGCTGCAGAACGAGAGGTCCTTGGTACAAGTCTTCCCTCGACTGAAAATTTTACTTTCTTTATTTTTGCATAGTTATTATCTGTCCGTTCGTTCATTGACATCTCTGTTCACTGTAATAAGTTTAGTGTCTGTGTTTTGCGACCGCATCGCAAAACCGTGCGATTAGTAGACGAAAGGACGTGCCTCTCCAATGGGAACAGAAAACATTTGATCGCAAGGTCATAGGTCAACCGATTCCTCCACAGGAAAACACATATGATATATTCTATACGACACTGGTGACGGCATGTGCGTCACATGACAGGAATAAGTTGTCGACCCACCTAACTTGTACACTTGGCGAATGGGTAAAAAGATTCTTCTACCTTGCCCGATTTAGGTTTTCTTGTGGATGTGATAATCACTCCCAAAAAAGTTATGAAAACATAAGAGTTTGTCACATAAACTGAAAATAAAAAATTAAACTTTTCATTCGATGGAAGATTTGAACCAAAGACCTTTCGTTCCGCAGCTGCTCACGTTACCACGAGACCACGGCGCTCCTGCCTTTCTCTTGTCCTTAATGTTGCCTATCTTTCCATGAACTACTCAGTTTGTATATTTTGCTTATTTTTTCACAGTTCCACACAACTTCTTCCTGTTTTCTCAATTGATCTGTGTTCAGTTTTTCAAGGCCTATCCACTGTGCCAACTTATAACTAAATCTGAGGGGGGTGCGATGGGGAGGTTCCCTTGTTAGAACTACTTAAACCTTACTAACATAAGGACATCACACACATCCATGCCCGAGGCAGGATTCTAACCTACGACCGTAGTGGTCGCGCGGTTCCAGACTGTAGCGCCTAGAACCGATCGGCCACATGGGGTCTCAGATCGATTCCATATTCCTAGATGTCCAGAAGGCTATTGATATCGTTCCTCACAAGCGACTATTAATCAAATTGCGTGCCTATGGAGTATCGTCTCAGTTGTGTGAGTGGATTCGTGATTTCCTCTCAGAGAGGCCACAGTTCGTAGTGATAGACGGTAAATCATCGAGTAGAACAGAAGTGATATCTGGCGTTCCATAGTGCCATAAGCCCTCTGCTGTTCCTGATTTACATAAATGATCTCGGTGATAATCTGAGCAGCTGCCTTAGACTGTTTGCAAAAAAACCAACATGGTTCAAATGGATCTGAGCACTATGGGACTTCCCCTAGAACTTAGAACTACTTAAACCTAACTAACCTAAGGACATCACACATATCCACGCCCGAGGCAGGATTCGAACCTGCGACCGTAGCGGTCGCGCGGTTCCAGACTGAAGCGCCTAGAAACGCATGGCCACACCGGCCGGCCCTGCAAGGTGATTTATTGGATTATTGGTAAGATCACTGTATTGACTAGCGTTTAAATTAACTCAAATTGCTGAAACTGCAAAGTTCTATTTGATCCTAATTGTTGCCGGTACATAGGTACATAGGTACAGAGAAGGTAAGCGTCAAGACACCATAGGTAACAGAAGATATATTTTAGGTGATCAATGAAAGACAGTCGTACAAAAATGTTCAGGGATTTCGCTATTACAGACATAGAAGTTACTGAATAATGAGATAAACAGGAAGTACGGGGAAGCTAAAACGTCGCGGCCACGTGAGAAATGTGAAGAAATGGAAACAGAAATTGTCGTCAGAAAGACTGACTCAGCATGCAGGAGAGTCAAAACAAGCTTCGGTGAAATTGAGAACAAGGGTAGTAACATTAAGAGTGCAACGGGAATACAACTACTACATTCAGGTGGGAGGGAGGTTAAGTGGAAAGAGAGCTCTGAAGGCACTTATGAAGGGGAAGATTTGCCTGACGTGCGAGAAGAAGGAACACAAGTCGATTCAGAAGAGATAGGGAATCTAGTATTAGAATCATAATTTAAAAGAGCTTTCGAAGATTTAAGATCAAATAAGGTAGAAGGGATAGATAACATGCCATCAGAATTTCCAGAAACATTGGGAAAAGTGGCAACAAAACTATTCACGTGGGAGTGTAGAATGTATGAGTCAGGCGATATAACATCTGACTTTCGTAAAAACATCATCCATACAACTACGAAGACTGCAAGAGCTGACAAGTGTGAGTATTATCGCACAATCTGCTCAACAGCTCATGCATTCATGTTGCTGACATGAATAATATACAGAAGAATATAAAAGGAAATTGGGGATGAGTTAAATGACGATCAGTTTCGGTTTAGGATAGGTAAAGGCATCAGAGAGGCATGTCTCACGTTGCGGTGGATAATGCAAGCAAGACTAAATAAAAATCAAGACACGTTCATAGGATCTGTCGACGTGGAGAAAGCGTTCGCCAGCATCAAATAGTGCAAGATGTTAGAAATTCTGAGGCAAACACTGGTGAGCTGTAGGGAGAGACTAAGGCGCTGCAGTCACGGACTGTGCGGCTGGTCCCGGCGGAGGTTCGAGTCCTTCCTCGGGCGTGGGTGTGTGTGTTTGTCCTTAGGATAGTTTAGGTTAAGTAGTGCGTAAGCTTAGGGACTGATGACCTTAGCAGTTAAGTCCCATAAGATTTCACACACATCTGAACATCTGTAGGGAGAGACGGGTAATATACTACACGTGCAAGAGCCTAGAGTGGATATTAACAGTGGGAGACCAAGAACGAAATGCTCGGATAAAAAGGATGTAAGACGGAGATGTAGTCTTTTGCTCTCACTGTTCAGTCTAGACTTCGAAGGAGCTATGATACAAATAAAAGAAAGTTTCAAGAGTAGAAACAAAATCCAAAGAGAAAGAATATCAATGATACGATTCGCTGATGACGCTGCTATTCTCAGTGAAAGTGTAAAAAAATACATGATCTGCTAAATGAAATGAACAAGCTAATGAGTACAGAATAAGGACTGAGAGTAAATCGAAGAAAGACGAAAGTAATGAGAACAGTGAGAAACTTAATATCAGGATTGATGGTCACGAAGTAGATGAAGCTAAGGAATTCTGCTACCTAGGCGGCAAAAGAACCAATGATGGACGGAGCAAGGAGGACATCAAACGCAAATTAGGGCAGGCAAAAAGAGCATTCCTGGCCAAGAGAACTCTATTTGTATCAGACATAGGTCTTAATTTGAGGAAGAAAATTCTGAGAATGTAGATTTTGAGCACAGCATTGTATGATAGTAAAACATGGACTGTAGAAAAACGAGAACAGAAGAAAATCGAAGAATTAGAGATTTGGTGCTACAGGCGAATGTTGAAAATTAGGTAGACGGATAACGTAAGGAATGAGGAGGTTCTGCGCAGAATCTGAGAGGAATGGAATATGTGGAGAACAGTGACAAGGAGAAGGGACAGGATAATAGGACATCACGGAATAGCTTCCACGGTACTACAAGGAGCTGTTAGAGTAAAATCTGTAGAGGAAGACGGAGATTGGAATACACGCAGAAAATAATGGAGGACGTAGCTTGCAAGTGCTACTCTGAGATGAAGAGGGTGCCATAGGAGAGGAATTCATGGCGGACCGCATCCAACCAGCCAGAAGACTGAACACTAAAAAATTAAATGGAAAATAGGTACTGTTAACCACATTGGTGACAACGGTGAGCTCCATACAACAGAGCGACCGACCACTCAATAACCACCATTCTTGGGTACAACTTACGCAAGCCTGTATCTTGACTGTAGCCAATGCAATAACGAGAAACAGTGAGTTACATCGTTAGAACTGTACATACAAGGATGTGCTTAGTAACAACAGACTGCAGAGCTTATCACGAGTCTGCAGCTGAGCTTTAGAAACCCACAACTTCGGCCAACACCAACTCTGCCCCAGTGCTGTTGTTCCTTTGTCCAACGGTGTGCTCGTAAACGTAGGCGGTCAGGAACTGAGAACCAGCCTACGCGTGTACCACACTTAGCGTCAGAGCGGACGCCGCTAGTGCCGCCACACTGCATTGTGCGCACACAGGATGTCAAACATTTCGTGGAATATAGAGGAACCATACACGGTGGCGCGAATTCCAAATTTGGGTGGAGTACACAAGCCAGCATAACAGGTAGATGCTAGTTTGCATTAGATGTACCAGGACCTTTTCTTAAGACCTGGCTAATAGCATTGATTGTAGCACTCAATCGTCATTCGGTTATACGCTTATTTGACGCTACTGTGGCGAAAAAAAATGTTTGTCTTGTTGCTTTACCATAACAATTGCACAATGGCATTGGGACTGGATTATACACGACATCCTATTGCACCAGCGGTCGGAGTGTCTATTTGCAATGAAATATCAATAAGTCCTGACAAGCAGGGGTTTGGAGAAATAGTAAATAGTTTTAGGCATCACCGGCATAAAAAAAAATACATACGTTTGTAGGAACAGGCTGAGACTTGTTAAAATGCCAGTTCAGTCGAATATTTAATGTATATGTGCAGAGAAGGTGTGGTGTCACCGCTAGACACCACACTTGCTAGGTGGTAACTTAAATCGGCCGCGGTCCTGTAGTACATGTCGGACCCGCGTGTCGCCACTGTGTAATCGCAATCCTAGCGCCACCACATGGCAGGTCACAAGACACGGACTTGACCTCGCCCCCAGTTGTACGGACGACATAGCTTGCGACAAGACGTATCACGTCTTCCTCTCATTTGCCGAGAGACAGATTAAATAGCCTTCAGCTAGTCCATCGCTACTACCTAGCAAGGCGCCATGTGTATCATTGCTAATTGCTTACTACTATGCAAGAGATGTATTTCAACAAGAACAAGACTACATTAAAGTTAAGTATATTAAAATCTCTCTTCTTTTCTTTATAGTTTTCATCCAGTCTCCTGTTTCAGAATTTACGCCCGTCTGCGTTAGTTTCGCGTGCACCTAGCCACTCATTGTGTCGAGACCTTAGGGAATCGACACAACAATATTTTGGCGACGAGGAGTGGTGCCGCGCCCACGTTGCAGTCTTTGTGTTATACTTGCTCTAATTTGCTTGTGTCATGGCTTCGCCGCATTCTCCAGATGTACTGTCCGAATTTTTTCGCTTGCAGAATCAGCAGACGCAGGCGTTATTGGAAGCCCTTGGACAGCTCGTCCAGGGTCAACGTGCGCTGCAAACCGATGCGGCGGCAGCCGCTTCTTCGCTACCGCAGCCACACAACGCTGTCGCACCGCCATTTAGGCCCTTTGAGGCCACAACCGAAAGCTGGACTGAGTGGACCGATCAGTTCAACTTCCACCTCACTGCTTATGGAATTCAAGGTAAAGAGCGGCAGCCGTTTTTGCTTTCTTGTGTAGGTGTGTCTACCTACCGTGTGATAGTGAAATTGTTTCCCCGACGCGACGTCGCAACTCTGTCCTACGACGAAATTTTGTCTGCTTTAGATGCCTATTTCAAAGAAACAGTAAATGTAGTTGCAAAACGGTATACGTTTTTTCGTACAAAACGTACGGCCGGTCAGACTAACAGGGAGTGGGTAGCAACTTTGCAAGGCCTTACTAGAGACTGTGCGTTTGCCTGTGAATGTGGCCTCCCATATTCAGATACTATGGTGCGTGATGCAATTGCACAGAACGTTTCTGATGTTCGCATAAGGGAACAGATTTTGAAACTAGTTAATCCCTCCCTGCAACAAGTGATAGACATATTGGACAGGCAAGACACGCTTGACTTTGCTCAGGAATCATTTGAAACTTCGCCAGCAGTGTGTCACATTACTCGGCCCGCCGGGCCCGCTGCACGGGACGCTCAGCGGCCCTCGCGCCCGACTTCGCAGCGGCCGCCTAGCTTGCAACCACGTGCGCCGCGTAAGCAAGCAAATGCAGTGAAATCTTGCCCGCGGTGTGCCACTAGACATTCGCGTGAAAATTGCCCGTCACGCCAAGCTATTTGCTTTTACTGTCACAAGAAAGGACATGTACAAAGTGTTTGCCAGAAAAAGTTAAGATCAGACAATCACACAAATTCCAGGCCCTTTGCTTCGCGCCGGAATCGAACCCAGGACAATCAGGCTCGTGGACCTTCACCCATGGACATCCATGTAGTACATTCCCACCCGTCCAGTGACACTTTAGCTAACAGTGACTGTGTTCGTCCCACCCAAAGTGTGCGTCGACGTCGCCGGAAATCCCGTAAAGTTGCAAGTGCTTCTGGACCTGTATCAGTTCAAATTGCACGAGACAGTCGCTCTTGTCGTCAACAAGACAATAAACTTTTTGTGGACTTAGACTTTGCAGGAAAAGTGATACCATTCCAGCTCGATACCGGAGCTGCAGTTTCATTGCTCAATCACGACACGTACAAACAACTGGGCGCCCCGCCATTGCGTGCCGCAAATGTTACGTTAACTAGTTACTCAGGACAGCATATACCTGTGTTAGGACAGTGCAGCCTTATTGCAACATACAAGGGACAGACAAAACTTGTGTCATTTTATGTTCTTCGTTCCTCTAGTGCAGTGAACTTGTTTGGTTTAGATTTGTTTCAATTGTTTAATTTGTCTATAGTAAATCAGGTCCTATCAGTGAATCGGACTGTGCCTTCCGCCAGTGTTTCTAGTCTTTGTGAAGAATTTGCAGACATTTTTGCACCGGGCCTTGGTTGCGCTAAGAACTATGAAGCGCATTTGGAACTGAAAGATAACGCGCAACCAAAATTTTTCAGAGCGCGCAATGTTCCCCACGCATTGCGTGATGAGGTCGCAAGAACATTAGCCGAATTAGAATCTCAAGGTGTCATTGAACGTGTGCAGGCTTCTCTCTGGGCCTCACCCTTAGTCATTTTGCCAAAACCTTCCGGAAAATTGAGACTTTGTGTGGACTTCAAGGCCACTGTGAATCCACAACTTGTGACTGCTACTTTTCCTTTGCCCCGCCCGGAAGATCTTTTTGACAAACTGTGCCCGGGAAAATATTTTTCAAAATTGGACCTAGCAGATGCGTACTTGCAAATACCTGTGGACGAAGAATCCCAGCGCGTCTTAGTGGTTAACACGCATCTTGGCTTGTATCGCTTCAAAAGACTGCCATTCGGGTGTGCATCCGCCCCTGCTTTATTTCAGCAATATTTACAAACTATTTGTGCGTCGGTCCCTACTGCTGCGAACTATCTGGACGATATTGTGATCTCAGGAAAGACAGAAGCCGAACATTTGCAGAATCTCCGGACCTTATTTCAGGTCTTGCGTCAGAATGGTCTTCGCTTGAGGAAGGACAAATGTGTGTTTTTTGCTCGTGACTTACCGTACCTGGGGCATGTCATAAATGCCCAAGGTATACATCCGAGTCCAGAGCACCTTCGTGCCATTCAGGACTTGCCGTCACCGCAGAACTTAAAACAGCTACAGAGTGTGCTGGGTAAGGTAAATTATTATCACCGATTTGTGCGCAATGCTTCTTCCATTTCAGCTCCGCTTCATCGCTTACGCCGTAAAGGTGTTCCGTTCGTCTGGACGACGGAATGCGAACGCGCCTTTCGCCAGTTGAAATCGGCGTTACTTTCCAATACTTGCCTTACGCCATTCGATCCCCGAAAACCCCTTTTGTTGATGGTAGATGCATCGGATTTCGGGATCGGTGCTGTGCTTGCACACAAAGATGGCTCGCATGATCGCCCTATTGCCTTTGCGTCCAAATTGCTCTCATCTGCGCAAAGCAATTATTCACAAATAGAGAAGGAAGCTTTGGCTCTTGTGTTTGGTGTAACAAAGTTTCACGATTTCTTGTATGGTCGTCACTTTACCATCATCACGGACCACAAGCCTTTGACATCGCTTTTTCATCCGAACAAGCCTGTACCTCCACGTACAGCGCAGAAATTCATTCGCTGGTCACTTTTTCTCTCGCAGTACCGCTACGATATCTTGTATCGGTCCACTGCTAAGCACGGCAACGCTGATGCGTTGTCCCGTTTGCCTGTTGCTGAGGATAAAGCATTCGATTCTTCCGAACTTGCTTGCATGTTCATTGATTCGGAAGCCGATGACGTGGTCGCCTCGTTTCCGATTGATTTTCGTCGTGTAGCTACAGCCACAGCTGCTGACCCTGTCCTTGCTTCCGTTTTGCGTTTTGTTGCTACGCAATGGCCCTTGTCAAAGTCACGGATCGAGGATCCTTTGGTTCGCCGTTTTTTTGCTCACAAGGAGAGACTTTTTGTCCGACGTGGTGTTTTGTTGTTGCGTTCCGATAATGATCAATCCCGAGTCGTGGTCCCACGTTCGTTACAGTCCTCTGTCTTAAAGCTTCTTCACCAAGGACATTGGGGTATAGTGCGAACGAAACAACTTGCTCGACAGCACTGTACTTGGTTCGGAATCGATGCTGCGATTACGAATATGTGCTCCTCTTGCGTGGCGTGTGCCGAACAACAATCCGCACCGCCGCGGAAATTCTTTGCATGGCCGAAAGCCACTTCCCCTTGGCAACGCTTGCACATCGATTTTGCTGGTCCATTCTGGAATGCTCGATGGTTGGTTGTGGTCGATGCTTTCAGTAATTTTCCTTTTGTTGTCCGGATGTCTTCCACGACGTCTTCTGCCACAATCCAAGCCTTGTCTGCTATCTTTTGCATTGAAGGTCTTCCGCAGACTATTGTTTCCGACAATGGCCCACAATTCATGTCCGCAGAATTTCAGTCATTCTGCCAGGCCAATGGTATTCAACATCTGACATCCGCGCCGTTTTCGCCTCAGTCAAACGATGCCGCTGAACGATTGGTCCGGACTTTCAAGTCACAGATGTTGAAGTTGAAAGAGTCGCATTCTCGGGAGGACGCTTTGTTGCTCTTTTTGTCTTCATATCGCTCTCAGCCTCGCGATGGTCGCTCGCCGGCTGAGTTGCTTCATGGTCGTTCTCATCGAACTTTGATGTCTTTGCTGCATCCGCCACATCAGGTTCCTGTGCTGCGGCAGTCTCCTGCTTTTGCTCCTGGCGACGTTGTCTATTATCGCAACTATCGCGGTTCACGGCGTTGGCTCGCAGGGCGCATTCTTCGCTGCCTCGGCCGCGCGATGTATTTGGTTTTGGGGGCCTCTGGTGAGGTGCGTCGGCATCTCAATCAGCTGCGCCTCTGTCGTCGCCTGGGTTCTGCCGCTCCCCGTCTGCTTTCAGCGACGGAGCCGTCAGGTCAGCGCCCTGGGGACCCATCTACTGGCTCGCCTCATCCCCAGGTGTTACCGACGATGCCTTCCATTTTGCCTCATGGCGTCGCGCCGCCGCAGCCGCCGCCGGCGCCGCCAGCAGCGGCCGCTTCGCTGCAGCCGCCTCGCGCCTCCCTGGGTCACGCGCCGCCGCTCGCTTCCCGTGACCAGCCGTCCTCCGCCATGGACCTCTTGCCCGCTCCGGACCAGATGTCGTCTTCGCCCGTCGGGTGCTCCGACCACATGGAGGTCGACCCTTCTGTCTCATTACGTGCGCATACACCTCATGTTGACGTGCACCCTGGACTAGGTTTGCAGGCGTTTCCTAGCTCCCCTCGGACCGAATGGCCGGGTGCGGGTGGCACAGCCTCGCCTGTTGTTAGGCTCCCCACCTCATCGCATACGTCAACATGGGGTCCTCCCCACGGCGGGCGGAAGCCTTATCTCACGACCGTTCGCCGATTTGCGGGGGAGGAATGTGGTGTCACCGCTAGACACCACACTTGCTAGGTGGTAACTTAAATCGGCCGCGGTCCTGTAGTACATGTCGGACCCGCGTGTCGCCACTGTGTAATCGCAATCCTAGCGCCACCACATGGCAGGTCACAAGACACGGACTTGACCTCGCCCCCAGTTGTACGGACGACATAGCTTGCGACAAGACGTATCACGTCTTCCTCTCATTTGCCGAGAGACAGATTAAATAGCCTTCAGCTAGTCCATCGCTACTACCTAGCAAGGCGCCATGTGTATCATTGCTAATTGCTTACTACTATGCAAGAGATGTATTTCAACAAGAACAAGACTACATTAAAGTTAAGTATATTAAAATCTCTCTTCTTTTCTTTATAGTTTTCATCCAGTCTCCTGTTTCAGAATTTACGCCCGTCTGCGTTAGTTTCGCGTGCACCTAGCCACTCATTGTGTCGAGACCTTAGGGAATCGACACAACAGAAGGCAGTGTGAGACTTGTTTCCTCGTAGCAATGGTTTCGATCTCGTACTTAGAATGGATATTCGCTTTAAAAAAATCAGTTACAATTATATCAGATTACAGAAAATAGTTGATACCCTGCAGTTGATTTTGATGAACGTATGAAACCTGAAGATAGCCATTAATTATGGTAATATTGGCTAGAATTTGTATCTCGGACAGCACCCTACCACGCGCGCGCGCGCGCGCGCGCGCGCGCGCACACACACACACACACACACAATTGGCTTAGAGGACTAAAAGTTTTGCAGAATTTATCATGACGTCATACAATGTAATGTCAAAGTACGTTATGTTATTATCGACCTCCATTTTGCAGAATATGTTATGATGTCTTTAATACGAGGGTGAGTCAAATGAAAACCTTAAATATTTTTTAAAAAATTATTTGTTGTGCAGAAGTGGTACAAAGCTGTATCACTTTTCAACATAATCTTCCGCACGCTCAATCCAAGTCCTCCAGCGCTTACAAAGTGCATACATTCCTTTATAAAAAAAATTCTTTGGATGCCTGACCTGCACGAGGAGCATCGTCCACTGAAGTCACGCCATTTGCGAACTTCCTACTCCATTCGTAAGACTTGCTGCTGTGACAAACATGCATCACCGTACTGAACCTTCATTCGTCAATGAATTTCAATAGGTTTCACACCTTCACTACGCAAAAACCGAATAACAAAACGCTGTTCTTCCCTGGTCGCCATCTTTATACTGACACTGCGACGGTATGTGTGCATCTGCACTATGCTGCCACCTACAGGCCATTCTGCACACTGTTTGTTGCACGCCTACCACCTTATATGACAACGGCGCGAAATTTCGAATTGTTATTACAAATTTAAGGTTTTCATTTGACTCACCCTCGTATATACTGTCAAAGTTTCTTAACTCGGCATGTTTTAACATTGCTGCTAACGGCGCTCTCACTACAGCCAATGAAGAAAGCTCAAGTAACTGGAATAATAGTAAAAAGTACAAATACCCACACCCAGTCCCTCTCATTACGGAGCACATATCTCTATTAGAGAGCCAATTACATAAGAGTAGTGGAATACTTCGGCTGTTGGCTGAGAACAGCAGCGCTTGGGTGATAAATAATTCAAATCGTTCAGATAGTTTTTGAGTACAGCCTACACTGGGACATTGTGATTAGCTCTTGGTCGAGTGCTGTTGGGCGAAGACCTACGTTTAAAGTCATGCAGCTAATTATTTACATTGGACACATTTTTTCTGCGAGCATTGATCCATTTCACAGTAGGCAGACACATATCTGCATACAGTTAGTTTTGTAGAATGTCCTAACAACGTTATCAGCCTCAAGTTTTGGCGTCCGACCAAATTACCCATGCTACCAAAATCCCGATATTGCAGACTATACTGTGATATTATTTTATACTGTATATGTATTTTACCGTGGCGTATGTGCTATGCATGTTTACGGTGATATAATTAAAGTTATACTTTCAAACCGCTGCAGAAGTAACACCACTGGTCAGAATGACGCCACATTGTAACGGAATACTATCGGAAAAGGGAGAAAACGTATAGCAGAAGAAAAACAAATAGTTACAAAATGTAGCAATAGATTGCGCTGTAAGCATCATAATTTAATAGTGGGAGACTGCAAATGACAAATGAATCATACAAAAATGCCTAAGGTGTACGTTTCACGTTAAACAAACTGTACTACTCAGTGTACATGGGTGTACAGGTGTGATACTGTTAGTTACGTAATTCCGTCCAACACGGCAAGTTCGTATCACAACGGATGGGAAAAATCGGTTTTTAGTTGTCCTGAGGCCAAAAACCGAATCAATGGCATCACTCACATCGGTTTTTAGTTGTCCTGAAGCCAAAAACCTCATAAAAAGCATCAATCCAAATCAAATCGGATTATTAATTTCCGTGTGACTGGCGCAAAACATGCTCAGTATGCTGTCCAACGTTTTCTACAAAAAGTTGAAATCGAGAAACAGCTAATTCCACAACTGATCGAAGTGTTTCTGGTTCAAATGGTTCATATGGCTCTGAGCACTATGCGACTTAACTTCTGAGGTCATCAGTCGCCTAGAGCTTAGAACTAATTAAACCTAACCTAAGGACAGCACACACATCCATGCCTGAGGTAGGATTCAAACCTACGACCGTAGCAAAGAAGGATGTTTCGTAGGATTTTACACACCACGCTCACGGGTATGTCGAATGTTCGGACAATTCTCCGTGCGCTACACGTTTGCACTCTCCTGCATTGCTGTGGCCACTGCTTCCACTGACGTCGAATCAATTCGCTTCCTTCCTCTACCACGTTGCACACCAAACGAACCTGTCTTTTCGAATTTCCGAATCATTTTCTCCAGACCCACGGCAGTCATTGGACCAACGAATTTTTTCAAATCCTTCAGTGTCCGGAACTTCTGCAGAGCGACGTGTGTGCAGTCATCATTCTCGTAACACAGCTTTACAAGCAGAGCGCGATCCTGCATTGAGACAATCATGGCGAACGTCGCAGACGCGAATTGAGGAAAAGCCGTGTACCCGGCGTGTTTAGACCAACTTCAATGTGTCGTGCGCATGACAGTTGTTTCCGTTTACGTTTTTTGTCACATACAGCGCCATCTATTGATCAATTTTCACAGTATTTTGTTTCTTCTGCCATAAGTTTTCCCCCCTTCTCCGATAATATTCGGTTGCAACTTGACGTCATTCTGACAAGTGGTGTTATATCTACGGATTTTTGAAAGTTTAACTTTAATTATAATCGCCCTATATATACAGAATATTTGTGATGTAATTGAGGCATACGTGTGTTGTAAGGGTGGCGCAGTTGTGGCCTCTGTTACACATTCGTGACGCCATGCACTGGATATATGCTGTGTACACACCAATGTGATGCAATAAGATCGTTCGGAAACTTTTGTGTAGAAGAAATAAATTTTGTTACAACAAATACCCAAGCTCTGTACTACAATGAAGAGCACATTGCTTGAAAGCAGGGGGGGGGGGGGGGGGGGGGGCTCTTCAGCCTCGAAGTGCAGACAGAAAATGACGCCATCAATCGCATTATAAAATCTAAAATTTCAGGTAGGTTGGAGGGCGAATCTTGAACGTTATTGGTGCCCTGGTGGCACTTAGCGTAACATCATTGGCCAGCTGTGGAGGAGGGGAAGGGGAAGGCGGAGTGAATTCCAGGAATGATACCACTGCCTGACCTCCGGATGCAAGAGTCAACGATTTCGGGAAAGCTGATACTGACGTCAGCACTACTGGCATGACCTCTAAGTAGGGATAATCTAGAACTCCCAGCGATCCTCGCCTTGAGGCTACAACCTGTTTACTTTTTAGAAGTGACCCTTCATGTGGCTTCCTGACGAATACGAGACCTTAAGGATTTTTTATCCTAGGTGCTAATCGATGACGAAAGACTAGCTTTTTTAGGTTTCCTCCGAAATAGTCGGTTCTATTCCCACGTTTAAAACGTCTATACCGGATCAGGGATGGAACGGTTATAGGAGAGTCGCCCACCTGCATACTTGAGTCTGGGGGACTTTCGACTGCGTCACCCAGCTAAGCCTGATTATTTCTCTCTACTTGCTTTAATATTACTATTACTATTAATGGTGTTCAGCATGTTTTTAGCCTTTTAGCTTTTACCGTTACGCATCTCCTCTGCACCCGGCTAAAAGAAATCATTTATTTTGTTACAGTCGACCCTGAAATGAGATCTTGGAGACCCACGTCTGCTTTCTGGTCTGCACTCCAGTCCCCACGCAAACACTTATACTGTGGTTTCTCGCCAGCCGCGGTGGTCTAGCGGTTCTGGCGCTGCAGTCCGGAACCGCGGGACTGCTACGGTCGCAGGTTCGAATCCTGCCTCGGGCATGGGTGTGTGTGATGTCCTTAGGTTAGTTAGGTTTAAGTAGTTCTAAGTTCTAGGGGACTTATGACCTACGATGTTGAGTCCCATAGTGCTCAGAGCCATTTGAACCATTTTTTGTGGTTTCTCGTGCAGTTAATTACCATATGTGGCATCTATATCGTTCCCAATAGCTATAGTTTACCCCTCCTAAATACTATTACAATTCAATCACATTTTTGTCCGATGTCACTTATTTTAGATGGACTATCACATGAACGAGATATATCGACGTCGCTGTGTAGTCCCTTAATCCCCAATCTACACATAACACATGGTTGGTCCTCCCAAGGTTCTCAGTAACTTCCTTCACTTTAGATGACTTGTTCGTACTAGGCCTAATTTTTTTCTAAAATCCTTCTCAAGCAGTCCTGCTGCCTATCTCATTTTCATCTACTTCGATTTCCCTCTGTTACAAAACTGTGTTCTTATTTCTTTCCTTTCTGTCCTCATTCATGTAGAACATACAGTCATGTCAATTCGGATGAATCTCTTACAAACACTGTTTCTTCGCTGTAGAATATATTCGTTAACAACTGTAATTCGCTTCACTCATGGCATGTTTTTAGGCCTCCTGTGACGCAACCATTACTTAATCATCTGCGTGAAGTTTCAGTACGATCCTACACAACCTCACTGCTTTCCTCGATTACATTTAAAACATACAAAATAGGGGAAAGATGTAGGTCAGTGACTCATTCCTAAATTAAAAGACGTGTCTTGTGTAATTTGTATTAGTTTAATAATTGTTGACGCTCTCCTGTTACACCAGAAATAGCTGTTACCTGACAGTGGATACGAACCACAGATAAATATATTCATGCTACAGGACGGAATTCTCTGAATATTGTAATACACTCGGGGGGTCGTGTGGATTACTAGTGGGTGGACATGAACAAATTAATGTTTCACTCTTCTCTCTTACTTCATGTACTATTTTTAACAGTCCCCTTGAGCTGCTTAAATTAGGCCGAATAAATTCATTACGATTAAAAACTCAGTGACTCACTGGTTGGTACACAAAAAATTTCTGATTTATATAAAAGACACTTAAACTACTAGCCGCGCCCGTTATATACTCATATTATCTCTCCACCGTTTTGGTTATATTTCTGCCCTTTTGTCAGGAGTGAAACTGACTACTCCAACTGCTGTTCATTTTTCCATTACTTAGTAGCCTGTCATCGAACGATGCTGTTAGTGGGTTCTTTTCTTTTGACGCTTTGTTCGTCGATTAGCAATAATAGACTAAGTAATTAGGGCTAGTTACACTTCTGTCTTGATGCCCGCATATTACCGTAACCTCAATAATTTATCTGTTTGCTAACGATGCTCTTTTTCTCCGCAGGTAATAGCGTACCAATTTTCCCATCGGTGAGACATTACAAACGAGTAATGATTTTAAATGATAAGCACTGCAATTAGCGAGCGTGCTGATTTTTGGAGGCGAAGTACTGCAAAAAACAGAATTGATAGTAACCCCTACGTGTCACAAAGAGAATGGATTTATTTTGTGGACCATATAGTGTGTATGCTCACTAACTGTTGAATAAAATCTCATACGAACATGAAAGTATATTTTCGAGAATACTGTGTAGTGCGCTAAAAAGATAGCCTCTCTATAAAGACATTCTGGTTAATGTAAGAACTTACAAATACACATTACTACCCAGTACGAAGAGCAAGACCGTTTCTGCGTGTACCGTCTCATCTTCTTCCATTAATTAAATCCTAATTACGTAATTAATAATGTCGTGAAATATTGAGAAACATAGATCAAATAATTATTTGTTGTGTAGTCAAGTCGGAGCTTATGAAAGAATAATGTCAAGATTGTAAGGTGAAACATATGCATCAGGCAGGAAGGGACTTAAATGTAGGGTTTAATGAGCTTTGTAATCATGCGAATGTTTCATCGGCAAAAACAAAGCCCCTTTCTCTTTTTTTAAGGACGAGTAGCATTCTTTAGGAAACATTACGGACACCTTGACTGTATTTCATATAGAAGTAAAAGACTTTTTACTGCCAAATTTAGAGGAAATAGAGATATTTCACACTTGGAAAGACTAATGTGCCACTACGTTAAATCAAAAGATAGAAGTGTCCAATGCGCGTTTCTGATCTTATTTTAGAAATGTTCTCGTCAAAAGCAGTCACCAATCAAATACCTCTAATTTTTGTCAAGATAATGTTTCCCGTTCGTTATTCTCAATAGATGCTAAAATTGCAACATAGAATCAAGAGTATCCTAATGATTTGCTATGAATTGACAAACAATATACGTGAAATGTAGGAGGAGGGCAGCTGACCTCTGTTAGTAAACTGAGCTTTGAATGCGTGTTATGCGATATCATGAGAGACACAATTAAGAGGCTTATACGCTTTACGATAGATGTTTATTGCTTGCTTTTCATTTTGACTGTACCTTATGGCATACTACTTTTATGTAATAAACAGGGCTATACATATTTACGTTACGTGTGTGTTAGTATGTATGATAATGCGAACTACTGATATGTGTTCCCTCGTTTTATAGATCTTTATAACGAAATAACGTATTTCCGAAACAGGTGCGTAATGATTTCGATGTTGATTCTTCATAGAGTTAGGTGGCTTCAGAACAGATAACGCGGAACATGAGGAGCTGGGTACACGCCATGTAAACCAATAAACAAGGAGACTCAAAAACGGAGCGACTAATAGGTCTGAAAATTATTACTTCCGAAAGGAAACACATTACCCCATTTTTGGTTTCGTAGTAAAATTATGGAAGTGATACAGCACCTCAGTTTCACCAAACGGCGTGTGGAAAGTGATGTAACTCCCAAATATGTGACGAGGGGTTTCAAAATGATAGAATTAACAGGAAAGTCAGTTTTTTTAAGAATGCTATAGTATGCAGCTGTTTTGATTCTCAGATATTAGTATTATTCACATAACCAAATCCACATTTAGCACAAAGTAATCTTTATCTGTATGTTATATGACCATACGTACATGTCATTCAGCTAACAGGAATCTTTACTTATTGATTCTGTATAACCATAACAATGAAAGGAGTAGCTGGCAAGTTATGTTCCTAAATTATTCTTGAATTTCCACACGAATTATCTCATTACATTCTTTTTTTCATTTCAGAAATTGCTCTGTTCCACCAATGAACCGGCTACTACTGACACTCAAATATTTGTCTCTGGTGATTTCCTTCTGTCCATTGCGGACTTAATTGGTACTGGCAAGGGGACAGACAGAAGGTTAATAAAAGAATGCCTATGACATTGGACAACATACACGAGAAACAGTTTTGTTAATATTTCAATTCGCCGATGCAATTAAATGAAAATAAAACAAACAAATGTATATGGCTTGATATATTTTTATTCTGAAATCATTTGTTGTAATTTTTATTTTATGATTCTAATTTTGAGCTTGTGCTCTTTTTTTAACCAACACGGGTCTTCCTCCCTTCTCTGGTACTTGTTATGCTACTTTTGTTGCAGCACCACCTAAAATTCTGCTAAATATTTCCCATTTGAGAACGGGTATTTTTATGCTGCAAACAAACCTGATAGTTTGAAGCTGAGATGGCTGTAGAACAGAAGGAAGAACACAGTGAAAGTGTAACGTGGTCAGCTATTTCCCTTTCCCTCCCAGATTACGTATAGCTGCTAGAGACGATTGCGCAAGTCAGAATTATGTATGAAACAGTTACTGTCACTCAGACACTTAGAATCAGGCACAATAACGACTGCCTGACGTTTGGATATGTAGCATAGGTACATTTCTATTCAAGGATTGTAAAAAAAGATTATGGGTTTTCATTGTAAATGTTGGCATCTTATTCTTTCTATTTACCCTCAATATAATTATTAATAATCCCCACATCATAGAAATAGAATTTATATATGCTAAAGAACAGCAAAAGTGGATGCACAAATAGTGTTAAATAAATCATCAAAGGTACTTTCTGTAGAATACCAACTGCTGCTGTAATGAATTAACCATTCTAAGACGCAAATACAATAGCAAGCTAACCAGTAACACCTCTAAGGATTATCAATCAAATCAACCTCCACGAAATCTCTGTTTTCAGTTTTTTCGAGACTCAGAAAAAACAAAAAATCTCACAAAGCAGACAGCATTTCAGTTTCTTCTATATTATGTGACTACTTACAATTCACCGTGCACCATAGAGATATATTTGATGGAATTCTATCGTGTCTAGAAATTCTGCATTGAAATCGAGCTGACTGTGGTGTCTTTCTGTTGAGAACTTTATCAAATCGTTTATTTCATTGCACACAACTTGGAAGTTAAATGCCACATATGGGGCGCCATCAATCTGTAGCCTCTGCTACTTTTTATGAGCTGGGCGTAATAATTACGCGTTTCTTTCTTGGAGAAACAATCGCACATCTGTTGCAGCTGCTCTGTCGATCTATGTGAACTTGTTTGTGAATGGAAGCTGTTGCGTATATTTTCCCATATTTTATTAGGGAATCTGGAAAGATACCTTACTTGTCAAACAACAAATGCCTGTTTCAAGATATATCGTTATATTTGTTTTTTGTACAAGTACGCCAAAAACTTAGTTAAATGTTTTGCACCAATAATTTCGTTAAATGAGGCCGCAGCAGTTTTTGTGTTTTGTACTAGTCTAGAATTCATTTACAGTAGCTAACAGCCTCAAAGTATCCACAAGAGAATAGTTTTGTGATCTGGAACGCGTATCGCTCACGTCCGATGCTCTACTTCTGCAGACGACGACTCGGTAAATATGAAACGGCGAACGCAAAAATAAAGTGGTCTGCAGTTGTTGCCAATTTGGCGGGGACGCTATTCTGGTAATAATTAACCAGGGAATAAAATGGCATTGTATAGCGTGCACTCCAAGTTATCCCATGGTTAGCCCCAAGGAGGAGATAACTCTAAAGAAATGGCTCTAATATGATCTGAGCTTTTGTGAAGACATTAAATGTAACCGCCAGAATATAATATTATTGACGGACATTCTGATAAATCTGTAATTGACGGACTTAGATCTGGATATGGAAGAGTTTTGAACTGATATTGTGACTAAAAAATGTTAGAGATCGTAACTACTGATTTTATAATTATCTGGCATTAAATGTCAGGTTCGAGCCTAGCGTCCTTCTTTTCTTTCTTGCAATTTTTAAATCTTAGTTTCCCATGGTGAAAGAGTTGTCTACACAAGTTTGGAGATGTGTGAAGGTGACAGGTTAAATAGAGACTGCATTATGGTCTTTGCCCTTTGAACAAATAATTTGATTATGTAATTTCATTTCATAAGTACACGCAGAACGCCACAATGGCACATATTATGTGCACCTCCTGCTGCTTGTAGTCACGGTGAAAAGTTGAAAAGTGAACGCTTTTGCTAATGTGATATGATTAGCACCTTTAAGCTCTGCAGTCTTACCAGAGATGCTGTTTTACTTTAAACAGGCACAGTATCGTGATAACCCTGCATGTAGACTTTGTTAACGTTGGAAAGAAAAATTAGCATATTCAATTAAGAAAGAGAACATGGGAACATGACTGCGTTCACAGTCGAAACTCCATTTCGCAACAGAACTACAGCTGGAGCTCACAAAGCTATTCTGGCCCACCTATTTTCTGTCATGCTACAATCGCTACTCAGTTGCTGACTCTAAGCACTAAGGGAACTCACGAATTTCTTGTCAAATATTGACGATATGAGAACACAGTGCATACACGTACTGGGCAACTTATTGGTGACAGACCGTGATAGATGATAGTGGATGTAATATAATGTTGGTGGTAGTGGCAACTGCTTATGTTATAATTTCTTTACACATTTTGAAATTATTATTGGTATGAAAATAGTATTAAGTGTATTGATCTAACTATGTATTAACGGTAACTCCCGATCCTAACGTTGCTCAAAAATCCCAAAGAGAACTCAGTCTAAAACATGTTTCTGCATCTACGTGACTACCTCACAATTCACTCTCAACGATTGGCAGAGGGTTCATAGAAACACTCTGTTTTTGGACTTTGCACTCTCGAATAGCATGTGGAAAATACGAGTATGAACACATAAAACTTTACATGCGAGCTCTGATCTCTGTTGTTTTCTTATGGTGATCATTTCTCCATACAGAGTTGGGAGCTAACAAAATATTTTCGCATTCTAAGGGAAAGATGACAACTGAAATTTCTTGAAAATATCTCGAACCAAAGACGAATGTACATCTAAATGATTGCCACTCCAGCTCTGGTATATATCCGTGACATTCTCTTCCCCGTTAAAAATTCTTCTTCCGAACAGACCTTGGAAGGCCAACGGTACTGACCGGCCGCCGTCTCATCCTCAGTCCACAGGCGTCGCAGGATGCGGATATGGAGGGGCATATGGTCAGCATACCGGTCTCCCGGCCGTGTGGCGGTTTACGAGACCGGGGCCGCTACTTCTCAATCAAGTAGCTCCTCAGTTTGCCTCACAACGGCTGTGTGCAGCCCGCTTGCTAACAGTGCTCGGCAGACCGGATGGTCATCCATCAAAGTGCTAGCCCAGCCCGACAGCGCTTAACTTCGGTGATCTGATGGGAACCGGTGTTACCACTCCGGCAAGGCCGTTGGCTCTTCCCCATTTAGAGACGACAAAAAACGCGCTACCCTTCTTGAACTTCTTCGATATTCTCCGTCAGTTAGGGTCCGTCTGGTTAGGCTCCCATACCGTGCAGCAATAATCAGAAGACGACTGACAAGCGAAGCGTAGACAGTCTATTTAGTGGATTTGTTTTATCTTCTAAATATTCTTCCAATAACAAGCAGTCTTTCGTTCGCCTTCCTCATATCGTCTTCCACGTGATGGTTCGAATTTAGGATGTTCGTAAGTGTAATCCCTATATATTTAGTTGAATCGACAACCTTTAAATCTGTGCGGGTTAGAGCGTAACCGAAATTAACAGTTTTTTGTGCTCATATGGAGAATATCACTCTTTTGAATGCTTAGGGTCAATTGCCACAGTTGATACCATATATACTGGTTGTCTCAATTACTTTTCCATTCGTTTTGATCTTCTGATTACTTTACTAAACGGTTACCCAGATTGTCTCCTAAATCGTTTATGCAGACTAGGAACAGCAAAGAGCCTGTAACAGTTCTTGGGGAACCCCAGTTATTATTTCTGTTTCACTAGATAATTTGCTGTCAGTTACTACGAACTGCCATCGTTCTCGCAAGAAATCATGAAACTAGTCGTACAATTGAGACGATATATCCTAGGACCGCAATTTTAGTAATAGCCGCTTGAGTCGAACAGTGCCGAAAACCATCTGGAAATCTAAAAATATGCAGTACACTTGATATCCCCAGTCTACAGTACTTATTGTTTCATATGGATGAAGAGACAGTTGTCGTCCACATAAACGTTTTTTTTGTTAATCCCTGATGGTCATAATTCAATAGATCGTTTTCTGCGAGGTATTTTATAATATTTGAACACAGTAAAAGTTCCGAAACCCTCACTTATCTAGTGCTAAGATTGACGGAGACGTTACGGCTAATGAGGTTCGTAAGTGAATTTAACAGCGATAGAAACAGGTTCTTCCCCACGTAGACAAATTCAGTGGGAAAATTAGTTTGTCGTCTTTTTATAGTTGTCCTGTACGATATCGCAATACATTACTTACGATTTTCACCATTAATGAAAAGTAAGATAAAGATTAAAACCTAGTTTCACATCCTTATCCAGATATTTTTTTGTTGTACTTCATCTCAAATACTCTACAGATTTATTGTTATGAAGTTAGATGCAAAACACGTTACATAATAGTTACTCATCTTGCATTCATTTATTTCTATAATTGTGAAGTGTAGGAGTTGGTTGGAGTGGGTATTTAGGCCCCGGGTTGTGCAAGTGTGGGCTTACTTTGAGAAATATTTATTAAAGAAAAGCCAACAGCCTCGCCGCAGTGGTAACACCGGTTCCCGTCAGATTACCGAAGTAGAGCGCTGTCGGGCTGGGCTATCACTCGGATGGGTGACCATCAGGTCTGCCGAGCGCTGTTGGCAAGCGGGGTGCACTCAGCCCTAGTGAGGCAAAGTGAGGAGCTCCTTGATTGAGAAGTAGCGGCTCAGGTCTCGGAAACACATACGGCCGGGAGAGCGGTGTGCTGAACACGCGCCCCTCCATATCTACAACCAGTGACGCCTGTGGGCTGAGGATGACACGGCGGCCGGTCGGTACCGTTGGGTCTTCATGGCCTGTTCGGGAGGAGTATTAAATAAAAATAACTTTCTCTGCAATACACAAAACAGCCGTTTAACAATGTTAATTCAATGACGCGGCCCAGAGTCCTGAAGCACTGGGCACTATAACAACACAGTACATTAATTAAAATTTCTGCACCAGAATAACAAAAATTATTTAAATTAACACCGCCCCAGGAACATTATAATTGGTTGCAATAACAAGAACAAAAACCTTTAACAACATTCAGCCTCCTAGCCGGAAAGTGTGCTTCCGGAAAAGAATTAGTACACCTGGAAAGACGACGTCGATTTTGATCCGATGACGGCATATGCCACCTGGGGGATAGCAGATGTATTGATAATGGTTTCGTTGTCGTCCGCCAACAGGTACCACAGTGGTATAGCAACCAGAGCGTCATCTGTGTCTAGCCCTTAAGATGGAATGCTCACAGCCAGATGGCTCATTGTGGTGTAAACGTGTGAATCAAGCAGGCAACCATCTCACACGGACGCACTCATGCTTGCTATAGCCAACTGAGCGAGTTTGAAAGGGATCAAATTGTTGCCTCCCGAGAGGCAGCATGGTCCTTTGGCAGAATTGCCTCGTATGATGGACGTGCTGTGTCAGTTGTACAACGATACTAGCATTAATGGTCACGTGAACATTGTTAGACACATAGAGAAGGTTCTGACCGTCCACGCAGCACAGACGCCCGCAAGAATCGTCGGATTGTAAGGGCAGCAGTGGCAGATCGTACAGCTACCACAGCACACATAAGATGGCTTGCGAGCCCAGAAGTGTCAGCACGAACTGTTGCGATCCAGGTATTAACAGTGGAACTACAGGCACGCACATCTCCAGCCCATGTTCCATTCATCGACGTGCACGGCTTGACTGATGGCGTCAGAGGATCACTTGGAAGACGGAATGACGCGCCGCGATCTTCAGCCATGAAAGCAGGTCCTGCCAGCTCGCAAGCGATGGTCGTTTGCGCATACGACGTAGATCTGGTGAGCACTGTCTCGTAAAGTGCGTTTGTTCACTGACCTCACCCCATGAAATATGGTTATGGGTGCGACAAGCTACAACTCTCGTTCATCTTCAGTGTTTCTAGAGGGGACGCTAGCCAGCGCTCGGTATTTGCGCAGTATTGTTACACCCGTTCTGGCAGCAGTAGAGTGATGTGTTGTTCCAGCAGGCTAATATTCTCCCGTACACTGCCCTTGAAACTCAACGTGCTCTACAGGACGTGGGGCAACTCCCCTGATCAACACGACCTCCGGAATTGTCTCCAATCGAGCACGTGTGGGATATAATGAGACGAGAAGTGACTCGTTGACCCGTCAGCCAACAACTCCTGCAGAACTACGTGAACAGGTCGATCAGGCGTGACGTAAGTATCTCTGGACAGTATTTGCCATCTCTACGATCGACTGGCTGCCAAAGCCAGCGCCCGCATTACCATCTGTTGAGGCTACACCACATACTAATATGGGTGTTCAGCATGGTTCGATACCTGATACCTCAGAACCACTTCTGCTGTTGATCTGTAAATGTAATCATTTCATGTATTCCATATGCACTGCTGCAACAGTAAATTTTGAGTGAATTGGGAACATCCAAGATAGTGTGCTGTTTCTTTTTTTTTGTTTTTTCAGTGCACAAGCAAAGTAAGGGTAAAGTTTCGCGTTCTCACGCTATATGAGCTAATCGGGCTCAGCCGATCGCTGTGTCATCCTCTGCCAATGACGTTGTTGGATGCGCTGCGGGATTGTATGTGGGAAGCTCACCGCTCTCTAGCTCGTTGTCGGGCTTCTCGACCTTGGAACCACTGCAACATGATCAAGTAGCTCCTCTGTTGGTCTCACGATGACACTCTTTCTTGCAGTACCAAGAATCGAACCCGAATCTCCCACATGGCAGATAGCCTCGATCACCACTCAGCTTTGGAGGCGGACAACCAACTTAATGCTGACAATAAAATCGCAAAATCAGACTTTGCAACTGGGCATTCATACTTTTACAATAAAAACGAATACAGCAGTTACTAACCATTCCCTCTGTCACTACTAGCAGTCCTATTGTCAACCAACTAGAAGACTTCTTAGGCGCATCAGCAATCACAATTCTCTGTAAAAAATATATACACACTCAGCTGATAACTGTTCCTATCGTAGTACAGAAGAGGTGAAAATGCTGCTCTTAAAAAATTCTTGATAGAGGAGTGTGGAACCAGTTGCCTCAATCCTCATTCCACCTTCCTCAGTATTTTAACACAGAACATTCTAAATCATTTTACCCAGTCTCTCTTTGAAGTGAAACCTTTATACTCAGCATCTCCCTCTTACTGCCACTGCCTGTTTATGTCACTCTCTCACTGTCTTTTCTTCCCATTATTACTTTTTCTTTCTGTCTCTCCTATTCTCGCTGTCTTCATACCTTTATCTCGCTCTTCTGTACAACTGTCTTCCACCATTCCACTTTCAATGTCTCTCTGTCTCTCTGAAACTGTCTTTGCCCTATTGTTTTTCTCTCCAACTACCACTGTCTCTCTCTTTCTCACTCAGAGTCTGCTTTTTTTCTTCCACCACTATTGTCTCCTCCCTACAAATGTCCATGGAGTTGGTGTGCTCTGGATTTTGAAAATTTAACAATTGGGTGTAGGGAATGGGGAAAAGAGGGTGAATAATTTCGTGTTTAAGTTCGCCGGTCTATTGTCAAGATCTCCCAAGCATTTGTATGGTATCCACTCATCTCTAATCTCTACTTTTCATTTCCGCCTTCTCCTTTCTCTTTTGCACTCGCTGCTTGTAACTCCATCCATCTCGCTTTCCCCTTCACTGCCAGTGTCTCACACTGACCATCACCATCTCCTACTTTTCGCTCCCATTGTTATTGTCTTCATTCGTCTCTCTTTCTCTTTCACTGCTACATTTCGTCTCCCACAATCACTGTCTCCTCTCTCTTCCCCTCTCAGTGGCACTGTCTCAGCTCTCTCTTCCACCGTCACTGTCTCTCTTTTGCTCTCTTTCAGCACAAAACAGGGTGAATATGTGCGCATGCCAAAATTACTGTTGAGGAGGGTGGAATGATGTTTGAGGCAGCTGGTTCCCCACTCTTCTGTTACTAGTCTTTTAAAGAGGAGCATATTCATCTTTTTTGGTACTCCGAAAGGTGCCATTTTGAGCTGGTTCCTTTCTTTTCCTTGTTACAGCAGGGTGCGCCGCTTATATAAAACGAATTCTGTAGGACAGTAATGTTTTGACAGTTTATTTACATGTTTCGACATATTTACATACTATGACACACATAAACAACAAATAACTACTCATAATATGTGGTAAACAAAAAATCGACTCCCTTCCAACGCATGTTCACTTTAAACTACTTTAAATAAGAAGCCACAATATCTTAGGCTACATGTTGTAATGGTATTTGAATTACGTAACCATTATGGTACCTCATCTGAACCTCTCGATACCAGTAATATTCTACTGTGTTTCTGTAAAGTAGTCAACATATTTCTGAGACTACATTCAGATTTGATTTCACTTTTGACACATCGATATGTTTATATTGCAATGATATTATTCTTATGTGTATTCTTTCTTTTGTCACTATGATCTTTGACGTACTTGTAACTCTGATTTTTGGGCGCGTAAGCGATTGTTAGTTAGTTGTTGAGTTGTTAGAGAGTCAGATCTTGAGAAAGTCAAGTGTTGGACGTCATGATGGAAAGATGCATATTGTAGTTGGCTTGTAAAATGTGAGGAAGATGTTTTCAAGTATGTTTTGTATTGTGGAGTGATGTTTTGTGTTTACGTGATATTGCAATTAAAAGGAAGTGTAGCTTAAATTCGGAGTGCTGATTGCTTTTTTTACATCACCATTGTCCTGCAAAAGTGTAATCTTCAAGAATGATTTGTGAAGCGCATCTACAAAACTTTTGAATATAGCAGAATAAAACCTAGGCCTCTTTAAAGCATCCGAGCTTGGAATCATAGCCAC
Organism: Schistocerca nitens; assembly: GCF_023898315.1. Lineage (NCBI taxonomy): Eukaryota > Metazoa > Arthropoda > Insecta > Orthoptera > Acrididae > Schistocerca > Schistocerca nitens. The sequence goes on from NC_064617.1 coordinate 350,486,656, forward strand.
CTAGATTTTCAACGATTGAGCCATGATTTTACGACGACACCAGCGTGGGAAACACAAAAAGATGAGTGCCTAGTTTTTTCATTATTACATGAAATGACTATTAACTGTGCTCTAATGACACCTGCCACATAATATGACTGTTGTTGCCCGAAAATGCAGTATTTAGCAGCGTGAGCAACACCACAATCGTTATTAAAATGCTGACCTTTGTTGTGGTAGGGTTGTTAGAATGTACATTATACCGAAAATGTGATGTTTGATTTGTAAGTACATGGAATTTCGTATGACAAATAACTTTTTATAAAGTGCGCACGCCACCGGGCGTTACCATTGAATAATTTCCACGTCAAAACAGCCCGTGTAGACGTGAAGTCCCCGTTATGCAAAGACACCGTATTGTAAAGTTTTATTGGTGAGAAACTGGCTACTAAAACATAGTTCGGTCGTCTCAAAACCCTTACGATTACCTCACAACCCTTTCTATGAGTACATTACTTCTGAGAAAGCTATATTTACGTCTCAGACCGAATATTACGTGCATATTTGGCGTACACATGTATACCAACTTTGAAGTTCTGGATATCGGTAATGGATAATGACATCGAGAAATTCGCACACCGGACCATAACTTCAGGCGTAGTTTCAGTGTGTCTAGCGGGCAGACAGATTGGCTGCAGACCTTCAACTGGCCTCCTAATCAACACGCGGCCATCACTCGCACCGGAACAGAAGCAGCTTTCACCAGAAACACAAAAGTCCTCCACTCTACCTTCAAATGAGTTCTCACTTGACACCACTGCAGTCACAAACGGCGGTGGTTTGAGGGGCGTCAGACTTTGAGCTGCCTTTGAAATAACCTGATTGTAACAGTTCGTTGTGTCAGTGTGGTGGCAAAATTGCAGCTGCATACACAGTACGATGCACCTAAGCCACGTCACCGTCCACACCCCTGTCTTGTTGTGACCTTACATTATCGTGACCATCGCTGCCAGTAGTCGTGTAAAGTGCCTACATTTCTGACAAGTCTTTTTCCAGTATCGCAGGAGGAACATCGAGCTTCTCATAGCCCTTTCATACTACGTCGTTCAAAGTCAGTGAGGTGTTAAAAATCGCGTCCTTGCTGCCTTGAAGGCGTTCTTGACTATCATCAACTCACCACGTCCAATCTCAAAGGCAACTAACGCTCACGACCATTACAGCGTGTCTGTAAAGTTAACCTGAGTTGTATCCTCACAATGGCGCTACGACTGCCAATCTTATGCTACTGATCCGAAACCTGAATAGACATCATCTTTCAGATGTAGAAACAATCCCACCAACTTTACCTTATGTCGCACAACTCGTTGTTGGTGTTCCACCTTCTTCTATCAATTTATTTTCTTATCCCATTTTCAAATGAAGGAATTCCCTTTTATGTGTTGCAGGAGATGCAGTTAATTGTGTGAAGATGGAACAGGCATACTGCTTGAAGCTAGAAGTGCATTAAATGAAGAAGATGTGCTGCAGGCATTTTCTGAAATTTCGAAAATGTGGTTGGAAATTTAGCGTGTTACCGAGCGTGAAAAGATGTTCCAAAGTACGATATGATCATGTACGTAGAAACAAATATTCTATTGAAATTTCAGGGCGTTTCAGTCGTGAAAATCTTTTCCGTACTGTATTTAGTGGTCTACCTGTTACATTATTATTCTACTACAGATAAATAATAAGTGAAATCAAATTAAGCGGAAATACTACCAAAAACCATTTGCAAGTTAAATACAATGTGAATTTGAAGCTATTTGAAGCTAATACAAATTTCCAAATTAAAGACAGATATAATTGGTAAGAATTTAACGAAACTCTATTAACTTCCAAATATCGCGTGCTCCACAGAAAAGACTTTCTTCTATTTCAAAGTACAATACGGTGCACGAAGTATGTCTTAGATGTACACACGTTGTATAAAGTTTTAAAAATGTATAGAATTTGCCTTGCCATTAAAATCTATAACAATACATTTCCAATAGATTTAATAATATTTATATAGTGCTTAAACGTGTAGAAGTCGAAATATTTACAAATGCTGCACGAAACACAACCTAATGTTTAACAACAGGAAAAACTGTAGAAAATGGCGGAAATTGCTTATGAGGGTTTGTGTAGTCTCTAGACTATTGTACAGACCAGAAAACATCGTATGTTCCTAGGTGCACTATCCGCTGGTTACAAAACTTCGCCTATGATATTCGAGAAGAGTGCTTTTAATTTACAGCAACACTGAATTTAAGGCCGAGGTCTTGCCGTAAACATAATAACTGTGGCGAAGAGCCTTGCGAAAATTGCTGGGGACTATATTGCGGCATGCTTTATTGAACCATTTAATACCGTGGATAGCTTACATAGAGGTGGCTCTGGGCTTTCCTAGGAGACTATTCGTACAAGAGACTGGACGCTACAAAATTCACGTTTAACGTGTGAGAAACGTCCGCAGTAAGTATTGAACTCATTTGTTATCAAAAGCGTCTGTTTTCTGAAACAGAAATTTTAGCTTTCAAAGAGATCACGCCGAGCATTCAACGGGAATTAAGGCATTTACTGAAGCTCTCTAAAAGCAGCTTCGTCCGGATATCAAGAAACCACCCACGTTGGAGCTCAGATTCCGATCATTTCATAAGTTTGTTTACCTGACATTAAATTATTCGTACACAGTCTGATGAATCAGTTCAGTAATGTATCTAAATGTGTGTGGTGTCGTTGGCAGAACGAGGTCTCATGCAAAAGTTGGTACCTCATGACGGCACTACAAGTAAAACCAGTCGTTGTTAGACTCATCAACGAATTAGATACGTCGACGTAGAGACGCCGCATGTGATTTCTTACGCCACCGCAGACGGTAAATTATTTACGACCTGGTGCAAGGTTACTAGACCCGTCTCTGTGTAATCAGCGACCTTCTTGTAGCTTACTACGACACTGTCGTCTTAGCACATATCAGGCTGCGTGTTAATAGAACAGTTATTAAGAATTTTATATCAAGTGATAAACAACTGTACTCCGGTATGAAACTCATTCTGTAACGTACGGAGTGCTACAGGTTACGAGTGTCATCGACAGTAGGAAATACATCTGATCTGTAAGGCCAGCAATTGATAACAAATTCAAGTATTTTCCACGTTCAGGTTTTAATAGATTACTGCTAATTTGTAATTTGTGTTGTAGTATTTGCTCGACCCCCTCCTGAAGTAATCTAGATTTGCCACAGTACACCATAAAATGCATTACTGCTCTTCAGAAAGTCGTTTTCGTGTACCAGTTCAGTGTGATACGTCAACAACACTCAGTTGTTATGACCATCGAGAATGTGCGCAAGATAGTTTCACCAAGATAGTATCAAAACTCAGGTACAAGAAAGAAAGATTAGGGTTTAATGTACCGTTGACGGCGAAGTCAATAGAGACGGTGTACAAAATCGATTTGGGAACGTAGTAGACCGTGTGAAACTTCTTTATTTAAATGAGTCTGTCTGTACTTAAATTACAGAATGACTGAGAAGATAAAACTTCTACGTTATTTGATTCTGAAGCAGCTGAGTAAAACTGAACGTACTGAGTCTACTTTCTCTTTACTTTTTCTTATCAGGTGTAACACTGACCCATAATTTTCTACTGCAACTCAATCTGACTGCTCAAAAAAATTACAACCTGACTTCAAATAATTAATTCAAAAGACTGGCCCTGACTAAAAAGAAATCTTAACAATAACCAACACATTTCATTAAGCACTTACCTCACAAAAATGTTCATTACGCGAACTACTGCAATACAGCGAGCGTCAATACTGCCAGCTAAATAAAAGATTCTAACTACTAAAGCACTAACTACTAATATGCATGTGGTTAGCAAAGGAAAGATTTTGTTGCAAACCAAATAATGTATTTCTTACCTTAATAATGTGACATCTAGTTCAAACACGAATATAAATCGTCATTGACATCCAGTACAAAGATATATAATCATGAATAATTTTCAATTTCCAAGTCGGATACTTCCAGATCGTTAGCCTACGCTAACACTTCAGACCTCTACCCTCCATCAATGCTAACTTCTCACATTTAACATCCATCACTGCTGGCTGTTCACCTCCAACTGCCCAACACTACTTCCATCATTGCTGGCGACTAACTTCCAACTGCCCAGCTCTACTGGCGATTAACTTCCAACAACGACTCCAACCAGCCACAGACTTTCTTACAAAGCGCAGTCAGAGATCCAATGCAAAGCGCTATACAGCGCCGCCAACACAGAAGCAGCCCACTTACACGTGCTCTCTTCAGACGAACTATAGAACCATTTGCGTTAAGCGATTTAGGGAAACCACGTAAATTCTAAATGTAGATGGCCGAAAAGGATGTGAACGGATTTGGCCCACCATCCGCCAAAACGCGTCACACCGCTCGGCACGACCCTGTCAAAAATATTTCATTACCAGTGGTTGTTTCGTGACTCATCTGTAACGCACTATCCTTGTCTTTTGTTCTTCTCTACAGCTGCGAGCCTCTATTCTTGAGTTATACGTATTGACATCGAGACGAACTCAGGCTACCATTGAACACCAGAAAGGGGCGCTACGCTTTACTAGGTAAGCGTTCACAATATTTTGTCCAATCCTTTTTATTACGGAGATAGAAATGTGTACTGATGGATCGAATGTGTCATTCCACGAAGTCCGACACGTACCATTACCAGTGAGAATCACGACATTTATCATGATGAGTGAGCCGTGACTTCCTGCGACGCTCTTGGCAGGATAGTTTCTTTGTCGAAGCTACGCGCTTTGCGACGTCCTGGTTGGGTAGCGCCCTCTGTTTAGGACGGCCGCGGCTCGCGAGGTGAGACTCAGTCGGGGGCAATGACGAGACTCGGTCGGCGGTAGTAACAGATGAAGACAGTGCACGGAACATCGCGAGTAGTCAGTCGGCGCTTGGTGTACTCCGAGAACGAACGGTGTTGACATTCCGGCGCCTGGGTCTGGTGGTGAGCGGAAATGGAGTGCGGAAGCAGTCACCGGTCAACATAGGCTCTGTTCAAGAGTCGTGTCTATCCCAAATCCTGAGGAGAGCGCGGGAGTTTGGTCTGACGTGCATGTAAACTGCGAGCTCCTGGACTAACTTCAACTGTTGAGCCATTTTGTGGTGGAACTTTTGGATGTGATTGCTCCCTGTAGCCACTTTGATATTCGCTAGTCATTCCTTAAACCACTTGGACGTGGGTCCGGGATACTTGGTATTGCAAATTGTAATGGGACACCCTTTTTTAACATAACCTTTTTTTTTGTAGAAGTAGCCGATACCAGGATTAATCCCGAATCTGGTATAGGTGAACATTCTCGGCTGTTTCACTGAAAGAATTTCATTCGATTTTGTATAAGATGTATTATATTTCAGACCAAAATGCATAAAAATAAATTAAGTTGTTACACTCTGTACGTGCGGTTAAACTTATTCTTCTTTTGGAAATATTTGAAACTGCGAAAAGTCTGGCACACTTAAAAGTGATAGTATTATTTACGCAATCTAACGCTAATTATTAAATTTATTTCTGGACTCGTTTATAAAATAATGATATAAACTAGTAACGGTTATTCTTTTGTAACGAAAGTTTGTAAATTCTTTTGCTTTGTAAACTCTTTAGAATGTGTTAGCACCGCAGAATAAGTTAATAATAGTGGACGTGCCTCTGATCGGAACGGACGTGTTTTTGTGATTGACACTAACAATGTAATTTGTGTATTATAAAAAATGGAAAATGTAAATTCGAGGTGATATTGAAAAATGTGACAAAAATAAAATTCAAGAGTAAAACGGGCAAATCTTCAAACATTATTCACATCAAAATCAAAATTTCAGCCTCAAGAATGTACACCTAGACGCGAGAACTGCAGCCAACAACAAAAACAGAAAATGAAGATCAGTAAAACGTTTTCTTTTGTATATCGTACGCCTCTCGAAGCTTTCGAAACTTTTAATCACAGAGAAATATAATGGTGGTGCATGGGAGGGTAAGATTGAATTACAAGTATGGTCGATACTCGGCGATTCCTTTTTTTATTAGTATTGTTAATAGGTTGAGTGGTCAATTTTGTGAATCAAAGTTCATTCTCAGTAGAAAACTTCAGCCGCTAATTTAAATTGGAGTTGCAAACTTCTTCCTTGCTGGCAACTATAATAGTAACAATTTTGCGCCGTCAGACGGTGCTTTGGAATTTAAGGTTGTGTGTGGATTGTCTGCTCATTATCACCTTGAACTAGTTGTGGTTTTATCAAGGGAAATTTCACGACATTGGAGATTGTTTAATGAACTATTGCTTTAATAGTAACTGCGGTTGTCACACTACAACGTTTAACATCTCTTCGTGCATTTGGCGCTACCCACTGCTCTGCTGTTGAACTCAGTATTTTCTACATCTACATCCACATGGATACTCTGCAAGTCACATTTAACTGCCTGGCAGAGGGTTCATCGAACCACCTTCACAATTCTCTATTATTCCAATCTCGTATTGTGCGCTGAAAGAATGAGCACCTATATCTTTCCATACGAGCTCTGATTTCCCATATTTTGTCGTGGTGATCGTTCCTCCCTATGTAGGTCGGTGTCAACAAAATATTTTCGCATTCGGAGGAGAAAGATGGTGATTGGAATTTCGTGAGAAGATTCCGTCGCAACGAAAAACGCCTTCCTTTTAATGATGTCCATCCCAAACCCTGTATCATTTCTGAGACACTGTATTAATTAATGGGTTTGTGTGTTCTAGAAGCCATTATTGGTGTACGCAGGCCGTCCTGCCTGTTCTTGACACTTGAGCTCTGGAGCACGGAATCCAGACGCGCGGCCGATGTGAACGCCAAACGTCGAGAAAGTCCTGATTGCTGTGTAGATCTTTACGGCTATCATAACATCGTATTGCTGGATGTTAATTCACGTATTTATGAGACCTTTCTATTTGAGTATTTTTGAAACGTAATAGTTTTTACAGATTGTAATAGTTTTTACAGGCCTCATAATGGACTTAATTTCACAACTAGTGAGCTCAGATCTGCAGTTATGTTAAAGATATATTTGTGTAAAGTAATTTTTTATTAATTTAAAGTTGGGGCCTTAAGGCTATTTTTCTTTTAAAATTTTTTGAACTATTCTTATTACTCTTATAGAGTTGAATAATCGGAGTGGATCACCGCAATTTACAAATGATAATTAATCATTGTGTTGTTACCAGTGCTCTGTTTTAATTAACGTGGTGAACATAAATTCTGGTATCCTCATATGGGGTCAGCATTCCACTCCAGTAGTCCAAGTGCCCAGCTTACCAATCCTATACCTTACCAACGAGAGAAAGAGACATTTTGATTGATGTGTCTGTTCAGGACTGTTGTGTTGTTGTACTGCTCAGTCCGACTACTGGTTTGACGCGGCTCTCTAATCCGTGTTGTGCAAGCCTACATCCATTTGAACCTGATTCCTGCTCACCGTAGCCAATACGTGGTCTCCTTCTACATGTGTGATAATCTGCAACATTGTCTCCTCCGGATGACGCAAAAAAGCACATCTCCCTTTATCATTCGACTGATATTCTCAATACACCAGTCGAGTATTTTGTATCTGAGATGCGAGGGTGAAGCGGCAAGACAATAGATTAAGCCGTATTCTGATCGTGGGGTCGATGACCATCGTTAGTACTTCGTTCAGTAGACCGTATTACTTTTGGTCGTATGTCTGCTCCACATTGCTGTCTCCCTTTATACACATGTACGAGGTGCGACAATAAAGTGAAAAACAATGTTACTTACCTTCAAAGTAGTTCCCATCTGATTGCATACACTTTTTTCAGCGCTTCTGCCATTGATGGTGACATTTCTGGAACAGATATTCTGTAATGTCCTCCAAGCCCCTCGTCACAGCTTTTTGGACATCTTGTGTTGTTTGAAAATGGTGTCCCTTAACCAGTGTTTTGAATCCTGTAAACAGAAGAAAGTCGCACGAAGCGATATCTAGTGAATAAGGTGCCTATAGTAGTACTGAAATTTGTTTTGAGGTTCAAAATTGCTGTAGCAGTTTGGGATGGCGCATTATCGTGATGCAGAGTCCAATTATCAGCAATGTTGGCACGGACACGGATAACTCTTTTACGAAGTCTTCCTAAAATTTCTTTGTAGTAATACTGGTTAACTGATCTTCGATCAGTTCGTACGAGTTCACGCACCCTGGCTAAGTTGACATCCGTCTGTCAGGTTGATGGTCGTCCACTGCGGTCTTCATCTTCAACATTCGTTCTGTCTTCACTAAACATTTTATGCCAACGAAAAACTTGAGCTCTTGACATAACCTCCTCTCCCAAAGCCTTCTGAAGCTTACTGTAAGATGTCGTCTCGTTTTAACCCACTTTAACGCAAACAGAAATGGCATATCGTTGCACAATATTATGCGGTTTCATTTCCATGACGTGAGACACAAACACGTGTTAAATTATTACAGCACGACTCACGAATGAGCAGTTGCATCGATGTGCCACTTGGACTAGAAGCAGCTTATAGACCAAGGTCAAAGATATTGTGCCTACACAAGCCTGCAGGGTTGCCACATCTTGAAAAGAAAATCAGCCTCATTACTTTACTGTCGCACCTCCTATGCCTCAAGTATAAACTTTTTGCAGCTTCATGCTGACGGCTCGACGATCCTAGTGTTGAACCCAGCTTACACATCCATTAATTACGGTGGCATCTACACAGCACAAATGTATTGGTTTACGACTTCAAAGAACCAGTTCCCTAAGCTGATACCGCCCGTATTTTATTAGTCTCTGACAAACTCTTTGAACTCACTGGCTGTTAGAAGCAGGGTGTCGTTGTGCGTCAGTTGGGTGATATTCAGCGAAGACGACGTATTTTAGTACAACTGAGTTTTCAGGATGACATACTGGTCATAAATCTTTGATCATCTTTGTATTCATGGTCTTGCAAAATTTGTATTGCATTCATCTAGAGTCTGCTAAGAGAACAATACACACAGTTTTACATGTTACAAACACAGCAAATTCGACTCACGTTTTTAAATGTCACTTTTATTGGCGTGCTTCTACTACATTTTCTAATGGAACAGAGAAGCTGATGTCACATGTTTTCATCGGCATTCAGCTGTTGAAGTGTGGAACATGTTTTATGTTCTCGCACAGTGACATTTTTCTAGAACAAAATTGTCTACGAATATCGTAATGGACCCTACAGACCGAGATCTGCTGAACTCAGCTAGTTCAGTTCGTCCATTAGGTCCAGACCGCCATAGGTAAAGGCGCCCAGTGTAATGCAGTATTCCCTCATTTCAGGAAGGCGTTCGACACAGTTCTGTTCTGTCATTTACTAAGAAAATAAACTGCTTACCGAGTACCGCACCAGATTTGTGAATGAATTCAGTACTTCCTAGCAGATAAACTCAACATTCGCTTGAAATCGGTGGATGTGAAAATAATTGCGGGAGTACTTGACGTGTGCCTCGAAACTGAGCGATGGTAGGATCGAATCTCTGGTCGGACCGCGGATTTTTCAATCTTTGTTTCAACCTATCCTTCATCTCTCAGCGATGTGAGGAGTCGCCAGAAACAAGATGTGGTTAGGATTACACGTTAAACTGTAGGTCATCTTTACGCGATTGGATAACTGCTGTAGGTTAGGGACACGCAAGTGACGAATTGGTGTTCAATAGAAAGACTTGCAACAGGCCACTGAGCCACACGACATTGTTATTACTATCTATAAAAGTAATTACTTGTGCATAGAATCTTCAGAGCGCGAATCCTACTCTTACCTGGCCGGTTTCTTCAATAAGTCGCGCGTCCTTCTCACGTTGTCTAGATAATGATATACGGACACTGTTGTAACAGGCGCCGAGCTTATGAGAACACCATGGCGATGGTAGTCTCTCGCGTTGTTGGATGGTCGAAATTAAGATGCGGATTATGTGCCAAAACTCCTGTTTATTCACGAGATATGCAGTATCGACCGTGGCCATCTAAAGTAGATCCAAAACGGTCGCATCGCACTTACTGCTTGATGTGTACTTCACCGAGAAGACCGACCGATGTGGCCGAGCGGCTCTAGGCGCTTCAGTCAGGAACCGAGATGCTGCTGCTACGGTGGCAGGTTCGAATCCTGCCTCTGGCATGGATTTGCGTGATGTCCTTAGGTTAGTTAGGTTTAAGTAGTTCTAAATCTAGGGGAGTGATGAGCTCAGATGTTAAGTCCCATAGTGCTTGGAGCCATTTGAACCATCACCGAGGAGACGGGTCCCTTCCAGCGGTTTTCAAAGCAGGACACTGCGCGACGGCATGTCGCTTTGTCAATGGCGATCTCCTTTTCTCGCACGCAGAAGGCGCTTCGACAAGCTTCCGGCGGTTTCTGCGTCGTATTGTTCATTACCTCTGTTCCCCTTCAGCACTTTCATCATGATTTTATTCCATTATCGAAATCTACGAACCAGAAAAGGGGCAAATGCGTGAGTTGGCGTCGGCATACTTCTCACTTTTTAATTTGGAAAATAGAAAGTCAAAAACTATGCAGTAGAGATCAACCGAAGTTTTATATTTGTCACCCACACGACAAAGGCCACAATTTAATTCTAATAAATAACATAAAAATAATCTAAAACCTTTAACTGTGATCTTCAGTCTCTTTGTTGAATCTCACACGTTTCCGATTGCACAGTCTTAGACCGGTCCAGTGTTCTATTCTGCAACTTGAAATAATTGTAGGCCAGTTCGCTTAAAACTAAATCAGTTTACTTTAAGAGTGGAAAGATTTAACACGCTATTTGCAACGCAGTATTTTATGCAGGCGGTGCATAAAAACTTATACGAGGTCTGAGTAACATTAAGAGACGAGTCACTTCGAGCCTAATAGCACGAATGTCATTCGAAAGAGGCAATTTCGTACACTTCTACAAAATACTCACATTGTCCTTTTCACAGACACACGTATGGCCAAAAACTGTCCTCTGAGATACACGTTCATAACTTCTATTATGACAGCTCGCGCGGACTAGCACAGGTTTTTTACACAAATCGCTTGGCATAAACTCATAGACTGCTCCATGACGATTTCAGTATCGGTCAAGGGCGTGGAAGTCTTAAAAGTTTCTCGCAGCGAACTCGCAACTTGGCCGGCTGGAGTGGCCGAGCGGTTCTAGGCGATGCAGTCTGGAACCGCGCGACCGCTACGGTCGCAGGTTCGAATCCTCCCTCGGGCATGGATGTGTGTGATCTCCTTAGGTTAGTTAGGTTTACCTAGTTCTAGGTTCTAGGGGACTGATGACCTCAGAAGTTTAGTGCTCAGAGCCATTCGAGCTCTCAACTAAACGCTATGAAAGGCATCAAGTGTCATATAAAATGTTAACAGATCTCCTAGTTTTTGCATAGTAGAGGAAAGTTTCCCTGATGCGGTGAAGTTAATTTAAATTCTTGAAGAAACCAATTTGTAACAGTTCGTAGTGTCACTGTGGTGCTAACTACTGCTCAAATTTCTGCTGCAGATTCACTACGATGCGCCACAGCCATATGCCGAATACCCCCTTGAAAGTGCCACGTAGCCTTCTGGAGCCCCGTCTCCTTGCAACCGTACATTCTAGTGACCACGGCTGACAGCAGTCATGCACAATGGCTACATTTCTGCCAAGTCCTATTCCAGAATCGTAGAAGGAACATCGAGCTTGTCGTAGCCCTTTTACTCTATCTCGTTCAAACTGAGTGAGGCGTTATCAATGGCATATTTGCTGTCTTAAGGCATTCTTGATTAATATCAACATACCACGTACAATGTCTAAGCAAAGTAACACTTACAGAGCGTATTTAAAGCAAACCTGATTTGCGGCCTTACAGTGGGGCGAGAGCGCCACTGTTATGCGACTGTCGCGAAATTTTAGCGGATGTGTTCTTTCAGATGTGGAAATACGCCTACCAAATTCTTCCTGGTGTTGCGATTTTTTTTCCATCTGCGAAACTCAGAGTTATGAAAAATTCGATTTTCTCGTACCTGGCTTAAATTCTGGATAATTTACATTTGCAGACAGCTAAAGCAACTAAATAATACTTTATATAATTATGCTGCGTTGTTTTTTGTGGTCTTCAATCCAGAGACTAGTTTGATGCAGCTCTCCACGCTACTCTATCCCGTGCAACCTTCTTCATCTCCCAGTACCTACTACAACCTACATCCTTCCGAATCTGTTTAGTGTATTCATCTCTTGGTCTCCCTCTACGATTTTTACCCTCCAAAATGCCCTCCAATACTAAATTGGTGATCCCTCGATGCCTCAGAAAATGTCCTACCAAAAGATCCCTTCTTCTAGTCAAGTTGTGCCACAAATTTCTCTTCTCCCCAGTTCTATTCAATACCTCCTCATTAGTTATGTGGTCTGCCTATCTAGTCTTCAGCATTCTTCTGTAGCACCACATTTCGAAAGCTTCTATTCTCTTCTTGTCTAAACTATTTATGGTCCACGTTTCACTTCCATACATGGCTACACTCCATACAAATACTTTCAGAAACGACTTCCTGACACTTAAATCCATACTGGATGTTAACAAATTTCTCTTCTTCAGAAACGCTTTCCTTGCCATTGCCAGTCTACATTTTATATCCTCCCTTCTTCGACCATTATGAGTTATTGTGCTCCCCAAATAGCAAAACTCATTTACTATTTTAAGTGTCTCATTTCCTAATCTAATTCCCTCAGCATCACCCGATTTAATTCGACTACATTCCGTTATCCTCGTTTTTCTTTTGTTGATGTTTATCTTATAACCTCCTTTCAAGACACTGTCCATTCCATTCAACTGATCTTCCAAATCCTTTGCTGTCTCTGAAAGAATTACAATGTCATCGGCGAACCTCGAAGTTTTTTTTTCTTCTCCATGGATTTTAAATCCTACTCCGAATTTTTCTTTTGTTTCCTTTACTGCTTGCTCAATATACAAATTGAATAACATCGGGGAGAGGCTACAACCCTGTCTCACTCCCTTCCCAACCACTGCTTCCCTTTCATGCCCCTCGATTCTTTTAACTGCCATCCGGTTTCTGTACAAATTGTAAATAGCCTCTCGCTCCCTGTATTTTACCCCTGCCACCTTCAGAATTAGAAAGAGAATATTTCAGGCAACATTGTCAAAAGCTTTCTCTAAGTCTACAAATCCTAGAAACGTGGGTTTGCCTTTCCTTAATCTATCTTCTAAGATAAGTCGTAGGGTCAGTATTGCCTCAAGTGTTCCAACATTTCTACGGAATCCAAACTGATCTTCCCTAAGGACGGCTTCTACCAGTTTTTCCATTCGTGTGTAAAGAATTCGTGTTAGTATTTTGAGGCCGTGGCTCATTAAACTCATAGTTCGGTAATTTTCACATCTGTCAACACATGCTTTCTTTGGGGTTGGAATTATGATATTCTTCTTGAAGTTTGAGGGTATTTCGCCTGTCTCATACAACTTGCTCACCAGATGGTAGAGTTTTGTTAGGGCTGGGTCTCCCAAGGCTATCAGTAGTTCTAATGAAATGTTGTCTACTCCCGAAGCCTTGTTTCGACTTAGATCTTTCAGTGCCCTGTCAAACTCTTCATGCAGTATCATATCTCCCATTTCATCTTCATCTACTTCCTCTTCCATTTCCATAATATTATCCTCAAGAACATCGCCCTTCTATAGACCTTCTATATACTCCTTCCACCTTTCTGCTTTCAATTCTTTGCTTAGAACTGGGTTTCCATCTGAGCTCTTGATATTCATGCAAGTGGTTCTCTTTTCTCAAGGGTCTCTTTAATTTTCCTGTAGGCTGTATCTATCTTACACCTAGTGATACACGCCTCTACATCATTACATTTGTCCTCTAGCCATCCCTGCTTAGCCATTTTGCACTTCCTGTCGATCTCATTTTTGAGACGTTTGTATTCCTTTTTTTCCTGCTTCATTTAATGCGTTTTTATATTTTCTCCTTTCATCAATTATGTCAAGGAAAATTAATTTAATGAGGAGTAACCACGCTGTCGGTAACTGAGTTACACAGGGGACTCCAGCAAACGGGGGAAGGAGGGCAAGTGGGATCGAGAACCTCCGCTCTCTCGTCGCGTAAGGTGTCTACTATGTTTTTCACTTCGTCGCCAACATAGGTTGTTGACAGCAAACACCACTGACGTGGGGGTAAAGAGCAGCGTTATTCCCAACCAAATATCCAGAACACATACCTATAAGCACAAATACAGATATGATTACAATTGTATCCAAAAAACACATACTTCTTTTACTATTATGTGACGGTCGTGCTGTGACGCTAAGTCAAGTTGGTGCTCATTAGCGTCCTTTACCTGGCACAGACACTTTCAAAGAGCAGCGGAGTATCTTCACACAGGGCAGCTGCTATGACTGAAACTAACTCTCGCCATTAGCCTCGCTGGAACCTTGGAGCACACTCTGAAAAACGTTCCACAAAAACTTTGCCGATTAAGGTGCCGTGTGTGACATATATCCTAGTGCGCAGTGATACTATTTGTTCCACATGATGCGTGACGTGAAGCACAGTTCCGCGCTTCTGACGAACAGTGCGACCGGTCTTTAGAGGTTGCTAGCCCACTCGCATCTCCTGCCGCTTAGGCTGTCCCGTTCAACACTAATCGCTGTAACGAATTGTAACTACCAGATTTTGCGACTCGGGTCACAACAGCTACATTCTGTGATCAAAAGTATTCGGACACATGGCTGAAAATGACTTACAAGTTCGTGGTGCCCTCCATTGGTAATGCTGGAATTCAATTAGGTGTTGGCCCACCCTTAGCCTTGATGACATCTTCCATTCTCGCAGACATACGTTCAGTCAGGTGCTGGAAGGTTTCTTGGGGAATGGCAGCCCATTCCTCACGGAGTGCTGCATTGAGGAGAGGTATCGATGTCGGTCGGTGAGGCCTGGCACCAAGTCGGCGTTCCAAAACATTCCAGAGGTCATGACTCTGCGCAGGCCAGTCCATTACAGGGATGTTATTGTCATATAACCACTCCACCACAGGCCATGCATTATGAACAGGTGCTCGATCGTGTTGAAAGATGCAATCGCCGTCCCGGAATTTCTTTCAATAGCGGGAAGCAAGAAGGTGCTTAAAACATCAGTGTGCAAGCGGCTTCCATAAAAAACACAACCACACCATGACACCATCGCCTCAGAATTTTACTCTTGGCACTACACACACTGGCAGATGACATTCACCAGTCATTCGCCATATCCACACGCTGACATAGGATCGCCACATTGTGTACCGTGATACGTCACTGCACACAACGTATTTGCTCTGTTCAATCGTCCAATGTTTACGCTCCTTACACCAAGCAAGGCGCCGTTTGGCGTGGTGTGTGGCTTATGAGCAGCCGCTCCACCGTGAAATCCAAGTTTTCTCACCTGCCCCCTAACTGTCATAGAACTTGCAGTGGATGCTGATGCAGTTTGTAATTTCTGTGTGATGGTCTCGATAGATGTCTGCCTATCACACATTAGGACCTCTTCAACTGTCGGCGGTCTCTGTCAACAGACGAGCTCAGCGTGTACGCTTTTGTGCTGTATGTGTCCCTTCACGTTTCCACTTCACTATCACACCGGAAACAGTGCACCTATGGATGTTTAGGAGTGTGGAAATCTCGCCTACAGACGTATGACACAAGTGACACCCAGTCACCTAACCACGTTCGAAGTCCGTGAGTTCCGCTGAGTGCCCCATCCTGCTCTCTCACGATGTCTAATGACTACTGAAGTCTCCGATAAGTAGTACCTGGCGGTGGGTGGCAGCACAAAGAATCTAATACGAAATTTTGGGGGTGATACTTTTGATCACATAGTGTAGCATGCTACAAGTACACTTTCTTCCTCACAGAAGGACAGTGACTGTAAGCTGGCTTGGGTTACATATTCTAAATCTACATTATAATGACGCTATGAAATGTTTCATATAATATCCCCAGTCTTCGTAAAACTAATTAAAAATATAAGGCGTGCGATCGATGACCATTTGTAAGAATTACAGTACGTCAGAAAAGAAGAGGACTTACGTTACCATGTAAATATTACAGGGAATATAAATGATCTATTTTCAATATTTCTGAACCACAGGAACGTGATACGTAGTGGGGTTTATCACACTGATTACCTAATGATTACTTATGTATGAGGATACACAAAAATTTTGTTTCTTTTGACGACTAAATATCGATTTCCTCCATTAGAACATCCATATAAAAGAGAAATTGCTTGCTCTGATTTTAAACACTTAAGCGAACGTAAGAGTCAAATCTCGCAAAACATCTATGAACAGAAATTACAAGAGAGAGAGAATCTGAAGGTGGCACTTTTGTACGATGTTTTAACTGACGATATAACAGAAGAAACTGCAGTGTGCCTGTAATTAAACTATAGCTACTTTAGAGGGTTCCCATGGCAAACAAAGACAATGAAAATATCTAGAAACTTTTGTAAGGACGTATGGAAGAGAAATAACGAATAAATCATTGAAAGAAATACATTTTAATTTCCACATGAGAGGCTAACATTTCTTGAATACGTATCACGTTTACGTTCCAGGTGCAAACGTTGCTCAGAACCATCTGCTGCCACGACAGCCTGGAACCGCACAAGAGATTGCTCTACTCCTGCTTGAAGCAGTGGTGTACCACGGCGTACTCAGCTGTCGTGACACAACTCGTGCACTGCTTGAACATCGGACGCTGCGTCCAGCATTCTCAGTCATGGCAACCACAAATTCTTGAACAGTCTGTGGAGCAATTGACCTTCGGCCTCTGCTAGGAACACTTCCAAAATCGCCAGTTAATTAGAACTTCCGAATCATATTCTTCAACCACGGCGCGAATAGAGGACCTCTCCATATTCCATTAATGCCTCGATACTTGAGAAGAGCAGCAACAATACTGCTGTTGTTTTGATAAAATAGCTTTTCTCGCCTTGTCCCGACCCACGCTGACTGTCTGCAAATGTAGTACACCTTGAAGCTTGTGTTTCAACCCTAGGTCACAGTACCAAACCGACGCCTAAAGGCAAGTCAAGGCACTAACACCACTAACAACGCATAGTCTGAACATCATTACTATTAAGTTAGGTATCCCTGTGGTATATAGTTTTCCTTCTACACGCCCACAATTAGCGAAAGTTTAAGTACAGACACCCTGTATCCGATAATTTACTGTCACTACCCCGTTTTAGCACCCCTCGTGGTTTCAAATATCTTAGTGACAGCTGAAATGGCATACCCCCTTACAGTGATCTACTTTGTCTCTTGCTACTAATTGTCTGTGTTCTTCTGAAACGTCTCGTACAACATCAAAATGGTTCAAATGGCTCTTAGCACTATGCGACTTAACTTCTGAGGTCATCAGTCGCCTAGAACTTAGAACTAATTAAACCTAACTAACCTAAGGACATCACACACATCCATGCCCGAGGCAGGATTCGAACCTGTTACCGTATCGGTCGCTCGGCTCCAGACTGTAGCGCCTAGAACCGTTCGGCCACTCCGGCCGGCTCGTACAACATCAACCCATACAGGAAACAGAAAACGCCGTGAACTAGAATGGCTTCACGCGTAGTCCACAGTTGGTCAGTATGAGACATTTAGTGAGCCTCTGGCCAATCCAGCACCACCGGCATCTACTCTCTGGCCGGCCGGGGTGGCCGAGCGGTTCTAGGTGCTACAGTCTGAAACCGCGCGACCGCTACGATCGCAGGTTCGAATCTTGTCTCGGGCATGGGTGGGTGTGATGTCCTTAGGTTAGTTAGGTTTAAATAGTTCTAAGTTCTAGGGGACTGATGACCTCATAACTTAAGTCCCATACTGCTCAGAGCCATTTCTACTCTCTGCCTGCCAGAATGCAGACTGTGATGAGGAGTTTCACCGTGGCCGAACATTTGAACCTGAAGGAAATCTGTTAAATTTCTTTTGATTCTGTTTCATTTACTTCCATCATGTTTCGCTTCTTCTCGAACATAACACTCCTTGAATAAAAGGTTATCGTGTTTCCGGCCGCGCCAAGTGATTAAAATTACTCGAGCTCACGGCCAAGCACTCCTCGGCCATTGTCAAGTGGTATGACTGCCAGTGGGCTGCTAGTATGCCCTTATACGCAGTAGCTGCCGGCTGTGACATCACTGGTGCTCGCGGCATCACCATATATGGGCATACGTTGACTCGGCGTTCGATGCTGCCCACTTCAACCGCTAACATATAATGTGTTGAGCTGCAGTTTACCGTCTCTATTTAGGGTGCTATCGGTGATTCTTATTTAAATGGCTTCGTTTATTATACTGTCCCAGAACCTGTTACTGCGAGCCACGAAAGAGGATTCTATAAATTTTATCCGGTGCTATGCTAACGATGTAGTTCTGCTGGCAAACAGTGAAGATACCCTGCAGAAACTTTTACATATATTTAATTTGGCTGTCAAAGTCCTAAATATTCTCACATCCACATCTGTGGAATCAATGAGATGCAATCTGGAAGTGGATGGAAATATTATTCAGCAGATGATGGTGTATAAATACTAGGTGACAATTATTGAACTGTATGAAAAAAAAGTAAATTAGTTACAAACTACGGCGTACACACAGTTTACTCAACATGTAAACGTCAATGCAGATATTCAGATTTAGGTTATGACATGTTCGACATGCCTGCCATCATTGGCGATGATGTGGCGCAGACGAATAGCGAAATTCTGTATGACCCGCTGGAGTGACGGAACATCGACGGTGTCGATGACATCCTGAATAGCTGTTTTCAGCTCAGCGATGTTTTGGAGTTATTTCTGTACACCTTGTATTTAATATAGCCCCACAAAGAGGATTCGCATGTGTTCAGATCCCGAAATATGGCGTCCAATCGACGTCCATACCAGTGGCCTCTGGGTACCCCAGAGCCAGCATGCTGTCCCCAAAGTGCTCCTCCAGAACATCAAACACTCTCCCGCTTCGATGGGGTCGACCTCCGTCTTGCAAGAATCACGTTTCGTCGAGATGAGGGTCACTTTGGATAATGGGGATGAGAATGTCTTACAAAACCTTCACGTACCGTTCGGCAGTCACGGTGCCATCAAGAATATCGCACCGGTTATTCTGTGACTGGACATTGCACACCACACAGTCATCCGTTGATAGTGAAGAGACCTCTCGATCGCAAAATGCGGATTCTCAGTCGTCCAAATGCACCAATTTTGCTTATTGACGAACCTGTCCAAATGAAAGTGGGCTTCGTCGCCAAATCAAACCATACTGTGCATACTAATTCTCATCATACCCCGCGGCCAACCGTGCAATTTTGAACGTCCTAACACAAACCGTTCAGGAGTTATGACGATTTTATTTCACATAGTTCAATAACTGTCACCCTGTATTTTGATATTGAACTATCCAACAGTGAAAATGGCGAAAAGGAAGTTAGAGAACAAAAAACAAAAGAAGACGAAGTGGCAGGCTGTTTAAATAATACTATTTAGAAAAACAAACATACAGGACATGATGGAAAGGCAATAATGTAGAAATAGTATTGAGACCAGTTATGATCGCTACTGCTAACATAAGCCTCGAACAATCAAAAACTAGATGACTTTAGGGAACCACCGGAATGAAAATTCTGCGAAGGATTACAGGGAAGAGACTAAGACATAGAGAGAGAAATGTAAGCATTAGAAAATGAATGGAACGAACCCATAGACAGGATGGATGAACGGGAGACTGTGAAAATCGTAAGAAATAAATCACCATCTGGTAAAAGAGATGTCGGCGATCCAAGGAAAAGATAGAGTGATAACCTCAGGGTACACTGGGAGACACTGAAATGAAGATGAAGACCGTTTTCTACAGCATTCCCAGCTTAAACTGATTTCGCGGGCTAGCGTAGGCGAGAAAACCTCTCGCGCTCCTTCCTGCGTCGTTCCACAGTGCATAGTGTTTGTTCGACGTAAGACTGTCCACACTCGCAAGGAATCTTGCAGATCCCAGGTGTTCTGAGACCTGCTGCATCTGTAACTGGTCTCAGTAACTGACATTTTTTGGCGGAGGCCTGATGATTTATTTGACTGTGTTTCTTTTCAGCAGCCGGCTTGCCTTACCCGATACGGAGACACAGAAAGGCAAGGAAGCAAGTTTCTTTTACTGCTCCTCGTCGGTGGTATTATTGTAATTCTTGCTTTGAAATCAATTCATTTATTTGATCAGCTTTACAGCCTTTGTTCCTGAAGAGCTTGCAAAGGAGTCTCAGCTCTTGGGGCAGGGTATCAGCGTCTGATATCATTTTTGCACGTTGCGCCAAGGTTTGTAACACAGTGCGCTTCTGCGTCGGATGATGGTAGTTGATCGCGTGCAAGTACAGATCGGTGTGGGTAGGTTTTGTATAGAAGCTGTGGCCAAGGCATCCATTTCGCTTACGACAGACGAGCAGGTTGAGAAAGGGCAATGCTTTGTCATTTGTACTGGATTTTGAACTGGAAGCTACTACTAATGCCGTTGAGGTGTTCCAAGAAATCGTTAACTTCCTCACGTCCGCAGGCCAAATGACGAATCTGTCGTTAACGTCTAGAAAGAAACAACTGGGCTTTAATGGCCTCCAGTATAAGTCAATATCCTCGGAATTTTTCATGAACAAGTTTGGAGCAGTTGGAGCTAATGGACTACCCACTGCAACGACGTACCTCTAACTGCAGTATGGCAGTTGTACAGAAAATAAGAAGTCATAAGAGTGTTCCTAAATAGCTCGACCACGTCACTTACAAACAACTGGGATACTAGATCCAAAGACTTTTTGCTAGGAACATTCGTAAACAACGCCTCTACACCAAAACTGACGATAAAGTCACCCTCACTTAGTCGAAGACGATTAATTCGGCTAATACAATCTGCTGGTTTTTTTTTTTTTTTTTGTGAAATCTTATGGGACTTAACTGCTAATGTCATCAGTCCCTAAACTTACACACTACTTAACCTAAATCATCCTAAGGACAAACACACACACCCATGCCCGAGGGAGGACTCGAACCTCCGCCGGGACCAGCCGCACAGTCCATGACTGCAGCGCCTTAGACCGCTCGACTAATCCCGCGTGGCGCTGAGTTGTTAATATGATGTCGCACAAGCTTGCGTATTGGTGAACCAATGGTGGATAGGATGAGGCGGAATGGTATCCCATCCTTGTGGCTCTTCGGTGAAGTATATACAGTTTTACGCTGGACAAACAATACGCACTGTGCAACAGCGCAGGAGCATGAGAAGTTTTATCGCCTACGCCACACCGAGCTATCCGCTTTAGCTGCGCATTGTGATTTACCTTTAGCGTTTCTTACTTTTATGTTTTCGTTTTCTTTAAAGGCAAAGAGAAAAGGTGATGTATTTTTGATTTCCAAATGTTAAAAACATACGATGTTTTTCCTGTCCCTCAGTCGGAGGAAAGACTTGCGCTCTGCTAGTGAACGGAGGTAGCCATTTTAGGCGATGTGAATAAGTGCAGAGTATGTATTTTCTATGTGCATAGAATAGAAGAATATATTACCGTTTCATTAACTGAAAGATTGTATGAGTTATTATTTCAAGTATGAATGTAATAAGAAGAACTGACGCCCACCTGTGTAATTCGAAAAATTTACTAAGGTCCGATTAACGCAACATGGACATGGTCAAGATTTTGTAGGTGGATACGCTGATCGGACAGAATATTATTAATTGGTAAGTATAAATATAGTACAAGAGAAAGACTATTTCGCTTATGATGTAAGTAATATGAAAGGATTCTTTACCCTTGTACAGGCATAGTCCAGCTTATTGTGCTTGTCCGAGTGCCGAAAAAATAACCTCATTTATTCAATACATCTAAAAAGCCACACACTTTATTTTTTTATTATTATGTATTTTTATTATATTATAGCATGCCTTAGAAAACGGCCACCGAATAAAATTTGACGAAACTTCTGGCTTCTGGGACTGTATGATTAAAGAAGCCATTGAAATAAAAATCGCCGACAATTCCCTAAACAGACACTGAAAATGCAGATAATATAGCATACCTTCTGCGCCATCTAAAAATTTTTCGTCGTTTAATATCCGTTGATAAATTGTTGATATTGTTATTTCTGAATCTGTGAGCTTTATTGGGAAAAGTATATTTAATACGTAATGGACGTAATTGTGTGTTTATTTGTAAACGCATATAATTGATTGCAATTATAATACAAATATCGTAAATTGGTGGATAATCGCCAAGGGAACTTTATTTAGTTGTATCTACAGCAACGACGAAATGGCAGTAGCTGTGCCATTGTTTATCTTTGCGTATGTCGCGCTACGAGTGGAGAGGAGGCAGTGCAGCTTGGATCTTGAAAGAGTGCAGACGTGTTTGTTAGGTGCTCACGCAGACGCGGTGTGCAGTTGTTAATGCGCCAATGTAGGCGCACCTCCTTTATTAACCAGCGAGTATTGAGAGCACGGTCGGATAAAGTGTCACTAGAAGCCTTCCTAAGAGACAATCTCCATTCCTTCCGAACTGACTATGCAAATGTAGACGAGATGTGGCTCAAATTCAAACATATAGTAGCAACAGCAATTGAGAGATTCATACCTCATAAATTGGTAAGAGATGGAACTGATCCCCCGTGGTACACAAAACAGGTCCTAACTCTGTTGCAGAGGCAACGGAAAAAGCATGCGAAGTTCAGAAGAACGCGAAATCCCGAAGATTGGCTAAAATTTACAGACGCGCGAAATTTGGGACGGACATCAATGCGAGATGCCTTTAATAGGTTCCACAACGAAACATTGTCTCGAAATTTGGTAGAAAATCCGAAGAAGTTCTGGTCGTATGTAAAGTACACAAGCGGCAAGACGCAGTCAATACCTTCGCTGCGCAGTGCCGATGGTACTGTTACCGACGACTGTGCCGCTAAAGCGGAGTTATTGAACGCAGTTTTCCGAAATTCCTTCACCAGGGAAGACGAATGGAATATTCCAGAATTTGAAACACGAACAGCTGCTAGCATGAGTTTCTTAGAAGTAGATACCTTAGGGATTGCGAAGCAACTCAAATTGCTTGATACGGGCAAGTCTTCAGGTCCAGATTGTATACCGATTAGGTTACTTTCAGATTACGCTGATACAATAGCTCCCTACTTAGCACTCATATACAACCGCTCGCTCACCGATAGATCTGTAACTACAGATTGGAAAATTGCGCAGGTCGCACCAGTGTTTAAGAAGGGTAGTAGGAGTAATCCATCTAACTACAGACCTATATCATTGACGTCGGTTTGCAGTAGGGTTTTGGAGCATATACTGTATTCAAACATTATGAATCACCTCGAAGGGAACGACCTATTGATACGTAATCAGCATGGTTTCAGAAAACATCGTTCTTGTGCAACGCAGCTAGATCTTTTTTCGCACGAAGTAATGGCCGCTATCGACAGGGGATCTCAAGTTGATTCCGTATTTCTAGATTTCCGGAAAGCTTTTGACATCGTTCCTCACAAGCGACTTCTAATCAAGCTACGGGCCTATGGGGTATCGTCTCAGTTGTGCGACTGGATTCGTGATTTCCTGTCAGGAAGGTCGCAGTTCGTAGTAATAGACGGCAAATCATCGAGTAAAACTGAAGTCATATCAGGTGTTCCCCAGGGAAGCGTCCTGGGACCTCTGCTGTTCCTGATCTATATAAATGACCTGGGTGACAATCTGAGCAGTTCTCTTAGGTTGTTCGCAGATGATGCTGTAATTTACCGTCTAGTAAGGTCATCCGAAGACCAGTATCAGCTGCAAAGCGATTTAGAAAAGATTGCTATATGGTGTGGCAGGTGGCAGTTGACGCTAAATAACGAAAAGTGTGAGGTGATCCACATGAGTTCCAAAAGAAATCCGTTGGAATTCGATTACTTGATAAATAGTACAATTCTCAAGGCTGTCAATTCAACTAAGTACCTGGGTGTTAAAATTACGAACAACTTCAGTTGGAAAGACCACATAGATAGTATTGTGGGGAAGGCGAGCCAAAGGTTGCGTTTCATTGGCAGGACACTTAGAAGATGCAACAAGTCCACTAAAGAGACAGCTTACACTACACTTGTTCGTCCTCTGTTGGAATATTGCTGCGCGTTGTGGGATCCTTACCAGGTGGGATTGACGGAGGACATCAAAAGGGTGCAAAAAAGAGCAGCTCGTTTTGTATTATCACGTAGTAGGGGAGAGAGTGTGGCAGATATGATACGCGAATTTGGATGGAAGTCATTACAGCAAAGACGTTTTTCGTCGCGGCGAGATCTATTTACGAAATTTCAGTCACCAATTTTCTCTTCCGAATGCTAAAATATTTTTTTGAGCCCAACCTACATAGGTAGGAATGATCATCTAAACAAAATAAGAGAAATCAGAGCTCGAACAGAAAGGTTTAAGTGTTCGTTTTTCCCGCGCGCTGTTCGGGAGTGGAATGGTAGAGAGATAGTATGATTGTGGTTCGACCAACCCTCTGCCAAGCACTTAAATGTGAATTGCAGAGTAGTCATGTAGATGTAGATGTGGACAAGTGGAGAAAGCTGCAGTTTTAAATATTGCCTGTCCCATAATTATAGGTGGCTCTGGAGACGACCCATGGTTCTCAGCCTGCAGCAGCAGCAGCAGCTCAGAGTTGTCGTCGGCTACGTTCCTCGTCTTCCGCACAGCTACGACATCGTAAGACTTAACTGACCGATTATAACTAATAATGTACAAGCATTACCCAGTGGCATTTCTTTCATAAATTTTAACGACTAACTGTCTTGACTAATAACCTGGAATAGCTATAATTTATAGGCCTCCTGTGTTGTCATTGTCCTCAGACATCATTGCCAAGCAGGGTGCCTTTCCTTTCAATGCAATCACCAAGAGTCGTAAAAATATGAAACTGTTTACTGCAAGGTTTGTTTGTTTGCTAATGACCACTTTCAGTCTAAAATTTGCTGCCTCTGTAACTGTTTATTCTGATAGTGCATAACAGGCTTAACTAATTTGCAGCTTATTAGTATTAACTTCACTGACTTAAAGTAACGCAAAATTTCGCTGGCGAAACTAGTTACCAAAAATACAGCAATATTTTAATGAGTGACTGTTGCTCTCTTGGTACATATTTTATTGTCTAATGTTAAAGTACGTCAGTTACTCATTTTCTTAAAATAAATTCAGTTCAATCTTTCAATAATTAAAAGTTAATTGCTTGGCTTCTTCCAAATTTTGTATTAAGTTACGCTGAGGTTATTTTGTGTATGGTGTATCGAACTGGGGACCTAGAAACGACGGAGAGGCTTCGTCCCGCCGTAGCCCTCAGTGATTCACAACCCCACAACGGGCCGCAGCAGTCCACCCACCTCATCGCTGCCCTACACCGAACCCAGGGTTACTGTGCGATTCGGCCCCCAGTGGACTCACCCCCCCCCCCCCCCGCCTCCCCCCTGGAACGTCTCATACCAGATGAGTGTAATCCCAATGTTTGCGAGGTAGAGTAATTATGGTGTACGCGTACATGGAGACAGTGTTTGTGCAGCAGTCGCCGACATAATTGTAAGTAGGCTGTTTAGGTTTTTATGTTGGTAAGTGTAGTGTTTGGCAGTTGGATGTGTTGGATGTGAACAGCGCGTAGCGTTGGACAGTTGAAGGTGAACCGCCAGCAGTGGTGGATGTGGAGAGAGAGATGCCAGAGTTTTGAGAGGTTACTATAAGCAGACGATATGGACGTCTGTCCGCCAGAATAAGGAAATTTGTAAAGATGGATGTCATGAATTGATTATATATGATGACTTTTGAACATTATTAAGGTAAATATATTGTTTGTTCTTTATCAAAATCTTTCATTTGCTAACTATGCCTATCAGTAGTTAGTGCCTTCAGTAGTTAGAATCTTTTACTTAGCTGGCAGTATTGGCGCTCGCTGTATTGTGGTAGTTCGAGTAACGAAGATTTTTGAGAGGTAAGTGATTCATGAAAGGTATAGGTTATTGTTAGTCAGGGACATTCTTTTGCAGGGATTATTGAAAGTAAGATTTCGTTGCGCTAAAAATATTGTGTGTGAGTTTAGTGATGATCAGAGTAAGTAAAGAGAGAAATGTCTGAGTACGTTCAGTTTTACTCAGCTGTCTTTGTATCAAATGACGCAGAAGTTTACCAGCGCAGTAATTCATAATTTTTTAAGTGGACGTTTCCTATGGTAACTGAGGCTGAATAAGGGAAACCAGCCCGCATTCGCCGAGGCACATGGAAGACTGTCTTAGGAACCATCCACAGGCTGGCCGGGCGGACCTCTAAACTAATCAACTGCGCGAATTCGTGCGGGGGACCGTCACGCCTTCCCGCTGGTGAAGCATCGCATTAGACCACGTGGCTAGCCGGGTGGGTACGCTGACGTTGTTGAGCAGTGACCTCATTTAACTTTACTTTCAAAACTGACTATTTCAGAATGACTAACTGCAAACTCAGTGCTTTCTGATTCATTTATTTTGTCGTGAACTGTTATGTGGAAAAGCATGACAACCTTCCGTTGCCACGCCAGTGATTATTTGCTTAGTTTTCTTTGTCATTACATTTATTAGGATTCTGGATATTCATAGCCCTAGTTGGCTGGCAACCATTTAACTATCCCTTTTTTGCTGGTCAGTATATTTTTTATTAATTATGATTCCCCTCCTGTGCGATTCGTGCGCGATTGCATTATATTCCACCCATTTAAAATCTGTCAATATTTATATTACGTTTACAATTGATTCTTCCTTCAGAAGGGTCTGTTGTACACATTTTCCCTCGATAACAATAAAATTATTCATTGCAAAATTTCATTAGGCACACGCGATCGCTTTTATTTATATCACAATACAATAGGCCGATTAGGAAGGGGGATGTTGCAAGTTCAGCGCTGTAAGGGATCAGCGATCGCGCAGTTCAAGCGGGCACATCGATCGCCGAGTCAAGTCGTACATCCAAATACGGCGTTTCCGAGAGCTCCAGTGCGTGACAGCAGGCAGCTAGGTTCAAAATGGTTCAAATGGCTCTGAGCACTATGGGACTTAACAGCTATGGTCATCAGTCCCCTAGAACTTAGAACTACTTAAACCTAACTAACCTAAGGACATCACACAACACCCAGCCATCACGAGGCAGAGAAAATCCCAGACCACGCCGGGAATCGAACCCGGGAACCCGGGCGTGGGAAGCGAGAACGCTACCGCACGACCACGAGATGCGGGCAGGCAGCTAGGGTATACTAGCAGCCCGCTGGCAGTCATATCACTTGGCAATGGCCAAGGAATGCATGGTAGAAAGCTCGCTCTTGAAGCGGCTGGAAACCCAACAACATTTTATTCAGTGTTAGGACCGCGAGACTGTGCATCCTTTCAGAAAAATTCTTAGGCTGACAATGCATTTTTAAGATATCGACTTTCATCCTAAGCTCTTTGTAGCTTGAAATCCCCCGGTGGCAAGTTAATTTTTGACCCAAAATTCCCGAACATGCACACGGCCATGTGGTTGGAAATTCGTTTTAGTATGTTCTGTGCCCAGCAATCTCCTGTGAGAGATCAAGCCTGTAGCCTCCACAGAGTATTAAGGCGAAGTGTTCAGTTAATTGCGTCCGAAGTTCCTTGTTGGTTCTAAAATTTATTCATCCAAACGACTAAGCATTTATTCTGGGAAACATAGTAACTATCCGGTAAACGCTATCCTACGATAGCATGTCTTCGTCGTTTCAACGATCTTAGAGTGAAAATGGCCGATATTTGATTAATCCAGAGTCAAATCAAGAATTTGTGTGTACGTTATGAGATTATTTGAACGGAAATGAAGCAGACTAATTCCAGACAATATATCATTTGACCTCTCCAAGAGCGTGGCTAAAAACCTTTATGCTTGGGTCACTACAAAAACCACCCAGAATCTTTAAATTCTATTACTAATAATTTTCGTGATACAAAAATATTGAATAAATTGTCATATACGACTCTTCTTACTGCCTTAAACACCACCAATGACAATATGTGGCTTCCGCAAATTTTAAATGTATCTCAGACCAATCACTATCAACCTAAATGTCATAAATTATATATACGACAAATGTTCATCAAATTTTGTTCCACACCAGTCTCGATATGTGTCCACCTAGATTTATTAAACAAAGATAAAAGATATAGGGGGTTCTTTTATGTCAGGATATGATAACCACATTCGTAGCTAAAGATTTTTCTGTAAACGTCAGTCGTATGTAAAAATAATATTAACATTTGTTTGTCTGAAAAGAATCAGATTTTGGGTACAAACAAACTGCTTAAGGCAAACTGATATCCGCAATACGTCGGTTTGTACATTTGTTGTTATTTATATTCTGTGATTTTTAACCACTTTATTTCTCATTTCACTCCGTCAGCTAATGTTGCTTGCTATTGTCTGTGCTGTCTTTATTACGACTTTCAGGATGTTCTCTACAAATGGTGTCGGAATCAGCCTTTTTTTCATAACAAACATCAAACATTATTGTAACTTGTGAGACGTTTCATTTAGATTCAGCCCTATCGTGAATGCGTTAATAAGTAGTAAGCCCATGTTACGTTGACTGAAATAGTAAAACGTGAAACAGTCGAATTTGCTCAAAATTTTTATCCGTTAAATAGCAATATTAGTGCATTTTCATTTACCTTAATACTCTTTCGCTATTATACAGTTGTTAAACGCATAAAGATTGTGGCTGTAGTTTACGCAGAATGACAGCTGAAGGGGTTCAGTTATGGTGCAAACAGAGGCTACCGAGGCTGCGCTGGAACTGCACTCTATATCAAAAACGTAACAGACAACATAGAACTAAACATGGTGTTTCCGTCGTATACATAAAATGGAGACAACAAACGGCAATTTACCCAGAGGAACGCTATTAAGTTCTACATTCTCTCTTGTTTCTTTGATACAAGAACTGCACACTGAGTTAAAAAAGATCATGGGATATCTCCAAATGCCTTCAAACCACCCGCCAACGACTGTGGCCAGGTGGCATGGCGCATTGTCAGTCATTAAAATTCTATCGTCGCTTTGTAACAAGATAGCCATGAATGGCTGCAAATGCTCTCCAAACAGCCGAACGTAGTCTGTTCAGTTAGATCAGAATACACAGTCAATTTCATGTAAACACAGTCCACATCATTATGGAGCCACCACCATCTTTCACAGTGCCCTGCTCACAACTTGGCTCCATGGCTTCGTCCGTTCTGTTCCACACTCGAACCCCACCATCAGCTATTACCAACCGAAATCGGAACTCATTTGAGCAGGGCACGGTTTCGCAGCAGACTGGGATCCAACCGATATGGTCACGGGCGCTCGACAGGCGTTGCAGGCGATGTTGTGCTGTTAGCAAAGGCACTTGCTTCAATCGTCTGCTGACATAGCCCATTAACGCTACACTTCGCCGCACTTTCCTAACGGATACGTTCGTCGTACGTCCCACATTGATTTGTGTAGTTATTTCAAGCAGTGTTTCCTGCCTGTTAGCGCTGACAACTCTATGTGAACACCACTGCTCTTGGTTGTTAAGTGAAGGTAGTCGGCCACTGCGATGTCCATGGTGAAAAGTAATGCTTCAAAACTGATATTCTCGGCTCACCCTTGACGGTAGGGGTCTCGGAATACTGAACTGTACAACGATTTCCGAAATGAAATGCCCCATGCGTCTAGCTCCAACTACCATTCCGCGTTCAGAATCTGTTAATTCCCGTGGTGCGGTCACAATCAGGTCGGAAACTTTTTCACATGAATCACCTGAGTACATATGACAGATCCGCCCATGCACTACCCTTTTATACCTAGTGTACGCGATAGTACTGCCATCTGTATATGTGCATGTCACCGTCCCATGTTGTTGCCAACAACATGATCTATGTGCAGGGCACGGAGATGCTGCGTAATAGTGTGAGACGGCTTTAGCAGCACTTGACAGAGTCCGAGACGAGCCTCATAATGTTTCTGCATTTGGTCCGCTGGTCAAATCGTGCGATATCCTGATTTTTTATGTCATTCCGATGTCACAGAGGCACGCTGTTGTACTAAAAGGATACTTGACGATATGCATACTCGTCGTCAAAGTCCAAGTCGACCACGTGTGACCACCAGAAGGGAGGACAGCGCTATTGACAAGGGAACCTCCCCATCGCGTCCCCCTCAGATTTAGTTATAAGTTGGCACAGTGGATAGGCCTTGAAAAACTGAACACAGATCAATCGAGAAAACAGGAAGAAGTTGTGTGGAACCGTGAAAAAAATTAGTAAAATATACAAACTGAGTAGTCCGTGCGAAGATAGGCAACATCAAGGACACTGGGAGTCAAGGAGCGCCGTGGTCCCGTGGTTAGCGAGAGCAGCTACGGAACGAGAGGTCCTAGGTTCAAGTCTTCCCTCCAGTGAAACGTTTAATTTTTTATTTTCAGTTTATGTGAAAAACTCTTACGTTTTCATCACTTTTTTGGGAGTGATTATCACATCCACAAGAAAACCTAAGTCGGGCAAGGTATAAGAATCTTTTTACCCATTCGCTAAGTGTACAAGTTAGGTGGGTCGACAACATATTCCTGTCATGTGACGCACATGCCGTCACCAGTGTCGTATAGAATATATCAGACGTGTTTTCCCGTGGAGGAATCGGTTGACCTATGACCTTGCGATCAAATATTTTCGGTTCCCATTGGAGAGGCACGTCCTTTCGTCTACTAATCGCGCGGTCTTGCGGTGCGGTCGCAAAACACAGACACTAAACTTATTGCAGTGAACAGAGACGTCAATGAACGAACGGACAGATCAAAACTTTGCGAAAATAAAGAAAGTAAAATTTTCAGTCGAGGGAAGACTTTTTTTTTTTTTTTTAATCTCATTTTGTTCGCTTTTGTTCGTTGCAGCTGCTCGGGGCGGACGTCGTAAGACATCCGTTCATGTTCGTTATTGATCCATTAACTCAGTATTTTTTTACAGAGGGCAGCTAACCCTCTGACCAAACATGCTGAGCTACCGTGCCGGCTAGTCTCATTTTGTTCGTTATTGTTCGTTTCAATTGTTCGTGGCGGACGTCACTTGACGCCCGTTGGAGTTCGTTATTGATCCATTCACTCAGTTTTTTTTATTACAGAGGGCACCTAACCCTCTTACCGAACACGTTGAGCTACCGTGCCGTCGTCGGCGCTCCTGAGCTCACACTCTCCTTGATGTTGCCTATCTTCTGCATGGACTACTCAGTTTGTATATTTTACTAATTTTTTTCACGGTTCCACACAACTTCTTCCTGTTTTCTCGATTGATCTGTGTTCAGTTTTTCAAGGCCTATCCACTGTGGCAACTTATAACTAAATCTGAGGGGGGTGCGATGGGGAGGTTCCCTTGTGAGCACCATGTTCTTCCTTCCCTTCTGTATCAGCGTATGCCATCTCAAAATGGACTCCCTGAAATATTGTGTCATCCAGTACTACCGGTCGGATACGAGCAGCAATCGGATTAGAGAACTACAGTTCCACGCATACGCTACCGTTAACGTTACATGAAAAATGCCTGTGTTTGGATGGTGCCGTTATTGGGAAGCACGGACTGCTGATGCTCATTTCGGGTGGTGTTCAGTGATGAATGTCGGTTCCTCACTACCACAGATGATTACTGTTGACGAGTGTGGTGGTGACAATAGGAGGGAACCCATTCTTGCAATGTTTTGGTGAAACACAATGGTGTTACTGCAGGCGTCATGGTGTGGGGAGTTATTGGGTATAAATGGAATAACTGAGGGCTCTCAGACGCAATAACAGTACGTCACGGACATTGTGTGTCCTCGTTTGTTATATTCACACGAAAGAATCTGTGTGCTATCTTTCAACAGGGCAGTCCTCGTCCACACACTGAAGTGTCTCTATAAAGGATATGCATGACCTTGAGGTTCTCCCGCGCCCAGCAAGATCCCCAGATCAGCCGCTAACGGAAGATGTGTGAAACGAGCTCGCAAGTTTTTTAATTCTCTGTTCTTGGACATTCTTAATTTCTATTTGTCTGTCCTGAGGCTGACGAAACCGTTTTTACCCCAAAACTCTAACCTTTTCATGAATTTCTCCGATTAACGAACCTTGTATTACCAACAATTCGGTAACTGTCAAGTCAGGTACATATTCATCGAAAAGATGGCTATTAGCTTGCAAACGTCTTGGAAATGTGTACTTTGTTTCTGCTTCTAATTCATAACCCGAGCTCATGAAACCCATTCCACACTCGTCTGTCAAAATGGTTCAAATGGCTCAGAGCACTATGAGACTTAAGTGCTGAGGCCATCAGTCCCCTAGAACTTAGAACTATTTAAACCTAACTAACCTAAGGACATCACACACATCCATGCCCGAGGCAGGATTCGAACCTGCGATTGTAGCGGTCGCGCGGTTCCAGACTGTAGCGCCTAGAACCGCTCGGCCACACTCGTCTGTCTGCACGACATCAGCCTTAACCTCGTACATGTTGTAATCTAAGTGGCTTTTAATTAGTGATACTCGGTCATCATCGGCGAAGTCGTCTTGCCCCCCATTCAGGAATTTCGCCTCGGTTTTCTTTAGGACCAGCGTCGTTGGGATGGATACTTCAATTACTACATCATTTGGGCAAGCCAGCCTCTTCGTCACAGAGCTTTCCGTATCGAGAACCAGTTACAATACTTGTATGCCAGCCTGCCTCCGGAGATCGCAACGGCTTTATGACTGCCTACCCAACCGAGTCAGTGCGTGCATCCAAGACAGGAACGATGCACAAGTCATACAGATAAGTGGACTCATACTGCCAAGTTGTTTGTAAGTTTGACACAGTTTTGTAACGACTCAAGTAACTCCACATTCCCTCTCAACCAGTGAAGTTTCATTTAGTTTGCCTCTCCCCTTCAGGGTTCTTCACTTTTCTTGTCAGGTAGTTTAGTGGTTCTCATCGCATTGACAACGTGTGCTATAGGGGAGGTCCGGTTAGTTGGCATAAGTGGGTAACTGGCACACACAATCTATTGCCTGCCACCGTGGAATTAGAGAGCTGTCATCGCGCTAGCGGGGAATGCACGTAAAAGTGCACCATCAACAGTAACGTCAGTCCGCTTGGAAGCCTCAGTAAGGAAGGACCCATGTTTTATCGTTTTTCTGTCTGGTGAGTAATTTTTCTTGGTAAATTCTTTGTCCTAGTGAACTAGCAGATCGAGTTAAGGAGATACTGATGGTCCTTTTCGAAAGAGTGGTTAATTGTGGTTGCATGCGTGAATGCTAGTCTTTTGTCTCTGATGTCTGGGTTTGTGTGGCATCCATTTCATCTTTATATCGCTGTGGGGCTAGGTGGCCTCGCACCTATACTATAATCCGTTCATCATATGAATAAATCTGATGTAAACAAACACAAACTCGACGATTGGTCAGCAGCTGTAGCACTCGTACACTAGTGTTGTTACGCTCTTGGAAGTAAGTCCTACTTATGTATTTTATATATTATTACTAAGTTACGTTAAATGAAACTTTAGGATATTCAAATGTATTAACAGACATCGACGTTTTTCTGAATCACGCTTTAGCTACGTAGTTCTTATTTGAAAAATCGTGTACAGTCACAACCTCTGCAGTGTTGGGCTCTGATTGTCGCGCTGTTAATGCGAAATATGAAAATGCCGGAGGTTGCTTTCTGTTCCGTACTTAAACACGCGCGTGGAACGCGATTAAAACGTGCCTAGAAACAGCTGTTTGAATATTTGTCAAATTTACGGACATAATCGGCTTTGAAGTTTTCCCAACGTTGTATATAATGCAATGATAGACAAAATCATATCGAAAGTGTAGCGCAGTTGGTAGAATAATGTAAGATGAACTAATTGCCATTATTCGTGCGTTGGTTCACATCTCCACTCTATCCTTTTTTTTCCCCTCGTTGATTTGAAATACGAGATGTAATTATAAAACTCATCATCATTTTTTATGAATAATGCACGCCTTCTTGTTTCTAATTACGTATTACACGCGAAATTCCTGTTTCCATTTCAAATACAAATTCTTAACTAACGATGTTTTATGAAAGAATGTTCATAAAAATTGTTTAAATTAAGAAAATATAATTTACGTAAAATGAAGAACAAACCGCCTTCAGTCACAAGTTGCGTTTATTTACTGCACTATCATTTCAAGCCCTGGAGGCTCATCTTCAGGTACTTTTTAGTGATTTACATCAGGTTTTTTAGTTGCTTGCCTGTTGATATTACATTTTTGTGTTACAACATGGTATAATATAGATGTAAGTTTAACAGGAGTTAATAATATGAAACTAACCTACAGTTTAACATTGTATGATGTCAGCTTCTGTTGTGCAGTTGGTATACACAATACACATATTTAATTTTGCAGTACATACTGGGATATATACAGTCACACACTTTATCGCACATTGTAGTAGCAGAACGTAAACATGCCAAAGATTCTCGTTCATACAGATGTTCTACTTCTAAATATAATCGATTTTCTTGTTTCATTGAAGATAATATGGTTAGTATTACTAGTACACAGGTATTATTAAAATAATTATTTGGCACTATGTTGTAGGTTTTCAGCTGTTTGTACTATTATAGATTTGATTCCTGAGGAAAAAATAGCTTTTAAAGGTGTGGAAAAATTGTAGCTGTTAAACTCTGTTTGTTCATTCAACAAGTTTTCGGAATATTTTTCTTTGTGTAGCATTATTTCTAACTGTTCTAGTAGATTAAGTTTTTTACTGTTGAGTTCTGTGTTAAGTACTGTTAGGCTGTTGTGGATGTCGTCAAGTCTGTGTTTATTAATATACATGTGGTTAGTTATTGTAGATTTTTCAAAATGGTTTAGTCGAAATGCGTCGGTGTGTTCTTTATACCGTGTGTGGAAGGTTCTTCTAGTTTTCCTATGTAAAATACAGGACAACTGTTAAATTGTAATTAATATATTTCACTGTGTTGTGTTATTGGCTTATTTGTGTTCACTGTGTGAGGTAAGTGGTGTCCAAGTTTGCTGTTTATGGAGAAAGATATTTTAATATATTTTTTTAATAAGTTAGCTATTTATTGTGATACTGTGCCTAAGTATGGAATGCTTGTGAAGATTTGTTTTGTGTCGGTAGTTTTCTTTTCAGTGTTTTTGTGAGTGATGTTGGTCTGAATGTTTCTAGATAGTTTATCAATCGATTTTACAGAGTAACCATTATTTATTGCAATTGTTTTGATAGTATCTATTTCTTGTGTTAGTGGTTTGGGTTTTAAAGGTAATGTATGTGCCCTCTTCAACATTGATCTAAATGCAGCGTACTTATGTGTGTTCGGGTGGTATGAAGATTCATGTATTGTGATGTCAGTGTAGGTTGGTTTTCGGTAAATGTACAAGCTATGTTCTTGTTGTTCATTCACAATTGTGAATTCTAAGAAATTTATGGATTGATTTGTTTCATGTTCTATTGTGAACTTTATTTTATTGTGGAGTGAGTTGAATTATGTGAGGAATTCTTCAAGTTCATCTTCAGTGCCATCAAATAAGAGTAGTGTGTCATCTACATATCTCTTGTAATACACAATTTTTGAACAAGTTTATTTTCTCCTTTGAAGAACTTATTCTCTAAGTAGTTGATGAAAATGTCAGCTAGGAAACTTGACATGCAGTTACCCATAGCTATGCCTTCTTTTTGTTGATAGATTTTATTATTAAATGAAAAGTAGTTGTGGGACAGTACTAGTTCAAGTAGATCTACCAACTCTGTAATCTCTGGCATGGTTCGTTTTTTTGTGTGATGAGGTTTTTTCTAATAATTTCAATTGACTCTTTAACAGGCATATTTGTGAACAGGTTGATAATGTCAAATGAGGCAAATCTTGCTTCTCCGGGGATATTTACATCTTTGATGAGTGTTGTTAACTCATGTGCATTTTTATTGTGTATGTGGTTTCAAAAGTGTAAAATTCCCTGAGGATATTATTTAACAACTGTGAAAGTTTATATGCAGTTGTGTTCTTGGAGTTAACAATTGGTCTAATTTGAGAATTCTGTTTATGGATCTTCGGCTGTGCTCTGAGTTTGGGGGGGGGGGGGGGGGCGGGAGGCAGAGGGATTCATTACTGTGCAACTTTTTATTTGTTTATCAGACAGGAGGAAGTTACATTGGTTAAGCATTTTCTTCAATTTTTTCTGAAACTTAGTGGTTGGATCATGGTTCAGTCCAGTAATGTTATTTTCTGTGAAAAAATTAAGAGTTTTAGTAATGTAATCATTTTTATAAAGGATGACCGTGGAATTTCCTTTATCTGATTTCACAACAAGAGCATCATGTTCATTGAGTTTGTGTTTGAGTTGTTTCAAAACTTTGTTTTCTTCAAAAGTTGGGTTGGAGTGTTGTTTTGCTTTCTTCTCTTCTTTCTGGATAATTTCATTAACATTATGTGCTAAGACAATCTGTTCATTGTGGTTCAGGTTGGCCATATCTGCTGCTTTCTTTGTATCAACTTTAAGGTTTTTTTAAATTATGATGACTAAATTTTGGTTTAATATTGTGTTTAAGACCTTTGTTCACCAAAGCTTGTTCTGTGTTTGTGAAGCTAATGTTGGTTTCGTTGATAACTCTTTCATAGAAAGTCTATGTTTTAGAAGTTAGATTATTATGGGCACTGTCATATTTTTCTTTAAGGGATTCAAGTTTTTTTGTATATTTATCAGTTGTAGCAGTTCTAACTTTTGTGCACAATGTTCTAACATATTCGTCTACATAATACATTGCTAATGGATGTAGTATGCTAGTTAACTCTAGATGTAGGTGGTAAAGAGATCTATTAAGTTCTTCTTTTTGCTTGTGCTGTACTTTGATTTCTGTACGTAACCAGCTGTTCTCGAATTTTTTCGTAGCTATTCTGGCTGCTTGTGGACGCCACTTTTTCGTAATGATAATGTAGTTTGGAATAAAACCATGGGATACACATTCTTTGTTAAATTTGACACCACAAATCACTTTTGTTAGCTTAAGTTTCGTATTTTTAAATAAGTACACTGTTATTAGTGCCTGGCTAGGCAAATATAACTTAATTTTGTCCATTGCTTTTCAGTGTTTCGTCCGCGACTGTTTTACTTTCGTAAAATGAAGAATAAACCGCCTTCAGTCACAAGTTCCGTTTATTTACTACATTATGCATTTCGAGCCATGGAGGCTCATCTTCAGATGCTTTTTAGTGATTTACATCAGGTTTTTTAGTTGCTTGCCTGTTGATACTACATTTTTGTGTTACAACATGGTATATTGTAGATATAAGTTTAACAGCGTTAATAACATAATTTAATGTTTTAAGGCAAAAATGAGAAACCAAATCCTCTTTATATGGACTATGTCCATCGATTTATACCACAGAGGTAGATGATTATCATAGAAACATGAAAAACTATCATATTCACAGCATCGAGCACATCATACAAATGCTGCATTTTTACATTTGGTACTGTACCATTACAATATGAACCCAACAGAACTGATCTGGAGCCAAGCTGCGGAGTTTGGCCCGAGAAGTAACAAGATAGCTTAGGTGTCAGACACACTGAAACTAACGCGCGCAGTTTTTTCACACGTTACTGCCGAACGCTGGCGGAATGTACCCACATCAAAAGAAGTTTTACATCACCTCGGTTCTGAGAGTTCCGGAACCCGTACATAAAATTGGAATAGAGAACAACATAAATATCATTTCCGCCTTTTTTTATTGCTCATGTAAATCACACATTGCATGTTGTACCAAACAGCGAGACCTGCAGAGGTGATGGTCCAGATTGCTGCACACACCAGTACCTCTAATACCCAATCGCACGTCCTCCTGCATTGACGCATGCCTGTATTCATCAAGGCACGGTTGGTCTAGATTGTCCCACTCCTCAACGGCGATACGGAGTAGATCCCTCAGAGAGGTTGGCGGGTCACGTGGTCCATAAACAGCCCTTTTCAATCCATCCCAGGCATAGGGTTCATGCTGGCCAGTCTAGTCGAGCGATGTCGTTATCCTGAAGAAAGTCATTCGCAAGATGAGCACGATGGGGTCGCAAATTTTCGTCCATGAAGACGAATGCCTCGCCATTATGCTGCCGGTATGGTTGCACTATCGCCGGAGAATGATATTCACGTATCATATGGCCTTTATGGCGCCTTCCATGACCACCAGCGGCGTACGTCGGCCCCACATAATGCCACCTCAAAACAGCAGGGAACCTCCATCTTGCTGCACTCGCTGGCCAGTGTGTCTAAGGCTTTCAGCCTGACCAGGCTGCCTCCGAACACGTCTCTCCGACGATTGTCTGGTTGAATGCATATGAGACACTCATCGGTGAACTCGATGACATTCCAGAGCAGTCCATTCGGCATGCTGTTAGACCCATCTGTACCGCGCAGCATGGTGTCGCGGTTGCAAAGACGGACCTCGCCGTGGAAGTCGGGATGAAGTTGCGCATCATACAGCCTATTGCGCACACTTTGAGTCATAACACGACGTCCTGTGGCTGCATGAAAAGCATTATTCAACATGTTGGCGTTGCTGTCAGGGTTCCTATGAGCAATAATCCGTAGGTAGCGGTCATCCACTGCAGTAGTAGCCCTACGCCAGCGAGCCTGAGCGAGGCATGTCATCGATAGTTACTGTCTCTATCTCCTCCATGTCCGAAAAACATCGCTTTGGTTCATTCAGAGACGCCTGGACACTTCACTTGCTGAGAGCCCTTCCTGGCACAAAGTAACAATGCGGACGCGTTCAAACCGCTGTATTAACCGTCTAGGCATGAATTTTTTTGCAGACAATACGAGCTGTGTACCTCCTTCCTGGTGGAATGACTGAAACTGATCGGCTGTCGGACCCCCTCCGTCTCATGCTTGGTTGTTTACATCTTTGGACGGGTTTAGTGGCTTCTCTGAACAGTCGAAAGGTCTGTGTCTGTGATGCAATATCCACACTCAACACCTATCTTCAGGAGTTCTGGGAACCGCGGTGATACAAAACGTTTTTTGATATGTGTAGAACGGCTCGGCATAAAAGAAGAAGAGAAAATGCTTAGTCTAGGTGGCTTTGTGGGTTCTGTTGTTGATAGGCTCTTTATCAACGTAACAGGTGACACTTCCAGAACTGACATGTGTTTCTCTGATTCGGATAAGGAAGGAGCTAAGAGATCATCACACGACTGAATGTAAATAATACTTTCAGTGGCTTTAATATTTAACTATATGGTGAAAGCCTTCAATACTCTCTCACGTTACACACAGCTTATGCAGAAAAATTACCCTGTGGTTAAGTCAGGAATTTTCATCATTCTTGTTTTTGATTACAATAGTACGTTAGCTAAAAACGGTAACGTGTTGTGGTTTTCGTCTAATCTTCTAAGGAGCGTATTGTGGGATATTTGCACTGTATTACTTCATTGTGCTTAAAAATTAAATGGCATTAGAAGCCGTATCGCTCCTCTATTCGCCTCTTTTTACGTATGAACTGCAGCTGGCTGCGTCACTGCAGGCTAGCTGTACCAGCTGACCGGCCAGTGCTGTCCACGTTAAATGCGCCGGTGAAGCTGTTGTCCCGTATTGTGTGTTGATATAAGCGTAACGCACACCACAAAACGTACCCTTATTATCGTACTCAACAGCACTCGAGATTGCTTGGCTGGAGCCTGACTTGAAACGGAAATCCAATGAGGTTCCAGTAAACATGGAAGAATACATAGTGCAATGTTTACATCAGGTTTATTCTTGTGATGAACGGATTATAGCTAAACCGTCCATTGTTTTTCATTAAGAAAGAAGTAGTTTCTGTAAAAATTGAGTAAATACACATCACCGCAGAATACTTTCACACTTTTCCCACAACTCAACCATGACAGCAAGCCAACCATGGCCGACAAAGATTTACCGCTATTCTGATAAACAGTCCCTTCAAAGTTATATCGTCGTTGAAACTCCCAATAAGAAGAAAAAGCCACGGCAGTCAAAAAGGGCTACATAGTCGAAGAAAGAAAAACATTCCAGAAAATTTATATTTGAATTTTTTGTATGAATTCTGATGACAGCGTGTTGGATGTTAGCTTTGCCGGAAATGACGGCAGCTTGGCCTTCCTGAAAGAGAGTTCAGAGACTGAAGAACCTCTCCATGTCGAAGAGCTTTCATTCTTAGCCTACTGCCGAGACGACGGTCAGCATTTTTATTGGACAATTCTCACGAATGGTCAAGAACCTCAAAAAGATGGCAAAGGTCAGAATGAAAAGCACCAGCACCGAAACCCACCCGTCTGAAGGGCCTCCTGATCACCCTGAATATCATGTAAATGCCTTTGGTTTAGTGAAGTACCATCTTCGCCAGCGCTCTGGGAAGACTTTCTAAACCTTCGGGAACGAAGTCAAACGGGGTAAAACTGAAGATGGCCAGACGAGGATGATTTAATTTGGTAAAATAGAGCAGAAATTGAACCCACCTACTCAAATAAGCGAGTGCCCAATTACATCTGTTGTTGATTTAAAATATTGAGCTTATTCTATGAGAACAACTATAGGAATTAATTTTTAAACCATTTCTTCTTTGTAAAGCTAGTTACCTCAAGTTTCAACAAAATAAGTTGTCTCCTACACATATCAGTTTATGCCAACTCGCCGTTAAGTGTATGCCAAATAACTGCAGACCAGGGGTTAGTTGTCATAGTTGCTAGTTTTTAGGAAAAGTGTTTTTGTGGTTACCTGGACACGTATTTAATTGTTTTGTAGCCAAAACGTTACGGTATCTGCTACATTCACTAGACTCTTTGCAAGTATCGTACAAAACAATAGAATGACAAAAAATTGAAATATGTTTCAACCAGCCCCATTCTCACGTACGTCAAATACGTTTTTTTTAACTTTATGTGGGCGGTAGCAGTGCTACGCTGGTACTAATAATGCACAACACGCAAACACATGAGGAAGAATGGCTCTGAAACACAGTTGGCTTCAACAGTGAGTTCACTCGAGAGCCGATGAGAAGCGGACAGCGCTGATTTGTCGCCGTGTCCTCCCGGAATGGGCGAGTCATTCCCTGCGCCAGCACTCCGGACAACGGCGAATTGGTGCGGTAGTTATTGTTCAAACGCTGAGATAGGTGCGCAATTGAGGTCGTAAATCCAGCGGCGGCCGCGCCATAAGTGACACCTGCCAATTTCTGTGCGTGTCCAATGTGTAAAGCACAGCACTCCCGCCAGGCAGACCAGCAGTTGCAGGTTCTGTTGCGAACACAACCAGTGAGGAATTGGAACCGGACTTTCCGAGTTAGCTGATGCATACTTGGTGTAATACAAGCGATATTTAAAATAAATTTTATGGATCGTTAATAAAGATTTATTGAGTATCCTCACTGGTTAATTTGACAAATTTGCGAACAAGTTTTGTCATCCGACCATGGCCGCAGCTGCATGAAGTCCTGCAAGTTGGACAACTTTTTATTGCTATAATTTAATAGTTATCGCACAGGTTCAGTATTACGAGTCGCACGGGTACATCACTCAACTGGGCTTAAGTCGAAAATCTGGCCACTGTAAAACAGAATAATTGATCCGTGTGAGTTTGCATACAATTTTTATTACGCTGTCCTGTCTTTTCTCAGAGAATTCAATGACTTCACTGGCCAGCCGAGATAGGGTATGGCTGCGGAAGCCTCGTGGCTGCCGGATGATCACATCACCGGGAATCGGTTTGCCAAGTGATTGCGTGTGAGCCGCGCAGCGGACATGTTGTCGTTGACTTTCAAGCAGGACTGGTTACATGGAATTGTCTCTCGGAAAGTTGGTCAACTTCTGTTAGGAATGTTGACTTGTAGCCGGGAAATACTGCAGTGTGAAATTTGTGAACTAATACTCACTGGTTGTCGAAAGCAATTAATGAGGCTGACCTGTAATGTTCGACATGTCAGACATTTGTAGTTGCTGTCATCGGAATAATAGTTGATTCACTTTCAGCATCGAGTGGGTTAGTTGCTAAAACAAAAAGTAATACTGCATGTCGACTATCCTGATAGCGCTACTTACTTCTAGGTCAAGTTAGTAAGATTTACGCGTACTAGTTGGATATAAATGCTTCCCCGATTTGCCATCTTAATTTTATATAGCTTAATAGTGTATATTTTAAGCCTGTGTTTGTGTTTTATCTGTTCTAGTACTGCTCGCTGTTGTCTGGCCTGTAAGTACTGTTTCTTATGAGGGTTTCGCTGGTCGGTCATCAAAGCGCATTTAATCTGAAGTTACTAAAGCAGATAAGGTCGTGGAACTCTGTTGTCTGGGAGTCAGATAATTCACAGTAAATTGGGAATTGTTACCAATAAGCGGAAATAGTCTATGGTGAC
Organism: Schistocerca nitens; assembly: GCF_023898315.1. Lineage (NCBI taxonomy): Eukaryota > Metazoa > Arthropoda > Insecta > Orthoptera > Acrididae > Schistocerca > Schistocerca nitens. Next base: position 350,529,110 of record NC_064617.1, read on the forward strand.
TGGATTTTGACCCCCCCTTGCAGTTTAAGTAATATTAAATTTAATGTTTTCCCCTTGTTTACGTAAGGCATTTAACATTCAGTTCTTGGCATTTCTCCAACTTTTGGTAGTTCTGTTTTATACCTTTTGTTTATAACACAATTACTTAACGCTTTAGCTTGGCTTCTCCACAACTCCAATGATCTATTATTCCAGCAAAATTGTCTTGCATGTTTGTTCCTTTCAAAATAGTACCAGAGGAAAAATGCTCCTGTGACAGCACAAAAAAATGCAGATATGTTCCGATTTACTTAAAAGTCTCCGACTGCAAATTGGGGTACCAGCTGCCTCATTTTAGCTTCCTCACCACCAAAATGTTCCCCAAAATTTGGCATTTGAACAAATTCGCACTTTTTTAGTACCTAGCTCACCTCAAACTACCACAAGCTCTCCTGACAGTGACCCATCCACACCCAGTAGTCCACCGCTTTAAGTCGCTCATATCCATCCACTCCCAGTTGCTCCTTTCTTACTTACTCATTCAGCCCAACTCATTGTCATTATCTCTTTATGCCTCTCCGCCCCTGTCTCTTCTGTCACAGACACAATCCTCTTAGTTCTGTCTTACTACTACAGCTAGGAGTCTTTCTCTCGCTCTCTCTTACTGTTATTATCTCATTCCTGCCTTCCTACTGCTGTTGACTCTTCCCACTGTCACTATCTCTCTCTTCCTCGTTGTCACTGTCATGAAATCTGTCTGTTACTGTCGCGGGCTCTCACCCACTTCTTGCTTCCCTATCTATTTATTTCCTTCTTCCCTCCTCTTTCCATTGTCTCTGTTCCCGCAAAACATCAACCGCCTGCACGTCGGCCTGGAACCTCACAATAGAGAAGGCTGTGAGACGACGTCAGCCAATAGAACGTTGACTAGGACGACACGACGACAGGAGAGGCACCTATAGGAAGAGAATACAAGCGCCGCTCGAGCTAGCCTAGGCCGCACTAGAAGACGAGCTGTGATATAAACTCCATAGCAGTGACTTATGAACATGCGTGATTTGCTTGCATGGAAATGGTATATATCGAAGGAAATTGATTATTTGCGTGTCGCCATTTGCTTCCTACCCATTTTTGTAAACTACAAGTTAAGTATTGTCAATTTAACATATTGCTTCAATTGTTGTTTAGCTGTCCGAGATAAACAGCTTCCTAGGCACCCTATATTAGACGAGTGGGCAGGACACTATAGTCTCCTTCAGTCTTTTCGTAGCACTGTTTTATCGCTGTCAACTACGTTCCACTACCACAGTGTTTCCTTTCTTTCTCTCATACTACCATTTTCTTCTTCGCTCTTTCTATAAAACAACCAGTGTCTAATATCTTCCAGTATTTATTACTTTTCCGTCTCCATCCCACTGTCACTCTCTCCTTGTGTCGCAGCATAAAAATGTAAGAATATGTTGGCATGCGGAAATTTTCGAAGGTGCCGAGGAAGGCAGACTGAGGTAGTTGGTCCCCTACTTTTCTGTCAATCTTTTAAATAAAAAGGAATATTATTCGCATTTCTTGCCCTCCAACAGGAGCATTTTTCGCTGGTTCCCTTCTATCCCTTGCTGCAGCAGAACATGTAACTCATATGAAAAGGAATATACTGGTCAGAGAAATTTGGTTAGTTTACATATGTGAAATTGAAGTAACGTAAAACTGATTTTACACCTCAGACCGAATTGAACTTGCAAAAAATTTTGCATATGCTTCAGTACTACAGTACAGTGGTGTTCTCAGATGACAACGGACACACTTTAACACCAGATTTCTTTGTGATATTTCATTTCATAAACTACCTTTCCACCTCACACCGGATTTTACGTATACAAGTAGCGCTACATTGAATCTCTGTATCTCGTTATCGGATAAAGATATGAAGAAAATTTTCAAAGTTGTCCGAGATCAGAGCCTTAGGAATAAACCCCAAAAGCTTCTGCCATTTGCAGCCCATAGCCGTCTTGGAATCATCGGCTGGGTTTTTGTCCGCTGGTGACGGTGAAAATATAGTAAAACAAAAAACTATTTTTTGCTGTTTTTCACTGAACCGCCAATGAAATCATAGTGCCTCCATAAGTCCCATCAAGTCCGTCGTAGATCACATCAAACGCAAAAAGAACCTACCGGTTTGCTCCACTTGCCTCAGCAGGATAACGTGTGTGATATTGATACTTTGACCATGTACTGTAATATAGTGACACTAAGATGATCCTTCTGTTGAATCTATAAACAGTCCAACGCACAAAGGCTATCCCAAACGCTTGACCCTCCCTTTCCATCACCAACAGAACCCGGGGTCTGAAAGCAGGAAAATCCCGTTTTTGTGATCGATGTTTTGGAGCACATTACGTTCCTTGTAAATTTGCAATTGAGAAACAGTGCCTTCCGTTTAATGAAGAACTTTCAGCTGATCAGTCTTTGTGTTTTATTTTAATCTGCTTGAGTGTTTGTGAAATCGTTTTATTGTCATTGATGTACTTTGATAAGGATATTGTTCACTAAATGCAATAATGCGCCATCTGCGCAATCTGCGCAATCTGCCAAATTGTGATTGTATGTATGAGGTATGTTCACAAGATAAGTTCCGTTTGGTTATATAAAACAAACGTGTACACATGCAGAAAAAATATTTACTGTACAAAAATCTATAACTGTTAAACTACTTTTCTACATAGCTTCCGAAATTTTGTAGGCACTTGTCATAGTGTGGCACAAGTTGTTGTATGCCTTCTTTATAGAAAGTTGCCACCTGTGTATTCAACCATGTGGTAACATGTTCTTTCAGGTCTTCATCATCGTTGAAGTGTTGACCACCAAGAATAGATTTTAGGTGCAAGAAGAGATGAAAGTTGCTAGGAGCGAGGTCCGGGCTGTACGGAGGATGATCAAACGCGTCCCAGTGAAATTCTCGTAAGAGTTGTTTCATCACATTCGCCGTGTGAGGTCGGGCATTATCGCGGAAAAAAACAACACCTTTTGACACTAATCCTCGGCGCATGTTTTGCATTGTGCGGGGCAATTTCTTAAAGGTCCCGCAGTAACCACGTGCATTGATTGTTTGGCCTCGTGGTAAGAAATCAATGAGCAAAATGCCTTTTCTATCCCAAAGAAAACGGTGCATATGACTTTTCTAGGTGTCAAGATTTGCTTAGGCTCAACCTTCGTTGGGGATGAAGTGTGCCTCAATTCCAGTGATTGCCGTTTTCTTTCAGGGGTGTCGTACGATACCCAGGTTTCATACCTCGTGACTATCCGAGAAAGAAAACCATCGCCTTCTTCATTGTAGCGTGTCAAAAACCGAAGTGCACTGCACGTCCGTTGGGTACCCAACATGAGCAAAGTTTTCGAAATTTCACTTTTTCAGTAACAATTTCATGAATTAATGATCGTGTGCTTAATCTTCACTTCAATTGTGTGAACCAGTTCATCAGTAGCCACAGATGAGCCTCCACTTCGTTCTTCATCGTGCACTTGATCAAGTCCTTCATTGAGCAGTCTGATCCATCTTCTAACCATTGAATCACTCATTGCATTTTGTCCGTAAATCTCGCAGATTTGCCGATGAATTTCCTTTGGTTTAAGTTACTTTGCATTTAGAAAACGAATCACAGATCTGATTTTACACGCGGCGGCATTTTCAATTACGGCTGACATTATAAAGAAGCACTTCAAAGCACAAGTCGGCTGCAGCGATCTGAAAATGGCGTACATGTCTTCTCCTGAGTCAGAGCAACTGCCGCACATGCTCGGAACTGCGATAGTAGCGCTGCCGCGGATAGAAATAGAAACGGGACTTACTTTGGGGACGACCCTCGTAAATTGCACTGCTTTCTGGTTCCTGATTGCCTTCTGCGAACTCTATTATCATGTTTTTGAAAATTCTGCAATTAATTAAAAAATTTTCTCTCTTGATGTTTTGATTCAAAATTATTGTAAATGTGAGTTAAATAATTATCTGTAAAATGTTGTACGATACCGTTGGCAAATAAATTTATCCTTGACTTTTCCACTCTATGTCTCCTCCCCGTCCCCTATCATATCGTGACAGCACTACTACCATAACCCAATCTGATGAGTTGAGCACGAAGCACTTCGTGAAATCCCTCTGACCACATCACTGCTACAAAAATAAAACTGTAATTTTTTTGTTATTTCAAAAATATGCTAACATACACTCCTGGAAATGGAAAAAAGAACACATTGACACCGGTGTGTCAGACCCACCATACTTGCTCCGGACACTGCGAGAGGGCTGTACAAAAAATGATCACACGCACGGCACAGCGGACACACCAGGAACCGCGGTGTTGGCCGTCGAATGGCGCTAGCTGCGCACCATTTGTGCACCGCCGCCGTCAGTGTCAGCCAGTTTGCCGTGGCATACGGAGCTCCATCGCAGTCTTTACCACTGGTAGCATGCCGCGACAGCGTGGACGTGAACCGTATGTGCAGTTGACGGACTTTGAGCGAGGGCGTATATTGGGCATGCGGGAGGCCGGGTGGACGTACCACCGAATTGCTCAACACGTGGGGCGTGAGGTCTCCACAGTGCATCGATGTTGTCGCCAGTGGTCGGCGGAAGGTGCACGTGCCCGTCGACCTGGGACCGGACCGCAGCGACGCACGGATGCACGCCAAGACCGTAGGATCCTACGCAGTGCCGTAGGGGACCGCACCGCCACTTCCCAGCAAATTAGGGACACTGTTGCTCCTGGGGTATCGGCGAGGACCATTCGCAAACGTCTCCATGAAGCTGGGCTACGGTCCCGCACACCGTTAGGCCGTCTTCCGCTCACGCCCCAACATCGTGCAGCCCGCCTCCAGTGGTGTCGCGACAGGCGTGAATGGAGGGACGAATGGAGACGTGTCGTCTTCAGCGATGGGAGTCGCTTCTGCCTTGGTGCCAATGATGGTCGTATGCGTGTTTGGCGCCGTGCAGGTGAGCGCCACAATCAGGACTGCATACGACCGAGGCACACAGGGCCAACACCCGGCATCATGGTGTGGGGAGCGATCTCCTACACTGGCCGTACACCACTGGTGATCGTCGAGGGGACACTGAATAGTGCACGGTACATCCAAACCGCCATCGAACCCATCGTTCTACCATTCCTAGACCGGCAAGGGAACTTGCTGTTCCAACAGGACAATGCACGTCCGCATGTATCCCGTGCCACCCAACGTGCTCTAGAAGGTGTAAGTCAACTACCCTGGCCAGCAAGATCTCCGGATCTGTCCGCCATTGAGCATGTTTGGGACTGGATGAAGCGTCGTCTCATCTCACGCGGTCTGCACGTCCAGCACGAACGCTGGTCCAACTGAGGCGCCAGGTGGAAATGGCATGGCAAGCCGTTCCACAGGACTACATCCAGCATCTCTACGATCGTCTCCATGGGAGAATAGCAGCCTGCATTGCTGCGAAAGGTGGATATACACTGTACTAGTGCCGACATTGTGCATGCTCTGTTGCCTGTGTCTATGTGCCTGTGGTTCTGTCAGTGTGATCATGTGATGTATCTGACCCCAGGAATGTGTCAATAAAGTTTCCCCTTCCTGGGACAATGAATTCACGGTGTTCTTATTTCAATTTCCAGGAGTGTATATTGAAAGTGTTACACCACGAAGCATTGATTCGATATTAATTAAACTGTTTGGACATGTTCAACATATATCAGATACGTAATGATGCTTCCCTTCCATTCGAAACTCTTGTCCACTATCAACATCAGTATGAGGTACTGCTCCTGCGGTCAAGACTACACCCCAGTTTTCTATGTAGTATGGAAGCAAACAACCTCTGCATGTCATCTTGAGGAGCTTCTTACCATGCCACGTGTTGTGCCAAATTATGTGAATAAAATCATCTGGGTCGCTTAATAAATTGCTTTATGAAGCCGTTTCGGCTACTGCCGTGTCAGCTGTCCAGAGTAGGTTGTTGGCTAGTTCTGTGTTATATCTGACGATGCAAGGAATCGTTGATATCTGAGGATGCCAGTAATTTAAATGGAGTAGTAACGAAATTTGTTAAGTGATCCTAACGGTTTCATCCAAAAAATTACTGAGAACGACTGCGGACTCATTTCCTTTAATAATATATGGTGTGTCAGTTCGAGATTGTTGGTGAAGACAGGTATGAAAGTATGTCTTCCCATCGCATCCCAGATATACTACTTTGGTGTGAAATCAGAAGACATGACAGGCTTTTCAAGAAAATTTATGTTTCTCAAGGCATTTCTGGTGTGATCTGCAGTGGGGGCATTGTATTATCCTCTGGAATACGATGTGAGTACAGGGACGTTGATAAGCACTCAGCCTCTCTTCAACAATTACAGGATCAGTCCTGTATCCAACAATGTCCAGAAATAATTGAAGCGTAGGGCACTCAGGAGCGAGGTCGCGTCCCAAACGCGGTTGGTGCCTGGTATTGTGTCACAGCGTTCGTATTAAGAGATCAAACCGGCTGCCCCTGGCGATAGGTGGACTTTATCTGGATACAAAAGTCCCTGTTATGAGGAGGTGAAGATCTGAAGTCAGTACCTGATAAAACCTTTAAAACAAATGCTTTGCTTCTAAGATTATCCACAAGCCCATCATCTTGTTCTCTCATTACTACACTGTACATGCTAAGTACTGTTATTGAGTAGCCCATGATAGCTCACTTATTTCACTGACTGTATAATTTAATTCACCCCCATTAATGCTCACTACTCAAATAAGGAACTCGTTTGTAACATTTCATTACACTGAGAATACCCCCATTTTAAAGATGCAGTCCCCATGTACACTGGTGTCCAAGATTACATCAATAAACGTAAATTTTGCGAGGCTGCGTTTATTTTGACACCACAAAACACTGTGAACCAATGCTACTAAAGTAGGAACATTGTAAAGAATAAAGAAATAATCAACTGCAACATGCATAACGGGGGTCAAAAATGTTCTTTGTTTTTTCCAACTTAATGTATTTGCACACATATTCTGAAAACTGGTTAACGGGCTCAGTATGGGGTTTGACCACCTCTGGCACCAATACATGCCTGACAACTAGGGGTATGCTGTGAATGATATCAGTCTCTTGTTTAGGCAGTAACGCGCATTCTTCCTGCAGAGTTGCTCACAAGTCTTGGAGAGTGGTTGGTGGATGCTGGTGTGGTGTAGCCCGTCTCCCTAGTGCATCCCAGACATGCTCTATGAGACTTAAATCGGAAGAGCGAACAGGCCACGCAATGCATTCCAAAAAACCTCAAACACCCGAGCTCTATGACGTCGAGCATTATCGTCCATCAGTACGAACTCTGGGCCCACAGCCCCTCGCTACAACCGCAGACCTTTTCACGGCAACTTATAGCAGTTAAATCTTGCTGATTCACCCATAAACCCGTACCCGAGGTGTTCATCTACATCTACATTTATACTCCGCAAGCCACCCAACGGTGTGTGGCGGAGGGCACTTTACGTGCCACTGTCATTACCTCCCTTTCCTGTTCCAGTCGCGTATGGTTCGCGGGAAGAACGACTGTCTGAAAGCCTCCGTGCGCGCTCTAATCTCTCTAATTTTACATTCGTGATCTCCTCGGGAGGTATAAGTAGGGGGAAGCAATATATTCGATACCTCATCCAGAAACGCACCCTCTCGAAACGTGGCGAACAAGCTACACCGCGATGCAGAGCGCCTCTCTTGCAGAGTCTGCCACTTGAGTTTGCTAAACATCTCCGTAACGCTATCACGCTTACCAAATAACCCTGTGACGAAACGCGCCGCTCTCCTTTGGATCGTCTCTATCTCCTCCGTCAACCCGATCTGGTACGGATCCCACACTGATGAGCAATACTCAAGTACAGGTCGAACGAGTGTTTTGTAAGCCACCTCCTTTGTTGATGGACTACATTTTCTAAGGACTCTCCCAATGAATCTCAATCTGGTACCCGCCTTACCAACAATTAATTTTATATGATCATTCCACTTAAAATCGTTCCGTACGCATGCTCCCAGATATTTTACAGAAGTAACTGCTACCAATGTTTGTTCCGCTATCATATAATCATACAATAAAGGATCCTTCTTTCTATGTATTCGCAATACATTACATTTGTCTATGTTAAGGGCCAGTTTCCACTCCCTGCACCAGGTGCCTATCCGCTGCAGATCTTTTTGCATTTCGCTACAATTTTCTAATGCTGCAACTTCTCTGTATACTACAGCATCATCCGCGAAAAACCGCATGGAACTTCCGACACTATCTACTAGGTCATTTATATATATTGTGAAAAGCAATGGTCCCATAACACTCCCCTGTGGCACGCCAGAGGTTACTTTAACGTCTGTAGACGTCTCTCCATTGATAACAACATGCTGTGTTCCGTTTGCTAAAAACTCTTCAATCCAGTCACACAGCTGGTCTGATATTCCGTAGGCTCTTACTTTGTTTATCAGGCGACAGTGCGGAAATGTATCGAACGCCTTCCGGAAGTCAGCATCTACCTGGGAGCCTGTATCTAATATTTTCTGGGTCTCATGAACAAATAAAGCGAGTTTGGTCTCACACGATCGCTATTTCCGGAATCCATGTTGATTCCTACAGAGTAGATTCTGGGTTTCCAAAAACGAGATGATACGCGAGCAAAAAACATGTTCTAAAATTCTACAACAGATCGACGTCAGAGATATAGGTCTATAGTTTTGCGCATCTGTTCGACGACCCTTCTTGAAGACGGGGACTACCTGTGCTCTTTTACAATCATTTGGAACCCTCCGTTCCTCTAGAGACTTGCGGTACACGGCTGTTAAAAGGGGGGCAAGTTCTTTCACGTACTCTGTGTAGAATCGAATTGGTATCCCGTCAGGTCCAGTGGACTTTCCTCTGTTGAGTGATTCCAGTTGCTTTTCTATTCCTTGGACACTTATTTAGATGTCAGCCATTTTTTCGTTTGTGCGAGGATTTACAGAAGGAACTACAGTGCGGTCTTCCTCTGTGAAACAGCTTTGGAAAAAGGTGTTTAGTATTTCAGCTTTATGCGTGTCCTCCTCTGTTTCAATGCCATCATCATCCCGGAGTGCCTGGATATGGTGTTTCGAGCCACTTACTGATTTAACGTAAGACCAGAACTTCCTAGGATTTTCTGTCAAGTCGGTACATAGAATTTTACTTTCGAATTCACTGAACGCTTCACGCATAGCCCTCCTTACGCTAACTTTGACATCGCCTAGCTTCTGTTTGTCTGAGAGGTTATGGCTGCGTTTAAACTTGGAGTGAAGCTCTCTTTGCTTTCGCAGTAGTTTCCTAACTTTGTTGTTGAACCAGGGTGGGTTTTTCCCGTCCCTCACAGTTTTATTCGGCACGTACCTGTCTAAAACGCATTTTACGATTGCCTTGAACTTTTTCCATAAACACTCAACATTGTCAGTGTCGGAACAGAAATTTTCGTTTTGATCTGTTAGGTAGTCTGAAATCTGCCTTCTATTACTCTTGCTAAACAGATAAACCTTCCTCCCCTTTTTTATATTTCTATTTACTTCCATATTCAGGGATGCTGCAACGGCCTTATGATCACTGATTCCCTGTTTTGCGCTTACAGAGTCGAAAAGTTCGGGTCCGTTTGTTATCAGTTGGTCCAAAATGTTATCTCCACGAGTCGGTTCTCTGTTTAACTGCTCCAGGTAATTTTCAGATAGTGCACTCAGTATAATGTCACTCGATGTTCTGTCCCTACCACCCGTCCTAAACATCTGAGTGTCCCAGTCTATATCTGGTAAATTGAAATCTCCACCTAAGACTATAACATGCTGAGAAAATTTATGTGAAATGCATTCCAAATTTTTTCTGCTGAGTCGGGAGGTCGGTAAAAGGAGCCAATTATTGACCTAGCTCGGTTGTTGAGTGTAACCTCCACCCATAGTAATCCACAGGAACTATCCACTTCTACTTCACTACAGGATAAACTACTACTAACAGCGACAAACACGCCACCACCGGTTGCATGCAATCTATCCTTTCTAAACACCGTCTGTGCCTTTGTAAAAATTTCGACAGAATTTATCTCTGGCTTCAGCCAGCTTTCTGTACCTATAACGATTTCAGCTTCGGTGCTTTCTATCAGCGCTTTAAGTTCTGGTACTTTACCAATGCAGCTTCGACAGTTTACAAGCCCGCATCTCGTGGTCGTGCGGTAGCGTTCTCGCTTCCCACGCCCGGGTTCCCGGGTTGGATTCCCGGCGGGGTCAGGGATTTTCTCTGCCTCGTGATGGCTGGGTGTTGTGTGATGTCCTTAGGTTAGTTAGATTTAAGTAGTTCTAAGTTCTAGGGGACTGATGACCATAGATGTTAAGTCCCATAGTGCTCAGAGCCATTTGAACCATTTGAACAGTTTACAATTACAATATCGACTGCTGCTTGGTTCCCGCATCTCCTGACTTTGCCCCGCATCCTTTGAGGCTGTTGCCCTTTCTGTACTTGCCCGAGGCCATCTAACCTAAAAAACCGCCCAGTCCACGCCACAAAACCCCTGCTACCCGTGTAGCCGCTTGCTGCGTGTAATAGACTCCTGCCTCCAGTGGTCAACATAATCCCTGCCCAAACCATTAGGGATCCTCCTCGATATCGGTCTCTTTACACAATGTTTGGGTCCCGAAATCGTGTTCCACGTGCCCTCTAGATGCGAATCCGTCGAGAATCACTCTCCAGACCAAACGGGACTCACCTGCGGAAAGAACATTGGCCACCGTTCGATCGTCCAGTTGGCATGTTGACAGCTACACTCTAGACGTTCCCTTCTGTGACTACACGCCAGAGGTAAACAGACAGCAGGTCTCCAACAATAAAGGCCACTCTGCTGAAACCTGTATACCGTTTGCCTCGATACAATATGTCCAGGGGACGCTGCGAGATTAGATCCCAGTTGCAGAGCAGTGCCTAGGCGGTACCGTCGTGCCCTTACAGCCAAAGACCGTTCCACTATTTCTGATGCCACATGTGGTCGGCTGTGTCCTCCTCTCCGGCATACAGTTTCCGACTCTATAAACTGTCACCTCACCCGAGAAACAATATAACGAATCACATTAAGCCATCTGGCCACATCAGTTTGTGACTCTCCCGCTTTCATTCTTCCTGTGGCCTCCACAACAGAGAGTCTGTACGCTTCTTCTCTGTGCCACATTGCATCGTCTGTGACTGTGTACACAGCGATTGTGGATGTGGGACTACCCTGCAAACACTACCCGTTTGGTAAGTGACCTGACGTCATTGCTGGCGTGGTTGTCCGTTGATCGGAATGCCATCTTCCTTGCAGGAAACGATCGTAACGACATCTGTAAAGTACATCGTGAAATAGTCATAGGACGGAGAGATAGCCGTTAGTTGCTTTAATTTTGGACACCACTATAGTTGTGTTAGCCGGAGCCCGCATTCGTTATGTCTGACCATCGCTTGTAAGCTAGGACGTATAATTAACTTGCATAGCTGCAAAGTCAGAAACTAAACAATAGGCATCAAAATTAATGAAATAAAATTAGTAAAGTAAATATGCGGTCATTGACATTCTCGAACAGAAATTCGTGTATGTGTGCAATGATGGTATGATCACTATTATGGCTCAAATGGCTCTGAGCACTATGGGACTTAACTTCTGAGGTCATCAGTCCCCTAGAACTTAGAACTAATTAAACCTAACTAACCTAAGAACATCACACACATCCATGCCTGAGGCACGATTCGAACCTACGACCGTAGCGGTCGCTCGGCTCGCGACTGTAGCGCCTAGAACAGCACGGCCACTCCGGCCGGCTAACGCTTCTGTTGTTCTAGAAACCCTCACCTCCCCCCCCCCCATTCCCCTCACCGTCCTCTGTTGACACAACCATACGAATCTGCCAGAAAAATCTTTCTCTGGAATGTTGTTTCACTCCTGCGTCGCACTGGCTTTGATGTCGGTTATGTCGCCAAAGCGTCAACTTCATGTGAATTTCTCGGTCTCGTCACTCGTGATGACTTTTTTTTTTCTTCAAAAACAGTTTTCCGCACTCTGTGTTTCAGTCATGTCGTGGAAAATGTCCATGGATCGTATTTTTTTCTCGATGTCCAGGCGTCTGTTAACAAACTTTACCCACGCTTTTCTCTTCTTCAGTTGATTGAGAGACGTCGGTCCACTGTTATTTGAGACAATAACATCCATGGAGAAGAAATAAAAACTTTGAGGTTCGACGATGACATTGTAATTCTGTCAGAGACAGCAAAGGACTTGAAAGAGCAGTTGAACGGAATGGACAGTGTCTTCAAAGGAGGATATAAGACGAACATCAACAAAAGCAAAACAAGGATAATGGAATGTAGTCGAATTAAGTCGGGTGATGCTGAGGGAATTAGGTTAGGAAATGAGACACTTAAAGTAGTAAAGGAGTTTTGCTATTTGTGGAGCAAAATAACTGATGATGGTCGAAGTAGAGAGGATATAAAATGTAGACTGGCAATGGCAAGGAAAGCGTTTCTGAAGAATAGAAATTTGTTATCATAGAGTATTGATTTAAGTGTCAGGAAGTCGTTTCTGAAAGTATGGAGTGTAGCCATGTATGGAAGTGAAACATGGACGATAAATAGTTTAGACAAGAAGAGAATAGAAACTTTCGAAATGTGGTGCTACAGAAGAATGCTGAAAATTAGATGGGTAGATCAGATAACTAATGAGCTTTTGAACAGAATCGGGGAGAAGAGGAGTTTGTGGCACAACTTGACTAGAAGAAGGGACCGGTTGGTAGGACATGTTCTGAGGCATCAAGGGATCACAAATTTAGCATTGGAGGGCAGCCTGGAGGGTAAAAATCATAGAGGGAGACCAAGAGATGAATACACTAAGCAGATCCAGAAGGATGTAGGTTGCAGTAAGTACTGGGAGATGAAGAAGCTTGCACAGGATAAATTAGCATGGAGAGTTCCATCAAATCAGTCTCAGGACTGAAGACAACAACAACAACAACAACAACATTGACACATTACTGTCGCACTGAAACTGCTTCACACTGTCTGCTGATAACTGACTGGTCGAATGCACATCTGTTGTTTGCAGCTTCCATTTATAGTTACTGCAGAAAGGTCGCCCTTCCATCATGAATAAAATAAGTATCGCAACTTTATGGACGGAGCAATGCCACAGCATGAGCAATGCCACAAAAACACCATATGATGGTGCATATACGAAGCATTTACTGCTTGCTCAGTGTGCAGATTGAATGACTTCACAGGATAAGCTACAATCTGTCTCACTCCCTTATCAACTACTGCTACCCTTTCATGCCCTCCAAATCTTGTAACTCCAGTCCTGTTCCGTACAGGTTGTAAATAACCTTTCCCCCCTGTGTTTGATCCCTGCTAACTTTGAAATTTTAAAGAGAGTATTCATTCAGCATTGTTAAAAGTTTGATATAGATGTAGTTACATGCTGACAACTTCGTTGGGGTTTCTGTTACCTTTTTATTGCCCGAGTATCAAACACTTTTTGGATTCAGCCCTCCAGCGTAACTTCTAATTTTCTAGGAAAAATTGGTAGGTCTTTGTGTGACATTTATCTACAGTTTACATGCAGGTTAACTGGAAGAACATATCCCTCAACAATTTAACATGCTTCTCACATGGGGATCATGATAAAGATTTTGAATAGAACAACAAATTGATGCAGAAAAGATAAGCTGACTTTTCACCAATATTTTTTCCAAGACAGTCTGCTATCCAAGTGATTTGTGAAAATTTACTTAATTTGGGTTATCTAGCATAAACACTGATGATAGTGGTGTGCTGAGCAAGTGGATACCGATTCTACGTTTACTGCTCATGCAATGAGATTCCATACATTCATTGTCCGTAATGCAGCCAACAATGGAAAAGTGACCAGCGTCTATCTCTACAAACACCTAAGAAAATTGGCGACCGCACAGCTCCAGCTACGTCCAAAAGTAACCGTCGCTAGCAGTACAGAACACTTATATTAACAAGTTTATTTTTATTTTACACACATTCACACAATGCTAGTACAGTAAAACAGGCTTCTACCATACACTAGCCGTCTATATGTCAGAGACATTTTGTAGAGTATGACAACGCATGTCCTGAACGTTTTGTTCGTCACGTGCCCCGTCTTGCGTGCAGAATCTGAAGGTGGGTGGCCAATGTTTGGTCCAAACCATTATGGTTGCAGTAGTATTTTATTATTTCTAAATATAAGAGTAAAGCTTGGCAGTCTCTCTTCTGTATACAGAGGACGTCGTTTCTTGCAAATATTTTATAAAACTTATTAGAAGTTGGTTGTGGCAAGGGAAGGTGATTTTACAGATGAGTAAATGTAATTTGCTTATCAGAGCTATTTTCTTTCATTTGCGACACAATGTAACTACTGTTTTAGTTACCTCTTGCGTTTTTGCTGCTTCATACTGATGACTATAAATTTAAAATACGTAAATAGATTTAATAACGACATACGATAATATGGAATTTGTAGTTAACCATACAAGATTTTGCGATGCTCCTCTTATTCTTTCATTTTCGACACCGAGTATTTTACTTCTTAGGTTGGAGCTGCAGAAAGCAGTCGCACGTTATAACCTTTGTCGTAGACGTCCTCTACGCACAGAGCTCTGCGGCAGCCGACCGCAGAATCACCGACACCCACAATGTGAAGCCCTCAGGCATTCGAATCACGTAACAGAGTTGGCGCGCCGGTGAAAGGCCAGGCCCAAACGTGTTGGGGCTGTCTTCAAAAATTAAATCGATGCTGCCAGCTACAGATCCCACCGTGACTGTATGGCAAAGGTCGGCCGAGCTACGGTGCGAGCGTTGAGCGCAGGAATTCAAGTTTTCGCAATCGGTTTCTCACTGAGGTAAAAGAGGAAGAACAAAAAACTGTTATTTTCACAACTTATGCTGTTGGTTAATACTGTAAGAAATGGTACGCATTATCTGTGTCATGAACTTGTCTTGTGCACAAATACACTTATATGTTTTTACAAACTGTTAAAAAAATTAATATCTCGAGACGCTATTTATCAAACCATTTACAAATCTCGAAGATGTCCAAAAGTTGTAAGCTTCCTGCCTGCATAAACCCTTTCCGGTCTTCTGCTTTCCCTCTTCATAGTCTAGGCAAAAAGCGTGTTTCGACTTAACATTCAGAGTTGTTACAATTTCTCCTAGGTCTTACGGCATCTCTTCTTCCTTGTGAATCATGAAGCTTCATCTGATTTCGCAGTCTAACGTCGTTTATTATGATAGTTAGTAATTCGAACGATTCTTCTGCTGAAATGATGTGATACGAGTCGGTTTACACAATGTGTATACGTGATTAGTGTTAACAGTACTGAACATACTACTTTTGGTTCTACTCATGCAACTACATTTAGAAACTATGTTTTTAACAGTTATTTTAGCTTAGTTTCCGGCTACCAGTTTTTAAATAAAAATTCGTTCGTGGTATAGGGTGTGTCCAGTAAAACCGATTTTAGTTTAGCTTTAAAACTTGCTTTCTAACCGTCAGACATCCTACGTTACTGGAAAAACGATCAAAAATGTCTTTTGCCGCATACTGAAGTCCCTTTTGCGGCAATGACATCTTTAATAACTGGTAATAAAGGTCAGCCGGCCGGAGTGGCCGAGCGGTACTAGGCGCTACAGTCAGGAACCGCGCGACCGCTACGGTCGCAGGTTCGAATCCTGCCTCGGGCATGGATGTGTGTGATGTCCTTAGGTTAGTTAGGTTTAAGTAGTTCTAAGATATAGGGGACTAATGACCACAGAAGTTAAGTCTCTTAGTGCTCACAACCATTTGAATAAAGGTCATTTTTCATCTAATATTGTAGGTAGGGTCGTCATCGCTTTTCTTGTCAAGTTGTGAGTCTCGATGGGACATTGTTGAGCGTAAATATGCAGAATATCTGAGCAGTTTCATTCGTTTCTTTCCAAGACTAGCAATTATACAAAGAGCAAAAGTAGCTGAAATTAATTCTTTTAGTAGCTCAGTTGTATGCTTCTTCCAGTTCAACTTTTCATCAATGTCTACATCCAATAGTTTTGAACATTCTACCCTCTTTACGAACTCCTTTTCGTGTGCTAAATCAACGGTCGGTATGACTACTTGTTGTACAGAACTGAACGAAGTATGTTTTCTGAAAATTAAGGGAGATATTATTTTCAGAGAACTTAAAAATTCTTTGAAAAACATGATTAAGAATCTCTTTTATTGTTATCTCTCAAAATGGATTTGTTATATTACCAATTCTGCTTGTCATATGCTAAGTGGAATGTCATTCACGTGTGTCAGAATTAGGAGTGGACTCAAAACTGAACCTTGTGGGGCTGCCTTAGAGTCACTAAAATTATATCTCTTTTCAACATTTTTTGAATTACTCAACACAACGTTTTGCATTCTGTTTCTTAAAAATGATTCAAACTATCTTTGTGTAAAGCTATCAGTTTCGTAAAATTTGAATTTTTCTAAAAGAGTAACTTGGTCTACAGAATCATACGCCTTGGAAAGATCACGAAAATACCATCTGGTGGTTTTGAATTATTTAAGGCTTATAGTACTTGGTGTCTGAACATATAAATATCATTCTGAGATGAGCAACCCTTCTGAAATTCAAACAGTGACGTGGTAAGTAAATTGTTTGTATGTTCTTCCCATTTCCTTCTCTAATCGTTGACTGTCTCCAGAGTATTACAAATCTTAAGTTCTGTTCTTATTTCTTCGTTTAGCAGAGCCTTCGTGCTGTGTGACACGTCCACAGAGGCGTTGGGCAGAATTTTGTGAAATTTTGTACCAGCGTAACATAATTAACCAATCTTACAACTCACACAAACTTCTGAGATGTGACCTTGCTTTGCATGTATCGACACCTTGCTGTTAGAGGTGATGACGAGCCAGAGGGTAAAATCTCAGGGCGCTATGCTTTTACATCATTACAGAGGAAAGTTGTAGGCACCTTATCTTTGATACGAAAGTGTGAGCCCCCATGTTAACAATACCTGGTTTCCATTCTCAGCGTACCCAGCTTCAGATCGGTTGGTTCTTGTAATTTCTACCAATCCAGTCTCCTCAATCTCCGTTACTTACTCTCTCTCTAACATTTCCCCTGAACTCCATCTGTTACTCTCCTCCAGTATTATAGTATCCAAAGCTATTATTGGTGTTTGTGGTATAGTTACCTGTCTGATTTCTCTTAGTGATCAAGAAATTATTCTACTGGCTGAGTAGAAGCATTCACCAAGTCCTATTTCAACATGTCAGGTAAACTCTTTCCTGAGGATGGAATTGTTCGCTATATAACGTGATGGCCTTTTGTATGAAACAGTTTTGAAAACTGATTTTTGCTGAATAATTTCATGATCTCCCTGTAACAGGGCCAACTCTAGAACTTCTTTTGAATTCTTGCTTTTATAGCCTCAGACCAGAACTTGTCAAGGAAACCCTTTTGAAATGAAGAATAAGTTATGTCCTTAAAACTACTTCGGTTCCCCCATGTAAGATCTTCAATTAGAAGCCTTTTACATATATTGATTTTCTGAATATCAGACGCGCAAGACGCAAAGCTTTCTCTGCAATACTGAACTAAATCTGCAGGATGTTACGTTCCCCGTCCACAGGAACATATTAATGGCATATTAGTCTGCAAACTAGTTTCACTGCAACTGTTCAAGTAACCTGAATCTACACTTTGCTGCAATGTATTAAGTTTTTTCTCGCAACATTTTCAAGAGCTGCACTTTGTTATGAACAGTTATCATTTTGAGTTTTGTTTAGTTTATCTGGCTGATACTACTTTTGTTTGAAACGTCTCATTCATACCTGTAATTTGTGATTTTATTTCTCTTTCCCCTGTCAATATCCTTTTACTTATATCTTTCAACTTTGACTCTCCTCTTTTTCTTTAGCATGTTGTTGCTCCATTATTTATTTTCGTTCTCAAGATTTCTTTAACCACAGTCGTTCTTTGTGACAAGTTCATTATTTTTGGAGACATACTATCCACTTTCCTTCCTAGATCATTCTTTAGAGATACAATACTCTTGCCATTCGTTTATAGACTTCTTACATGAATCCTAAAATACAATCTCAGGCGTATTCTGGTATCTATGGAATCAAGAAGGATTCAGCAATGTCGTGCTATTATAAACATGCGTTATGTGTCAAAAACAAAAATAGAATTAATGTGATACAAATTTAGGTTCGGATAAAAGAGTTTGTTGCTAGTTGTGGCTATCGAAACGATGGCCTTTTTTTCGATACTCTATTATCAAATTACATCAGAATATTGATGATATATATGTTCCAGAGCTAGAGACGGAGTCTGACAGTGCTCTGGAAGACTTGCTATGAAAGAAGGCGGAAGGCATGGATAACTTCCAGTTAAAATTCCTTCGAAATTTCTTACTTCATGGGGGCATGTGACAAACGAATGACTACGCGGGTTGGTATGTAATCTGGACACATACCCCCCAGACTTTAGGAAAATATAGGAAAATATCATCCACACAATCACAAAGATAGTAACGGAGATAACTATCTTGCAATAAGCTTAACAGTTCATGCATGTAAGTTACTGCCAAAAATAATATACAAAAGAATGGAAAAACAACTGAGGCTTTGTTAGACGACAATTAGCACGGCTTTAGGAAAGGTGCACTGGAGAGATAGTTTTGACGTTGCGCTTGATAATGGAAACCGGACATTCAAGACACGTTCACAGACTTTGTCAATCTGTAAAAAGCGTTCGACAATGTTAAATGGTACAAATAATCTCCGAAGAATGGGAGTAAATTATTGAGAAACATGGCTAATATATAACACATAAAAACATTAGAGCACATTAAGAACAGAGAACCAAGAACAGTGTGCTCAGATAAAAAGGGGTGTAAGGCAATGGTACAGTTGTTCGCCCATCTTGATGAATCTGTACTTCGAAGAAGAAGTGACAGAAATAAAAACAAAGATTCAGGAGTATGACTAAAATTGAGGGTGAAAAATTATCAGTGATTTGATGATAGTGCCATCGTCTGTAAAATTGAAGATTTGCAGGATCTGTTGGATGGAATTATCGGTATAACGGGTACAGATATTGGATTGAGGGTAAATCAGAGAAAGACAGAAATAATAAGGAATAGCAAAGGTGAGGTTAGGTACGAACTTAATAGCAAAATGGCAGACCATAAAGTAGTTGAATTTAAGGAATTGTGCTACCTCGGAGGCAAATAACACATGGAGGTCATAAAAACACACTAGCACAATCAAACAGAGCATTCCTGACTAAATTAGTTCTACTCGTATCCTTTATTCGAGAAAGACCTTTCTGAAAATGGTGGACTGTGGATAAACTGGGAATTAAGGAAATCGGAGCGTCTGAGGTGTAGTACTATAGAAGGAGGTTCTAAATTAGATGTACTGATACAATGATAAATGAGGATATTCTCCGCAGGATTAGCCATGGTAGGAACATATGGAGAACTCTGAAAAGAAGGAATATCCTTACTTTCATTGGAACACAGGGAGCTGATCGAATACAGGGTAAAAATTAGTGGGGAGACAGAAGACTGATGTACCCCCCCCCCCCAAAAAAAAAAAAGAGAAATCGTGTGGTGGCGTGCCAGTCCCTCGTTGACCCATAATCAGATTCTTCGATGGACAAGTGATCTGCAGAATATATTTACCAGAGGAACAGTCTCCCTTCTGTGTAGAGGCAGGTCAGATAAGCATGATCTTGCATTTCATAAAAAGTTCTCGGTTTACTTGTAGCGACAAATTCGGATAAAATTCCGTTTTCAATGATTGCCTCCATCATCATCGTCAGGAGCTAAAACTGACTGTCCTGAACTAGTGAGGCTGACACTTTTATGCACACAAAACGGCATCAGATTGGCTGTATTAGGTCTTGATGACAACACAGAAATGGCGCGTACGGAGGTGGAGCCCCCTACGCCCGTAGATTTTATTTGCGCATTCCATCCAGCGTTGCTTGGAGCGCCACCCTCACATCAGACGATAAACTGCGAGAAGTCTTCCTCTGTGCTTGTTCTGTATCAAGCACACGCTCCATGCACTGCTAAGCGAATAACTGGCGTTTCTATTGAAGTTCACTTCACAAAGTCTAATCTGAACTGCTTTCTTGATCAGAGTGTCCCAATAGGTCTGTAGGTGAGCAAGTATTCCCTTTTGTTCAAACGAAATCTTGTGCTTATTCAACAGGCAGCGCTGTCTCCTTCTGAGGGTTGGAATCCATATTCGCCTTGGGTTGGAATTTCCACAGGGAAAAGCTTCTAGCTGACGCTGTCTACATCATCGTCACCTCCACTGCCAGATGTTGCGTCTGCTGCCAAGTTCTCACTGCTCGTCATCTCCATTGCTGCCAATCCTCGCTGTCCATTATCGCCACTGCTGCTAGTCTTCCAGTGCAACGTACTGCAAACCACATCAATGGTCTTGGTGATTCTGTTTTTGTAAATACATTCTTCACAGGTGCTATTCTGCGTGTGATGTGAGGAGTTCTTCATTTTACATCACGATTCTTGTGGCTTTCTGCTCCATTCTACCAGTGCAGGAGAACAGTCATCACTTGGCTGCTAACTGTCAGTCATCACATTCAGCATCGGTCCTCCCCTCTTTGTTGGATATCGCCAGTGATCACCAGCCCACGTCTTTGCAGCCAGTCTTCGTCTCTATCAGCTAGTCACCACCGTTTCATCGCCTGCTTGTCACGACCATTGCTATCCTCATTCAATGAGATATAAGCCTACAACGATGACATTCACAATCATCTACTCGCACCTGTTCTCCGCTCCCATCTCCACTTACTCCTTTATTCCCTACGCACAATCCCCTCCAGCTCTTCCTTATTTTCCCTTCTTCCCCACTATTTCGATAAAACTACCTGTGTTCTCACTCTCACACACTGCATCTTCAGACTTAAATAACTCCATCTTCTGCTGTAGCTCCAGTGCCACCACCACTGCTGCTACAACTGCCAAACGACAACTGCCACGCCCACCACCACTGTCAGAGCAGCATCAGTCAGCAGCAGCATAAACCCTACTACTGCTAACGCCATCATCGCTACATCTGTGTCTAAAGCGGAAGCACAAGCCACACCTCCTCAAGCAACAATTATACCAATGTTAAAACATTCACCATAGCTGTTACTGCACCAGCTACATCTGCATCAGCTTCAACCCTACAAGTTCCAGATGAGAAAAATCATGTTCCACTCCGCAGTCAATATCCACCTACGTCCCATCTATATACAATCCCTACAACTCACCTAGATCAGATACTCCGCCAACCTCTGACACACAACTGCTGCCCCACCAGTCCCACACACCAGGACTTGTGGAATCTAATCCCATCCCATCCTACACATCGCCTCCAACACATTTCTTCATCCTATCACATCCTGATGTCACATTATTTAATCCTGAAACACTTTCTCCTGAAATGAAAAAGTACCTTTCAGACCTCAACATATCGCAACTCATGGCCCACAAAGAATCAATACTCAACAAATCCTCTGATTGTGATTTCCGAACACACCCATTGCAGCAAGTACCATCCATCACCTTTGGTGTACGTGTCTCCCTGCTCCCACTCAGCCCACCACGACCCAGACAACCCCATCATAGTCCCTCTCCCACCACCCACCTACTCTTACTACTGTGATCAAGAGGATGGGCCTGGAATCCAAACTGAACATTTCCAATCTAACTCCCAAATCCGAAAGGCCCTTCGAATTCACGACCATTCTGGACATCCATTCCTCATTTTCTGAAAATCCTTCAACCACAGAGCACCTCCTTCAGAATGGAGCCTTCATTTATCATCGCAAACACAAAGTTGAGCATTCCTGATTCCAAGCCCAAGGCTATCATTCGCACAAATGCCCCCTATACAATGATCATTTAACTTCTTACTGAAGAAAACCATCCTAACTGTCCCAACTGCAAAGTCAACCACTTGTACCGACATTTTCCCAGGCTCCAGTCCATACCCACCTACAGCACTTGCAACCGATCCCATAACACTTACTCCTGTAAGTATAAAGCCAAACGACCTCCCGGTAAATCTGAACTGACTGTCCTAATTCGCCCTATTGACGCACCACTTGTCCCAAATAACCCCCTATTCCTACCATTGGAGACATCACCCACTTCATCACCACTGTCCATTCAAGCGTTCACGTATTCTCCGTCAGGTCAGCCTGCCACTGCCATGTATTCTCAAAACAACTCTCACCTCCACTTTTCCCGAATAAACACCCTTGTCTAATACATTCCCGTCCAACCTCGAGCAGCCCCTTGAACCCTGCAGCACCCTAGTTACCTTCCGTCACCACCCCTCTCATAATCACACCAATAACCTTGCCTCCTTCTCCACAATTTCAGTTCCAGCCTTCTATCCTTATTTTTTGTTTCACTCTCCATACAGCTACTGGAATCTCTTCTGCCTGCCCCTTATGTGGAACTGGTCAATGTGCACACACCATATCACCATCATCTCCTGCTACTCGTCGCTTCCAAGCAGCTCGCCATGAGATAACAGGTTCACCGCATCAGCAGCAAAAAAAATGGTTCAAATGGCTCTGAGCACTATGGGACTTAACATCTGAGGTCATCAGTCCCCTAGAACTTACAACTACTTAAACCTAACTAACCTAAGGACATCACACACATCCATGCCCGAGGCAGGATTCGAACCTGCGACCGTAGCGGTCGCGCGGTTCCACACTGAAACGCCTAGAACCGCTCGGCCACCATAGGTCGGCCATCAGCAGCACCTGGAAATTTTAAGTATTCGTATTTTGTTCACCTTGCTATATTTTAATATAAGTCTTACGTTCAAAACTGTAGGCTTAAGAGCGGGTACATCGCTGCTTCCAGCCTGCCCCTGCATGGAGGAATGAAACGACAACAGAGATAAAAAAAAGAAAGCCACTGCTGATTTACCCAAACACTATATTTAAGGTGACGCTGATGCTTGTTGCAGTCCACACTGTCTGGTCCACGTAATTTTTACCACATTCGCAAGGAATATTATAAATACCTGGCACTCTCTAGCCAAGATTATCCTTGAGGGGTCGCAATTTTTTTTTTTTTAATTTTTCTAAGTGGCCAGAGGAATTGCCTGGTTAGAAATCTGCCTATCTTGCTGCACCGCATGTCCTCTTGACTTGTTTGAACGGCGTCGCGTCTTGTTGTCGTCAGATGACTGATCTTGGAGCCAATGTCGTACTTGTCCGGAATAGCCGTGGCTCCGTGTACTAAAGTGTTTAGTATAAATATCTTCTGAGCTGGATGGTGTGTGCTACGTCGGTTAAGATGTAGATCTTTATGCGTCTGTTTCCTATAAACAATATGACCGAGTGTACATCCAATTTCCATTCGAGCAGCACATATAAGAAAAGGAACCTCCCATGCTTCTCCACCTCCACTGTAAATCTTGTTAGGATGTATATCGTTCAAAAGATCGCCTAACAGCTGCAGCGTGTCACTGCCATTCGGCCATATTAAAAATGTAGCGTCAATAAAACTTGACAGCCATGCTCTTTCATTAATGTTTGAATGACAGCGACACAGTGATACCGAAGATAGCGTGTAGCCACTGCCCTTGATACGTCAGCTACCGGCTATGCGAACCAGAGATAGTCATGCGCACCTAATGGCGCACCACCATACCATCATGCCAGGTGCAGGGCCAGAATGATGATGACGAATGCTAACTGGGAAACGTTCCTTCCCTTCGGAGCCTTCACGCATTGTTACGTTCACACGGAAGCGAAATTCGTCTAACGACATGGTCCCATCCCTGCTCGCAGTGTCCGGCGCACTACCGAGGGCGGGCGCGCCTCTCGTTGCTGTCGCGTCAAGGGAAGCAGCAACGAAGATCAATCAATGCCATGCTGACAGTCCGTGGTCCACAATGCGGTGTTGTACGGTACACATAGATATTTGTCACGCAGCAAGCAAGCCCATTTTCTGACTTACGATAAATGACGTACTTAAAGGTTCCTAAACAGCTGTGCGAATAATATGACTATTCTCTCCATCACTAGTCGTGTATGGCCGCTGCGATTTTGCGTAGCATACGATGCTCCTGAACACATCGATTTCATATTCGCATAGCATTCTTGGGATTTCGACCAACGTGAGCAGCAATATCGAGAAAATTCATTCTAAGAATTAAAACGACTTGCCACGAAGGAATTATCCGAGTGGGACGGAAATCAGTAGATGTTATATACCTTTGCAAATAAACAACTGATTACTATTTCACCAAAATTCGATGATTTATTCGAGAGAAAATGCTTCGCAAATAGAATAAGCCAATAAAGCGTTGGTCTTCTTCTGGCCTTTAAGCAAGTAGCTCGGCTTTGCATTGATTAGCAGAGTTGTTAGATGGCCTCCTGAGCCATATTAAGTCACAGGTGTCCAGTTGGCACGTTCAATCGTCAAAATCCCGGTATGGTTGAGGGCACTGCTCCAGTTCTCAACTGGGGCAGATCCAGCAATCTTGAGTCCAAGGTGGGGCTTGGCAGCACGAAAACAAGTAGAAGAAACCCTCGCCGTGTGCGGGAGGACATTATCTTGCTGAAATGTAAACCCAGGATGACTAGCCGTGTGGCGTAAAATATCGTCGACGTACCGCTTAGTGTGCTAAGAATGGAAACCAAAGGGGCTGTCTGGCGACAATCAGGATCGCATCCCACCGCTGTCTACAGACACGTCTTTGGCCTAAAATCTCATTGAGTGGAGGAGATCCCCGATGACCAGCGAAGACAGGTCTGGAGACGCTCAAGACAATGGTGGGATACCTATCTGACTCTCGCCCGTCGCAGGGCCCAACGACCATGAGTGATGCCCTACGGTGCCTTTTATTCTAGTAGCAGGACCATTTGGTTGTCATCCGCGCCACCATTACGGCACAGTGGTACGTCGACGTCATTCCACGCCCTGTTTTGTTGCCCATCATCGCAAGCCATACTGGCCTACATTTCAGCTAGATAATGTCCGTACCCACACAGCTTGTCTTCATGCTTACCAAACCCCACCTAGATCAAGAAGTTCGCTGGATATCGCCCATTGGCCGGCCGGAGTGGCCGAGCGATTCTAGGCGCTACAGTCTGGAACCGCGCTAACGGTACGGTGGCACGTTCGAATCTTTCCTCGGGCATGGATGTGTGTGATGTCCTTAGGTTAGTTAGGTTTAAGGGACGCATGACCTCAGAAGGGACGGATGACCTCAGAAGTTAAGTCCCATAGTGCTCAGAGCCATTTGAACCATTTTTATAGCCCATTGAGAACGATTATATCTTTAGAGAAAGGCCCTCCAACCACATCGGGATTCTGACGCTCTAAGGCGCCAATTGAATTTGGCAAATTATCCATCAGGCGATAGCCCTTTGCGCTATTGACTTGCTATAATTGTGCAGCATTTTCTCTTTAATAAATCAAAATTTTTTGTGAAATAGTAATCATTTGTTTTTCTGCACATGTACATCACATACACCGATTTCCATCCCATTCGTACAATTTCTTCAAGATTCATCGTTTTTTTTATTTATTTATTTTTTATTCCGTGTGGCTGTGCGCCTGCATGTGAACCCCAGTATCCACAGACCACGATCCTGCTGCTGCCAAATTCTGATATGCGCTGGTACCCCTTTTCCCTTCTCACACGGACCATTAGTCTCTCTTCTCAGAAACATAGCATTCACATGAGATTCCTGAACGAGAACGCTGCTGTGTAATCTGTGGCGTTACTCCAACGAACGGCTGCACTGAAATGCTAACCAGTTACTTACCTATGCATATACAAGTGCTATACTTCAGGCCAATCTCACGTTTTTTGCCCTTTTCAATGGCCACAAATGTACGCTCTCCACCCAAAATGTTCCGGAACTGATTTTGTTCTTGGCGTATAAGCGACGTCTACGCAGTAACTGCGATGCTAACTAACAACTGTAAACAACAGATGTGCGTTCGACCTGGTAGTTGTTAGCAGGCAGTGTTAAGCAGTGGACGTGCAGTCGAAGTGTGTCACCAATGTTGTGTCACAAATTACAGTGCAGCAACATCTTACAATCAAGTCATCAAGACATTCTCCAAAATGTTTAGGAGAAGAGAAAAGAGTGGGCAATGTTTACTCCGCACTCCTTGAATCCCGAACAAAACGAATAGCGCGGGGACTCCTGACGCAGCTTGATTCAAATGCAAGACGATTCTCTTCTGAAAAAAAATTAATCGCGGCTGACAAGACTATATGTCAGCAAAGGAACCTACCACAAACGATAAAGTGCAGTAATGCACATGAAGACTCAATGCTTTGGCGACTAAACCGCCATTCAAGTCACTGTGACGTGCCATATGAACACCTTTCCAAAGACGGTGACAGTTTTACAGGGTTGTGTGAACGTTCCATTCGTTGAACTCAAGGTGGAAGGAGATAGTTATCAGATGAAGCATTAAAACCAGCGTCTTTACTTTTCTCAATTTTTCCTTAATCCAGTATCGAAACTTTTTGGTCTGACTTGGTGCATCAGTATGCTGCTACTAATCATCATATTCTTCAACCATTGACATTAGCTACTGCATAAATATGTTCATCAGAATTTTCCTGCTATTGCAACAAAGTTACACGGGTCAGTGCTGCTCCTACGTGGTTTCTACTACCACACATCCACCTTCTATAAGGTCCTAGTTTTGTCCGTTTCTCGTCTTTTGGAGTCCACCTGAGAACTACCTTGATACATTTCCGATCCAGTATCCCGGCTACAAGTGGCGCCCCTCTCGATTTAATTCTCGTTACTGTCATCATTATTCCCCACAATACAACCTTATTCCCGATCCATTTGTTGGTTTTCCGCGCGGCCTAGAAATATTCAATTTTGTTGCCACTACAACCACAGAAGAATTTGAGAACGCCGTTACCGGTTCCACTAATCAGTGATCATCATTAGACTGTTTAATACACTCCTGGAAATGGAAAAAAGAACACATTGACACCGGTGTGTCAGACCCAACATACTTGCTCCGGACACTGCGAGAGGGCTGTACAAGCAATGATCACACGCACGGCACAGCGGACACACCAGGAACCGCGGTGTTGGCCGTCGATTGGCGCTAGCTGCGCAGCATTTGTGCACCGCCGCCGTCAGTGTCAGCCAGTTTGCCGTGGCATACGGAGCTCCATCGCAGTCTTTAACACTGGTAGCATGCCGCGACAGCGTGGACGTGAACCGTATGTGCAGTTGACGGACTTTGAGCGAGGGCGTATAGTGGGCATGCGGGAGGCCGGGTGGACGTACCACCGAATTGCTCAACACGTGGGGCGTGAGGTCTCCACAGTACATCGATGTTGTCGCCAGTGGTCGGCGGAAGGTGCACGTGCCCGTCGACCTGGGACCGGACCGCAGCGACGCACGGATGCACGCCAACACCGTAGGATCCTACGCAGTGCCGTAGGGGACCGCACCGCCACTTCCCAGCAAATTAGGGACACTGTTGCTCCTGGGGTATCGGCGAGGACCATTCGCAACCGTCTCCATGAAGCTGGGCTACGGTCCCGCACACCGTTAGGCCGTCTTCCGCTCACGCCCCAACATCGTGCAGCCCGCCTCCAGTGGTGTCGCGACAGGCGTGAATGGAGGGACGAATGGAGACGTGTCGTCTTCAGCGATGAGAGTCGCTTCTGCCTTGGTGCCAATGATGGTCGTATGCGTGTTTGGCGCCGTGCAGGTGAGCGCCACAATCAGGACTGCATACGACCGAGGCACACAGGGCCAACACCCGGCATCATGGTGTGGGGAGCGATCTCCTACACCGGCCGTACACCACTGGTGATCGTCGAGGGGACACTGAATAGTGCACGGTACATCCAAACCGTCATCGAACCCATCGTTCTACCATTCCTAGACCGGCAAGGGAACTTGCTGTTCCAACAGGACAATGCACGTCCGCATGTATCCCGTGCCACCCAACGTGCTCTAGAAGGTGTAAGTCAACTACCCTGGCCAGCAAGATCTCCGGATCTGTCCCCCATTGAGCATGTTTGGGACTGGATGAAGCGTCGTCTCACGCGGTCTGCACGTCCAGCACGAACGCTGGTCCAACTGAGGCGCCAGGTGGAAATGGCATGGCAAGCCGTTCCACAGGACTACATCCAGCATCTCTACGATCGTCTCCATGGGAGAATAGCAGCCTGCATTGCTGCGAAAGGTGGATATACACTGTACTAGTGCCGACATTGTGCATGCTCTGTTGCCTGTGTCTATGTGCCTGTGGTTCTGTCAGTGTGATCATGTGATGTATCTGACCCCAGGAATGTGTCAATAAAGTTTCCCCTTCCTGGGACAATGAATTCACGGTGTTCTTATTTCAATTTCCAGGAGTGTAGAACGTTTTGCACGGTTGCCGTTGCGCTGTCGCCAAGTGTAGGCCTATAACGGTAACTTCCATTTAAATGCTTAGGCGACATTAACCGCACGATAATTAGTGAGTGATATTTGCTCCGTTGACAATCTGTTATTTTTTTTCCTAGTAATTTCCAACGTGAATCTCAGCATCGCTTGCTAAGCAAATTCAGTTTTTTAATGGATTTCACTTTAAAGGTCCAAGTCTGATTGTCGTAAGTAAAAAACTGGCAATAGAAACTTATTGTTTGTTTCATTTTTCAGATACATCGTATCGTTTGTTTTGAAAGCCATAATAAGTTTTTCTAAACTACTCCACACCATTTTCAGGGTTCTGTACCTCTATCGGCAAAAGCGGAACCGGTACACGATCACTTTGGTTATCTGTCTGTGCAACTGTTAGGAACAATTTTTCCCTAAAACAGGTACGGGTATGAAGTAATATTTATTTCGAATATTAACGCTTCCGTTTTCTTGGCGGTCTGAAACATTTAAGCTTCTTACTCAATGCAGTCAAAAGATACGGCCATTGGTCACATATTTTGATACTCGCAAATCAGTAGCGTACTTCCCGCTAACATAGGGTCATCCTGATGTTGTTAGCCTGTAGTTACTTCACACATTTATCTTCTCGTTAGTCTGTCTGTCCCGGGCTTAAGACCCATTTTTTCACAGGAACGGGTAGAGGCACCAAATAAAAATTTATGTCGATTTCTAAGGACCGTGGTCTCTTCCCAGTACAAGTAACGTAAGCCTCTAAGTCAATGAAATCATAAAACACCATCATAAATGTCGCTTATTTTGATTCTTGCAAATTCAGTGATCAAAATGTACAGATGAACTATCTATACAGGGTGAATCGCCTGAAACTTGCACCGAAGATATTACGGAAATGAAATTGACGTTGACGTGAGATTTTCACAGAATAGAGTGGTAGTTAAGGCCCCGTATTTTAGCCATTATACAGATTTGTATTTATGTGCAAACATACTCTTTTTTCAGTGGAACAACGGCTATTGACTTTAACGAACTATAAGTAGGATAAATTAGGATGTCAATGGTGTCTCTTGCAGGGATGTAATTCGAGTCGTTTAAGAGATGTTGCTATGATTGATTACAGTGTGCTTATGTCTTCCTTGAGTGCTCTGCGATTTGCTCAGCGTGTGACAGCCCAAGCAGTAGATCGTGAGTGGACGATGGGGTACACCACTGCAGAAAAAGTCAACATGCTCAAGGTGTATGTAGAGTGTAGGAAGAACGCAGTTTGTTCTTGTAGGGTGTATGCGGCAAGACATCCCAACAGTTGTCAACCGCCTCGGCAGTTACTTATCAACCTCTTCAGCCAATTACGTGAAAGTGGTAGTGTAACACCTAGACAACGTAGCAAAAGGAAACAAGTGACGACAGAAGAGTAGGATATTAATGTTCTTGCTGCTGTTGCAGTTGATCCGCACGTTAGCTCCCGTGCAATCGCATGAGAGGAAGTTGTACGAGTCAGGCAAGTGCCCTACGCATTCTCTATCGCCATAGGTTCCATCCCTATCACATCTCTCTCCATCGAGAGCTGCATGGAAATGATTATGCGAATCTTGTTAACTTATGTACATGTGCGTTAAGGCAGGATACTCCAGATGTATCAAGTATCTTGTTTAGTGATGGAGCCACGTTTACCAATCATGGCCAGGTAAACCGCCGATACATGCACTGTTGATCTTATTAATTGAAGATATGAAGTCCTAAAGTGAGTCTGAGATAATAATTTGACGCTGATACCTTCTTCAGAATATTTTATGATCTGAAGATGGCAGTAGCCAAAACCAGTGATAGTGAAGTGAAGAAGTTTTTGTCACTGACTTCACGAGGTGAAACGTCAGAGTAAATGCAGTATTAAGGCGTGGTGTAGTATACTGAACATTCAGCTTATGGGCCTGTTTTTCACAGACGGAACACAGAACCCGCACAAGCTCCACCAGCCTCCTAACGGACCATCTGCCACGGATGCTAGAATACGTCCCTCTGCAGACTAGAAAGAACCTGTGGTATCAATATGATGGCTGCCAAGCCCATAGTTCATGAAGTACTACAGCATGTCTTCTCAAATTGTTTCCAAATCGTTGGATTGGAAGCAGAGGACGTGTACTGTACCTTGGACGGCCTGTTCCCCGCATTTGACACGTGAGGACTTTTCTCTCTGAGGAAAGTTGAAAGCCGGTGTCTACAAGGACGTACCAGCTACACTCGATGATACGCAATGACGTATTATTACATCCTGCCCGAACATATCCATTGAAATGCTAACACGTTTGCCGCAGTCGTCCCGTACCAGAATGGAAGCGTTTATTACTACTGCCAGTGGTCATTTTGAATTCAATCTGCGATGGTCAGTTGTCTCGTTACTGATCAGAATCCACATAACTAGTGTAAGCAGTTGTGTTGCTCTTTATTGTGTGCTACCAGAGATATCGCAGAAGTGTCAGTATGGGAAGTTTTCAAAATACAATATCTCGTAAACGACTCGCAGTAGAATCCTGCAGCAAACACCAATGACATTCTAATGTAGGCTATATTTAGTCTGTTAGTGTCAATAGGCATTGTTCCATTAAAAATGTATATTTGCACATAAATACAGTTTCTAAGTATTATAGTATGTTTAAGAGTTAACAATACGAGCCCTTGACTAAAATCCGTTCTGTGTAACCCGCACATCAATAGCACTTCCCACTTCCGTAACATCTGCGGTGCATGTTTTACGTGATTCAATCTAATAATGATTCCGTCTCGAGCACCGAGCGGTACAGTTGTTAGTTTGCCGCTTGATCGCAGCGTCGGTCGCTGTTGGACAGCTTTTCGTCAGCCTTGTTTGTGCCTTCGTGCGCGCCTCATCGTCGTCTGGTCCGTAGCGTCAGTTGTTGTGTGTGCCCGTTGGCAGTGCCGTAGTCCGCTCATAATGTCTGCCTTGGGTTCAAAGTGCGTACATTCAGCTATAGTTTCGACAAATCCGTGCGTTCTGTGCGACCAGGGTCTTTGGATATTCATGACCGGCTCGCTGATACTATACATGTAACATGTGATCAGATTCTGATCACATGATTCCAATAACAACGTCTTTATCGTAAAGGTTTTGGATCCACTGCAAGTTGGTAGGTTTATTAGGTGTCATAGTTCTCACGTTCCCTTTATGTATCATGATGATTCCCTAAATATGGTGCTTCTTGCTAATGCGAAACTGAATTGTATGTTTCCGAGTGTTCAGTCTTTCTCCGGAAGTTGACGAGAGTTTACTTAAGGAGGATTTTCTGCCTTGTAGTAATGTGATGGGTATACGACGCGAACGCTGGTTCACTCAGTACCGGATGAAATTGTTACAGCAGAATCCGTTCAGTGGAGATGGTAGTCAAAGGTAACATTCCTTCCGATATACGGACCTATAGTTACCGGATGCATATAACGTATAGTGAATAAGTGGTGGTTTTTTGTATTCAAGTCCTCATTTGAACAGGTCGAACGTTAGCTGATCTCATTTGAACTGCTCACTATGTTGGTACCACATCTTCCCCGGGTGCAATAGAACAACAGAGGCACGCACAGCTTACTGCTTGCGACTCTCCGCCTTTAACCCCGAAGCACGGTACTGAAGTTGTTGCTGCCAAACCGAGAGTGTATGCAGTGTAATATAAGAGACAACGTACGCAGGGTGGTGAGGAGTGAGGTACGTCAACTCCTTACGGAATTCTCCCTGAAGTAACTTTCTCGGTCGATATATCTTGTACTGCTGAGTCCAGCGTTCCTGATGGGACCGATGGTGCGAAAACAACTGCTGAGGTATCTAGTGTGTCTCCTACTATTCTTACCACGGTTTAGACAACTCTTCCAGAAACAACCAAGGGTGAGCCTTCTCATGCTCCAATGATTCAACAGCAGCAAATTCAGTCGCCTCTAAAATTACCTGTTACCTTAATGCCACCCATTCAGGTGTTGAGATGACTAACTGTTGTTACTCAAGTGGAGCCAATTGGTAGCCAGTAAATACTGCCTGTCGACCCAGATGTGATGCCTCACATCTCTCTTGTGCGTCGATGTAAATTGTAGGAACCCCATCCTGCGGAGTGGGTTTCTGCGGCTCCTTGTTTGTCACCTATTGTGGTTAATGTACAAAAACCGCATACGTCTTCGGCTGCCGATGTTGTATTGTCTCGAAGTCGTAAAAACGCGGCCAACCTGAACTCGTAGAAAGTGGAAACATGTAGCTTCTAGAAACGGGCTGCAAACCTCTCCCACCACCCTCTCACTTGTCAATGGACTAACAATGGATCTTGAACACATTGATGTTATAATTCATTTGGTCAGCGGATTGTTGTTGATAAAGTATGCAGGCTTACAGGTTTCTTTCTTTGAATGTTAATAGGGTGTAATCCGATATGTGGCTCGGTCCGTTGTGTCAGTTTATCTACGATTCCTCAGCGTATGTTGTATTCCTATAACCAGTACAATTTATTCGCTTTTCTCTCCAAGTTTTTTGCACTGTGTTAAATTGATTCCCGAATGTTGCAGGGACATCCTCGTTTTTTATGGAGCGCATTCCCGCTGAGAGGATTGAAGTTATTGATAATGGTAAAGGAATGTCCTTTTCTTCACCTGACCTTGATTTTCCTTTATGCACCGTCCAGTGCCGGACACACTTTAGACTGTTCCCGATTTTGTAAGCAAGGGATAATTATTTCTTTCGAAAAAGTCGGAAGAGTATTTTGATTCTTGGTGATTTTAATTTTGTGTTGCGTCCTGTAGCCAGTCTCCCAGTTTTAATTTCTCTCGGGCTTTGCAAGTTTTAGTTCGTTCTTTGCAACTGCAAGATATTTTGGTCTGTAAATATCTAACTCTTGTCAAATTTACCTATTTTACTGATACTTTTAGACAGATTTTTATTTATTTGGTTGAATGCGTGATACGATTTTGGCTGTCGAAGTCATACCCCACCAGCTTCACGGACCATTGTGCGATGACCGCTACTTTAAATCACACGCGACAGTCGGTAAAATTGTTTCGACAGCCTTGGTCGATGACTGTGGCGCACTTTGAGGATCCTACTCTCGATGAGGTGATTCTGGAAGTGTGGAACCGTAGCGTCCGTTCGAATGCACGATACGCTCCCATTTTGGAATGGTGGGTTCAAATGGCAAAGCCGAGACTCCAACAAAAGTTTATACTATTCTGCGCTGGAAGAGAGCGGGAATTCCGAAGGACGTACTACTGCCTCTTATGTGACCTTTAAGAAAGTGTTGATCAGGCTCCACTGTAGATTGCAGAAGTCTGTCGTGTAATGGCGCAATAGTTACGGTTGATTAAACATCAAATGTAAGGATGCGAACCGAGCGAGGTGGCGCAGTGGTTAGACACTGGATTCGCATTCGGGAGGACGACGGTTCAATCCCGCGTCCGGCCATCCTGATTTAGGTTTTCCGTGATTTCCCTAAATCACTCCAGACAAATGCCGGGATGGTTCCTCTGAAAGGGCACGGCCGACTTCCTTCCCCATCCTTCCCTACTCCGATGAGACCGATGACCACGCTGTCTGGTCTCCTTCCCCAAACAACCAACCAACCTAAGGATGCGATCCAAACCACGTTCCGATGCACAGGAAGAACAGAGTGGTTTGTACCATCAGCTTCGGCATCAGACTCATCGACGATGTGCATGTAACTCGTCTCTCTCAAGACAGGAGACGGCAACGTTGTGACGGTACAGAAGGTCATATTTCATGCCCTACATCAATTCTATAATGGGCTGTATAAGGTACGCGATCCTGTCCATATGTCATCCGATATGTTTGTACGGGAACTGGATTGTAGACTGGGTTTTTATAGGCCTTTCAATGTGACGATGTCTGTAACCTTATTGTCAGATCGCTTTCTCGTACGGCAGCGGGGTTGTATGATCTGCCTAAGGTGTTCTATATGTCTTTCTGGTCTTTGGTAAGTACTTCTTCCCCCTGCTTTTGAATGAAGGGTTGAGAGGGGGGGGCTTGTGCCCGACTGGTTAGTTCAATGTTGGCAAATTTGTGTTAGTTCCTAAAAATTTTGGTCAGGGAGCAACTGACAAATTTCGCCCGATTACTTTATTAAAATTTGATTATATGACTAGTGAAAGCGGTGAATAGCAGGCTGTCTGCTTTGCTGGGAAAATTGTTACTGACCATCAAATTCGAATTCCTGATCGTACTATTCTGACCCAGCTGCTGAATGTTGTGATGTTATATCATTGCCCGCTGTTCCTTCTATTCCTGGTGTTCTGGCATTTTTGAATGTTCAAGGCGGAAGCCGTAGTGTTGATAACTGATATATTCAGTGTCTTGTCTAACTTGTCTAAGGTATCATTCTTCGGTAATTGTCAATGGCCAAATGACGCCCCCGATTGCCATCCATAGGGGTTTTTTTTTTTTCAGGGAAGTCCGCTTTCAACGTTCTCAGTCGTTTTGGGGCTGATATTCTACAGAGGTAGCATCTCACTACCAGATTTTTGTTAATGCGTGGGAGAGGGATTGGCTGTATGGCGCCTGTTCAACGAGCATCGTCGCAAACTTCTTAGAAGACGGCGTGGTTTCATCTTAGGCTTTCTGTTCTACCAATGTCGGAGGCGTTCTCGAGGTATAAAATGGTGCACAACCTATTATCCACCAATGAGATCCTGTTTCGTATTGGACTTAGTGTCACGGATCGCTGCCCGCCTTAAACACACTGCATTACAGAATTTCCTGTCATGCTCACTGGCTTAAAAAACAATTACTGTTTCTAACTCCGTTTCCGAGTGATATAAAACTATATTCCGACTCCTACTTATCGAATGGAAATTTAAATACATCTGCATAGTTGTTTGGCCACTACGTTCACATTGCAGATGGAGGGGACGATAGGGATCTCCACTGGCATTCCACAAATCTATCGCCACCGAATACTGCAACTGTTTCCTCCTGCCACGGTATCGTGCCCTATTCGTCAGTATGTTGAACCTCGTATTTTGTCGTCGAGGTATCTGTTGAGTTAACTGCTCCTTGTAGTATTCTTGTCATGGCCGATTTTCAAATGTTTGTTACACCTTTCAATTCACTTTGTGGCCCTGTTGGCTCGCTTCCTTTTTCAATTAATAAAAAAAATAGACAAAAACTGTTGCAGGCAACGAACGACTGGAAAGGCGAAAAAATCATTTCTTCTTTTTTATAAATGTAAAGTGTCGGTGTCACATGCGATTAACTATGGTTTTATTTCATTCAGTTTTAAGTACCAGGTTATAAGTTTCGTTTTAAAAAAAGCAGTGTACCATGACGCTGGAAGCCGAGAGGTTGGGAAAGGATAGGTAGTGAAGTGCATGCCTGGAAAGCTAAGGCTAGAGGTCGCAGGACCAAATTTGGTCAGACCACAGATTTGCGTTTAAACCTAGTCTTCACCTCTCACTAACGTGAGGAGTCGCCATAAAGAACACATAATGAGATCAGAGGGGTGAGCGCGGCCAACAGCTCACTGTTTCTGAGCCAGAGAGGCATAAGTCCGACCCTAGGGTATAACGGTTCAGGGGTCAGCGGATGCAGGGCGACGGGCCTCACCGGGCAAGTGATGCGTCACACATAGCCTCTCCTTCCCAAATGTCTCTTTCTGCCTTCTAGTGGTGCCAGACCCACGACCAGAAGGGAGAGTTGCGACCCAGCCTGAGGCGAAAGCGGAGGGTGCGCGACATGGGGAGCCGTTAGCTGTGAGGCAGGACTGAAGACCTGTCCCTGAGGCTGAGCGCGGCTTAGGGAAGGTGTTGTGCATCATTAGTCTCATACTATGATGCTTGGGGCCACCTGCGACCTACTGCTCCCTGCGTCTCGGATGACGATAAAATTCCCCAACCCAAAGCCAAAGCAAAGGGTGTATGACGCAGGTGGAGCTACGTTTTGAATTACACGACCATCTGTCCCTCCTGGGGGAGGGGGGGGGGGCGATCGGTCGGTGTTTAATAGGCTGGGGGCAGTCATTTCATTTCGATGTGCGGCGCTCCATATCCTGTCATGGATGGCCACTGTTCCCCCTCTCTTTAGGCGGGGGGACGCACAAAGTCGGCGTGGAATCCTGGCGCAAGTCGGCAAGGACACCTGGTGCATGATCTGCCAAACCCATGGAGTGGTGACATCGCCTGGGCCAGGTCAGCTGGGTCCAGACCACTGAACGACTTGGTGACAGGTCCACCACCTGAGAAGGAGTGGATCCATGTCAGACAGGTAAAAGCTCGGGCTAATAGGTGGCGAAGGGCGGGGGCTGCGTCCACCTCTGGAGTGCAGAGTGTACTTGCCAGGTGAAATCGTCAGTGACCGGGCCGTTGAATGGCACCAGTGTGCTGACAATGGCGTGCTGAACCCTGCAGCTCAGCAGTACCCTTGGCTTAGGGGCGATGCCAGTGGGCGAGCTGCAATTAATCCTCCCCTTCCCCCCCCCACCCCACCCCCACCCCCATGCTAGAGGAGGAGCTGGTCTGGGGCAAGAGATGTGGCTGCCAAACCTTTCATATGTCCAATTTTATGATGGCTGAAGAAGAGACAAGCGACTTTAGTGCAACCCCTACAAGGGCTTCAATGATCTCTGAACCCTCCCCATAAGAAGGGTGGCTCTATCACAGACAGCATCCTGGACCAAAGTTTCAAAAGCGGAAAAATTTGCTAGGTGGCTGCACAGTTAATTAAAAATGGTATTGCTGCAAAGGCTATAGCCAATGAAAAACTAGAAGGCGGATTAGAAGAGCTTCAAAGAGAAAACAAAGGGCTGTGTAAGCAGCCAATAAAGACATGGTCTGGTGTGGCTTCATAAGCGGCACCCAAGACCAAAACAACCAGTAAGACAATTGTCAAAGTTTCACAGCAGCCGGACATGGCAAAGATACGTGCCCAGTCAAGACATTAAATAACTGCGGGAGATTTTTACCATGAGGGTGAATTCTGCTAAAGAGAAGGTCAACACAAATGAAGTTAAACCCACCAAAAATATGGTAATTGTTAATGAAGCCACAGAGGAGGACAAATGGTTCAAATGGCTCTGAGCACTATGGGACATAACTTGTGAGGTCATCAGTCCCCTAGAACTTAGAACTACTTAAATCTAAGTAAACTAAGAACATCACACACATCCATCCCTGACGCAGGATTCGAACCTGCGACCGTAGCGGTCGCGCGGTTCCAGACTGTAGAGCCTAGAACAGCTCGGCCACAGAGGAGGACAAAAATGAGCTTTTGATTAATCAGAAGTTGTGCAAGGCGGATAAATGTGAACCATAAAAAAAGAACAACCTTCTGGTTACAGTTTATGACGTTCCTGTGAGTAGCAAGTAAGAAGAAACACAGTTCGACAACAAAACTTTCATGAACTGGATATGGAAACTTTAAAAAAAAACAGTTTAAACTTCGTTTTGAGACTGGGTTTTGGGAGCGTGATGTTGTGCACAACGTTGCTGAGGTCTTGGGGAAAATGTGGAAAAAGTTTACCACTATGGGTAATCTGTACATGGGCTTCAATGCAATAAATGTAATGGATTACGTAGTGGCACCCCGTTGCCACAATTGCTGGGATCTCGATCACATTCATGAACACTGCGACAGGCAGCCAGCTTGCTGCAAGTGTGGAGCACAGGACGATACACAAAATAATTGCACTAGGACAGAGGTATGTACCCCTTCTATGAGGACAGGTAAGAAAACGTGTGGCGCCACGAGAAGGACCTGCTCCACATACAAGATGTTGGATCAACGACTAATTTTCAGAACTGATTATGACTGAAGCCTAGGATGCCTAAAGGAAAGTCAATGAGGAAAAGGAGGAGAGATGCTGAAGGGCAAACAAATTGAAAGAGTTTCTGAGGATGAGCTGAGATACTCGAAAACAGAGCGGATATGGAGGATATCAGCAGCCAAACAGAGCCCCAGATTCCAACTGGAGCTCTCTCCGCCCACAGCTGAGGTTATAGGCCGACGAACGACCGAGAACGACAAGTATGGCGATCTGTGGTGGTGGCCTGACCGGTGGTGATATAGGAAAATGTGGTGCAAAGCGTTCAAGTACAGGACAGCATAATGAACAGCACAAATCGAACAACTTTAGTGCAAGACTCTTCCCGTACTAGAGGGCTGGGAACGGACCCTATAAGGGTTTACCAAAATCTAGTACTTGCTACGCAGCAAATATGGTAGGAAAGTCATCTCGGAAATGTAGGCTGTAGATAGAATACAGCTAAAGTCAATGAACCTCCCCACTGACTTCGGAGCTCTGTGGGATTTGTTAAAAAAGGTTTTCGAGAGGCGGAACGAGAATTTCGATTTAGACAAAATAAACGTTCAATTAGTCCTAGCCAATGGGCACACTGCGCTGAACTGAAAAAAAGTGTCCTGCGTGCAACGTTCACTTATTTTCAATAGCAATGGAGGTATGTATTGGACAAATCAACCAACACAACAGCAGGTTAGTGATGCAGGAGCTACGGAAAGTAGTGGAGGAGAGGAGACTGGATGTGCTCTGTCTGCAGGAGCCGTACTCCCCTGCCGGACGAATCGCCTTCATGGCCGCTACATGGAAAATCATTAACAATGGAGTAGAGCCAAAAGCCGTATTAATAGTGATTAGTAGAGTATTAAGAGTCACGATTCTATCACAACTGAAGAACAGCCGCTGCAATGTCGTAGAACTTTGATCATCTCTGGGTGTGCTTTACCTAGTGAATACGTACTTCCAGTACGGAGGGAACATAGAGGAACACTTACACTATCTTACTAATGTGATTACGGTTTTGTGGGGGCGAAAAGCCATTGTGATGGTGACGTTAATGCACCCGGGACGCAAATGGAGGTAAGGCGGAAGAGGTACAGTCACATTAATTTTAAGAATCTATATTTTCGGCACAAAAATATTTTGTGGAAGTCTATATCAATGGAGTTACGTGCTATAGTCTTTGGTTACGATTTCTCATTTTCTTTACAAAGACATCGTTATTTTTACGATTTCCTTCGACTGTGTGAAGTTCCCAATACAGTCAATTATCTGCTGTAATTGAGATCACTATACTACTACGTCTGTCTGCACATTATGATGCAATTCGTGGAATACGTTGTTCAAATGAATTATGGGAACACATGTATCAACGTCCGGTATGTTTGTTTTGATACAGGTGGTACCTGTAGACATACTGCATGGCTTAAGACCTTCACTTTCCATGTAGGCAACAATTAAAATTATGTAAATAAGTTATACACAACTGCAACCAGTCACTTTTTTTCAATAATTCTTCTTTAATACATGAACCGGTTTTCGAACCCTTTCAAGTTCATCTTCAGATGATTTTGGGAGGATCCGGGAAGTTACATCATTACTGGTAGTAGCATAATGCTGGGTGCTGGTTCTATGGCAGAAAGATGGGTCACACTTTAATGTATCGCCATGACTATAGCTTATCTGTCGATATGGATGTAAATTTAGTTTTTACTTACTGCGACAGTATAGGCGGCTTTTTTCGTATCTGTCTGCCTCCATTTTGATGTCCAGAACACTTTCACACGAAATATATTAGTTCACACTTTAATAGTGACACTTTACCAGCATCCAGCATGCGCTTTACAACTGTTGCTTATAACAAAGATCTTGACAGAGATATATGGCATTAGCCTACTTTGTACAGAGATGTAATTTGTTGTCTTTACATGTGTTAAAGTCGATATAAGGGCAAGTTTTTTATCAGAATGGCGATAACATACAAGTAGAAATAAAATATCAGATCACCTGGAATTGGTTCTTGTAGTAATTTATTATTTTATCTAGTGCTCTCATGTTATCGCCATTCTGATAAAAAACTTGCCATTATATCGACTTAAACACATGTAAAGACAACAAATTACATCTCTGTACAAAGTAGGCTAATGCCATATATCTCTGTCAAGATCTTTGTTATAAGCAACAGTTGTAAAGCGCATGCTGGATGCTGGTAAAGTGTCACTATTAAAGTGTGAACTAATATAGTTCGTGTGAAAGTGTTCTGGACATCAAAATGGAGGCAGACAGATACGAAAAAAGCCGCCTATACTGTCGCAGTAAGTAAAAACTAAATTTACATCCATATCGACAGATAAGCTATAGTCATGGCGATACATTAAAGTGTGACCCATCTTTCTGCCATAGAACCAGCACCCAGCATTATGCTACTACCAGTAATGATGTAACTTCCCGGATCCTCCCAAAATCATCTGAAGATGAACCTGAAAGGGTTCTAAAACCGGTTTATGTAATAATGAAGAATTATTGAAAAAAAGTGACTGGTTGCAGTTGTGTATAACTTATTTACATTAATATACAGTCACGGTTCTAAAATATCCGTAATGGATAAGCATAATTAAAATTATTCGCCCTTTATTGGCTGTGCTATGCATTACATTGTTAGGTGAGCCCTCAGAAGGAAGTGAGTACCGGTGCAAGTTGCAAGGGCGATCTGTTTGATCCAAAAAGGATGGGCTTTCAGTCACGTTGCTTCAGACGCCAATGCCTTTCCATGTGTCATCCATAGGCTGTGGACAACCTACAGGAGACAGGCGAGTTGGGAAAGGTCACCGACGCATTATAGCCCCACGTGAAGAACGATATCTGGCCATCTCTGTGTTGCAACGTCTTACGGATACTGCCAGAGCACTACAAGAAAAAATATGTGTGAAATCTTATGGGACTTAACTGCTAAGGTCATCAGTCCCTAAGCTTACACACTACTTAACCTAAATTAACCTAAGGACAAACATACACACCCATGCCCGAGGGAGGACTCGAACCTCCGCCGGGACCAGCCGCAAAGTCCATGACTGCAGCGCCCATAGACCGTTCGGCTAATCCCACGTGGCAGCACTACAAGACGAATTCCGATGGGTCATTGGAGCCGCTGTGGCCGATCAGACTGCAAAGACATGACAACTTGAACCTCGCCTTCACTTCAGCCGTTCTCATGTCAACTGGGAACGTCGTCACTGGCGAAAAGTGTTGTTCACAGACGAGTCCAGATGTCCTGTCCAGAAATCCTGTGACGTATGATAATGGCTATGTTCGTGTGTTGAGTCGCATGATGAGTGGTACCTGCCAAATGTCGTCCAGGAAATCGACAGATTTACTTCTCTGATGTTTTGGTGAGGCTTCAGTATTGGCAGCCAGATGAGTACTGGCGTTGTCCATGGTTTCCTTACCTCCGGGCAGTAGATCAAACTAATCCTGTGGGGCCATGTGGTGGCTGCTGCATACGGTGGTGGCCCTGAAGTCTTTCCAATGCCAGAGCTCATGTGGCGCGTGTCAGCAGTGATGTCTTGCGAAGCCTGGAAAATGAAGTACATCTACATCTACATCCATACTCCGCAAGCCACCTGACGGTGTGTGGTGGATGGTACCTTGAGTACCTCTATCGGTTCTCCCTTCTATTCCAGTCTCGTATTGTTCGTGGAAAGAAAGATTGTCGGTATGCCTCTGTGTGGGTTCTAATCTCTCTGATTTTATCCTTATGGTCGCTTCGTGAGATGTACGTAGGAGGGAGCAATATACTGCTTGACTCCTCGGTGAAGGTACGTTCTCGAAACTTCAACAAAAGCCCGTACCGAGCTACTGAGCGTCTCTCCTGCAGAGTCTTCCACTGGAGTTTATCTATCACCTCCGTAACGCTTTCGTGATTACTAAATGATCCTGTAACGAAGCGCGCTGCTCTCCGTTGGATCTTCTCTATCTCTTCTATCAACCCTATCTGGTACAGATCCCACATTGGTGAGCAATAATCAAGCAGTGGGCGAACAAGTGTAGTGTAACCTACTTCCTTTGTTTTCGGATTGCATTTCCTTAGAATTCTTCCAACGAATCTCAGTCTGGCATCTGCTTTACCGACGATCAACTTTATATGATCATTCCATTTAAAATCACTCCTAATGCCTCCTCCCAGATAATTTATGGAATTAACTGCTTCCAGTTGCTGACCTGCTAATTTGTAGCTAAATAATAAAGGATCTTTCTTCCTATGTATTCGCAGCACATTACATAAGTAATGGAATGGCCGGCGTAAGTCTCGACCTAAACTCCGTCGTTCTTATGCGGGACACGTCTGACGAAAACGTTCGTGGTAGGCGTGTTCCACCACACACTCACGAACAGTTTTCATGGTCTGGCATTGAAGAATGGGAATTCCACAGGGTGACCTCCGTAGACTTAGACGGAGCATACCACGTAGCTGTCAGGCAGTGATAAACCCTCACCTTGGACATACACGGTATTTAAGCTCTTAAATTCCAATGGAAAGTACCGGGGACGACGGGATGAAGGATTGTTTCCACTTTGTTTTTGACACCTGTCGAATATTTCAGCTCTTTTTATGCAAACGATCGAGGACATCGTGATGTTTCCTTCTGTACTTAATTTGTGAAAGATAAAGATATAATTTGCAACATACACAGTCTTCAGTTATTGCTCAGCAGAGTATGGTAGACACCCAGCCCTTTCCCCCTAATTTTTTTGAGCAGTGTAATGCATCAAACAATTAGTATCCAAATGTATAATTGGATCTACAAAGCACATCGGATACGCCACACGTCTACCGTGTCTCGTATCTCACACTGTTTCTAGCAGAACTTCCAGCAAGCACGACAGCACATTTCTCAACACCAGGCTCTCTCCGTTTTTACTTCTAGCGTCGACGATCTGTGCACGCCTAATTCGCGGAAGTATTTCTTTTCTTATTTACTTAACAGTGTGATATCTCGGAAAGGCGTGCGTTTTTTCGGCTTCAGCAATGAAATCAGATTTTTGCAGGCGTATCAAACGCTTCTGGGTAATTTAATTTCGGTCTTTCTGCCCAAAGCCCGCTGTAAAAACCTGGCACCGCGAGTGCCCCATTTTCTGGAAGAGGCCCGTGGAGAAATGGAGCCTCGCCGGCTGGCTTCATTAGTTGCCTGGCAACCGGATCTCCACGAAGCCCCTGCAGGTCCGTTGCTGTTCCGCGAAACGTCGTAACACCACGGGGTAAATAAACTGCTCACACGTTATCTCGCACGCACGTGTCTAAAAGTTTGCACGACTAGCGGGC
Source organism: Schistocerca nitens (assembly GCF_023898315.1). Classification (NCBI taxonomy): domain Eukaryota; kingdom Metazoa; phylum Arthropoda; class Insecta; order Orthoptera; family Acrididae; genus Schistocerca; species Schistocerca nitens. The sequence continues at coordinate 350,572,656 of NC_064617.1, forward strand.
ACATATCAGTGAACAGAGAACCGCCCAGAAACTGCCTCATGAGTTTTGTGTAAATCTCTGCTGCTTACTGACAGCACGTACGGGTCATACAACGCAGAGAACAAACGGAATTTTGTAACACATGCCGCCAGCTATAACTACTGACGTAATGTTCATGGGTGTTGTGACGTCATTTCTTGGTGTGTATTTTGAATTACATTTTTTATGGAGTGTTTCGTTGTTTTAGAAAGAAATATTTTCTTAATCTCTGCGAGAAAGTAAATACTGTCTCCTCTGTATCGGCCGGCATTCTGACATTTAGTAATTCAGCAGTCCTTTTAATTAGGAAAGTGAAATTCCACACGCGTTGTTTCTCTGCTAAAATTGGCTGAGGGACTTGCGGATTCTTCCACTACCACAAAACGGGGCAACTTTGTGACGAAGGCATTACTTTAGTACAACAGCGCGTTCCTGCTTTAAATTCTTAAATATCGTAATTCGGGTCAACAGGCAGCACACAGCTCTGTTGCAGCGTGTTCTTGCATTGAAGCCACAAGTACGTGCATTACGGTTGAGCTGGTGACAAAGTCATTTTGTTTGGCAGGCGGAAAAATATGTTTCTAGATTTCTTGGAAACTTTCTCCTACTGTCGTTAACTCTGAAAAGCTAACTAAAGACAACTTTATATAAATAAATAATACGTGTAGATCATTCTATGTAAGAGTTAAACTTCACAAAGAATTTCCCCAGCCATTGTAGAGCGAAGAAAACTATTTCCGTACGTTATATTGGTAATTGTGTGACAGCATATATACCTGCAGAAAGAATCGTGACAGTTGAAATCCTAGAAAACGGGTGCCATTAATGAAATTAGGTGCTTTTTATGAATGACTTAGTAAAAAAGACAACATTTTAGTCCGCATTATAAATCTGTTTCTAAATACAACATACAGTTGCTCAGAATATTACACTTAATGTGTCATGGTTGCTTTTTCTCATATAGCCGAAATTTTAAGTAAGTATCTAACAACTTAAACTAAATATCTTACTTTGAGGACTTTTGTTAAATGTAAGTGTTGTACCTGCTTTTTCTTCAAATGGTATCATTGAACAGTTGCGTAAATGTGTAGAAGTTATGTTTAGTTACCTTGCTTAATGCGGTTTACTTTGTTTCATTATTATTTTCTTTCAACGAGGACAGGTCTATAATTATTTGCATTTAAAGAACATTAGAAAAATAAATAAATAAATCTTAAGAAATTGGCAAACGTTGTGACAATTTTTATGGATAAAACAAAATTCATAAAACTAGGCAAATTTGTAACAGTGTCATAACTGTGTGTCGTAAAGAAACACTAGTTCAGCATATCTTTGTGAATGCTGAATTTAACTAGCCTTTCCTTGTCTTAGACTTCTTGTTAAGATGATGTCCTGAGGCGTGGAGTAGCTTTGTGATAGCCGGCCGCTGTGGCCGAGCGGTTGTAGGCGCTTTAGCCCAGAACCGCGCTGCTTTTACGGTCGCAGGTTCGAATCCTGCCTCGGGCATGGATGTGTGTGATGTCCTTAGGTTAAGATAGGTTTAAGTAGTTCTAAGTCTAGGGACTGATGACCTTAGATGTTAAGTCACATAGTGCTTAGAACCATTTGAACCATTCTATAACTTTGTGACAGTTAAAATTGCACGTTATGAATACCTCATAGCAAATAACAAAATTATTTGGATAAAAATTAAAGGTAAATGGCATGAAATTCCATATATGTCGAAATCAAATGTCTCAGTACGTATTTGTATAAGATTATTTAACAATAACTAATAAAAGTTCCCAGTTTTACGGTACTGTTTTCTGTTTCGTTTTGTAGTATTGGGGACTGTTTCGTTCAAATAGCTCCACAGTTATCCTTGATCTGTTGAATGTGACGCTATGTGAAAACACTGTTACTGCTGGTAAGTACGGCTGAGTATCCTATAATTGTAATTTATGTTGCAGGGTTTGTGTATAACTGTTTTGTGCTGTCCTGTTTAAATGCGTTTGATTTCCTTTCAGTTTAACACTAAACCGACTAAGAATGGTTAGAGAATTTGCCGCCGGGTTGTAATCTGTGTTGTAATGTTGGCTAACAAGTGTAAAGTTACCTCAGACGGCAATACATAGGGGCTGTGTTTGAACTCGTGTTGAACGATCTTGTTGCCTCGGCATGCTGAGATAGTTGTGGTGACTCTCTGTTAGTGACATCGATATACCAGCCACTTCACTGACTGATTCGTGTGGCAGTTATGTATCCACAGGTACATAGTAAAAGTTTCCTGTTCATCTGCAATCTCATATTATCTCACAGTATTTTGCTTTTCGTAAATCGCGACATTTATCTTTGCGATATTTTACGTGTTCCTGCTACAGCTGTGTCATTTAGCGTGTTTGGGAGGTCAGTTTGACCAGCAGTCAGTTGAGAGCCTTCACAATTTTGAAATCACAAGGTCTTCCTTGTTTCAATGTGCGTTAACCATTGTTTCTAGGTTCTGTTCTCTTCATTTTCATGAGTACTTCGCAATTCACACTTAAGTGCCTGGCAGAGGATTCGTCGAACCACTATCAGACTATTTCTCTACCGTTCAACTCTTGACTTTTTTTATTGCGGTGATAATTTCTGCGTATACAGTTTGGCGTCACCAAAATATTTCGCTTTCGGAAGAGAAAGCTGATGACTGAAATTTATTGAAAAGATCTCGACCCAACGAAAAATGCCTTTGTTTTAATTATTACCACCCCAACTCGCGTATGATATCTGTGACCTCTCTCTCCCCTACTTCACGGTAATATGAAACAGCTCTCCTAATTTGACCTACACTGTTGTCAGTCATATCTGATACGGATCTCATTCCGTGCAGCAATGCTCCATAAGATGGTTCAAATGGCACTAAGCACTATGGGACGTAAAACCTGAGGTCATCAATGCCCTAGACTTAGAACTACGTAAACCTAACTAACCTAAGACATCACACACATCCATGCCCGATGCAGGATTCGAATCTGTGACCGTAGCAGCCGCGTGGTTCCTGACTGAAGAGCCTAGAACCGCTCGGCCACAGCATCCGGCTCTCCAGAAGAAGACAGATAAATATAATATAGGCAGACCCTTCAGTCAGCTTCGATTCATCGAAATAAGCTCTTTGAGTAAACTCTTTATACACGCTGTGGCATTTAGCATGTTTGGGTGGTCAGTGTTGCCAACAGCCAATTGAGGGCCTTCATGATTTTGAAACCACGAGGTCTTCCTTGTTTCAGTGTGCTCTAACCATTGTGTGTCCTGGTTCTGTTCTGTTTGGAGTACGGCTTGGATTGAGAGGAGGTCTCGCTTTGTCTGACGTCGGTGCGCTTTCTAAAGTTGTGTATAATTTCCTTGCAATTACTTCACGTTCAGCCTTGCGGCAATATCCCTAACTTTTCGTTAGATGGAAGTTGATTATAGGAGCGAACATTATCTTTTCAATCAGTCGTGCTGTAGAGTCAAAGTTAGCATCCTCTGCTGTATTATGGAAGAAATTTTGTCTTTCTGAAGTTGTGGATTGAGCACATACTATTTTCTCAACTTCGTAAGATTTACCTTTGTAGTTGCTACTCTGAGAACTCATGTGCGCTTGTGAACCACAGCATCACTTTGCACTTCGATTGTATTGTTTGAAAACTCACGCGACGGACGTTCCCAGGAATATGACTGTGTACCGAAACAAATTTTCGTGTTGTACCACTGAAGTATTGTCCACCTCAGCCATATTGGCAAATTACACCATATGGTACATTGAATGATAATATTAATGAGTTTTCATAGTGATAGTAGGTTGAAAGTAAAAGTACAATGCTTTCCTTTTCTCGTGTTTTCCTTTTTTGCATGAGCGTCTTGGGCATCGGTCGGATCCTGACTGCTTTCTTCGCGCGACCCGGAAAATTCGTGTCGTGGGATTCAACTTTCACCGCAAGAGGAAACTCGGAGCAGTGTAGAATCTTCTGCGGCGGTTACATGTACAATGAAAAAAATGAATATTGTAAAATTTATTGAATGTTGTTAATGCTGTAGTCACGTTTCGTTCCGACCACGATCAAGTTAACATGCATGTAAAGTAGCATCGTACTGCATTTTTCAGAGCTGAACAAACCAAGCTGAAGGGAGTTTGGAGATAAAAAGTAATAATAGAGCTACACTGATCTCCTGAAGTATTTAGGAAGGAATTTATTTTAAAACTGTGTTCTGGCTGATTGTTTAATCAGCTGCTAACTTACATGGAAAGAAGTATTTAAAATGAAAGTAGTGAGAAGAGAAGGAACTGATATCTTTGGTTTGAAATAGATCGTCGAGGTATATTTCCCTGTAGAGTGATATATTAATTGAACATGAATGATGTTTATGTTACTCGCACTGAATGAAAATTATCTCGAAGTGCATTAAAGTGGAAAATATTTGGTTTCATGTTTGAGTAACAGCGCATAGCCGCACGGTTAGCCGTGAGGTCTAACGCACTGCTTTCCGGCACGAATCCGCCCCGCGCATTAGTGTCGAAGTCCGGTGTGCCGGCCAGTCTGTGGATGGTTTTTAAGGCCGTTTTCCATCTGCCTCAGTTACACTATGTCGGCGATTGCTGCGCAAACACTGTCTCCACGTACGCCTACACCATAACACCATAATTACTGTATCACGCAACCATTGGGGTTACACTCTTCTGGCGTGAGACGTTTCCAAGGGGTGGGGGAGGGGGGGGGGGGAGGCACCGGGGGCCGAACCGCACAATAACCCTGGGTTCGGTGTGGGGCGGCGGTGGGGTGAGTGGACTGCTATAGCCTGTTGTGGGGTTGTGAACCACTGAGGGCTACGGCGGGGACGAAGCATCTCAGTCGTTTCTAGGTCTCCAGTTTAAGTGATCTTTGGTTAAATCAGAAGTTGAGATCGCAATAACATTTGTTCATTACGACCAGTTTCGGCTTATGTTAAGGCCATCCTCAGATTTTTTAGGCCCTGCAAGGATAAGAACAGTGAGGTTACAAACAGTACTACTATTTATGGCGTTAAAAGAAAATAGAGAAATGCAGTAGCGTTTACCCCCATGGCTTGATTTTCCACGTGATACCACGATCGTACACTGTGAATGATTGCTGTGGAGCCACAGGTTAAATATTTGCAGTTCCTGTTCCGACTGTTACGTCAGTATCAGCCAATGGCAAACGCTTCACAAGAATTGAAATGTCGTTGCTGAATGAAATTTGCAGAATAAGTTCTCGAAGACCAAGTACGAATACATAGGAAGTTAAAACATTATAAACCGTCAGGCAAGTAATCATTTATGTTAAAATAAAATAAACACAGTTACAGAACGAGAGAAGAAATAGTGTCATCTTTTGACTCTGATTTGAATAACAAACACATCGTTCTTATTAATGTTTTAAGTGGTAATTATATGCACATACAGGTATTGCATAAAGACATAGATAAAATTATGTTAAAAGATACAACCATTAAAATATATACACGCCGTTGTACATCTACTAAGCAGAGCCCACTGGAAAGAATTCAAAACGACGCTGTGCGCAGCTCGTGGTCTCGCGGTCACATTCTCGCTTCCCGAGCACAGGGTACCGGGTTCGATTCCCGGCGGGGTCAGGGATTTTCACCTGCCTCGAGATGACTGGGTGTTTGTGTTGTCCTCACCATTTCATCATCATTCATGAAAGTGGCGAGACTGGACTGAGCAATAACGGTGATAACCGCACAGTTGAGCGCCCGACAATCCAATCATCATCATCATCAAAACGACGCTCTTGCCTAGGCAATCTAAAGGCGAGCATGGCCCCTTGCAATCATAGAAATGTGTACTGAAAGGGACGCCGTTGTCTTGGTAAAGTAACGGCCGAAGTGGCAGCTAAGAAACGAAATAAGTAAGTACACATGGAGATGCCGACTGCGATCAAGGTATCGATCCAGGTCGATATCTTCGAAGACGTTTCTACAAACGACTCATAAATCACTCAAAATCTAATAAACCATCGCTCAGCCACCTTAGAAAAGACGAACCTACAAACTAATGTACCTACATAACTTACTTACTATGTACCCACATGTATAATCTGACGCTGATATCTACATCAGGATATTTTATGATGTGATCATGTCAGTAGCCGAAACTGTTAAAAGTGAAGTGTAAAAGTTTCTGTGATCAAGATTGACCTGTAGAATAAACTGCTGCAAATTATTAAATGTGTACAGAAGTGCCCGTGTACACATATCAGTACACAGTCAAAATAAACATTCGAAGTAAACTCATTCATCGTGATGCCATTTTTCCGCTACGCTATAACATTACAGATACTTAGAAAGTTTTGGGTACGGGAGACATGCCGAGAGGGCAGAGGATCTCCTGGTTGCCAGCGACATTGTTCGAATAATACTCTGATTTTGTCGACGGAAATTACAGAGATAAGATTGAAAACCTGCTTCAGTTGTAGGAAGCGGATTATCAATATATCCAGTGTGATGCTTATAGTGTTAGCTCCCTCCACTTTCTCTGAAGAAGTGGAAGTTTTCAGAGAACCGATTCAATTGAATTACATTAAATGACATTTATGTAACAGATGCAGACGGCAACCGCCACGAAAGGACACCACTTCATTTGATGGTAAGTTATTCTGACTAGCGCACAAGGTTCGTGCTTCAAGAGGAAAGCACGTAAGTTCAGTAGAGATTGCTGTATGAGAATACTAGACCTTTTTATACTACCACTGATGAGAAATTGTATTTCAGGGCCTGTGTCTGGTATTGGAAATCGACAATATTATTGTTGGAAGACCCGTCACCGTATCATTCTCAGAACAGCTTGCACAAAATTTACTGCAAGTTACTTCAAACGACCGGTAAATTATCTCAGGGCCACTTTGTATTTTGCTAAAAGTCAAATTAATGACTGAACACGGTACGTGTTCGGTCATTACGTCTCTCTATAGTTCGTTGCCGATTTCGCTGTTCCAGTCGTTGAATATTCTGAAAAATAGTGAATGAATAAATATGCATATCAAAATTCGAGAAAAGAGAAGTATTTTATAAATGGTAACGGTATAATAGGTCACACATACAAGTTTCATCTTATTTAAAGCCAGCGAAAAAAATATGTACACGGGTAGACACTTACGGAAAAGTCAGCTCTGCAGCGCAGAAGCCGGAAGACAAGATAGAAGTGACCTAGCGCACAAAAACCATAGAAGTGCAATTAAATTTACTTGTTTTAGCAAATGAATACCGCATATCTGTGAGTATGTAGAGAGTTCTGATTTGAAATACAGATCGTTGGTATTTTCATGGGATAACTGCGACTTACAACATCGATTCAAAGGAAATTTCAGTGTATGTTATGAAACAAGGAAAGGTGCAGTTACGCACTAGAACTAGGCTCTACCCTTAATATGAAAAAAAGCGAGTATATATATATATATATATATATATATATATATATATATATATATATATATATATATATATATATATATTTTAATATCTCATCCTCAGTTGCGATTGTTCTCCAAATCAGACTTTTGGAATATCTTAGAACTGTGTGCGACACCTTGTGCTACTGTTGTTAATGAAACACGTTGTGCAAGTTGTGCAGATAAATAAACTTATAACAAGAATGTGTCTACTTGGATATTTATCAGTGTCATCAAACTGACGATAAATTTGTAATTTTATCACTTTCGCTTACCGATTTCGACATATCATTTTCAGACAAGGATTCAGTGCATCAAACTGATACAGCTGTCCACCTCCATCTTTGCTTAAAGTTCTGTATCGTCATCACGATACATCCGGCATAAATTCTTCTTTCGCGGGGCCTTAGCGTCCGCAGTTGGTTTACAGTTATTAAAAGTATTGGAAGTCGCTCATTGCAGCTACTGAAGAATGCATTTTTATTGTACCACGTGCGTTTCGTTTTATTCACTTAAAAATACCCTCACATCTGGAAGCGTCGTCTGCTGTGTCAATTTTCCAGGTATTCTTATATTTGGCGCTTAAATTTCTATTCTAATTTCACGTTGACTTGCGACACTACACACGTTTTAACATAAAAAACGAGAAAATATTGCACCATTAGGATTTATTTCAATTCTGATCGCTAAATGTGTGGCCTAAGCGTGTGGTGTCTCTACTGTATATAGCCTTTTTTTTTTTTTTATCCTGGTGCTAAATAATACAGGCAGGCAAATTTTGGGACAACCTTGTGATTTCATTCACATGTGGCCAGTAAGCGTACTTATAAAATATCAGTTATAAGAATATGCAGTACGTGTAAAGCTGCACGATTTGCTATGCAATAATAGTTGGATTATTTGGTATTTACTTTCTCGGAGAGTGGAAGAAAAGCCTGGACTGAAATATTGTCGCTTACTTCTCATGATTATTTTATGCTTAATACGTGAGAAATGAGAAATATTGAAATATCATGGCGTTTCAAAATTGTTTGGCGGGACTCGAATCCAAAAGATTGCCTTTCATTTTCTTACCAACTGAGCTATGCATCTCACAGTTTGTCAGTCCCTCTTCCATATTTTGTGAACTTCATAGGAGTACTCCAGCAGGCCTTAGAAGATTATGTTGCACGGACATTACGGAGAAACACCTTACTCAAAATCTATACGTTTCCAGAATGATTGTTGCACTCTGTAGCGTGAGTGCACATATTTGAAATTTCGTGACAGATTAACGCGACACCTTTCGTTAAAAAGCTGTACACACGCTTTATAGAGTAGAGTAGGCGTCAAGCATTAAAATTTCTTACAAATTTAATCAACAGTTACATTTGCCACAGGATTATATAGTTTGGAAAATATTTCCACTCACTTTCCCAATAGAACTTTTAACATGCTAAGTTGTTATTTGCTCTTCATGGTCTTCGATCTGTCTTGTCATCGAAGCGTAGCACAAGTGAAATTCAACAGAATCGTTTCTTTGGCATTACAGCCGGAAAGATCACGCTACCACTTTCTAGACCCAAAACTTCTTTGTTGATTCACTTTAATATTTATACACATTAGCTAGTAACAACAAATCAAGTATAATTTGATTTAATTCTACCATTATTCATCATAAACTTTTTGACCCTCAACTTCATTCATTTTCACCACATTGCTCTGAATAGTATTGTTCGTAAGTTGTGGAAAATATGATTTAATAATACTTAGTCTGGTTATAACACATCTTTTTCAAACAGGTGTCAGTATTATAACGTTTTCATTGGACGCCCTTTCCGTAATGTTTCCAACTGCACGTCCGAAGAAATTGTCTCGTGGTGTTAGACACACCATGATAGCCGCAACAAAAAGTTGATGAAATATTGCTGATGGAGATAATGCTTAGATAATTTTAACATAATAATCGATCGTCATTGTTTTGTAACTTAGCACATTCCAAAAATAAGGAACCAAAGACCTGCAGTTTTCAAAAATTCTATTATGCGTCTACTACCGATATTTGAACATGCTGTGATGTTTTAAACACTAGGGTCAAATAAACAAGTGTAACAAATTAAGCTACAGCGAGGGAGATGAAACCTAGTTGTTTGTTGACTTGAGCCCTGAGTTGTGTAGAACATATAGAAAACAGTCATTGAGTTTCGATCGCTATCTTTTAAATATAAAAGTATTATGCAAGAACAAATTTTTTGGGTCATAACGATCCGAAGACAATAGCAAGGCTAACTCCGTGTTCCGGACTAGGAGCACCAGTCCTGTAATACACGCAAGAGTTCCGGGTTTGAGTCCTGATCCGACACACGGTTTCAGTTTGGCAGGAAGTTTCAAATAAGCGCATCCTCCACTGCGGAGTGAGAGATTCACAATGAGAAATAGTGCTTTATACACCACTGAAGGATCTCGTTCGCTTCAAACGAAAATGTCTCCCTTACTACAGAAATGCAATTTCTCACAAACTCCGCCATGAATTTTGCGTGTCCTCTTTTCCTCCGTTGTCACGGCGTAATGCGATTATCCGCCGCCTACTCGCCCATCAGTGGATTGAAACGTACCCTTCACGCAAATTCAAGCTACGAACAAATTGTCAACTTCGCTAATTTAATTAAAGTGCCTTTAATTAAGAATAGAAAATTAGTCGACACACAGCGCCGTGAGAACGAGACCTCCTGGCGAGATACGGCGTTATCGGCAAACAGTAAACGGCACGCAATCCAGTCCGCGCGGCGATCACGCGGTACGCAGTGCAAATTGCGTTTCAATACGCAGCAGAGATCTGGAAAACGCCTCTGAGCTCGGCAGCGGATGACCGTCAGAAGGAGCGACTCTGCAGACGAACGAGGTTGGGGCGAGAGGAAGAAATTAATGAACGCTACTCTCCACTCCCTCCCTCCAGATCGTGCGCTTTCCCAACGAATAAGGACCCAAGTGTGCCGAATTAAAGTGGCTTCATAAAATGTTCCATTCCGTGTGAATAGAAGGAATCAGCTTCACAGATCTATTACATTTGCTCGTTACGCTACATTGTCTGACTCTTAGTGAAAATAAATTGCTGAAACTGTATTTCATGTAGGAGGACAATGTCGATTTTCAGTCCTGAGAGTGCATGAAGTAATGATTTAAATCATGCATTAGTACTCGTCAATTTATGTGTAATGTGTTCTCAAATGTTGCAGGTGATATTTTGGAAATCTACAATGAAGATAATTAAATGCAGTATGTAGAGCATGGCGGAGGGTACTTAGTACAAATATTGGTTCTTCTTTTCTTATTCTATTCACGTAAGGTGCGAGAAAATAATGAGTATGCGTCTCGATAGACGTAATTTTTTGCCTCATTCTCATGGCTACTACAGCCCTTCTAGTATGAGAAAAATTCCATCTGCTCCCATATTTTATCCACAAAAGAATTACCCGATACCTCAAGTCTTTAAGGTATCCGCGGACAGTAGGTTTGAGACTTAACTTGGTTTTCATTTGCAGAAGTCTAATCTTGTAAATTACATTCCATATACTAATAATATAGATGCCGATCATGAGCTCGTCTTACTACATCATGGTCGGTCATACTACAAATACGTACCTTACGGTATAACATTATGTCATAGTTAGTGAAACATATTTTGTGAAGTATCCGGTTGAATATTTCACCAACACTGAGAAATGAAATGGAGTTGTCACATCTTGCACATTGTTAGATATTAGTCCTATACAAAATAATATGGCCTTCGGCTTAACAAAAAGAAAACTGAGTTCATGATAGCAGATCCACGAGCATTTGGGACCATCGACGTTGACAGAGAAGATGTTTCAAGAGTAGAAAAATTTTAAGTATATCGGTTCTACAACCTCTAGCGATGCCAGCTTACCGACGAGGTCAACTCAAGGTCGCAGGCAGTCTGGATAAAGTGGGGAACGACAACAGGCGTCGCTTGCAATCGTCGGATTAAGGATCATCTGAAGCCAAAGATCTACCGACCTCTCATCTATCCTGTTGCTCTCTTCAACAGCGAGTGTTGGTCAGCTAGGAAAGAGGCAGAAAGACGGCTGGAGGTCTTGGAGACAAATATGCTTAGATGGACAGGTGGCATCACTCGTCTGGCTCGCTTTTCCGACGTCAGATCAGAAAATGTTTCGGAGTCGCACCGATCCAAAAGAAAATCCAAGAAAGCCGTATACGTTGGTTTGGATATGTGCTGCGTGCAAAGGAAGGTACCACTGAAAGGGCAGCACACACAGTGGACATCATGGGAAAGTGACCCAAGGGACGACCTGGACTGCGACGGGCAGAGACACGACCTGAAGGCTGTGAATCTTCATCCAGCCATGGCCCACGATCGAACAAAATGGAGACAGCGAATCCACTCAGCGCACCCTCCCACTAGGCAGGACAAACCCTAAAGACAAATGAGGTACAAGATGATCCATTATTACGTCCATATTTTTATTTCGTTATAAATCAGCCATAAAGTTTCTTACATGATTAATTTCACTTCTATCATGTACGATGGTCCTGTCTGGCGCGCATTGTCTCTTTCAAGTACCCGCAGAGAAACAAGTGCAATAGGGACAATTTAGGACTCCGTTATGGCCACTCAACATTTCGTGATGTCCAGTAATAAGTTCTGGAAAAGCTTTGTCACGCAACTAGCGTGAAACGAGCGCTAAACGGGAAGGTGCGTCATCCTGCGTGAAGTGCACCTTATCCACATCGTAACAGTTTGCGACAGTGCGGTGACCAAAATATATCTCTCACTGTGCCCATCGTCTCACGAAGGATTTACTGATCAATAAGAGTATCATTACAAATACCACACAACGCTGTCAAAGATGGACGTGATTGCAGCTTTCCAATTACTGCTTCACAATTTTTTTTTACTAAGGGCCGAATAATGGCAGTTAAGGAAATTTATAAATCCACCCACATGGAACGTGTGTAGTGGTTCATAAAAAAAAGAAAAATAAGAGAGAAGAAAAGAAAAAGGTTGAAAATGTGGGAAGAAATCGTGAGTAAAAAGGGGGTTTTAAAATCGTAAATGACCGTGAAAAAAGGGAAAGAATGAAAAGCAAATCGGACTTCGTATTACAGAATAGCTATTGTTGGGGTGGTCCTTGTGGCGTTTTTGAGCAAAAGTTAAACCAATTTCCACTACAAAAAGTATTGAAAAAGAACAGAGAATAACAAAATGTAACTGACAGGGGGAAATGACGTAGATAAGAGTTCATCCTTTACCAGGTTAACTTGTCTTCTTTCGTGCGGCGTCCAGGTCTTCAAAAATCTCCATTTCTGCGTGAAAAGTCTGCTCCGAAATCTTGCAATCGTGCAGGAATCACTAATTTATACCAATTAAAATCATCTTGATATTGTATGCAATTTAATTTACTTTGCTACTTCCATCCTCCGAATTTCTTAACAACTTCCACAATATGTCTACACATTAAAATCAGATCAAGACTAGCTAATAAGTATTTTTTTTTACGTCTTCATCAGATCACGTCTGCCTTAAGCTTCGGCTATCAAGAGACAATCAAGAGACGGATAGAAAACAAAAAAAAGTTACAATTTTAGTATTTTCTCTGCCGTCGAGCGCTCATACCGCTGCGACGGGATATTTTTTATTTGTGTAGCGCGGCGAAATTCAAAGTCCCCCTACACGTGGCTTCGTTTGACTATAGAATATTACTCAGGGTACCTGCTTCTTCTTCCATCGATTGTAACATGGATTCAGCAAACTCCATCCTAACATCAAAGGTCTCCGGTGACAATGCCCAGACAAAGGGCACTTTCAGTAGTCTCCAGATGATCGCTTCATTAACCGTTACACAGATTATATGCTAAGCGAGGTACACTGTGATAATGTCTCAAGGACTTTTCAGAATTTTGTGCCTCAGAAGCTTGTCTTTAGTCTTTTCAGTAATTGTCTTTGCGGCCACTCTCTTCTCGAGACTAACCGAAACCTTAGCCAGCCAATTCGCAAGCAGTCTCTCCACTGTTTTCACATCCTGAGTTGCGAGTCTCCCAATCTATCGTATGCACTCTCTTCACCACTGTAGGCGATTGCCATATAATCCGTTCTGCCCGCGATAAGAGCACGGTCAGAAAAGCTCGAAGACAGTTCTGCCAAAGCAGAGTTACTAAACACAGTCTTCCGAAATGCCTTTACGAAAGAAGACGAAGTAAATATTCCATAATTCGAATAAAGAGCAGCTGCCAACATGAGTAACGTACAAGTAAATAACCTCTGAGTAGTGAAGCAACTTAAATCATTTAATAAAAGCAAGTCTTCTGGTCCAGACTGTATACCAGTTAGGTTCCTATCGGAGTATGCTGATGCATTAGCTCCGTACTTAACAATCATACACAACCGTACCCAAAGACTGGAAAGTTGCACAAGTCACACCAATATTCAAGACGTAGTAGGAGTAATCAACAAAATTACAGGCCCATATCGTTAACGTCGTTATGTAGAAGGATTTTAGAACATCTATTGTGTTCGTACATTATGAATTACCTCGAAGAAAACTGTATATTGACACATACTCAGCATGGGTTTAGAAAACATCGTTCCTGTGAAACACAACTACCTCTTCATTCTCATGAAGTGTTGAGTGTTGACGAGGGATTTCAGATCTATTCCGTATTTCTGTATTGCCAGAAGGCTTTTGACACTGTACCACACAAGTGGCTCATATGCAAATTGCGTGCTTATGGAATATCGTCTCAGTTATGTGACTGGATTTGTGATTTCATTTCAGAGAGGTCACAGTGCGTAGTAACTGACGGAAAGTCATCGAGTAAAACAGAAGTGATTTCTGACGTTCCCCAAGGTAGTTCTATAGGCCCTTTGCTGTTCCTTATATACACTCCTCGAAATGGAAAAAAGAACACATTGACACCGATGTGTCAGACCCACCATACTTTCTCCGGACACTGCGAGAGGGCTGTACAAGCAATGATCACACGCACGGCACAGCGGACACACCAGGAACCGCGGTGTTGGCCGTCGAATGGCGCTAGCTGCGCAGCATTTGTGCACCGCCGCCGTCAGTGTCAGCAGTTTGCCGTGGCATACGGAGCTCCATCGCAGTCTTTAACACTGGTAGCATGCCGCGACAGCGTGGACGTGAACCGTATGTGCAGTTGACGGACTTTGAGCGAGGGCGTATAGTGGGCATGCGGGAGGCCGGGTGGACGTACCGCCGAATTGCTCAACACGTGGGGCGTGAGGTCTCCACAGTACATCGATGTTGTCGCCAGTGGTCGGCGGAAGGTGCACGTGCCCGTCGACCTGGGACCGGACCGCAGCGACGCACGGATGCACGCCAAGACCGTAGGATCCTACGCAGTGCCGTAGGGGACCGCACCGCCACTTCCCAGCAAATTAGGGACACTGTTGCTCCTGGGGTATCGGCGAGGACCATTCGCAACCGTCTCCATGAAGCTGGGCTACGGTCCCGCACACCGTTAGGCCGTCTTCCGCTCACGCCCCAACATCGTGCAGCCCGCCTCCAGTGGTGTCGCGACAGGCGTGAATGGAGGGACGAATGGAGACGTGTCTTCTTCAGCGATGAGAGTCGCTTCTGCCTTGGTGCCAATGATGGTCGTATGCGTGTTTGGCGCCGTGCAGGTGAGCGCCACAATCAGGACTGCATACGACCGAGGCACACAGGGCCAACACCCGGCATCATGGTGTGGGGAGCGATCTCCTACACTGGCCGTACACCACTGGTGATCGTCGAGGGGACACTGAATAGTGCACGGTACATCCAAACCGTCATCGAACCCATCGTTCTACCATTCCTAGACCGGCAAGGGAACTTGCTGTTCCAACAGGACAATGCACGTCCGCATGTATCCCGTGCCACCCAACGTGCTCTAGAAGGTGTAAGTCAACTACCCTGGCCAGCAAGATCTCCGGATCTGTCCCCCATTGAGCATGTTTGGGACTGGATGAAGCGTCGTCTCACGCGGTCTGCACGTCCAGCACGAACGCGGGTCCAACTGAGGCGCCAGGTGGGAATGGCATGGCAAGCCGTTCGACTACATCCAGCATCTCTACGATCGTCTCCATGGGAGAATAGCAGCCTGCATTGCTGCGAAAGGTGGATATACACTGTACTAGTGCCGACATTGTGCATGCTCTGTTGCCTGTGTCTATGTGCCTGTGGTTCTGTCAGTGTGATCATGTGATGTATCTGACCCCAGGAATGTGTCAATAAAGTTTCCCCTTCCTGGGACAATGAATTCACGGTGTTCTTATTTCAATTTCCAGGAGTGTACATAAACGATTTCGGAGACAATCTGAGCAGCCGTCTTCCATTGTTTGCAGATGACGCAGTCGTTTATCGACTAATAAAGTCATCAGAAGAGCAAAACAAACTGCAAAACGATTTAGAAAAAATATCTGAATGCTGCGAAAAGAGGAAGTTGACCCTGAATAACGAAAAGTGTGAGGTCATCTACATGAG
Organism: Schistocerca nitens; assembly: GCF_023898315.1. NCBI lineage: Eukaryota > Metazoa > Arthropoda > Insecta > Orthoptera > Acrididae > Schistocerca > Schistocerca nitens. The sequence continues at coordinate 350,588,605 of NC_064617.1, forward strand.
TGCTAAAAGGAACTCGTTAAACTTCGGTTACACTATAAATCAGCCTAATCTAAAAGCTGTAAATTCAACTAAATACCTAGGTATTACAATTACGACACTCCCATGAACCATAGACCTTGCCGTTGGTGGGGAGGCTTGCGTGCCTCAGCAACACAGATGGCCGTACCGTAGGTGCAACCACAACGGAGGGGTATCTGTTGAGAGGCCAGACAAACGTATGGTTCCTGAAGAGGGGCAGCAGCCTTTTCAGTAGTTGCAGAGGCAACAGTCTGGATGATTGACCGATCTGGCCTTGTAACATTAAACAAAACGGCCTTGCTGTGCTGGTACTGCGAACGGCTGAAAGCAAGGGGAAACTACGGCCGTAATTTTTCCCGAGGGCATGCAGCTTTACTGTAAGAATAAATGATTATGGCGTCCTCTTGGGTAAAATATTCCGGAGGTAAAATAGTCCCCCATTCGAATCACCGGGCGGGGACTACTCAGGAGGACGTCGTTATCAGGAGGAAGAAAACGCGTTCTACGGATCGGAGCGTGGATGTCATATCACTTAATCGGGCAGGTAGGTTAGAAAATTTAAAAAGGGAAATTGATAGGTTAAAGTTAGATATAGTGGGAATTAGTGAAGTTCGGTGGCAGGAGGAATAAGATTTTTGGTCAGGCGAATACAGGATCATAAATAGGGGTAATGCAGGAGTAGGTTTAATAATGAATAAAAAAATAGGAGTTCGGGTAAGCTACTACAAACAACATAGTGAACGCATTATTGTGGCCAAGATAGACACGAAGCCCACGCCTACAACAGTAGTACAAGTTTATATGCCAACTAGCTCTGCAGATGACGAAGAAATTGATGAAATGTATGATGAGATAAAATAAATTATTCAGATAGTGAAGGGAGACGAAAATTTAATAGTCATGGGTGATTGGAATTCGAGAGTAGGAAAAGGGAGAGAAGGAAACATAGTAGGTGAATATGGATTGGGGCTAAGAAATGAAAGAGGAAGCCGCCTGGTAGAATTTTGCGCAGAGCATAACTTAATCATAGCTAACATTTGGTTCAAGAATCATGAAAGAAGGTTGTATACATGGAAGAACCCTGGAGATACTAGAAGCTATCAGATAGATTATATAATGGTAAGACAGAGATTTAGGAACCAGGTTTTAAATTGTAAGACATTTCCAGGGGCAGATGTGGACTCTGACCACAATCTACTGTTTATGAACTGTAGATTATAACTGAAGAAACTGCAAAAAGGTGGGAATTTGAGGAGATGGGACCTGGATAAATTGAAGGAATCAGAGGTTGTACAGAGTTTGAGGAAGAGCATAAAGGAACAATTGACAAGAATGGGGGAAAGAAATCAGTAGAAGAAGAATGGATAGCTTTGAGGGATGAAGTGGTGAAGGCAGCAGAGGATCAAGTAGGTAAAAAGACGAAGGCTAGTAGAAATCCTTGGGTGACACAAGAAATACTCAATTTAATTACTGAAAGGAGAAAATATAAAAATGCAGTAAATGAAGCAGGCAAAAAGGAATACAAACGTCTCAAAAATGAGATCGACAGGAAGTGCAAAATGGCTAAGCAGGCATGGCTAGAGGACAAATGTAAGGATGTAGAGGCTTACCTCACTACGGGTAAGATAGATACTGCCTACAGGAAAATTAAAGAGACCTTTGGAGAAAAGAGAACCACTTGAATGAATATCATGGGCTCAGATGGAAACCCAGTTCTAAGCAAAGAAGGGAAAGCAGAAAGGTGGAAGGAGTATATAGAGGGACTATACAAGGGCGATGTTCTTGAGGACAATATTATGGAAATGGAAGAGGATGTAGATGAAGATGAAATGGGTGATATGATACTGCGTGAAGAATTTGATAGAGCACTGAAAGACCTAAGTCGAAACAAGGCCCCCGGAGTAGACAACATTCCCTTAGAACTACTGACAGCCTTGGGAGAGCCAGTCCTGACAAAACTCTACCATCTGGTGAGCAAAATGTATGAGACAGGCGAAATACTCTTAGACTTCAAGAAGAATATAATAATTCCAATCCCAAAGAAAGCAGGCGTTGACAGATGTGAAAATTACCGAACTGTCAGTTTAATAAGTCACGGCTGCAAAATACTAACGTGAATTCTGTACAGACGAATGGAAAAACTGGTAGAAGCCGACCTCGGGGAAGATCAGTTTCGATTCCGTAGAAATATGGGAACATGTGAGGCAATACTGACCTTATGACTTATCTTAGAAGCTAGATTAAGAAAAGGCAAACCAACGTTTCTAGAATTTGTAGACTTAGAGAAAGCTTTTGCCATTGTTGACTGGAATAATCTCTTTCAAATTCTGAAGGTGGCAGGGGTAAAATACAGGGAGCGAAAGGCTATTTACAATTTGTACAGAAACCAGATGGCAGTTATAAGAGTCGAGGGACATGAAAGGGAAGCAGTGGTTGGCAAGGGAGTGAGACAGGGTTGTAGCCTCCCCCCGATGTTATTCAATCTGTATATTGAGCAAGCATTAAAGTAAACAAAAGAAAAATTCGGAGTAAGTATTAAAATCCATGGAGAAGAAATAAAAACTTTAAGGTTCGCCGAAGACATTGTAATTCTGTCAGAGACAGCAAAGGACTTGGAAGAGCAGTTGGACGGATTGGACAGTGTCTTGAGGGGAGGATATAAGATGAACATCAGCAAAATCAAAACGAGAATAATAGAATATAGTCGAATTAAGTCGGGTGATGCTGAGGGAATTAGATTAGGAAATGAGACACTTAAAGCAGTAAAGGAGTTTTGCTATTTGGGGAGCAAAGTAATTGATGATGGTCGAAGTAAAGAGGATATAAAATGTAGACTGGCAATGGCAAGGAAAGCGTTTCTGAAGAAGAGAAATTTAACATCGAGTATAGATTTAAATGTCAGGAAGTCGTTTCTGAAAGTATTTGTATGGAGTGTAGCCATGTATGGAAGTGAAACATGGACGATAAATAGTTTGGACAAGAAGAGAATAGAAGCCTTTGAAATGTGGTGCCACAGAAGAATGCTGAAGATTAGATGGGTAGATCACGTAACTAATGAGGAGGTACTGAATAGGATTGTGGAGAAGAGTAGTTTGTGGCACAACTTGACCAGAAGAAGGGATCGGTTGGTAGGACATGTTCTGAGGCATCAAGGGATCACCAATTTAGTATTGGAGGGCAGCGTGGAGGGTAAAAATCGTAGGGGGAGACCAAGAGATGAATACACTAAACAGATTGAGAAGGATGTAGGCTGCAGTACGTATTGGGAGATGAAGAAGCTTGCACAGGATAGAGTAGCATGGAGAGCTGCATCAAACCATTCTCAGGGCTGAAGACCACAACAACAACAATATACAATTACGAACAGCTTAAATTGGAAGGAACACACAGAAAATGTTGTGGGGAAGGCTAACCGAAGACTGCTTTTTATTGGCAGGACACTTAGAAAATGGAACGGACCTACTAAGGAGACTGCCTACACTACGCTTGTCCGTCCTCTTTTAGAATACTGCTGCGCGCTGTGGGATCCTTACTAGTTACGACTGACGGAGTACATCGAAAAAGTTTAAAGAAAGGCAGCACGTTCTGTATGATAGCGAAATATGTGAGAGAGTGTCACAGAAATGATACAGAATTTGGGCCGGAAATGGTTAAAAGAAAGGCGTTTTTCGTTGCGACGGAATCTTCTCACGAAATTCCAATAACCAACTTTCTCATCCGAATGCGAAAATATTTTGTTGACACCGACCTACATACGGAGGAGCGATAAAAACGATAAAATAAGGGAAATCAGAGCTCGTATGGAAAGATATAGGTGTTCATTCCTTCCGCGCGCTATACGAGATTGGAATAATAGAGAATTGTGAAAGTGGTTCGATGAACCCTCTGCCAGGAACTTAAATATGATTTGCAGAGTATCGATGTAGATGTAGATGTCTGTGCGCCATCTTTACACATCCGTAGTCACACCTGGAATAAGAGTCAGTTAACATATACATACTGGCATATATAATAATATTCATAATGGCATATATAATAAACCTAAAGTAATATTAACATTATTGATGTTATATCGTTTCTGGCGGAAGAACAATGAAAAAGAAGTAGGTAAGTAATGGCGGATCACTATGTAGAACATATGTCAAACGTACGTTAATTCATCACAATGTTAAATCACGTTAACGCGCTACACTTTCCAACGTAATTAGCATTGCATTATGTAACTGTAAATACGATTAAAAGAGAGCCGATCCCACTGACTGATTTTATTGCGCTCAGTATTTATATAGTACGCGACTGACCGACGGTGGTGAGCCCAGGAACCAGGAGTAGGAGTAGGAGTAGGAACCATGTTTCCGTCTCCACACATCAACTTTGCGTACGACTTCGTTTCACTTTTATTTCATTGTTTATATATTATTTTTATGTCCATATACGTGTATAGTGCTCTTTATTACAGTCTGAGGATGGTCCGTCTTTGGACTGAAACCGATCACCAATAAATGTGATTTGTGCGACCTAGACCTTTTTTCTAAGTGCTATTGTGAAACTGATCGCTATTTTCCCAGAATGTTTTCGAAGTTATATAAACCTATAAGTAACGTCGTTTTCATGCATGGTGAGATGTTCTTTGCAATTATGACTTTCACATAATTCAGTTTCCTTTTGGTATGCCGATTGTAAGTCATTGTGCAAAGTAAACTTTCCATGTCCAGATAATATTCTACAACTTTTTTGCATTTAGATCGTGGTACTAGTTTGATTCAGTGGCTAAATATTGTAAATAAGACGGTATCTTTTTTTTTTTAAATTCAGGGCGTATCCGGACTTAGCTTAATACGTAATCTGTTATCAAAACCTAGCAGAATTCCTACATTTTTTGTTGACAAGTTCTACAATGTGTACTTTACCTTCATGTACGATTATTTAACATTTGGTTCATACAAAAAGTGCTCCAGTCACTTATACTGCAAATTTCTCAAGAGTTGCGCTACGCATGATTGCAGTGCTGGGCTATATTTTCCATTAAAAACGTTCCACAATCCAGGTAAGACGCTGTTGAAGCATTCTGCGAGTTATACCAAGCAATCTATTTTCGGGTTATTACGTAGTGCAGGCAACAGATCACAAACACGTTTGACCTGCGAAACTCGAGCCTATAAGGCACGATTTTAATACATTTTGAGATCGTATAATATTGGGTTTATAGCTAATATTCTAGCTCAATACTCAGTTGTGGTACTTCCCAGTAACCGCTCCTTTCGTTGTGTTTTCTGCTATCTTTGCCTCCTCCGAACACAACTTTCTAAGTCATATGGCGTTATTAATGGGTCTTATTAAGCGTCTGGGTGAATACTTCAGGGCTTAAACCGGGTCCATAATCTTGCATGAACACTCAAATATCGTTGCAAAAGGAGTGGCAGGCTTTCAGCCCGGCTAGAAGCTCGTAAAAAGTTCTTCTCGCATAAGAAGAGAACCTAGTGCTATGATTGCTCACAGAAAACTTCTACCAATTTCAAAATGTACACCTTTAGTTTCGTAATGAAACACACGAAACCAAATTTACAATAACATAAATTAAACTTTAGGACAAAATTTTGCAGTCCTGGTATATCACATTCCAAAACTAACCAAACTAATCGAAATAATAACAATAATTTGAAATCAAAATTTAAAACAAAAATCAGTGCAGTTTCTCGTTTAGTTACTTCACTATCCCGTCGTCATTATACGACAAAAGAAATTTAATTTTAGTGTCCCATCTCTCTTGACAAGCCCAAATAACTTTTTCCCCAGAAGCAAAATAAAAGGCTGGTTATTAATTCCATGAAGTCACCATCATACTATGTGACAAAATACATGAACAAAATCGTAATGCAGCGCTATGAAATGAAGAAAATCAGAGCAGCGGAAAACACAAATGAGCTCATAACACAAATAAAACACTTATACATTCCACAAACAGCATCACTCATCTCTTTCGACATAGAGAACATGTACACCTCGATATCCAACGCAGACACAATAAAGCGAATTGAATAAAATCAAGTGAAATACAAAAAACTACCAGCGGACAATATTAGTGAAAGAACCAAAACCCTTAAAGCAATCACATCCCAAAATTACTTCCTATTTGAAAAGGAACTTTACTTACAAACAGATGGCCCAGAAATGGAATCCCCAATACCAGGAACTTTGGCAAACATTTTCATCAATCACATAGAAATCACAATCTTCCATACATGATCTGTATGATAGATGGCCAACAGAGAAAATACACTAGCTTCATTCACACATAAGGAGTATGCATAACAATATTCAGTTCACCATGGAAAAAGAAACACAAAAGCAAATACATTTCTTGGATATAACAATAAAAAGAGACAGCAATAATCACACATCTGACATCTTCAGAAAGGTAACAGCCTCAAATACAATTATACACGCCACGTCCAACCACCTTCAAAATAAAAAATTTGCGGCCCTACGACAGATGTTACACAGAATGAACTATATTCCACTCACCAAAGGAAAATATACAACTCAGCCACAAACAATGGTTAAAGCACCCATATAGTACAAAGACTCAACCGTAAAATCAAAACACAAGTAAAGAAAAATTAAACAAGCAGAGAACACTAACACCAAAGAAACCCACAGACACCATAGCACACACAGAAACACAAAACACTAACACTATGTCATGAATAAGAGAAAAAAATGGTACAGTCTAACTTATAAAAACAGAAACCAACACACAGAATAGCAAATATATTAAAGAAAAAAGCATTGCACTTTTTAGAGAACAAGAAGCACATTCCATCGCATTTACAAGCAATAGACCAATCAGATAAATAACAAGAAGCAGGTCATACCAGTTAGAATGCCAAGAATGTGAATCCGTTTACCTGGGAATGACAGTAGTAACTTTCAAACTAGTTGTAAAGGACATATAAGAAGCTGGAATTATGAAAACAGCCATTTTACCTTTGCTGAACACCTGATAAAACATGTCATGGAACAGGACATGAAAATTATCAGAGCGAACAATCAAAAAAAAAAAAAATACTCCTAACATTACGGGAAAAATTTGATGTACAAAGAACCTTTACAATGAAAAAGAAATTAAATAATGACCAAATCAGTATAGGCAGTAACTCATTGAACATGTTAGCCATTGAAACAATAACAAACGGAAATGTGAAATATAACCACAACAGATAATCAACGAATCCCCCCCCCCTCTCTCTCTCTCTCTCTCTCTCTCTTTCTCTCTCTCTCACACACACACACACACACACACACACACACACACACACACACACACACACACACGTGCACGTGCACGTGCACGCGCACGCGCACAAGCACACAATCCACTCACAGAAATATCCATTCACATAAACGATAACACATTCACACAGTTATAAAAAAAAATGGAAAAAAGAACTCTCACAATGAATGATCTATTCACATAGCGAAACACATACACACAACAAATGTACGTATCAAACCACATACACAACACAAAGAAAAGACGAAAGATAAAGACACAGCGACAGTTGGCAATACTGCAGATTGTAAGCACACACAGATTGGACACACAATGAAAAGTGCAAGTGAAGTGTTATAACTGAGAGTGAAAAACACCGGAAGATGGCCATCTGGAGTATGTGGATCGAATGAACACATCTCCAGGAACATGCACATAGGCTAGTAATATGTAAATCTTAAGTAGCACCAAACAACAATTTAACATCACGAAACTTGTTTCTCATGTTAAAAACAACAGGAAACATAGCATTGTAACAATTTTGTAAAGACTGCATAATGCATTTATTATGTAAAAACTAACATACATCATAGGCCACTGATGATGCTTCATAAATAAAATAAGTGAAACGCTTATGGGAAGAAACAAACTACATTTCATGTAGTTGCAAAGACGGAACATACCTCCACAAAAAAAGTTTCGAGCAAAATCAGGGTATATTAACCAGCATGGTAGCCTCTCTTGTAACTTTGTTTGCCACGGAGATATGAATAGTAGCAAGTGTTTTTTTAAATAAGATCCCTACTTTTTTTTCAATAATCTGCGTCCTCTCCCCTAGAACTGTTCTAAAACAAGTCACAGTGTAGCAATTCACGTAACGATGACGTTATGAAAGATATATCAGAAAACTGTATTTGGCTCTCCTGTACTAACACACAGCACAAGTCCTCGGGATACTGTAACTCATCCGCTTGCTAGAGTTGACAGGAAACAAATGGAAACACAAGGAAATTTTAAGCAGGTCATTCATTCAACGTCAGTAAACTGCATTTGCGTGATGCCTCTTTTTTTATTTTTCTTGGGGACGAAAGTTATTTGTGGTGGTCACGACAAGTGAGGCACCCAATACATACATGTGCCATGCGGAACCACTTGTCTTGATTAGAAACATGAATTAGAACATAATTTTATTCTGAGCAATAGTTCCTATACCAACGCAATTTACCATTTAAATGTTAACCTAGTATAGCACTATCCCAAGCAGTAAGCTATCAGTAATTCCTACGATCAAAAATTCGTACATTTTAACTGAAATATGCGATAGGGCAGGGAACATGGAACATTATGTGAGAAATTACTTTCATTTCATTTCTGTTCACTCTTTGATCACTATCAGATCAGTACGTGAGGAAATTATCCTGACATTAACTCAACTGTAAAAAAAAAAAAAAAAAAAAAAAAAAGAAAAAAAAAAGAGCAAATGGCCTGAGACAGTTTTAATTCATTAACAACCTGTTAATCAAATAAAAAAAAACAGAGTGACGTGAGGGTTCACGTTAAGGCGGGAAAATTAGATAAACGAAGCGAAATTTAGGCTCTAAACACATTAACTCATTCAGACGGGAAATTGCCTGCCGAGCTCAAAGACCTCGGGGCTTGAATCTTTACAGCGCGTGTTTGCCAGCCAAAAAGTATTTGACGAACCACTTGCAACACGTTACTCCACCGTCCAGACAGATAGCGAAGCAGTTGCTGGATACGCAGAGGCAGTAAAACCGAAATAACTCCATTAAAACTCTGCGAAAAGCTGGGCGAGTACCTCGACGGGACGGCGAGATCACAATCCGGAGGAACTTATAAACGAAATGAGCAAACCCTCGTACGGAAAATCTGCACGTAAATTTCAACGAGATCGTTGCGGATTTTATCTCCAATCTCAGGCGTCCTTCATTTAAAATATTGACTGCCGTAAACCTCCTACAACCTATATTTCGTTACATTTCTTGTTTCTGTTTTTAACACTGACATCATTATTGAAATGTGTTGTTTTACCGTTGAAAATGGCGTACGAATGTACGCGTTATGTGGCAGCCTGTTGGTTCATAATCTCCAACAAACGAAAGTCTGAGTAAATGTAATCGATTATGTTAAAGTAAAATCAGATAACTAACCGAAAGGAAAAATTCACGTGGTAGTAAAATTGTTCCTAACATAACACTAATATGAACCGTAGAGCCGAAGAAATGTATCGAATCAAGTATAGAAAGGCTTTGTGTGCAACTGAGTTTTTGAAGTACTTGGGAAGAAGAAAGATTAGGGTACAACAACCTTTGTGGATGACTCATAGACGGAGTAGAAGCTCCGATCGGCGAAAAGTAAGAATGGAAGTGTGAGGTGTCCTTCTCAGAAGAGAAATGCCGGCATTTGCCTTATTTGGTTGAGGAAACTCATGAAAAACCTACGCCTAGATACTCAGAAGAGGCCGGCCGAAGTGGCCATGCGGTTCGAATCCTGCCTCGGGCATGGATGTGTGTGATGTCCTTCGGTTAGTTAGGTTTAATTAGTTCTAAGTTCTAGGCGACTGATGACCTCAGAAGTTAAGTCGCATAGTGCTCAGAGCCATTTGAACTATTTGTTACGTCGCATAGTGCTCAGAGCCATTTCAATCATTTTTGAACTCAGGGAGTGACTGCTAAATTCATATTATGTTCATAGTTTCTATCGACGCATGAAAATATCTGTGATACCTCAAAGAAAAGACTTACCACGACAATCGCGTCACGTCGCATTCTTGTGCAGATATAGCACTACTTTCTTACACAGTGTGTCACAGGAAACGTTGGGAGTGGTAAGCGGAGAGAGTTGTTTAGGTGAAATACTTCTCAACGTCAATTTTATTTGTTTAAAAAACAGGCACCTGATCAGAGAGCATCAGCTTAAATAATAAACGAGGATAATATTAATTGTGCTCAACACCAAGAAACAAAACATGAACAGGATGTTTTACATTTACTTAATAATAATCTTGCTACTTTAACTAAATGTTCCTTTAACAAAGGAGAGCAATATAGATCAACTAGCCTACAACAAATTACCTATATAACCTCCGAAAGGACAATAGAAAGGTAAAGCTGCTGGATATAAGCTCCGGTAACACTTGTCGCAGAAGCAGCTCAGTAACACCGTGGTGTAGTGGTTATGATACTAAACTGTTGTATGGAGGGTCACCTGGACTGTACAATTTTAATTTCCATATTGGGTTCGAGTACATTCTAGAAGTATCGACAAATGGCAAGAATCATTGTAGTGGAATGTTCTGTAGCTCTATATACAGGGTGGTCCATTGATAGTGACCGGGCCAAATATCTCACGAAAAAACTACAAAGAACGAAACTTGTTTAGCTTGAGGGGAGAAACCAGATGGCGCTATGGTTGGCCCGCTAGATGGCTCTGCCATAGGACAAACGGATATCTAATGCGTTTTCGTAAATGGGAACCCCCATTTTTATTACATATTCGTGTAGTACGTAAAGAAATATGAATGTTTTAGTTGGACCACTTTTTTCGCTTTGGGATAGATGGCGCTGTCTTAGTCACAAACATATGGCTCACAATTTTAGACGAACAGTTGGTAACCGGTAGGTTTTTTTTTAATTAAAATACAGAACGTAGATACGTTTGAACATTTTATTCCGGTTGTTCCAATGTGATGCATGTACCTTTGTGAACTTATCATTTCAGAGAACGCATGCTGTTACAGCGTGATTACCTGTAAATACCACATTAATGCAATAAATGCTCAAAATGATGTTCGTCAACGTCAAAGCATTTGGCAATACGTGTTACGACATTCCTCTGAACAGCGAGTAGTTCGCCTTCCGTAATGTTCACACATGCGTTGACAATGCGCTGACGCATGTTGTCAGGCGTTGTCGGTGGATCACTATAGCAAATATCCTTCAACTTTCCCCACAGAAAGAAATCCGGGGACGTCAGATACGGTGAACGTGCGGTCCATGGTATGGTGATTCGATGACCAATCCATCTGTCATGAAATATACTATTCAATACCGCTTCAACCACACGCGAGCTATGTGCCTGACATCCATCATGTTGGAAGTACATCGCCATACTGTCATGCAGTGAAACATTTTGTAGTAACATCGGTAGAACATTACGTAGGAAATCAGCATACATTGCACCATTTAGATTGCCATCGATAAAATGGGGGCCAATTATCCTTCCTCCCATAATGCCGCACCATATACACTCCTGGAAATGGAAAAAAGAACACATTGACACCGGTGTGTCAGACCCACCATACTTGCTCCGGACACTGCGAGAGGGCTGTACAAGCAATGATCACACGCACGGCACAGCGGACACACCAGGAACCGCGGTGTTGGCCGTCGAATGGCGCTAGCTGCGCAGCATTGGTGCACCGCCGCCGTCAGTGTCAGCCAGTTTGCCGTGGCATACGGAGCTCCATCGCAGTCTTTAACACTGGTAGCATGCCGCGACAGCGTGGACGTGAACCGTATGTGCAGTTGACGGACTTTGAGCGAGGGCGTATAGTGGGCATGCGGGAGGCCGGGTGGACGTACCGCCGAATTGCTCAACACGTGGGGCGTGAGGTCTCCACAGTACATCGATGTTGTCGCCAGTGGTCGGCGGAAGGTGCACGTGCCCGTCGACCTGGGACCGGACCGCAGCGACGCACGGATGCACGCCAAGACCGTAGGATCCTACGCAGTGCCGTAGGGGACCGCACCGCCACTTCCCAGCAAATTAGGGACACTGTTGCTCCTGGGGTATCGGCGAGGACCATTCGCAACCGTCTCCATGAAGCTGGGCTACGGTCCCGCACACCGTTAGGCCGTCTTCCGCTCACGCCCCAACATCGTGCAGCCCGCCTCCAGTGGTGTCGCGACAGGCGTGAATGGAGGGACGAATGGAGACGTGTCGTCTTCAGCGATGAGAGTCGCTTCTGCCTTGGTGCCAATGATGATCGTATGCATGTTTGGCGCCGTGCAGGTGAGCGCCACAATCAGGACTGCATACGACCGAGGCACACAGGGCCAACACCCGGCATCATGGTGTGGGGAGCGATCTCCTACACTGGCCGTACACCACTGGTGATCGTCGAGGGGACACTGAATAGTGCACGGTACATCCAAACCGTCATCGAACCCATCGTTCTACCATTCCTAGAACGGCAAGGGAACTTGGTGTTCCAACAGGACAATGCACGTCCGCATGTATCCCGTGCCACCCAACGTGCTCTAGAAGGTGTAAGTCAACTACCCTGGCCAGCAAGATCTCCGGATCTGTCCCCCATTGAGCATGTTTGGGACTGGATGAAGCGTCGTCTCACGCGGTCTGCACGTCCAGCACGAACGCTGGTCCAACTGAGGCGCCAGGTGGAAATGGCCTGGCAAGCCGTTCCACAGGACTACATCCAGCATCTCTACGATCGTCTCCATGGGAGAATAGCAGCCTGCATTGCTGCGAAAGGTGGATATACACTGTACTAGTGCCGACATTGTGCATGCTCTGTTGCCTGTGTCTATGTGCCTGTGGTTCTGTCAGTGTGATCATGTGATGTATCTGACCCCAGGAATGTGTCAATAAAGTTTCCCCTTCCTGGGACAATGAATTCACGGTGTTCTTATTTCAATTTCCAGGAGTGTATTAACCCGCCAAGGTCGCTGATGTTCCACTTGTCGCAGCCATCGTGGATTTTCCGTTGCCAAGTAGTGCATATTATGCCGGTTTACGTTACCGCTGTTGGTGAATGACGCTTCGTCGCTAAATAGAACGCGTCCAAAAAATCTGTCATCGTCCGGTGATTTTTTTTTGTGCCCAGACGTTCAAACTCGTTGCCATGCAATTCCTGGTGCATAGAAATATGGTACGGGTACAATCGATGTTAATGTAGCATTCTCAACACCGACGTTTTTGAGATTCCCGATTCTCGCGCAATTTGTCTGCTACTGATGTGCGGATTAGTCGCGACAGTAGCTAAAACACCTACTTTGGCATCATCGGTTGTTGCAGGTCGTGGCTGACGTTTCACATGTGGCTGAACACTCCCTGTTTCCTTAAACAACGTAACTATCCGGCAAACGGTCCGGACACTTGGATGATGTCGTCCATGATACCAAGCAGCATACATAGCAGACGTCCGTTCGGCATTTTGATCACAATAGCCATACATCAACACGATATGGACCTTTTCCGCAATTGGTAAACGGTCCATTTTAATACGGGTAATGTATCACGAAGCAAATACCGTCCCCACTGGCGGAATGTTACGTGATACCACGTACTTATACATTTGTGACTATTACAGCGCGATCTATCACAAAGCGAAAAAGTGGTCCAACTAAAGCATTCATATTTCTTTACGTACTACACGAATATGTAACAACAATGGGGTTTCTATTTAAAAAACAAAAAAAACGCAGTTGATATCCGTTTGACCTACGGCAGCGCCATCTAGCGGGCCAACCATTGCGCCATCTGGTTTCCCCCTTCAAGCAAGACGAGTTTCGATCTTTGTAGTTTTTTCGTTAGATGCTTATTTCGTGAGATATTTGGCCCGGTCACTATCAATGGACCACCCTGTATACTGTATGTGTTCTGGCCGCAGGCAGTTCGCTCCGCGCTCTTGTACGTGCAAGTGCTGAATAGTGCTTCGCAAGTGAATTTGGTGTTCGTCATTCATCTAATTACATCTTCTTCTACGTGACACTATTATCTGAATAAGATATAAATGATAGATGATCGAAAACATCCAGAAGCTAACGGTATTTCTGCAAATCAAAAATAAAAGTGCTAACAAATAGTCAACTGAAAAAAGCTTACACAGTGCTAGACTTGTGGAATAGGTAGACTGTTTCACGAAATACAATAACACTAGGGTAAGGGAATAAATATAAGAAGGATTAATCATTTAAATACTACGAAAACACAAGAGCGCCCTTTCGGGAACTGATTTAACGAAGAGCTCTCCCAACTGCAACGTATTTCTGCCAACACACTTTGACCTTCGAGGGCACCACTGATGAGGCAACGGTAAACAGTAAAAAACTGAACCCTACAACTGCCAGCACAGTTTAAATGCGAGTCACTGCCACAGAACCAAAGACTGCACAACGGATGTTCTCACCGAGCACCACCGGCACGACGCTCGTCTTTTATATCGCTATTAAAGAGCACACACCACATCTAGTATTCTTTTGTGTGCCGCCAGCGTGGTCTTCATTGGAGCACTGTCCGCCCAGTCGGACCAGGTTCCTACACTGAGGTGACAAGAGTCATACCATATCTCCAAACATCGTGTTCGACTTTCTTTTGCTCGGCCTAGTGCAGCAACTCGACATGGCATGGAGTCAACAAATCGCTGGAAGTCCCCTGCAGAAGTAATGAGCCATGGTGCCTCTATAGCCGTCCGTAATTACGAAGGTGCCCGCATCTCGTGGTCGTGCGGTAGCGTTCTCGCTTCCCACGCCCGGGTTCCCGGGTTCGATTCCCGGCGGGGTCAGGGATTTTCTCTGCCTCGTGATGGCTGGGTGTTGTGTGCTGTCCTTAGGTTAGTTAGGTTTAAGTAGTTCTCAGTTCTAGGGGACTTATGACCACAGCAGTTGAGTCCCATAGTGCTCAGAGCCAATTACGAAGGTGTTGCCAGTGCAGAATTTTGTGCACGTACTGACCTTTGGATAAATGTTCGATGGGATACTTGTCGGGCGATACGGGTGGCCGAATCATTCGCTAGAACTGTTCTTCAAACCAATTGCGAACAATTGTAGCCCAATAATATGGTGTATTGTCGTCCATAAAAATTTCATTATTATTTGGGAAGTCCGTGAATGGCTGCAGATTGTCTCCAAGTAGCCGAGCATAACTATTTCCAGTCAATGATCGGTTCGATTCAATGTAAACACAGCCCAGGCCAATGTAGAGCCACCAACAGCTTGCTCAGTGCCTTGTTGACAAGTTGGATCCACGGTTTCGAGGCATCTGCGCCACACTCGAACCTTACCATCAGCTCTTACCAACTGAACTTAGGAGCGATCTGACGAGGACTCTGTTTTGCAGTCGCCTAGAGTCCAAGCGATACAGTCACAAGTCCAGGAGAGGCGCTTCAGGCGAGGTCGTGCTGTTAGCAAAGAGACTTGTGTCGGTGGTCTGCTGCCGTAGTTCATTAACGCAAAATTTCGCTACACTGTGCTAACGGATACGTTCGTCATACGTCCCACGTCGATTTCCGAGGTTATTTCACGCTACGTTCCTTGTCTTTTAGCAATGGCAACTCTACACAAACGTCGCGGCTCTCGATCGTTGAATGAAAGCTGCCGGCCACTGTATTGTCCGTCGTGAGAGGTAATGCCTGAAATTTGGTGTTCTCGGCACACTCTTGACACTGAGGTTCTCGGAATGCTGAAATCCCTAAAAAGTTTCGGAATGGGATATCCCATGCGTCTCGCTCCAACTACCATTCCGTGTACAAAGTGTGGTAGTTCCCGTCGTATGGTAACAACCACGTCGGAAACCTTTTCGTATGATTCACTTGAGTACAAATGACAGCTCTGTCAATGCACTGCCCTTTATACCTTGTGTGCCCGATATTACCGCCATCTGTATATGTGTATATCGCTATCCCATTACTTTTGTCACATGAGAAACAGAACTACAACTTCAAAAGCCACGACCGCCATTTTACAGCCTTTATTGAGATGATCATTTTCACCATCAACAGACGTGCTGCACTACAGATCCCCACACCTTGAGCAAAAGCATCTTACATCGTATCATATCACAGATGCACAACAATACAGGGTGTTACAAAAAGGTACGGCCAAACTTTCAGGAAACATTCCTCACACACAAATAAAGAAAAGATGTTATGTGGACATGTGTCCGGAAACGCTTAATTTCCACGTTAGAGCTCATTTTAGTTTCGTCATTCCAACGTGATCAAATTGTAAATTTTCACAATGAACATGTGTGGGCTGACGAGAATCCGCACGCAATTGTGCAATCACGTCATCAACACAGATTTTCTCTGAACGTTTGGGCAGGCATTGTTGGCGATGTCTTGATTGGGCCCCATGTTCTTCCACCTACGCTCAACGGAGTACGTTATCATGATTTCATACAGGATACTCTACCTGTGCTGCTGGAACATGTGCCTTTACAAGTACGACACAACATGTGGTTCATGCACGATGGAGCTCCTGCACATTTCAGTCGAAGTGTTTGTACGCTCCTCAACAACAGATTCGGTGGCCGATGGATTGGTAGAGGCGGACCAATTCCATGGCCTCCAAGCTCTCCTGACCTCAACCATCCTGACTTTCATTTGTGGTGGCATTTGAAAGCTCTTGTCTACGCAAACCCAGTACCACATGTAGAGACTCTTCGTGCTCGTATTGTGGACGGCTGTGATACACTACGCCATTCTCCAGGGCTGCATCAGCGCATCAGGGATTCCATGCGACAGAGGGTGGATGCATGTATCCTCGCTAACGGAGGACATTTTGAATATTTCCTGTAACAAAGTGTTTGAAGTCACGCTGGTACGTTCTGTTGCTGTATGTTTCCATTCAATGATTAATGTGATTTGAAGAGAAGTAATAAAATGAGCTCTAACATGGAAAGTAAGCGTTTCCGGACACATGTCCACATAACATATTTTCTGTCTTTGTGTGTGAGGAATGTTTCCGGAAAGTTTGGCCGTACCTTTCTGTAACACCCTGTATATCAGGAGGTCAATCATAAAAAAACTATTACGTTATAGTTATTTTATGCTTCACTACCTGATATACTATTGTTTTTTATTGCAAGTAAAGTCTTTATTCGACGCCACCTCTAGTACTTGCGTGTTCCTTACCGACACCAATTAACCAATCAGGGAAAGGTGACCTACAGTTTGACGTAGAACCTGAACCATCCGTTGTTTCTTACGACTACTTACATGGTTCAGAGGTGAAGCCTAGGTTCAAACGATGACTAAAAATTCCGTAGGCCCACGGCGATGTGATCTCTCGATTTCTCGCTGTCTAGTCACGCCCTTTACTGCTAGACCACCAGGACCGACACGTATATGGAAAATTTATCTATAGTTTTTTAAAACTGAAATTACGATTTCCGAAATATGTGACATAAATGGCCATATCTTTTGATTTAATTCACTTAGAAGACTAAATTTTTTACAGTGGTTAGGGACATTAGCATGTGATACATAAATGTCAACTTGACGATTGTATCCGTTCTTGAGAAAAGAGTCCAAACAACAGACAGACAATGTAGCGACCGCATAAGGGTTCCGTAACTAGCGAATGATGTGCTGAGACTTAGAAAAAGCACAGACGACAAGAAACTAAGTAATGTATGCTGATGTCCATTTAAATGTGATTATGACGATGATATAAGCCGAAACGCCAAAAGTTGTGTCTTAAAACACAAATTGATCAAGACGTAACATTGTATTAATTACATTCAGATTTTCAGTAATTTTTTGTATATACATGGATATATATACTGAAGAGCCAAAAAAACTGGTACACCTGCCTAATATCGTGTAGGGCCTCCGCGACCACGCAGAAGTGGGGCAACACGACGTGGCATGGACTCGATTAATGTCAGAAGTAGTACTGGAAGGAATTCACACCATGAATCCTGCAAGGCTGTCCATAAGTCCATGAGAGTATGAAGTGGTGGAGGTCTCTTCTAAACAGCACATTGCAAGGCATCCCAGATATGCACAAACGGAAGTGTTTAAACTCACAAAAGTGTTCTTGGAGCCACTCTGTAGCAGTTCTGGACGTGTGGGGTGTCACACTGCCCTTCTGGAACTGCCCAAGTCCGTCGGAATGCACAGTGGACATGAATGGATGCTGGTGATTAGACAGGATGCTTAAGTACGTGTCACCTGTCAGATTCGCATTTACACGTATCCGGGATCCCATATCACTCCAACTGTCCACGCCCCGAACCATTATAGAGCCTCCACCAGTCTGAATAGTCTCCTCCTGACATGCAACGTCCATAGATTCATGAGTTTGCTTCCATATCCGTACACGCCCATCCGCTCAATAAAATTTGAAACGAGATTCGTCCGATCAGGCAACACGTTTCCAGTCATTAACAGCATAATGTCGGTGTTGACGGGCCCAGGCGAGGCGTAAAGCTTTGTGTCGTGCAGTCATTAAGGGTACACTAGTAGGCCTTCAGCACCGAAAGCCCATATCAATGATGTTTCATTGAATGGTTCGCACCCTGAGACTTGTTGATGACCCAGCATTGAAATTTGCAGCAATTTGCGGAAGGGTTGCAATTCTGTCACGTTGAACGATTTTCTTTAGTCGACGCTGGATCTTTTTCCGGCCGCAGCATGTCGGAGATTTGATGTTTTACTGGATTCCTGATATTCACGGTACAATCGTGAAATGGCCGTAAGGGAAAATCCCACTTAATCGCTACCTCGGAGATGTTGTGTCCATCGCTCGTGCTCTGACTATACCACCACATTAAAACTCACTTAAATCTTGATAACATGCCATTGTAGCAGCACTAACCGATCTAATATTGCGCCAAACTCTTGTTTTGTCTTACGCGTTGCCGACTGCAGCGCCGTATTCTGTCTGTTTACATATATTCTGTACTTGAATACGCATGCCTATAACAGTTTCTTTGGTGCTCCAGTGTACGATTCTACATATGGATAAAATACGTAAGCGCCTTTCTACGTAAAAGGATCAAATCTTGGGCTATGCAAAGAAATCCATGGTTTGCATTCCGGAACTACCAAACATATAAAAAAATAGTTTGTGTCTGGAGTAGGTTTTGCGTTGCAAAAGCAACTAAAAGTAGTTATTATATCCATAATTAGTTTTTCATGATGTTTCCTGTTTCTTATTGCTTAGCAAAATAAAAAATAAAACAAATAAATAAATAACACAGTACATTGGAGGATAGCTAGTGCACTGTTTACACTTACAGGTAGGTGCTTATAGCGATATATGCCAAACGTTTTGTGTATCACCATTACGTTTAGCGAGGCTTTATCAAGCGAAGACTGAAAATAGGCGTCCTGCAAACGTATTTTGGAGAAACGCTCGCCTCCAGATAATTTTGATAATTATTCATCGGGCCGCAGGATAGGGTACTAATCGATGATCGATTACGCGTTTATTTGCGGACGTGCACGGTACACTGGCGTTTGGTTTGCAGGAGCAATTCCCACTGGTAGGATCGATTTTTATTTGCACTCCCGATTCTAAAAACACCGGTACCAGATGGACAAGGCAAAGTGCTGGCTCTGCTGCTTGTTTTGATTTTATGGAAGTAATGCTTTCTGCAAGATTCCCGCTAACTCATGGTAGAGGTCGTCGAAGGCTTGGGAAGAAATTGCGACGGAGACCATACTAATCGACTTCTTTACTGCAAGCCCAACAAAAGTGAAAGCATGAAGTCAGGAGATATTTAGTGAAACGGAACCATTTTCTATTATGATTGTAATCCAGCCAGTCACTTGCTTTTTGAGATTATCGTAATGAATTATCTTTGATTAGGTTTGATTCCGTGTTCTAACCGACTAAGCAACGTATTTACGAAGGATGCCGATGTCTGCATCTCGACCTGAAACTCTACCCGTACTTCTCGTATGCACGCTCTTAACATACAACTTTTTCGGGATACGATTTTGCCGGTACGGTAGGGCAGTCACGCTGTTTAAGTTCGTCGACATTATATCTGCGAGGGCGAGTGCTGAGCCACATTAGGCAGTCAACTCATAAGAGGCCCCTCCTTGGCAAAACGTTCGGGCTAAAGTTTCTGTCATGTTGTCTGAGACCTCCTGGCAACACACTTGGTACACCGATAACGGCTATTTACAGACGTGGCACTGTAGAGCTATTGGTTACCGTCAACGCTCACGATGGCCAACGCCGATTCGGCGGATTGTAGGACTGTGTACACTGTGATATACGAGGCCTGTTCAGAAAGTAAGCTCCGATTGATTGCCAAATTGAAACCACAGTGAACATCAGAAATGTTTTACTTGTAACAATTAGCTACACCTTTCAGCTACTTCTCTACGTAGTCGCCGTTCTGACTTAGACTTTTGTCATAGCGTTGTACCAACTTTTCAATAGCCTCATCATAGAAGGCAGCCGCCAGTGCTTTCCGCCAATTCTCCACGCTGGCCTACACCTCGTTGTCTGTGTCAAAATGTTGTCTTCAAAGACAGCAGTTCATGTGACCAGAGATGAAACTCAGGGGGAGACAATTGCGGACTGTATTGTGGGTAATCTCACATTTCCATTTGAAAACGATGCAGGAGCATCTTCATTGCCCCTGCAGAATGCGGCTGAGAATTGTCTTGAAGAAGAAACAGCACGACAGTTATGTAATGTTAGCTGCATAGCTTCAGGCGAAATTTCTC
This sequence comes from Schistocerca nitens, assembly GCF_023898315.1. NCBI lineage: Eukaryota > Metazoa > Arthropoda > Insecta > Orthoptera > Acrididae > Schistocerca > Schistocerca nitens. The sequence continues at coordinate 350,609,346 of NC_064617.1, forward strand.
ACCAGGCCCTCGTACTTGGCGGCAGACACTATTTTCTAGACATCTTTACGCACTCACTGCGAGCTCAGAAATGAGAAGAGCGACGTGATGCTAAATGGGGTTATACTAGAGACACTACCCAACACATCTGTGCAAAGCTTTATCGGATTTTTATAGTCGTTTCCATTTCGCGACCGATCGGAGCTTACTTTCTGAACGCCCCTCGTACTTCTGACATCTGACTCATTCTGTTTGTTGATCTCCAACTTACGATGCTCCGAACGCCAAGACTATTCCAATTACCTCATCGACCGTAGGATCCTCTTACGGTGCCGCCTCCTGTCATACTTGTGTGCCAGGAGCAGGGTGGAAAATTCAGGTGGATTATCGCGTTGGAGGAGGGATCTTTGAGTCACATTGTCCTGTTGTTATCCTGGAAAAGCGAACTGGTCGTCTGGTGACAGTACCGTCGGCTTTACGCAAGGGAGGCATAGAGGGGAGGGGGAGGGGGCAGCAGAAGCCGTACCACACGTACACTGGTGTTGTTACGCTCGTGGAGGTAGGTCCTACTTATGTGTTAGATATTTTATTACTGAGTTACGTTAAATGAAACTTGAAGATATTCTAATGTATTAAAGCCAACATGCTTTAGCTATGTAGTTTTTATTTCAAAAATCGTGTACAGTCAGCCTCTGCACTGTTGTGCTCTGATTGTCGCGCTGTTAATACGCAGTATAATAAAAGTGACTGAGGCTGCGTCCTGCTCTGCAATGAAACAAGCGTCTGCAACACGGTTAAAAAGTACCGGCAAATAGATTGTTCTTAATGTTTTGCGTAAATTTACAGAAAAAATCGGAATTGACGTTTTCCGAGGGTGTTTTGAAACACGTACACCTCGTAATTGTAAAATTCATCTTCATAAAATACGTAAGCGCCTTTCTAACAAGGGAACCTCCCCATCGCACCCCCCTCAGATTTAGTTATAAGTTAGCACAGTGGATAGGCCTTGAAAAACTGAACACAGATCAATCGAGAAAACAAGAAGAAGTTGTGTGGAAGTATGAAAAAATAAGCAAAATATACTAACTGAGTAGTCCATGCGCAACGTAGGCAGCATCAAGGAAAGTGCGAGCTGAGGAGCGCCATGGTCCTTTGGTTAGGGTGAGCAGCTGCGGAGCAAGAGGTCCTTGGTTCAAGTCTTACCTCCAGAGAAAATTTTAATTTTTTATTTTCGGACAATTATTATCTGTCCGTTCGTCCGTCCGATGCGATCACTTTTTCGGGAGTGATTATCACATCCAAAATAAAACCTAAATCTGGCAAGGTAGAAGAAACTTTTTACCCATTCGCCAAGTGTACAAGTTAGATGGGTCGACAACATATTCCTGTGTTGCACATGCCGTCACCAGTGTCGTATCGAATATATCAGACGTGTTTTCCTGTGGAGGAATCGGTTGACCTATGACCTTGCGATCAAATGTTTTCGGTTGCCATTGGAGAGGCACGTCCTTTCGTCTACTAATCGCACGGTTTTGCGGTGCGGTCGCAAAATACAGACACTAAACTTAATACAGTGAACAGGGACGTCAATGAACGAACGGACAGATAATAACTTTGCGAAAATGAAGAAAGTAAACTTCTCACTCGAGGGGAGACTTGAACCAAGGACCTCTCGTTCCGCAGCTGCTCAAGCTAACCCCGGGACCACGGCGCTCCTCAGCTCACCTTCTTCTTGATGTTGCTTATGTTGCGCATGGACTACTCAGTTTGTATATTTTGCTTATTTTTTCATAGTTCAACAAAACTTCTTCCTGTTTTCTCGACTGATCTGTGTTCAGTTTTTCAAGGCCTATCCAATGTGCCAACTTATAACTCAATCTGAGGGGGGTGCGATGGGGAGGTTCCCTTGTAAGTAACAGGATAAAATCTTCAGCTATGTAAAGAAATCCATGAGTAATTCACGTCTTCTTGTTTCTTATTACATATTGCACGCGAAATTCGTGTTTTCATTTCAAATATAAATTCTTAATTTTCGATATTTTATGAAATATTGTTAAAAAAGGTTGCTTGAATTAAGAAAACATACCAATTTAATTTTTTAGGATAAAATGAAAATCCAGATCCTCTTTATTTGGACTATTTTTCTTGTTTTATAATACCAGATGCAGTCACACACGAAAAAGAGTGATAAGTGTCGTGGAAACATGAAAAGCAATCATTTTCACAGCCTCGAGCGCACCATACAAAAGCTGCATTTTTACATTTGCCACTGTACCACTGCAATATGAACCCAACACAACTGATCTGGAGCTACGTTCGCTGTGGTCGAGCGGTTCTCGGCGCTTCAGTTCGGAACCGCGCTGCCGCTACGGTGGCAGGTTCGAATCCTGCCTCGGGCATGGAAGTGTGTGATGTCCTTAGGTTAGTTAGGTTTAAGTAGTTCTAAGTCTAGGAAACTGATAACCTCAGATGTTAAGTCCTGTAGTGCTTGGAACCATTTGAATTCGAAGCCAAGTTAAGGGATTTGTCGTGAGGAATAACAAGACCGTTAAGCAGCCAGACGCACTGGAACTAACGCACGCAACTTTTTCATATGTCACTGCCGAACGCTGGCGGGATATAGAACGGCGCGTCATAAAAGGAGAAAGTGGGGCGCCTAGGTGGCTCCGAGCATTCTGTTGTTGATAGACTCATTATCAACGCAGCAAATGACAGTTCCAGAACTGAAATGTATTTCTCGGATTCGGATAAGGAAGGAGAGAGATTACCAGACGACTGACTGTAATTAATACTTTAAGTGGCTTCGGTATTCAACATTACGGTGAAGTCAGTGCAGTATCCTTTTGCATCACATATAGATCGCTCAGAAAAAATTGTCTTGTGTTTCGGTTAGGAGTTTTCATCACTCTTGTTTCTAATTAGAACACTATGTTAGGTGAGAACGAGAGCATTTTATGCTTTCCGTCTGGTCACCGAATAAGCGTGCGCTGGTGCTGGACTTTGCCGAATATTATTTCATTTTCTTCAAAAATTAAATGATATTCGAAGCTATATAGTTTCTCTACTCGTCTCTTTTTACGTCTGAACTGCAGCTACATATCACTGCAGGTTAATTGGACCAGCTGGCTGGCCAGTGCTGTTCAAGTTAAATGAGGCCGTTGTCCCGCATTATCGCTCACTCTATGTGCGTGTAACGCACCATAAAACTTATCCTTATGATCGTACTTAGCCGGCCGCTGTGGCCGAGTGGTTCTAGGCGCTTCAGTCCGGAACCGCGCTGCAGCTACCGTCGAATCCTGCCTCGGGTATGGATGTGTGTGATGTCCTTAGGTTAGTTAGGTTTAAGTAGTTCTAAGTCCTTGGGACTGATGACCTCAGATGTTAAGTCCCATCGTGCTTAGAGCCATTTCAACCATTTTTTTGATCACACTTGACTGTACTAGACACAAATTGGCTTTCGCTCCACGTTAAACTAAATCCAATGAAATTCAAATAAACGCGGAAGAACACATGGTTAATATTTTCATCAGGTTTATTCTTATGATGAACACATATAGAGTGGATGTGATGAAATTACACACCGCTGCTTGCAGTTCAGAGGTGCTAAGCACCATGATTCGCCAACCTCATAGCTTTGTTGTTACATATGCATTTTCTGCAGTGCAGTACGTCACCGCCAACTCAATGGTCAGTGATTCAGTACAACATCGTGTTTTCACGTGTGGTTTCAGGTTTCCGTGGAACGGTGCGTTGGCGTGTGTTTAGTAGTGAGTGAAATACAGGATGAAGGGCCCACATGTGATACTCCAGACCGTGTGTGTGAATGTCTAAAAGACATTCCAAAACAAACTAAAGTTGTCGTATCGAATGTACTGCAGTTTTTTAATGATCCAGCCAACAAAAAAGAAGTCAGGAATAATGTAAATTTTACGCAAGTTCGTAAAATGACAGAAAAACGTTGTCGTATTTCCGAATCAACTAAATTCCTTTTATAACAGTGTAGTAACATCGGCAGAATCTCTAGGTGAGGATAAGTGTTTCGATTCTCCAAGAAACAGGTATAAATGGAAACTGAAATATATGATATTTGAGGATTGTGATAAAACATTAGTGTGTAAAACTGTACTTCAGTACTACATCGGAGTAAAGTATCCGACTGCTAGAAAAATGCAGGGTGTGTTCGGTGAAAAAATTAATTTTTCTCGTACAGAGACTTCCATCCCTTGTCTTCGCAACTCACTTGGGTTTTGATTAAAGCAATGTAATGATGGACGAAAATTTTTAATGGAACGCAGCAGCAAGAACGAGTTTTTGTGTACAGTTCACTTAATGCGTGCTGAGAAAATAGTCTTGTAGTATACTCAGATAAAGCTTAATTTTCACAAACCCATAAGCACAAATGTATTCTACTCGATTTCAACGGAATAATGGCCTGAAAGTACTTACAGTCACTTTTGCACAGCGTATATCGGCAATATGAGTGTTGGGTGCAGTTACGAAGTATCGTTAGGAGTCGCAAACAAAAAAATTCGAAGGAGGAAGGGAATATTCTCGATCGTATTAAGGCAAGCTCTGAACTAAAATCATGGTGGCGACGTCGCGCAAGAAGTCTCTCGTAGATAAAATGCGTCGATATGTGCCACGATACAATAATGATGTCTCCGAGGTTACCAAAATTAATTTTATAATTTTCTGAACAACTTTCTAGCTCTAAGATCCAACAGAATGCAAATTCATCAGCGACGACATTTTTCGTTGTACAGGAGGAGCAGTTTCACATCTTTGACGGTACTTTATTTCTTATCTTGCAATACTATTATGCTTCCGCGATAAAATACGTATCAAATGTATCCATAAGTTTTTAGAATGTTTACATAATTTTAGTTCAAATATATCGCTGGTTCTGTTTTTCCCACAGGTTTTTCTTCAAAAATTCTTGTAACATTACCTTCTATTTATTTATTTATTTATTTATTTATTCGCAGCAGGTCGGAAAGAATTTTCTTTTGTAAAATACTCCATCATATTCTATCTATCTAATATTTTTTCGGAATGTTTACCAACATCTAAAATTATCACTAACAAGCAATGCCATAGGACGGTTGATGAATTTGAGGTGCCTATCTTCGAGACCGCCGCTATAGCGGAGCGCTGTCACACGCTATGCAGTATTAAGCGCCATCGACACATAACGTATAGCTTTTCGCACACTAGCTGTCATTCACTAGTGACGGAATTATCTCTGGATTATCATCCTTCGTTGTGGACATAACCGCTGCCGAAAATCTTTATATATAAAAGGAAATGTCCTGATTGACTGACACACTCATCATCGCCAGCCTAAACGGCTAAGTATAGAAACTCAAAGTGTGCAAAAGATGTGACTAGTGTACCGTAGCGTCGTTTAAGAAGAGATTTTTCAAAATTCCAACCCTAAGGGGGTGAAATAGGGGATAAAGTCCTTTTTTTAAGTCACCGTTGAGGCAATTTTGAAAATATGCCTATGAAAACTGGTATTTGGTTTCTCGGTCAAAAATAAAGAAATACGTATTTCAGCATTATTGGGAGTTTAACCCTATGGTGGTTAAATAGTGGGTGAAACATTTTTCTGAAAATATACTGTTAAAGAACTACTGGTATTTTTAAAGCTACACTGGTATTTGACTTCTCCGTTACAATTAAAAAGATGTGTCAAATTTTTTGGAAACTGAACACCTATGGGGGTGAAATGGAGATTTCACTGCGAAAGTATTTTTAAAGCTAAATTTTCGGAAACTGTGTTTGGCTTCTCGGATAGAGATCAAAAAAATACGTGGTCCATGTCCCGCTGTTTTTGGGAATGCAACCCTCAAGGGTGTGAAATAGGGTCAGACTGATTCATTGACTCATAATCGCCCAGCCCAAACCGCTGAGGTTAGAAACCTCAACTTAGGAGAGTATGTGGATCATATATAGAGGCACCGTTAGAGATGGGATTGACCGAAATTCCGCTCCTAAGAAGGTGAAATAGGGGATGAAAGGCTTCTTGAAAGAATATCGATATTAATTTTGAAGCTGAACTACGAAAACTGGTATTTGGTTTCTCAGTCAGAAAATAAAAAATACGTGTTTCAGCAGTATTGGAAATTCAGCCACTAGGAGGGTAAAATAGTGGGTGAAAGATTTTTTTTGAAAATAAATAATTACTAAATAACTACTAAAAGATTTTTAAAACTACATCTATTACAGTTGTTATTTGACTTCTCAGTTAGAAAATAAACAACTACGTGAATCAGTGTTTTTGGAAATTCAGCTACTAAGGAAGTGCAATAGGGGATGAAAATTTTTAAGAAAATACTTCCTTACATTAAAAATGTTTTAAAGCTAAATTTATGAAAATTGGTATTTCATTTCTCGGTTACATATAAAGAAATATTTGTTATGGGATGAAAGCTCCTGTGGAAATATTTCCACACGAACGCAAAAGACGTGTTTAGCAAAAACTTTGGACTCCAACTACCAGAATAACTCTTTGGTCAGACATACCTTGGGAAAAGACCATGGTTTTATGGCCTTTATTAGCGTCACAGATCTGCACAGATCAGGGAGGGATGGAGAAGAACATCGGTCGTGCCCTTTCAAAGGAACCAACCCAACATTTGCCTGAAGTGATTTAGGGAAATCATGGGAAGGCTGAATAAGGATGGGCAGTCAGAGGTTTGAACCGTCGTCCCTTTGAATACGAGTCCAGTGTATTTAGTTGCAGACTGTATGGCAACGGTAGGTAGGGAACCATTTTCTTGCAAAATTTTAACAGTGCAATAAACAGTAGGTAGTAGGTTTTCCTTAATTTACTTCAAAATTTCGTCTTTCCTTATGTGTATGTGTTTATTTTTATTTTTTTTTCTTCTTTCTACATGATAGTTGAAAGCTGACTTACTATAGTCATAGAGGAGAAATGACCACTAAATGAAACTCTTCATTGACAACAATGCCACTGGTGAAACTTCCTGGCAGATTAAAAGTGTGTGCCGGACCGAGACTCGAACTCGGGACTTTGCCTTTCGCGGGCAAGTGCTCTGCCATCTGAGCTACCCAAGCAACACTCAAAACCCGTCCTTAAAGCTTTACTTCTGCCAGTACCTCGTCTCCTACCTTCCAAACTTCACAGAAGCTCTCCTCCAAACCTTGCAGAGCTAGCATTCCTGAAAGAAATGATATTGCGGAGACATGGCTTAGCCACAGCCTGAAGGATGTTTCCAGAATGAGATTTCACTCTGCAGAGGAGTGTGCGCTGATATGAAACTTCCTGGCAGATTAAAACTGTTTTAATTTGCCAGGAAGTTTCATATCAGAGCACACTCCGCTGCAGAGTGAAAATCTCATTGTGGAATGCCACTGTTGTTTGACAGTAGTCGTCAAACACTGTGACTTTTCAACATTTATTCACAGTGTAGTGAGTGAGGAAAACATGATTCGTTTATTCTAGAATCTCTTAAAATCAAAACTCAAAGATTTAACGCTCTTTTCTCAAAATTTCTTTGCTAGGCCAGTGGGTTTTTTCCGTGCGACATAAGTTGCGAAGCTTTTGCAAAGACGGTTTTCTGTTTCTTGCTCAAAATATCGCAGAAATCACTCTCAAACGATACGTTAATTTATTTCATCAATGAAATATTTTTATGTAGTTTACATGCTCTGCTTTTTGGTTGATATCTGAATCCAGCTCCACTCCGCTGATTCTTTTGTTACTAATAAATAAACACCGTGTGTCACCTTTTCTGTTGTAACGCTACTTCGGTAACCTGGGCGTCTTCGTCACTACGTTCATATTGAAATACTTTTTCCTGTTACCCTCACGTGATATCACTATTTACTATTATGACAGTAGAACGTTTCAAATGCTCTTTATCACGGCGAAAACGTTTTTGATGACTATTTAAAGTGAAATATAGTGATGGACAAGGAAATGGAAAATGTAATAAAATCAATCGGCATAATGTCGCTCCTTCCCTAATTGGCACAGCACAGGCTTAACTTCTGGATGCCAACTTTTGCTTGCATATTCGATCATCACCTTTCTCGTTCTCATTGTCAGCCAAATTACTGACGCTAACATCAAGCTGTCGTGGCTTCCCGTAAAGGTACTTTGTGCTATAGTTTTTCGCTATCAGCTGTCACATTCACTGCAAGGTAACAATGTGCGCTACATTGAACTGGAGCGTGACTGTACTTCGTCGTGTGATCAAGACAGTTCCTCCAAGGGCCTAGTTACGAGTTCGCCTTGCCCAGTAATTAGTGATCGGTTTGACTGATTTCAGTTTGTTCTGTAGTAACTCCAATAAGTCATCTGCTCACTGAAACATAATCCTTCCGTTAGATAATTTCTTGATAACGTGCAGGGTGATGGCATACCAATTCACAACGCTTCCTCTAGGTATTTCCCTGGCTGCTTTGACAACTGCATCATGTCCGCATATCCTGATGTGCCCTGTCAAGGCGCCTTGGAGAGCCAGAATATTTTCCCTATTGAGTACTTGTGTTTATTCAGGTACATATATATATATATATATATATATATATATATATATATATATATATACACCAGAATATACACAAAAACTGGTAGAGGAACAATAAATTGAAAATTGACAAATCTTTACTCAAAGGAGCCGCACTCCATCTAACCACTCCAAATTGGCAACTTAATGGCTACCTAGAGTAACAAATTAAGAATATCACGCTTATAGATTGACTAGAATAAAGGAATAAATAACACATACACGGCTTCTGACGGCCGACAAACTAAGTTGGACTACTGAGCAGTGATTAATTTGAAATTGCCACAACATACGCTAACCAGATTAGCGATGTATTTAAAGACAAGCGTCAAGCAAGGACCCTGGTCAGAAGGTAATCAAACCCAGCAGGATTCCCTTATACGGCAGACATGCCAGCACATCCGTTCATACCCCAGAATCAACTAGCGCAAGATAAATCATTGACACATTTCAGATATTTTAAAACAACACACTTGAATACCTTTGTTTACCACAAGCCTTAATTATTTAACAGGTTAGGCTCTGTTATTGAAGCCACGCGAATGTGGTAGCAAGTTAAGGTCTACAATTCTACTTTGTCAGTTAACACGCGTCGTGACGAGGAGAAGGAAGAACCCAGCTAATTATTTGAAACTCACTACTTGGAATCACTATTTGACGATGCGCTCCAAATCAACGGACAAAGGTGAGAGTCATGTTTACACTCGCAAACAGCACACGCAGAACAGGAGCATAAGGCGAACACTAAATAAACTGCTCCTTGTTCAGTTATTTACACACCAACGGAACGATCTTCGCCAGTTACTGCAGACGCCGGAATCCCCAGCTGCTTCAAATAACGCAAAACAATGGTCAAAAGGCCTTGCTCTAAGTCCGACGACACCTGTAGGATAGGAGTTGCCATGGACAACCAGACCTCATCCCCTTTGATCCATCTGCGACCAGGACAGTAACACTGGCTGCTATCACGGTCTTGACGATTCATCACACCTGACACGAGTCACGCCAAACATCAACAAAACGGCGAGGCCTCCTGTACGCTTTCAGACGTACGCAATTAGCCTTCCTCCTCCAAACCGACTCTCTCCCGCAAACACGGCAGGCAGCCGGCCGCAGCAACGCCACAGCGCCCTCTGGGTAGGGTAAGGAAACAGCAGAGCGTGAAGCGGGAATTTGAAAAGAAACGCGCTACAGACAATGAGGAAACGCAGAGAAGAAACATTTCGTCACACTTTACGAAATTCCTTTCACTCTGTCAAATGTCGAATCTGTTTTGGTGTCTGAAGACGCAAGGGTGGCTGTTTGTGCCGCCCCTGTCTTTATATCCTAAGATCACTTACGTTCAGATCTATAAGGCATTCCTTAGCACGAATCGCAGATGGTCTATTCCTGATCAACCGCTCAGCCTGACGTTCTGAAGGAAATTGCTTATATGTGTTCCTGGGGAACCGTCGCAGTAGCTTGGTTCGTGTGAACAGACATCGTCCAAACCAGTAAATTCCAGGAATACCGTGCTTTCCAGTGCCCGAGATCGAACATCACCGTTATCAGAATGGACAGTCACATCGCATATAAGGAAGTCTGAATGGGGCAATTATTAGGATTAATACACTTAACCCCTCGACCAGGTTGTTCCTTATGCCGCTGTCTGTTCTCTCCCGTGCAGTTATTCCCGTACCTCGCGGCATTCTCTTGCAGTACGGCGTACTCTGACACGTTTCGATGCACTTTTCTGAAATCAAGTGGTGTTTGCGATTCTAAATTGTCAACAGTTTTAAGTTTTTGGCTGCAGAAATGTCTATTATAGCACGTTGCTACTGATTTATTTTGACAGTTTCACAACGTTTTTTGCTGGAGAAGCGAACGAACATACGAATACAATACTTTTTGAAAAATACACTACCGGCCATTAAAATTGCTACACCACGAATATGACGTGCTACGGACGCGAAATTTAACCGACAGGAAGAAGATGCTGTGATATGCAAATGATTAGCTTTTCAGAGAATTCACACAAGGTTGGCGCCGGTGGCGACACCTACAACGTGCTGTCATGAGGAAAGTTTCCAAACGATTTCTCATACATAAACGGCAGTTGACCGGCGTTGCCTGATGAAACGTTGTTATGCCTCGTGCATGGAGGAGAAATGCATACCATAACGTTTCCGACTTTGATAAACGTCGGATTGCAGCCTATCGCGATTGCGGTTTATCGTATCGCGACGTTGCTGCTAGCGTTGGTCGAGATCCAATGAGTGTTAGCAGAATATGGAATCGGTGGGTCCAGGAGGGTAATACGGAACGCCGTGCTGGATCCCAACGGCCTCGTATCACTAATAGTCGAGATGACAGGCATCTTATCCGCATGGCAGTAACGGATCGTGTAGCCACGTCTCGATCCCTGAGTCAACAGATGGGGACGTTTGCAAGACAACAACCGTCTGCACGAACAGTTCGACGACGTTTGCAGCAGGATGGACTATCAGCTCGGAGACCATGGCTGCGGTTACCCTTGACGCTGCATCACAGACAGGAGCGCCTGCAATGGTGTACTGAACGACGAACCTGGGTGCACAAATGGCAAAACGTCATTTTTTCGGATGAATCCAGGTTCTGTTTACAGCATCATGATGGTCGTATCCGTGTTTGGCGACATCGCGGTGAAAGCACATCGCCATACTGGCGTATCACCCGGCGTAATGGTATGAGGTGCCATTGCTTACACGTCTCGGTCACCTCTTGTTCGCATTGACGGCACTTTGAACAGTGGACGTTACATTTCAGATGTGTTACGACCTGTGGTTGTACCCTTCATTCGATCGCTGCGAAAGCCTACATTTCAGCAAGATAATTCATGACCGCATGTTGCAGGTCCTGTACGGGCCTTTCTGGATACAGAAGATGTTCGACTGCTGCCCTGGCCAGCACATTCTCCAGATCTCTCACCAATTGAAAACGTCTCGTCAATGGTGGCAAAGCAACTGGCTCGTCACGATACGCCAGTCACTACTCTTGATGAACTGTGGTATCGTGTTGAAGCTGCATGGGCAGCTGTACCTGTACACGCCATCCAAGCTCTGTTTGACTCAATGCCCAGGCGTATCACGGCCGTTTTACGGCCAGAGACGGTTGTTCTGGGTACTGATTTCTCAGGCTCTATGCACCCAAATATCGTGAAAATGTAATCACATGTCAGTTCTAGTGTAATTTATTTGTCCAATGAATACCCGTTTTCACCTGCATTTCTTCTTGGTGTAGCAATTTTAATGGCCAGTAATGCATGTGTTCAAGAATTTCTTTTCTTCTATAATACAGTTCAAAACAGGTTTCTGAACTATGCCTCGTAGGAATAAAGTTGCGAACGAAGAATAGAAATCTCAATTGATGGCTGGTGTCCATCTATGAAATTGCAATCGTTGTTTCAGTGTATCCACATGTAAACTTACAAACAGGTCAGCATATTTGTTCATCTCGTTAATTACTATACGTAAATTGTAGGTGGGGGGGGGGGCGGAAGGGGAAAAGAAAGGGAAGAGACTACTGATGTCAGCTGCATCGGGACATTTCGCGTTGGATTTCGCGTTGTCTGTTCTTTCGGGAATGTCCGAAAGAAGAGACACGACGCATTCACATAATTAATTATTATTGTTAACAACCATCGTCGAAAATGAATGAGAAAATACCAAGTGGACCTTTGCGGCTGGTGTAAATCTCTACACACGCTTTGTAGAGCCTCCTGAATTTTGCCAACTACGGGCCCGAGCGCCGTTCGTCGAGCACGCAGCGCAGCGCGACCAGGCGCTCCGAACCCAGTTCATCGAGCACGGTCGATGGGTTGAGGTACTAACTTAATCCGCTTAGAAAGGCGATCCAGGTCCGATATGACTGTTCTGGCGTTTTTAGCAGACTCTAGAACAGCATGGCCGCAACGAGGCAGCTGTTGTTGCAATTATTTTGTCGAGAGATAGCGCTGTCAATAATTGGCAAGTTAGCATTACCGAATGCTGTGGATTTAGGTCAAGAACCTAATAGCAGGTACCGCCGTGTGAAGACTCCCAATCTCTATAGGTCTCTTGAAATGTAGGAAAGGCGGCGGGAGCGGATAGACTTGCTGTCACTGCGCTAGCTAACTACATTGAAATCTTAATTAGCACATCAGTTTCTATAACTGAACTTCTTAATTGGCACATCAGCTACTGTAACTGAACTTATTAATTAGTACATCAGGTTTCTTTAACTGAACTTCTTCCCGTGTTTTTAACAGTTGCTGCTGCTGTTCCACGAATTTCCCTGTCTGAGTCTGTACACAGAGCTACTATGAACGTTAAGGGTACATAATGCATCGCTGTGAACTATTCTGTCGAAGGGACTTCGTTTACTTAACAAAATAACAACGCAGAAATTGAACAAAAGGAAACTGCTAGGCACACTCCCAGAATGGAGCACGACCAGGCCTCAGTGAAAGAACCAGCTACCTTCAGAATACACTGAAAGATTTTCACACGGAAATGTACTACACACATTAGGTAACCATTTTACACAAGAAATTAAACCGTGAGCCGAATGAGGCACAGTTCTGTGAACTGCTAACGGTTAGAAAAGTAAGAAACGTTGCTGCCGCTAAATGCGAAACCGAACAGGGAGATTTAGGGCTAGTCCTGCCATTTTAACAGTTTCTTCCATTCAAGAGGACTATGACAGGGCTGCGTGGCTACAGGTGGCGTTGGAGTCTATAGGTCTCTGATGAAAGGCCCTGGACGTGACGCGGCTATGGGGATGTATCAGGTGTGTGATGTCGAAAGGCAGACACTATCCGAGTCACTTTTTCTTTCCGAATAGAAAATGGTCCCGATGACATTGGATAATCTCTTTAATCACACATTGGGTTGCGCCACCACACGTAATCTCTTTATTTTGTTTTATCTCTTTACCTAGTGGGCCAAAGCTCATGAAATGAATTATCACACACGTAGAGACTAGCTACACGTGTTGTACCATGCTAAGTCCACTGTGCAACACGAGTAGCGCATTGTCAGAAGAGCGTATGTGTTCTGGGTTTCCTGCAGCCTCAGTTCTGCTACGCAACTGCTAATAAAGGCATGGCAGGGTGCGATTGAAATTAAGTGGCAACTGAAAACGTATTCCAAAGTTGAAGTATGTAGGACAGTATGATTCTTGTGGCCATACGTCTAAATCGCAAATAGATTCACAGTGAAATTCTGGCGATACAAGGACCAAATGGTTTGGCGTGTCCAGCCGTAGTGAAATGGTGCCACCAATTCGACATAGAACGCACAGTCCAGATTTTGTACTCAGATGGCTGTGTGACGACGAATCGGATTTCTAACGTTGAAGAGCAGAACGATTGGTTAAGTGTTCCGACTGTTATTTACAACGACTTGGTGACTGTGTTCGAAAACGGTGTCACTTTTAAGTGTAGTGCAGCGTTTAACAGAAGTTACTCGGCCCACCATTATAATTTATAGTTCATAGACAAATCCGTCATAGTTTACGGAATGCTGATAAGAACGTTTATAAACAAAAGCAACTAAGGAATGGACAGAAAACGAAATAGTATTGTGAAAGAGTATGCGAATAAATAACACAATCCAGAGAAGGATTATCAACAACAGCGAAGAACTTCAGTACTGATTAGAAGTGAGCTAAAAGAAAAACTTTGAATTTAGATTTGAAGAGGGTTTTATCACTCTTTTTACTTTCAGTTCCGTTAGAAGCCTCTTGAAACATGCTGAATAGTGCACACCTTACTGGACGATGTTTGAGGAAGTGTTATCCAATTGCCAATCGTTTTTCCGCCTACTGTTCACTGAATGAATGTTGCTGTTTATTCTGAATGAAAAATATTAACACACCACATTTACCTGACTGAACTTTCTGGTATAAGAATATTCCTGGTGAGTGTGCAGATTTATCTCAAAGAAAAGTAAACAAGCCTTCGCGTTTCAGTCATAGACAGTGAATATTGTTTTTATGTTTATGATGACAACGTTCTGTTTCTGACCAAGATCTCGCTGTGATACTTCCAAGGAAGCTTTCCACCTACCCTGAGCCATAAGAATTTAAAAATGGTCGCCTTCACTGACTGTTTAACCCCCTTGGGAGAATAACATTTTCTTTTGCAAAAATTCCGTGTTAACCACTGCACAGATTCCGTTTCGTCGCAGTTAATCGTTAATGTATCCTCTGACAGCTACGTGCTGTTGTGATAGATAACCCTGTTACCTACATAATTTATATTACGTGCCACGTATACAACATTTGTGATACTTGCAAAGAAATAGTTGTTTTGAATCAACTATCATTTAGGGACATGTGGTACACCCTCACTTTATAGATTCAGATCTCTGTCCTGGTTGTTGACACTGGAATAGAACTTCCTGCTTTCTACTTTTAAAACGTGAAGTCAACCACTGACGAGCATTTTTCTTATTCCCACAATGTTATAGTTTATGCAAATGTGTTACATGGTCCACATTATCAAAAGCGCTTGTCAACCTAAAGAAAATACTTAATCTTCAACCTATCGTTTAGCTCTGCTAGTCTCTCATACACAAATTAAACTGCGTTTTTGTGGAAACTCCTTTCCTGAAGCCAAACTGCGAGTACAACAACAAATGGAAGATGAACCATTGGTCTCTTATGTTGTCGTTGTCGTCGTCGTCTTCAGTTCTCAGATTGGTTTAATTCAGCACTCCTACACAGTACAAATGCATGTGCTCGGGGAAAAATTACGGCTGTAGTTTCCCCTTGCTTCCAGCCATTCGTAACACTAGCAAAGCAAGGCCATGTAGCCTAATGTTACAAGGCTAGGTCAGTGGATCATGCAGACAGTTATCCTGAAACTATTGGAAAGGCCGCTGCCCCTCTGCAGGAACTACTGACAAGTCTGGCCTCTCCAGAGCTATCCTCCGTTGTGGTTGCACCTACAGTACCGCTATCGGTACTGTCGAGGCACGTAAGCCTCCCCACTACGGCAAGGTCCGTGGTTCACGAGGACAGGACTGTTCTCTTACACAGCAATTAGTTAGAAAAAAATCGAAAATATTGCTAGCAAAGAAATTACCAAATAACTGTCTGCATTTTTCTTCCTTTTCATAAAGTTGTTTCTGAAGTTTATTTATGTAGATAGCCAAAGAAGCCTCAGGCAACCTACTTTGCAAGATACTCCCTCAGACGCCTTGAAGTTAGACAAAGATCGTAATTTTAAATGCGTTGTATGAACTACAGAGTATTATGGTGTGATTCTGAGGACAGCACCAGAACACTAGAAATCTACGTCGTAGGTAAGCACCATATCGCACAAGCACAATCAGTTCACCTCTGAATCGACAGACCAATTTAACTATTTGATAAAATCCAATGATATTTTCGGATAATCATCTGCAGAGCTTGCAGCTGCCGAGGTGTTACAGTGTTGCAGTAAACTTAATATCAGCAGTCCAGAGCTGTTAGTTTGGTAAGGTGTGTTCTATCAACGGTTGTCCACAGACGGGTCAGTTAATTCTGGAGTATGTAACATCACTGGGCAACGAATCATTGAATAACTGAAACTTCCTGGCAGATTAAAACTGTGTGCCGGACCGAGACTCGAACTCGGGACATTTGCCTTTCGCGGGCAAGTGCTCTACCAACTGAGCTACCCAAGCACGACTCACGCCCCGTCCTCACAGCTTTACTTCTGCCAGTACGTCGTGAGGAGTAAAGCTGTGAGGACGGGGCGTGAGTCGTGCTTGGGTAGCTCAGATGGT
Organism: Schistocerca nitens; assembly: GCF_023898315.1. Classification (NCBI taxonomy): domain Eukaryota; kingdom Metazoa; phylum Arthropoda; class Insecta; order Orthoptera; family Acrididae; genus Schistocerca; species Schistocerca nitens. The sequence continues at coordinate 350,625,631 of NC_064617.1, forward strand.
AGAGCACTTGCCCGCGAAAGGCAAAGGTCCCGCGTTCGAGTTACGGTCCGGCACACAGTTTTAATCTGCCAGGAAGTTTCATATCAGCGCACACTCCGCTGTAGAGTGAAAATCTCATTGTGGAAACATTGAATAACTGTTTCTTCAGAGATAAACTTGTCTTCATTTTGCAGAACGATTATCGGAAATTCATTCGGAGGAAAAGCGGCGTTCAGAAGAATCACTGGAGCCACGTGGGCAGAAGCTATTTTAGTGCTGCTGACATCCTGAAGTGTAGATGCATCGTCGGCAGTGGACGTACCGGTGCTTCAAATGGCTCTGAGCACTATGGGACTCAACTGCTGTGGTCATCAGTCCCCTAGAACTTAGAACCACTTAAACCTAACTAACCTAAAGACATCACACACATCCATGCCCGAGGCAGGATTTGAACCTGCGACCGTAGCAGTCGCACGGTTCCGGACTGCGCGATTAGAACCGCGAGACCACCGCGGGTACCGGAGCTTCATGACTTCCTTGCCGATCAGAGGAATAAAGATTTATTTTTATTTATTGCCTCTTGACAGAAGGAACTACTTCAGCTATTTAGAACAAATATATACATTTCTACACAGATATACACAAGTCCGTAACGGGTTCATAGGTCCAAGTCCGCGTTTGAAATCCGTCAGAAGCCTCAGAAGACAAATTGCGATAGTCTTCCATAGTCCCTTTGAACGCAATGAGCGAACTTTCAGTTGCTATATGATTTACTGTTTGCTTCTCTTCGCCGCAATTAACGACCAGGGCTACTGAGAGAGAGGATCGCAACCTCAAGTACAGAAGCATATTTTGTCTAGACGTCCTCTACATGGCCAACTTTCGTAATGATCTTCTTATAGGTGAGGATATCCACCGCATGGACACCTGACGATGTTTCCGAATCTGAATTACACGGAGAGAATATCTCTGACGTCAGTAAAACTGCAGACCGCCAGCCGCCACAATGGACTCCTTCAGACGCCACACTGCTCGTCTTAAGGAATGGGAACCGTTGTTACGGGCTTCGGTCCGTACTGGTTTGACGCAGCCTAGTTTGTGGAAGTGTCTTCAGCTTTTCATGACTAATATAAGCAGAATGTTCTTGGAACGTCTTCAGTCTCGAGCCAACACGGAGGCGAATTTGTTTTCATAGCCACAAAAATGACAGGCGTCATGCCTTGGTATCACTCTACAATTTTCACGCCTCGCACGTTTCTTCATTACTAGATTAACTATTCCTGGATGTCTAAGGATGTTTCCTTTCAATCTATACCCTCCAGGTGTACCAAAGATCTTTTTCTCTCCGGATCAGTCCCGTACTTCTTCAATAGTTAGCCTCTACCCATGAAACCTAGAGCATTCCTCAGTAGCAACACGTTCCAAAACTTTCCATTTCATTCTTGACTATACTGTTTCTTGACCACGACTCACTTCTAATTCAGTCAAATACTTTTGGAAAAAAATTCCTAAGACCTAATTTATATTCTAAGTTAACAATTTTCTTTTTTTGGTATTGCCAGTCTTCTTTATACATCTTCTTTACTTAGCCTTTGTCAGTTATTTTGCTCTTGAAATATCAAAAATAGTCTGCTACTCTTAGTGTTACACATCTTCATATAATTTTCCTTGGAATTACTGCACTCCGTGATATTTGTTTTACTTTTGTGGATTTTCATCTTTATATCCTCTTTCCAAGACACTGACCATTCTGTTCAACTGATGTTCCACGTGTTTTGCCTTCTGAGACATAATCACAATCTCTCTGTAAGCCTTAAAGTTTTTATTACTACCCTCTGAACATTTAACTCTTCTCGAAATTTCGATATGTCTCCTTTACTACTTTTATAACGTTCAAATTGAGTAATATGGGAGGCAGGCTGCAATACTGTCTCATTCCCTCCTCACCCACTGCCTCCTTTCATGTTCTTCGATTCTAATGACTGGAAACCACCGTCATTAAAATTCGTGAACCACCTCACAGACTGTCACATCGAGTGGCAACTAGGAGTAAACTTAGCCTGTATTAACTGTTTAATTATTCCAGGGATATACTCCACTTTGCATTTTCGTAAAAAATGTCAAAGTTTTCAGAAACTTTCTATCTAAGCGTTATGGACACTGTTGTACGCTAAATGCCTTGTGACTATGATTAAATTATTGCGTAACTCGTCCTGTTGAGAAAATGTATAGAAATTCCGTAATTATGCTTGACCTTTCGGCACTAGTTGTTCCTCATCCTGCCATATACATTGTATTATCATAGACGACCGAAACCGGCTCAGTATTTTGTAACTGTATGTAAGATTTCATGGGTGATGAGACAGAACCTATGAACATCAAGTCATACTCAAATGTTTAATCCACCCTCACGTTAGCCGTGTAATAAACGGACCACACGACGTCTGTTACGTTTTACCTCCATACAGTGATAGAAAATTGCTTATTCATAAAGTCATGTTAGCAGAAATAAAGTCCCGGAGATTGAAACTAATCCACTGGATTCAGGTCACACATGTACTTTGGGATGTCGTTTAACATGATACCACAGCACCGCGGCACTACCTGCGGCACAAGTGAACACACCACCAACGTGTAGTTTAAGTCATTTACGTGAAGATTTACCATTTCGCAGCTACTTCAGCTCACGAGCGCGCCGTGAATCGTCCTGCCTCTAGGACAGTTTCTGTCTTCCAAGAAATATTGGAGCCGGTCACCGGGTGGATGTCGCACATGCGCATTGGCTGAAATTTTGGTGTAGGGGTGTCGACTAGACTAGGCCCATAGGAGCTGAGTTCAAAGTTAGTCAGAAGCAAGCGGACAAAAAGTTAGTCACGTCCAGTAGACATCACCCTAATACAGCCTTGATAATGGCCTGAGTGCGGAGAGGTAGGGAGTCGACAAATACACCATATCCCGCTGAAGCTACTCGGTGATGGTTACATTTGGCGGAGCTACAGATTGCGGAGAAGTTGACTGCAACGTTCCACCTTATGTTTCAAATCGTCTGAGTCATTTTCCGCGGGAAGAAGAGCGGTGATGCAGCGCGCCAAACGAGGTAACGTTCATCAAACCAGCAACGTGTGCCTGCAGCCCTGTGAGCACGACTGTTACCATCTCCGAAGATGGAAGTGTTCACGTCATGCTGATCATAAAGATGTAGGACACAGGGTGAATCTTGGTCGCTGCTTTATTATGACACCAGCTTCATTTTTTTTAAAGTATAACTAAATGTTCTTCTTGCACTGGAGAAAGCCTTCAATGAGCATTTCAACGACTTAACATGCATAGAACCTGATCAACTAGTATCAGTATGATCGTGATGATGTGCGTGCGGCTAAGGCCGCGCCTCGGGTACACCGGCTGCCTGGTGCAAGTCTTTTCAGTTCACACCATTTCGACGACTTGCATGTCTATGAGGATGAAACGGTGATGAGAACAACATAACACCCAGTCCATGAGTGGAGAAAATCTTCGACCCGGCCGGGAATCGGACCTGGGCGACTTGCATTCTCCCGTGCTAACCACTCAGCTATGCAGGCTGGCATTGATAAGATTAACAGCGTTGCAAACCACCTGCTCTCGTGACGGCGGAGCTGGCGTTACTATCTGATCAGGTTTCACATGTTATGTCGTCGAAGTGTTCCTTGAAAGCTCTACCTAATACCAAAGAAAAACAGCACACAATTCCACTTAAAAAAAACACAAAGTCGGTGTTATACTTCATCAGTTCTGAACATTAAAATTTAATTGATCAGATGGTTAGTAATTTACATGTTCTATAGGCGGTTTGAACGACTCTTTTATCGAAGTGATGTAGAATGAGTTTACGGTATATGTATACATTATTAGTGTTAACAATAATGAATACATTATTATTTTTGTCCTACTCATACAACTACACTTACTTTTATTCTTTATTTTTATTTTATTTATATAATTTATCAACTCTTTTGTTGCTTTATCTCTAATGGGATTTATTATAACACTAGTATCATTTGCAAAAAGTACCAGTTAACCGCGACTGCTACGGTCGCAGGTTCGAATCCTGCCTCGGGCACGGATGTTTTTGATGTCCTTAGGTTAGTTAGGTTTAAGTAGTTCTAAGTTCTAGGGGACTGATGACCACAGATGTTAAGTCCCATAGTGCTCAGAGCCATTTGAACCATTTGAACCAGTTAACCTTGTTGAATGTAAGTTAATTAGTTAGTTACGTGATCCATTGATCAATAGCACGGAAAACCGTTATGATGAGGAACGTGTCAAATGCACAAGAAATGATAACAGGAAACACCGGTTACAGTACGCTTGTTCGCCCACTGCTTGAATACTGCTCAGCAGTGTGGGATCCGAACCAGATAGGGTTGATAGAAGAGATAGAGAAGATCCCACGGAGAGCAGCGCGCTTCGTTACAGGATCATTTAGTAATCGCGAAAGCGTTACAGAGATGATAGATAAACTGCAGTGGAAGACTCTGCAGGAGAGACGCTCAGTAGATCGGTACGGGCTTTTGTTGAAGTTTCGAGATCATACCTTCAACGAAGAGTCAAGCAGTATAATGCTCCCTCCTACGTATACCTCGCGAAGAGACCATGAGGATAAAATCAGAGAGATTAGAGCCCGCACAGAAGCACACCGACAATCCTTCTTTCCACGAACAATACGAGACTGGAATAGAAGGGAGAACCGATAGAGGTACTCAAGGTACCCTCCGCCACACACCGTCAGGTGGCTTGCCGAGTATGGATGTAGATGTAGAAACAAGTTATTTTTTTCTTTTTTGTTTGCGTTATCGTGTTATACCTAAATATTTTTATTATCTATCCCATTCCCTTAAATGGCACAAAATGCATTTATTTTATCTCCAGATTTATTTACTCATATTCAAGAATTCATTTATGGTATAGGAGAAGTTGTCAAGGAGGTGTGATTTCAATTTGTTTTTGAAACTATTACTGCTGTCTGTCAGACATTTTATTTCATCTCGTAATTTATCAAAAAGTTTTATAGCAGCATATTTTACCCCTTTCTGTGTCAATGATAGGTTAAGTAAAGGATAGTGTAGGTCTTTCTTTTTTCTGGTATTGTAATCATGAGTGTCGCTGTTGATTTTAAACTGGTCCATGTTGTTGAGAAAGAATTTCATTACTGAGTAAATGTACTGTGAAGCAGTTGCAAGAATTCCTAACCTTTAAACAGATGCCCACAAGATGTGCGACTATGAGCCCTACACATTATTCTAACTACTTTCTTTTGAGCAGTGAATACCTTTTGCCTGAGTGTTGAGTTGCCCCAGAATATTATTCCGTATGACATCAGAGAGTGGAAGTATACAAAGTATGTTAGCTTACTAATTTCTACATCCTCAAAATTGGCAATTATTCTGATTGCAAAACTTGCTCAACCTAGTCGCTTTAGGAGATCCAAATTATGAATTTTTCAATTAAGATTCTCATCTATATGTACACCGAAAAAGTTAGTATGCTCTACCCTGGCTACCGACTTCCTTTGATGTGACATGTTTATTGAAGGAATTATACTTTTTGCAGCAGAAAATTGGATGCACTGTGTTTTTTCAAAATTCAGAGCAAGCCCATTCGCAGAAAACTAATTAATAACATTTCCAAATACCTTATTTGTATCATTTTCTATCGGACTTTCTTTTACTGGATTAATAATTATGCTTGTATCATCGGCAAACAGTGTCAGTTCAGCATCTTATTTCACATAAGAAGGGAGGTCATTCACATACATCAAGAAGAAAGTGGAAGATCATTTACATATACACTACTGGTCATTAAAATTGCTACACCAAGGAGAAATGCAGATGGTAAATGGGTATATATATATATATATATATATATATATATATATATATATATATATATATAGAACTGACATGTGATTACATTTTCACCCAATTTGGGTGCGGGTGCAAAGATCCTGAGAAATCAGTACCCAGAACAACCACCTCTGGCCGTAATAACGGCCTTCATACGCCTGGGCATTGAGTCAAACAGAGCTTGGATGGCGTGTACATGTACAGCTGCCCATGCAGCTTCAACACGATACCACAGTTCATGAAGAGTAGTGCTGGCGTATTGTGACGAGCCAGTTGCTCGGCCACCATTGACCAGACGTTTTCAATTGGTGAGAGATATGGAGAATGTGCTGGCCAGGGCAGCAGTCGAACGTTTTCTGTATCCAGAAAGGCCTGTACAGGACCTGCAACAAAAATGGCTCTGAGCACTATGGGACTCAACTGCTGAGGTTATAAGTCCCCTAGAACTTAGAACTACTTAAACCTAACTAACCTAAAGACATCACACACATCCATGCCCGAGGCAGGATTCGAACCTGCGACCGCAGCGGTCGCGCGGTTCCAGGCCGTAGCGCCAGAACCGCTCGGCCACCAGCGGCCGGCGGACCTGCAACATACGGTGGTGCATTATCCTGCTGAAATGTAGTGTTTCGCAGGGATCGAATGAAGGGTAGAGCCACTGGTCATATTTGAAATGTAACGCCCACTGTTCAAAGTGCCGTCAATGCGACCAAGAGGTGACCGAGACGTGTAACAAATGGCACCCCATACCATGACGCCTGGTGATACGCCAGTATGACGATGACGAATACACGCTTCCAATGTGCGTTCACCGCGATGTCGCCGAACACGGATGCAAGCATCATGATGCTGTAAACAGAACCTGGATTCATCCGAAAAAATGACCTTGCACCCAGGTTCGTCGTTGAGTACGCCATCGCAGGCGCTCCTGTCTGTGATGCAGCGTCAAGGGTAACCGCAGTCACGGTCTCCGAGCTGATAGTCCATGCTGCTGCAAACTTCGTCGAACTGTTCGTGCAGGTGATTGTTGTCTTGCAAACGTCCCCATCAGATGACTCAGGAATCGAGACGCGGCTGCACGATCCGTCACATCGATGCGGTTAAGATGCCTGTCATCTCGACTGTTAGTGATACGAGGCCGTTGGGATCCAGCAGGGCGTTCCGTATTACCCTCCGGAACCCACCGATTCCATATTCTCCTAACAGTCATCGGATCTCGACCAACGCGAGCAGCAATGTCGCAATACGATAAACCGCAATCGTGATAGGCTGCAATCCAACCTTTATCAAAGTCGGAAACGTGATGGTACGCATTTCTCCTCCTTACGCGAGGCATCACAACAACGTTTTACCAGGCAATGCCGGTCAACTGCCGTTTGTGTATGAGAAATCGGTTGGAAACGTTCCTCATGTCAGCACGTTGTAGGTGTTGCCACCGGCGCCAAGCTTGTGTGAAGGCTCTGAAAAGCTAATCATTTGCATATCACAGCATCTTCGTCGTGTCGGTTAAATTTCGCCTCTGTAGCACGTCATCTTCGTGGTGTAGCAATTTTAATGGCCAGTTTGTGTAGTTATGTTGCACAGCGCTGTGTTACACGCTACATTCGGTACCCTCTAGCTGTAGAAGCCTGCAGACGTGAAGAATAAAGATGTAGAATGTTAATAATTTATTTTTATTTAAGAAGCTTTAAGCGTTTTCACGTAAAAAATTCGGAGGCATTACTATTCAGTAAACCCTCGTATTTACTCCTTCCACATATATCTGTGATGACCTGTTATCCGTTCCTCTCCATTTTTGTTTCGTATTGTAGTAACAAATATTTATTACTGGTTTATTTTACTGAACTTTTCGGTGCTTGTATTTACCACTATAGGTCTGTAACTTTAACAAAGACTGTACTTGAAAAGGATGCAACTAAAACGATAAGCTATAAACTAAGGTGACAGAAGTTATGAGATACCTCCTAATCGGACCACTTTTGCCCGGTGTATTGCAGCAAATCGTCCTAGCATTTACTCAGCAAGTAGTTGACAGTTCCCTGTAGAAACAGTGAGCCTTGCTTACTCTGTAGCCGTCCACAATTGCGAAAGTGTTGCTGATAGAGAATTTTGTGACGGAACTAACCTCTCAATTATGTTCCGTAAATGATCGACGAGATTCACGTCGGGCGATCTGGGTGGCTAAATCATTCGATCGAATTGTCCAGAATGTTCTTCAAACCAGACGCGGACAACTTTGGCCCTGTGACATTGCACATTGTTATCCATAGAAGTTATGTCATTATTTTGGAACGTGAAACGCCTGAAAGGCTGTAAATGGTCTCAAAGTAGCCAGACATAGTCACTTCCAATGAATTATAGGTTCAATTAGGCGAGAGGATCCAGCCCATTCAACGTAAACACAGCTCCTACCATCAGCTCTTGCCAGCTGAAAGCGGGACTCATGAGACCAGGCCAAGGTTTTCCTGTTGTGTAGGATGCAACCGACATGGTCGCAGCCCAGGATAGCACTACAGGCGATGTCGTGCTTTTAGCAAAGGTTCTCGCATCGGTCGTCTGCTGCCATAGGTCATTGACGCCAAATTGCGCCACACTGTCCTAACAGATACATTCGTCGTACCACCCACATTGAATTCAGCGATTTTTTACGCAGTGTTGCTTGTCTGTCTGCACTGACGGCTCTATGCAAACGCCGCTGCTCTCGACCGTTAAGTGAAAGCCGTTGGCCACTGCGTTGTCCGTGGTGAGAGGTAATGCCTGAAATTTGGTGTTATCAGCACGCTTTTGACACTATGGATCTCGGAATATTAAATTCCCTATTTCCGAAATGAAGTGTCCCATACGTCTAGCTTCATCTACCATTCCGCGTTCAAAATCTGCTAATCCCTGTCGTGCGGCAATAATCACGTTGGAAACCTTTTTACATGAAACAACTCATTACAAATGACAGCTCCGCCAGTGAACTGTTCTTTGTACCTGGTGTACGCGATACTACCGCTATGTGTAAATGTGCCTATCTCTATCCCATGATTTTTGTCGAATCAGTGTACAATGTGCTCATATTCTTCTTTGAACTATTGAGAGGTTTATTGGAAGTGTGAATAATTGCAGGTCTTTTGAAGAGAATCTGGTATTTAGCTCGGTGTTATTGCATCTATAGGTTTCTCGAGTTTCTTAAATGAACCTACCGTTGGTGGTGGTGATTAGCATAAATTATTTCTTTTTCAATATTTTTGTATTATAATGTAGTTCAATGCTGAATTATTTTTCTTTAAAAATCTAATAGTACCTCTTTGATTCTCGACAGCATAAATTTAACGTAATAGTCAGTGATTTTAATCTCTCGACATGTGGCGTTGTTGTATCTTTCTAACAGCTAGGTATCGTATAATATTACTGCTTGTCAGACAGAACAATAAACCTTTTCGGTTTTGTTTAATATTAGTGTCACACGTGTTGTTCGCTGATACCTAATTTACAAACGTTCCACCCCTTGCATCGTAACGTCGCCACCCAGTGCTAAAACTGCTAGCCAACACTGGATGTAACTGTTTCCTCCACAATTAGCAACGACGAGGCAACGACGGCAGTGTGTAAATACCAGTATTTTTATGTTTGCAGTGTCTGTGTGACTTCCGGTTACCGGAGTGTCTGGTCCCTAGTAACGCAGTTTTCCAGCAGTTTTAAACTCTGTATTGGCCCGATGGAAATGTCTGGTGCCGGTGGAGCGTGTTTCTCCGGCTCCCCTGTGTCGCCTGTCAGACACACGAGCCAAGTGTGAATTTTTCATGGGCATTTTTTTCCATTTTCTGTTGTGTGCACCTGTTCGTGTCGTGTCTCTCACTGGTCTGACTCGCTGTGCAAAATGTAGGGCCTGACTGCAATCGGAATAGAGGTACGCAGTAAAGGATATATTTGGAATACTGTCATACGTTACAATGACCCTTTTCCATTGTGGCTGTTTTTACTTTCCGTACTTGCTAGGAAATGTCGGAGATAAATTTTGCCCTATGCAAGACACCGTGTGATTAGTTATGTTACACTCAAAAATGTTTCATCGCTTTCATGTTATCATCAGTGGATTTAACTTATTTTCTTTCACACATGACGCTACTAGTTAAGTATATTGGTGGTTTTGTATGTACCATTCTTTTTTTACTATATATTGTATCAGATAAGATATGCCAAATACCGTGTGTAACTCCTAAAAATAGCAATAACAAAATAAATGTTTCAACACACGAAAAACTAGGGAAGCAACGCTACAAAGTCAAAAAAAAAAAAAAATTAAAAATCGTGGCTAGTTGTAAAATGTATAGTACATATAAGACCACTAATATACCTACATAACTCATAGCGTTGTGTGAGAATTCAAATAAATAAAACACACTGACGATAGAAGAGGAAGTGCTAAAACTTGGTTACGTAAAACAATAACATGTCAGACAGGTAATTGACAGTGCTCCAGCAGAGTTCAAAGAGTGGACACATTCCATGTTAACTTCTGCTAATAGGTGACCAGATACTTTTGTTCAGATAGTGTATTAGGCTGAATTTCTCTCCAATTAGTTCAAACACTTTAAAATAGCTGCATAGACGAAACACATCTGTTGTGATAAAGATCAAATAAAATGATATTCTACCCCATTTACGAGAGCAGTGCAGCAGATTATTCTCGTTCAGATGGATGTATCGATCTGATTACCTTCCGTCAGAAGTTCTCGCTTGATTTATACACCTTCAGACATTGTCATGTGTGTGTGGCTTCAGAAGGCTTAGAAGCACGGAGAAGAAAACAAACTCTGTTTTGAACGGTAGGTATTAAAACGTCCAAATTCATAATAATGACTTCATTATAAAACAGGCTAGTTAATTAGTGGGATATAAGTATATTTATCTGCTCAAGAAGATGTGCGTGTTATTGCGGTGTGAAAAGTGTACTGAAATCCTCTGAATTAAAACCACCGGACACTTAGTTTTCTAGTGTCAAACGAAGGAAAATGACTGATAATCATGTAATTAATAACAAATTATGTGCCTAATATAAAAGAAAAATTAATTGGCCCTGAGCAGTGTGAAGGTCCAATTATAACTGCCGTACGTGCGCATTTTTATTTCCTCCTGTAAATTAGTAAAGCTATGGTGATGTGGAGAAATGTTTGCTGAGCGATAAAATTAAGGCTACAAGGGGGGGGGGGGGGGATAAACATATTCCAATATCCAGAATGAGATTTTCACTCTGCAGTGGAGTGTGCGCTGATATGAAACTTCCTGGCAGATTAAAACTGTGTGCCCGACCGAGACTCGAACTCGGGACCTATGCCATTCGCGGGCAAGTGCTCTACCATCTGAGCTACCGGAGCACGACTCACGTCCGGTCCTCACAGCTTTACTTCTGCCAGTATCTCGTCTCCTACCTTCCAAACTTTACAGAAGCTCTCCTGCGAACCTTGCAGAAGTAAAGCTGTGAGGACCAGGCGTGAGTCGTGCTTCCGTAGCTCAGATGGTAGAGCACTTGCCCGCGAAAGGCAAAGGTCCCGAGTTAGAGTCTCGGTCGGGCACACAGTTTTAATCTGCCAGGAAGTTTCATATTCCAATCTGTTTCAGAAATGTTATAGAAAATTCACGAGACGTCACGCAATAATTCGACCCGTGGGAGAACGTAGAACGTGGCCGTAGCAGCGTGCGCGGTGACGCGAGAATGACAATGAACAAAGAACCTCCGGAGGCCATCACCTCCAAAGAAGATTTGGTTAAATTTATGTGAACGCCAGTCATTTGTTTATATACGTACATATAGATTTCTAAAGGCATGGAATCGCTGAGCATTGTTGTTTGTTTTAAATAATCAATAAAATTCTTCTGGTTATTTTGACCACATTTTCAATATGTAAACCTTACGACGTTTAGGGCACTATTGTAAATGGCCATCCTCAGGGTGTTTTTGCTAACTGAAAGTCATTTGCAGTAGTGGCCAAAACGTCGGAAGTTCTACATATTTACAATGCGGGCACATACCGAGGTGAATTTTATTGACTCAGACAATGGCTGCGAAATACTACGAGTCTTTGTTTTAAATAATATTAGAGAATCTATTTTTGATGATTAAGTTCTCTCTGATGTTTACTGATGTATTCAATAAACTAATGGGAAAACGATATTAAAAGATGCACCGCAGTAAGCTGTAGTTCATTTGCATTAACAAATGAAAGTCTAATTAAATATACTCTAAGGCAAAAATAGTGGGAACCGCGAGGGAATTATTCGAATGGGACGGAAATCGGTAAATGTGAAGTACAGTCGTGGACAAAACGAGCGAGACCCCTCGCCTTTTAGTTGTCGGACTGTTTTCAGTTATGTGTAAGACTATATAATGATGATTAGTGTTAAACACAACATGTAAATATAAGATATAAATGAAAGAAGATACGCTAATTAGTATGAATTGTACTAATAAAAATGAGTCTCAGCTTATCGAGATAACATAACTGTTTTAGTAAGACAAAGTACCCCGGATCGTTACGAATTAGCAAAATACACTCCTGGAAATTGAAATAAGAACACCGTGAATTCATTGTCCCAGGAAGGGGAAACTTTATTGACACATTCCTGGGGTCAGATACATCACATGATCACACTGACAGAACCACAGGCACATAGACACAGGCAACAGAGCATGCACAATGTCGGCACTAGTACAGTGTATATCCACCTTTCGCAGCAATGCAGGCTGCTATTCTCCCATGGAGACGATCGTAGAGATGCTGGATGTAGTCCTGTGGAACGGCTTGCCATGCCATTTCCACCTGGCGCCTCAGTTGGACCAGCGTTCGTGCTGGACGTGCAGACCGCGTGAGACGACGCTTCATCCAGTCCCAAACATGCTCAATGGGGGACAGATCCGGAGATCTTGCTGGCCAGGGTAGTTGACTTACACCTTCTAGAGCACGTTGGGTGGCACGGGATACATGCGGACGTGCATTGTCCTGTTGGAACAGCAAGTTCCCTTGCCGGTCTAGGAATGGTAGAACGATGGGTTCGATGACGGTTTGGATGTACCGTGCACTATTCAGTGTCCCCTCGACGATCACGAGTGGTGTACGGCCAGTGTGGGAGATCGCTCCCCACACCATGATGCCGGGTGTTGGCCCTGTGTGCCTCGGTCGTATGCAGTCCTGATTGTGGCGCTCACCTGCACGGCGCCAAACACGCATACGACCATCATTGGCATCAAGGCAGAAGTGACTCTCATCGCTGAAGACGACACGTCTCCATTCGTCCCTCCAATCACGCCTGTCGCGACACCACTGGAGGCGGGCTGCACGATGTTGGGGCGTGAGCGGAAGACGGCCTAACGGTGTGCGGGACCATAGCCCAGCTTCATGGAGACGGTTGCGAATGGTCCTCGCCGATACCCCAGGAGCAACAGTGTCCCTAATTTGCTGGGAAGTGGCGGTGCGGTCCCCTACGGCACTGCGTAGGATCCTACGGTCTTGGCGTGCATCCGTGCGTCGCTGCGGTCCGGTCCCAGGTCGACGGGCACGTGCACCTTCCGCCGACCACTGGCGACAACATCGATGTACTGTGGAGACCTCACGCCCCACGTGTTGAGCAATTCGGCGGTACGTCCACCCGGCCTCCCGCATGCCCACTATACGCCCTCGCTTAAAGTCCGTCAACTGCACATACGGTTCACGTCCACGCTGTCGCAGCATGCTACCAGTGTTAAAGACTGCGATGGAGCTCCGTATGCCACGGCAAACTGGCTGACACTGACGGCGGCGGTGCACAAATGCTGCGCAGCTAGCGCCATTCGACGGCCAACACCGCGGTTCCTGGTGTGTCCGCTGTGCCGTGCGTGTGATCATTGCTTGTACAGCCCTCTCGCAGTGTCCGGAGCAAGTATGGTGGGTCTGACACACCGGTGTCAATGTGTTCTTTTTTCCATTTCCAGGAGTGTATTATGCGCATTCGCCCGCGAAACGACCTGTGTCAACGTTCAGACCAGTCATACAGGATTACCAAAAAAATGTTCAAATGTTTGTGAAATCTTATGGGACTTAACTTCTAAGGTCATCAGTCCCTAAGCTTACACACTACTTAACCTAAATTATCCTAAGGACAAACACACACACACACCCATGCCCGAGGGAGGACTCGAAGCTCCGCTGGGATTACCGTTACTGACATACATGAAAGTGTTCAAATTTAGCAGTGGGTAAAGATTCATAACGAAACTCAGTTAAAAATCGTTCAGTGCCACACTTAAGTCAATTTAATAATTGACAGAAGCGGAAAAAGTAGGCAGTAAGAAGTATGAAATACTACAAGACTGACATCCACAGGGCGCTGGTACAAAATAAAGGTAGCAATAAAACGTATTGGGGAAGCGAGAATTTCTTGAAATTGCTTTACTGATAGTCTATCTACCTCCATCGAGATTAGAATCGAAAACATACCAGACCTCCCTTGCAATAGCAAACACCTTTCACTACGCTAGCAGACAACGCAGACCAACAGTCCTGTATTATTACCCCAGGCATAAGACGGAAATCTCGCAATGAAAATGGCAAATTGATCTGCAGTTTCTGTTGCATAGATCTTTCTGGACTCAGAAACATGAATTTGGGCGTTTGGGTGACATTCATGAAAACAAAATGATAGATTGTAATATGGCTTACAGGCGCAATACCTTGAAATCTGATGGGAGTTTACCACCCTGACATTTTGTATAGACAAGCGTGTAAATGAGGTTTAAAAAAATACGTAGATGCTTCAAAATTATATTAGTAACTGCGTAATTTCATATCCGTAACCACTCGCAATGTATCTATTCTCTTTTTTTTTTGTTTCAGTATTTTAAGATCGCCGGTTTTTATGTGATGTATCTGACCAGTTTTGTCTTAAATCATAAGTAACAAATTTTATCAGTTATCTGTTGTATTTTACTGTAAAGAAAAGTTTATGGACTATAACGAGGGAAGGAAAACTTACTCCAATGTATTTTATTTTTGTACGTTTTATAAATGAAATGTAGCCTCGACATTTCATTGTATCCGAAGCATGTGATGTATTGTATCAATCTACTTCAACAGTAATTCATAGAATTGTACAGTTATTTTAGACACTTATCGAAAAATATTTTAAACAATTTCGATGGAATAGTATTCATATTTACTTAGTCCTGTTTGCTGTAATAAAGCCTGGTTGAAGGATGCATCAAGTATTTGTGCGGATGCATTGTGATGTATTGACAGAATTTGTGGTGCTGCACAGTGAATTGGACTGCTGGCGAGCGTTTTACGCCATTTATATTAATAAAATGTATACGCATAAAAAGTATTATATATCAGAGCTCTGTCTTCATCTCATTTACGAGCACTTAAGTCAATGTCAGAGCTTATTAAGAGATAACTCATGTATTATCCCCTATTATGTTATAAATAAATATTCCCATCCTATCCTACTGCCCATTACAATCATAGCACTATTTAGTAAGCTGTATGATGTCCACAGATGAAAAGACTTTACGATATAAAGCTGATAAGTTGTATCCTTGGTGTGCACTATCTTTGCTACAGGCAATATCTATAGTAAATGTATTTTCGCGCCAACCGACATAGCTCCACATGTTGTCAGTGCACCTGAACTTGTATGTGTGATAGATTATTAGAACCATGGTAACATCGACAGTTCAGTACATATTTAACAACATATTACGATGTAATAAGTGTCGCACTCATCGGATCTTGTGGGACTCTCACAGTCAAAAGGCTGCATTTTGACGACGACATGTACTCATGCTAGATAGATTTTCTGACAGAATGTAAGTAATGTACATTTATCTCCAAATTTTTATAATTGAGCTATTTTCTTAGTGAAATGTTTGCTTAAATATGTATATACGCCCTGTGCTTCACTTTTGTATTTTTGTCTTTAGGTAACTTTGCAGTCTTACTTGAAAATGGCCATAAGGCCGAAATTGCAATAGTAACAATAAATATTTTATACAGTCAACGACGACTATGACGTCTTTTAAGAAAACAAAAGCGTTTATCGTTGCCGTAAGATCTTTTCACGAAATTTCAAAAATGTTCAAATGTCCGTGAAATCTTATGGGACTTAACTGCTAAGGTTATCAGTCCCTAACCTTACACACTACTTAACCTAAACTATCCTAAGGACAAACACACACACCCATGCCCGAGGGAGGACTCGAACCTCCGCCGGGACCAGCCGCACAGTCCATGACTGCAGCGCCTTAGACCGCTCGGCCACGAAATTTAAATTACCAACATCTGTTCTGAATGCCATAACATTATTTCCTCGTGAACTTACATAGGAAGAAATGACAATAGTAATAATGTAATTCAGGGCTCGTAAGAAAAGATTTAAGTGGTCCTTTTTCCCGCACGCTGTTAAAGAGTGGGACAGTAGAGAAATAGTCCGAAGGTGGTTCCATGAACCCTCTGCCAGGCACGTAAGTCTGCATTGCAGAGAAATCCTATAGTCGTAGTCATGTAGATGTAACAACGAAATTATGTTGTAATTGCGACATGTGAGTTACATTTGATTTGAACATGGAAGTTGTTTGCTGTTTATTTATTTTTGTTCATTTTTTTCAGCCATAGACAACCACCTAGGTGCTTTAAATTGATAGTGAAATAAACTGCACATGGATGGACCAATAACAATAAATTCTTAACTACTTGTTATGGTACTGATGTATCTGCCAGCGTCTTCAGAAGTGGATATCGCATACGAGTGGATATTGCAGACTACTTCGAACAAAATTTGAATGTAGCTTCGTAAAAGTTACGAGATCAAACGATCTGAGTTGCTGGCGAATACAGTTTAACCTCACTAGACAATATATATTATCATTATACAGGGGGTGAAAAGGGTTTCACCGGTTGCGGTGGCCGAGCGGTTCTAGGCGCTGCAATCACGAACCGCGTGGCTGCTTCAGTCGCTGGTTGGAATCCTACCTCGATTATGGATGTGTATGATGTCCGTAGGTTAGGTAGGTGTAAGTAGTTCTAGGTCTAGAGGACTGATGACCTAAGCAGTTTGGTCGCATAGTTCTTAGAGCCATTTTTTGACCTTTCGTGTAAATTTTCTTTACATAAACGGCCGTATCTTTAGATTGCGTTGACATAGAAGCTTACTTTTTTACACCACCAGGAACCGTATACCGCAGGAAGTGCGATAAATTTCCGCTTATTATGTTTACCGTACTCGGGGCAAACAGGTTTTAAGGGTTGGGTAGACAGATAGACGGTCAAGAAAGTGAGACTAGTAGGGTTCATTTTTACCAATGTGGGTGACGAAATCATAAAACGAAAATAGTTACGACAGTTACTGAAGATGAGAGCCGCATAAATAATTCCCTCTACTCTTTATTCGAAATGTTCTAGTTGCACTCGATACATCAGCATATTAATCGTAGCTATGCTTTCGATCCAAATCACGTTTACAGGAATGCAAATAAAATCCATTTGCCTATACACGTGGTAATTCAGATCCCAGTAATAACGCCACCGCCTTTTAGAAGTGCAAGCATTCCCTTTGCTAGCTAGCTTAAGAAACACTTCGGCTAATGAAGGTTTATTTGGTTGTGGCGAGTCCAATGGAGAATTCGAAACATTGTCGAATATGTTTGGCAGCTATGTCACCGCTTATTTCCTGGGGTGGTGCAGAATTATCCTACTCGCTAATAACAGTATTTTGTTATTTGTATAAACATCCCGAATGATTGTCACATAAGCGGTGACATAAAGGTAGAAAATTCATGTTTTTGAGTCCAGAAAACTCTATGCAACAGAAACTGCAGATGAATTTGCCATTTTCATTGCGAAATTTCCCGGCTTATTCATGTCTGGGCCGGCTGGGGTGGCCGTGCGGTTCTAGGCGCTACAGTCTGGAACCGCGCGACCGCTACGGTCGCAGGTTCGAATCCTGCCTCGGACATGGATGTGTGTGATATTCTTAGGTTACTTAGGTTTAAGTAGTTCTAAGTTTTAGGAGACTGATGACCTCCGAAGTTAAGTCCCACAGTGCTCAGAGCCATTTGAACCATTTTTTTTTTCATGTCTGGGGTAATAATAGAGGACTGTTTGCCTGGGTTGTCTGCTAGCGTAGTGAAAGGTGTTTGCTATTGCAAGGGAGGTCTGGTTTGTTTTCGGTTCTAATCTCGATGGAGGCAGATAGACTATCAGTAAAGCAATTTTAAGAAATTTTCGCGCCCCCCAATATGTTTTATTGCTACCTTAATCTGTACTGGCGTCCTGTCGATGTCAATATGGAACTTGCACAATTTCATACTTGTTATTGCCTACTTTTTCCGCTTCTGTCAATTATTGAATTGACTTGTGTGGCACTGAATGATTTCTAACTGAAATCGTTATGAATCTTCACGCACTGCTAAATTTGCACACTTCCATGGTATGTCAGCAACGGTAATCCAATTTGACTGGTCTGGACGTTGACACAGACCGTTTCGTGGCCGAATGCGCATAATATTTTGCTAATTCGTAATGATCCGGGGTACTTTGTCTTACTAAAACAGTTATGTTATCTCGATAAGCTGAAATTCATTTTTATTAGTACAGTTCATACTAATTACCGTATCTTGTTTCATTTATATCTTATATTTACATGTTGTGTTTAACACACTAATCAGTATTATATAGCCTTACACATGATTGAAAACAGTCCGAAAAAGTTCAGATAGTTTTTCAGTTTCACGCCTTTGCATAGTATGTTGGTAGCACTTCGTCGCCTCGGCTGTTATGCTGTGTAGCAGACTTTGAAGCTGTGTGGATCAGCATAACGAAAAGGCGAGGGGTCTCGCTCGTTTTGTCCACGAGTGTATATGTAAAGACTAACAAAATATTTCAATTTCATAAAAAACGGATTTTTGTTCAAGAGAAAGAGCTTCACTAATTGAAGAAGTCAATAACGCCTCGGTGCACCTGTGACACTTACGCAAGCAGTTATTCGGCTTTCCATTGTTTGGTAGAGTTATTGGATGACTTCCCACAGATATTGTGTCATCGCGTTAGACCGTCAAAATCCCTAGATGGTTGGAGCGCCCTTCCACAATGCTCCAAACATTCCCATTTGGTGAGAGATCCGGCGACCTTGCTCGCCAAGGTAGGATTTGATAAGCACGGACACAGGCAGTAGAAACGCTCGCGAGTGCAGGCGGACATTGTGTTACTGTAAGTAAGCCCAGGATGGCTTGCCATCAGGGGCGAACAAAGGGACGTGTTGTAAGCGTACCGCGGATTACCACCAAAGGCGTCCTGCTATGAACAGAAATGGCCCCCCACACCATCTATCCTGGTTTTCGGGCCGTATGGTGGGCGACCGGCAGTTGGTATCCCACCACTGTCTAAGGGCGCCTCGAGACACGTCCTCGGCATGGAATCTCATTGACTGGAATATTATTCAGTGATGAGTCCCGTTTCGAGGTGAGCCCCGATGACCAGCGAAGTCGTGTCTGGAGACGCCCTGGATAAACCTGAATATCGCCCACCATAGAGCCCTACAATCGGGGGAGATGGTGTGGGGTGACATTTCTTTTCACAACAGAACTACTTTGGATGTAATCCCCGGTATCCTTACAGCACAGCGGTACGTCAACAGTGTTCTACGTCCTATTTTCTTGCCCTTCATGGCAAGAAATCCTGGCCTTACATTTAAGCAGGGTAACGCCCGCCTGCACACGACGGGAGTATCTACCGCTTGTCTTCGTACTGTGTGAAATCTTATGCGACTTAACCGCTAAGGTTATCGTCTTCGTACTCGCCCAACCTTATTTCGACCAGTGGTGTCACAGGATCTCTCCCCAATTGAGAATGTTTGGAACATTATGGGCTGAGTCCTCCACGTAGCTATGTGCTTTGACGATATAAAGCATGAGTTGGACGGAATTTGGCACGATATCCCTCAGCATTACACCAAACAACTCCATCAATCAATGCCAAGCCGAATAACCGCTTGCATTGGGGCAAAATGTGGACCAGCGCGTTACTGGCTTTTTCAGCCTGTGAAGCTCTTTTGAATAAATCATCCAATTTTTTTGAAATTATAATCATTTTTGTATCCACTTGTACATTTCGTTTCCCGATCTACGTCCCATTCGGAAAATTCCTTCGCAATGCGTCGTTTTCTTTGTATTGGAGTACACGAACTAGTAAGATACAAGTGAACCGTCGATTTTTTAAAGAATTGGACTCCCATGTACAAAAGAGCAGCAAACATCTGATTACAAATAAGTTAATTTGTTAAATATTTTATATTCAGCATGTAAGCGAGAAAAAGAACAGATCTGAAGGGACGTTTAAGGTTTGTTGGAAGTCGCCAACTGCTCTCATTATGAAACACTGGGTGAATATAGTGTGGGTAGTTTGCACACCATTTTAAACGAAAAATAGTTTTTCATCCATCTAAACATGTACAATATCATATCTCCTGAACTATGTGAATCACAATGATGTAATTTCAGTGGTATATGTGGACATTGTCTGCAGACTATGTTACGAATAGAATAGGTAGTGACGAAGTAATGAATTCAAACGTCGTGCCTGATGCTGACTTTGGACTGCATGAATAGGGAAAATATAGTAAGTGATAAAGCATTTTTTTTCATTCCATCACTTTGTGGGAGGTGTCAGGGATAAGAAGTTTCTAAAATGTTTCAAATTGTCTGCAAAGTCTGTTGCAAGTCACGAAGTGCTCTCATTCTCAAATACTGGAAGAATATAGTGCGGACACTTGCGAAGTATTAGCCACACTGCCTCAAGCCAAACACAGTTTCTAACTGTAATACCATCCTTATTGCGTTAAACTTTAAACATATTATTACACCTCTTAATGAATGGACTATGAGAGCATTTTAATTTTTGAATTTGGTCAATAACTAGACGAAATTTTGTAAATCAGTTTTGGTTGCCTCCGGAAGCCATACAACATGAAAGGGACTCTCCAAAATTTAAAGTGTGTTGTACAGTTTCACGGGAAAAGGTGAACGGTCCATTTTTCTTTGCCGAGAACACTGTTACAGGAGTCACATCTCTCGATATGCTTGACAACTTTTTCCTTTCCCACGGTTGGAGACTGACTCGAACGACTTCATTTACCAACAGGATAAGGCACCGCCACACTGCATCTGGAAGTGAGGGAATTTTTAAATCAAAGGATTACTGAACGACGGATCGGTCGCACTGGACCAAATGATTCAGCCTTACATAACTGGCCTCCAAGGTCATCGGATCTGACTATATGTAATTATTTCTTGTGGGGGTTTACAAAAGACTCTGTTCATGTGTCTCCGTTACCAACAACTGTGAATGAACTGAGACATCGCATAACAGCAGCTGTGGAAGCTGCAACTCAAGACTGCTCGCTGCAGTGTGGGAACAATTTGAATACCGCATTGACATATTCCGTGCTTCTCAAGGCCAGCATAGTGAACACCTATGAAAAGGTACGAAAAAAGAATTTTTTTAGTTTTCCTATACTCACGAAAGCCTACGGTGTAGCTGAAATCTTTTTGTTCATTATAAACAAAGCTGACAATTATAGTCTGTTGCCATACTCCTCAAAGTAAATCTTTTTAATTTGTTCTGTTCAAAATACGTCTAAATGTCAGGCCAATTTTGTCAGCTCACTGAATGCGAGCATCTGTTCACGGAAATATACAGTTTCGCAATTGAAACAATGATGTTCAATAACATTCAGTATCTTGTTATCACTTTAATTTTCGTTATACTGTGGTAATACTTCGTGAATCTCATGTATAAACGGCACCCCTTCTCCACAGAACACAAAGAAAATCGACAGCTAAAAAGGAATTCTAATTATAAATGCATTTGAACGCCTGTAGGGCCCATTGATTCTGCAGCACTGTGTCGAAGCTGTCATTTTCCGTACCCAGATGGCAAGGTCATGAGGGTGTTGCCCGTCATTACGTGAGTGTGCGCCTCGTGATACCGAGTGAATGAACACCCACGCACATGATTCCGCATGCGTGCACATAGCGAGTGATGTAGACAAACGCTACTCAAGCGGATTCACCCCGCGGGTGCAGTGCTCTAGTAGAGACGTATCCGCCTGATGCCACACCCACACGTCTAGGACGACAGCAGCCGACCGTCTACACAGCTCCGACGTGACGTCAACAGCTACGAGTTTGACGCTCGTAACAATTCAGTGTGGCTGACACTCTACCACACAAGCGGCTTGTATTGAAATTGCGTACTTATGGAATATCGTCTCAGTTATGTGACTGTGTTTGTGATTTCCTGTCTGACAGGTCACATTTCGTAGTAACTAACGGAAAGAAATCGAGTAAAACCGAAGTGATTTCTGGTGTTCCTCAAGGTAGTGTTATAGGCCCTCTGCTGTTGCTTATCTATATAAACGATCTGGGAGACAATCTGAGCAGCCGTCTTAGGTTGTTTACAGATGACGCTCTCGTTTATCGACTAGTAGTCATCACAAGATCAAAACAAATTGCAAACCGATTTAGAAAAGGTGTCTGTATGATGCGAAAATTGGCAATTGACCCTAAATAACGAAAAGTGTGAGGTCATCCACGTAAGTGCTAAAAGTAATCCGTTAAACTTCGGTTACACGATATATCAGTCATATCTAAAGACTTTAAATTCAACTGAATACATAGGAATTGTGTGTTTCTAAGAGGAATTTCTGCTGATATGTCAAGGAGGGTCATAATGGAGTACCCAGGTGACCTATCTGCTGCTATTATGATTGCTATACCGTTGGAGAAGATCAACATTGCTACACGAAGACAGATGATCGCTGTGTTTTTTCTTCTGAAGTGGTTTTACATGTGAGTGCATGAGCCGCATCAGGAAACAATGTCGTCAGCCCGAATGTTGTGAATATGCAGAGGTCGGCCATAAAGCGCCTGATTGTCGGAAGAAAGCACTGCACAAGCAACGTCCTAATAATCGGTCTTTAAACGGGAACGGGGGTGCCCCATCTGTCGGACGACATTCCCAGTAGAACAAGAGACTCCAGAAAGCAATGCAGAGACGGAGTGTTGTTTGCTATGGCAAAATAAATGGCAGGGAACATAAATCTCCGGTGGACACAAGGACTCACGGGTCAGTAGTCAGTCTGGATCTCTTAGGAAGCAAGAGACTGCCGTCGCCACGGCATAGGTTACGCGGCGTAGGTGAAAATGACTTGAAGGCACAGGGGACAACGCTCTTCAGTTTTAACGTGGGAAATGTTTTCGATAATATGGACAAGTATTGCAGCGTATTGGTTAGTGTATTGTGCCACTGGGATTCGACATCCTTGCTGAACATCACGCAGAAATTGATCCTTTGCAGCGTACAATTTAACTTCGTGGGCCATCGTTTCCACTAGGGGCAGTGTTACACTGCGGCAAGATTCACCGGTTATGAAGGCGGTACCAATATACTGCGGACACAGGCTCTAAAGATCAGTTCACGTGATAAGATACCGCAAGGTACAGAAGAGTTGGTTTGCGTGAGCATAGATACGGACGTACCCCAGGATTTATTGTATGTTGTAGCGCCACTGGAAACTAATGAAGAATTGGATAAGTTGCACTGTTTTGTATGCAGAAGTATATTTCGCGTCGGTGAAATGGACGGAGACTTTATGGTTACGGTCAGTCTTAGCAAAGATGAAGTGAGTTTCCCAAAGAGTTTGCTTACTGCTAATTTGGATGTTTTTGGGGAAGATGACATAGATGCTTCAAGTGAAGACCTCTGTCACAAGCCAACCGACAACGAATCTGCATTATGTGAGAAAGTGAAACATCTGCAGGGAAATCATAGAGAAGCAATGGAAGCTTTTTTACTGCAGTTCATGGATTGGTCTAATCCGAGGCGCTCGTTACCAGCAACGTCATCCACGCACCATGACGTACCAACAGGGAATAATGCCCCTGTGTACAAATACCCATATCTCATTGTGAAGCGTATGCAACCGACAATGGAAGAATTTATCGACCAACAGCTAGCTGACGGTATTATTGAATATACCGATAGTCCTTGTGTGGCAACTGTAATCTTGATACAGGTAAAGTCACTAGATAGCACTTAAAAATACAGATTTTGCTGTGACTACCGATATCTCAGTGCACGAGCGAACACTGAAGCATATCTGACACCAAACACAACAGAGACTGTCGACATCTTGGCTCAGTGTATCTATTTCTCCACAATAGATTTAAAGAGTAGATATCATCAAATAGAAGTAGCGCCAGAGGATCGACCAAAGACGTTTTTTTCCCTCCAAGGGGCAGGGACGGGGGCAGGAGAGGGGTAATTTCCAATATTGTTGGACGCCATTTAGACTCAAGAACTGACCTACCACCTTTCAGAGCTTATTGGATGGTCTACTCAATTGACTGAAACCAAAACAATGATTGAACTATCTGGATGACGTAATAGTGTTTTCACAGGACACGAAAGAGCATTTACGACAGCTGGAGGAGGTATTCAAAAGACTGAGAACCACACGACTAACACTAAGCATCGATAAATGTCATTTTCCAGCAGATGAAGTAAATTATTTTGGGCATATAATTAGGAAGGAAGGAAGAAGAACAGATCCACATTTGACCTCAGCAGTTCAGACTTTTTCGCCACTGAGGACACTTAAATAGTTGCAGAGTTTCATCGCTCTCTGTAATTATTATTGTCGACTCGTAAAAGACTTTGCTGAAATTGCCAGATCTTTGAACCGTTTGTTACGGAAACGAGCAAAATTTCAATGATCTACCAATTGTCAGATAGCTTTCGCTACTTTATAGCGAGCACTAACATTGGACATTGCTTTGATATTCCCCGATTCTCAAAAAAAATTATTCTGTTTTGTGATGCAAGCAATATTTCTCTGGGGGTTATCCTAGCACACAATGTAGATCGTAAAGAGCGTTCTGTAGCGTACGCATCCAGACAGTTGAACGAATCAGAGGAAAATTATTTCACAGTTGCAAAGGATATGTATCAGTAATCTATGGTACTACATACTTCCGTTGTTATTTATATGGCCAAAAGTTGAAGGCAGCGACGGGTCACACTGCTCTCAAATGATTTTGAGGACAGAAGGATCCTTGCAACACATTAACAAGTGGGGTACTACATTTGAGTGAATCTGATTATGAGGTAATACACAAGCCAGGGAAAAGACATTCTAACGCCGGTAGTCTGAGTAGAAAAATCTGAGTTCTATAAATACTGGGTAGCAGCGTTACTGAATGGTAAAAGGCTCAGGCTGCTGATGCTGACTGTCAACATTCCAAGTAGCAATCTCAGTTCATGATGCACGACAGCTTGCTGTGCAGAACAAAAAAGAGAGGATTATGAGTGGTAGTACCTGCAGCTTTCACGAATGAAGTCTTGGTACAAGCACATCACCATGTGTTGTTAGGCCATGATGGACAAAGAGCAACTGATAGAGAAATTCTAACAATTTTGGTGAAGGATTAGGAAACGAGATGCAGAGCAATTTTTCACGAACTGCATACCTTAAGTACAAATTGTTTCTGAGTGTTCCAGAAAATGTGAAGATGCTTAAAACGTGGTTGCACTGTACCGGCAAATTGCCACCACATCGACGCACAGGTTAACAAATTTAATTAAAAATGTGTTACACTGTGAAGTTAACGTTTACTTACCTCCGAGATATGCTCTCCCATTGTTACAACAAAGGAAAACGTCGTTCAACCCTTGTGAGGCAAACTGAGGAGCTACTTGATTGAGAAGTAGCAGCTCCGGTCTCGTAAACTGACATGCTGCCGGGAGAGCAGTGTGCTGACCATGTGTCCCTCCATATCCGCATCCAGTGACACCTGTGGGCTGAGGATGACACGGTGACCGGTTGGTACCGTTGGCCCATCCAAGGCCTGTTTGGATGGAGTTTAGTTTAATTGTTAGAGCGGTAGACCGTCGAATTTTGTAACACGGTGTCCATAGATCGCTCTTTCGAGTATAACCCGAAAGAACATATGGTAACCAAATCACAATTACAAAACTTTACCACAGGGATTAGAAGCAGCAACTTTTCGCAGCGTAATCGGTGGTCCATTAAATTTCGGGCATGCTGTCGCGCAAGTATAATAACTTTGTTTCACTGATATTTCTGCCGCTTCTCGTCCATCCATCCTCAGAGGCAAAACTGACGACAAGGTGCCAAGCGCGGCTTCATATGCTCCACCGCGTCGGTACGCGCCTACGAGTCACAGACGGCTCTGAGCACTATGGGACTTAACTTCTGAGGTCATCAGTCCCCTAGAACTTAGAACTACTTAAACCTAACTAACCTAAGGACATCACACACATCCATGCCCGAGGCAGGATTCGAACCGCTCGGCCACCCCGGCTGGCCGTCACAGACACTGGTCGCCAGCAAAGAGATACGCTTACACGCGTGCCGCCTGTAACGAAGGCGTACAGACGTTCGATTCCCTTATCGATGTATTTTCTGCGTCGATGACACCATGACGGCTTCTAAGCAGTTTAATTATGCCAAGAGCCGGATTCCATGCTCTTGGGATAATTAAACTGCAGAGAAGTGTCATGGTGTCATCGTCGACCAGTGTCTGTGACTTATAGGCACCCATCGCCACGCTTGAAAATATAAGGCCGCCCTTGGGACGTTGTCGGAAGTCTGAGGACCGCCAGTGGATACGGGGCAGAAACATCAGTAGAAGAAATTTAGTTTGCGCGGCTGCCTGCCAGAAATTTGATGGACCAGGTAAGTTCTAGTTACTCAAACCACACGCTTTTCACATGAATAGAAACAATGTTTTTGTCTTTGTACTGTTCAGCTAGGTTCCTTCTTGCTTAAACTTTTTTCAGTTTCATCATTTACATAAAGCTGAAGTAAGTCTGCTTAAGACGCTAACATTAGTTAACACTCACAAACATCACAGCCCTTACGCTTGAGTCACCTGGATGTTGTACACTCTATACCGTGTTATACTGCTGGCGTATGGTGATACCTTCACTACTAGCTTTGCTTTCCTAAAAAGTGAATTGTTTGTTGGCAAAGTAAATGCATTTACCCTCTGTTGTCCATTTCTCAGACTAAGAAGAATGTGTAGCTATGTATAATAAATCCCACAATCCAAACAACTTCCACAATCAGTTCTTGCTAACGCTATTTTCGTTTTTCGTCTAAAACTATTAAAATATATAGCCCTTCCATGATTCGATCATGTAACCCCTTCGTCTGCTGTCGGATATGCTATCCATTGCGCCACCGAGTGCCTGATGGCTGCAGTGTCTATGCTGAGTGTCTTTTACAAAGGAAATCAGCACTAAGTTTTGCCAAGAATAATTTTATTGTGTTTTTGGTCGTAGACCATGACTGAGAGTCGAAAATCTAGTTATAATATACTGATCCATTTGCAGAAGTTCTACACTTCCTTGGTTCTGAGCGAGTTTAATGATTCTACAATGAGCACGGAAAAAGAATGCCCATCGTGCAACAAATCGCCGCTCTAAACGGGTGAAGCATAAACGCATCACAATTCGTAAGGCTTCCACAGTCAGCCTTCACAAAATTCCTTTCTATTGTTATTTAAAAGTTATAATTGCGTTTCCTGTCACTAAACAGCTAAACGGGTTGCAGAAAAATTATGTATAAACCGCATGACTTCAGCTGACGCTCCCATTACACACGTATAACTTGGTCTTACTCCTAGTCTGTGATGTCACCAGAGCATCAGCTAATAACAGATCGTTTTTGATCACGTAACCAATGTGTGATATTTAAAGATCCGGAATCCAGACATTCTGTACTCACTAAACGAACTAATAGCAACGCAAAAGGGAGAATTACAGCCGAACAAATATTCCAGCACGTACAGGAATACCGCAATAGACAACATCATTGTATCACGACTATAATAACGACACCTACCAGCGCTGTAGTGGTTCTGACTGCAGTCTACATCTGTTTTGGATAAATGTAAATGTCGTGTGGCTAGGGCCTCCCGTCGGGTAGACAGTTCGCCTGGTGCAAGTTTTTCGATTTGACGCCACTTCGGCGACTTGCGTGTCGATGGAGATGAAATGATGGTGATAAAGACAGCACAACACCCAGTCTCTGAGCAGAGAAAATCTCCGACCCAGCCGGTAATCGAACCCGGGCCGTTAAGTATGACATCCCGTCACACTGACCACTTTTTTTTCATTTGGTTCGTTGTTGATTGTTGTGTTTGATCATTGCGGACGTCAGACGACATCCGTTCAAGTTCATTGTTGATGCTTCAACTCAATTCTTTTATTACAGAGGTCAACCAGCGCTCTGACAGAATACGCTGAGCTACCGCGCCGGCCCACTCAGCTATCTGTTTTGGATGAAAGCCAATGAACTGGTCACTGCTCAGATTTGCATGTGCATCATGTATCCATTGATTGGTTTGGAAATAAAGCTTAGACGTAGTGAAGGAATTACTTGCAAACCAACAGATGAACCGATAAGTATAAGAATAATTGAGTTGGTGTGTAAGAAACGATTTCTGCAAAGCACTACATTATTTCTTCGATATATCAACTCTTGAAAATCTAGAAATTAGGCTTGTGGTAATAGAAAATAACTAAAGTTGAATCATTTATAGCTACTGGAGCAAAACGTGTACGACGAGGTTATTACGGTTAAGCCAAAGTGAAAAATTTGAGACAAATTTGCTGAAGGAAGGAGGAGATGTCACGCCCCAGAATAGTATCCCTGGTGGACACTGAAAATTCATCTAAAATCTGTCTTAGCAGCTCCCAGAAGCCAGTCCGCCTGTGTCAATGATTAGTCGACTACCAGCTAGGGGGATATGCTGAGCGAGTTCCGGCTAACATGGAAGCTATAGTAGCACGGGGGAACTACTGAGCGCTCAAGTATGCAAACTAAGCATAATGACATCATGGAAGCCGAGAGATACCGTCATGTGACAAAGCAGTGTTCTTAAGACAGGCAAGTACAACGCAACTTTAATTATCTAAGTGCCAAGACAACAGAAAACGACCTCTGAAAGATGAAGTTACGAAAGCCTAAAGTTACTACAACAGCTAACACTAGGACACACCGTGTCATTGAGACCCCCACTGCCGCAGAGCCCAAAGGCAGCACGAACATAAATAACCCATCCTCCTTGTTGTTGTTGTTGTTGTGGTCTTCAGTCCTGAGACTGGTTTGATGCAGCTCTCCATGCTACTCTATCCTGTGCAAGCTTCTTCATCTCCCAGTACCTACTGCAACCTACATCCTTCTGAATCTGCTTAGTGTATTCATCTCTTGGTCTCCCCCTACGATTTTTACCCTCCACGCTGCCCTCCAATACTAAATTGGTGATCCCTTGATGCCTCAGAACATGTCCTGCCAATCGATCCCTTCTTCTGGTCAAGTTGTGCCACAAACTCCTCCTCTCCCCAATCCTATTCAGTACCTCCTCATTAGTTATGTAATCTACCCATCTAATCTTCAGCATTCTTCTGTAGCGCCACATTTCGAAAGCTTCTATTCTCTTCTTGTCCAAACTATTTACCGTCCATGTTTCACTTCCATACATGGCTACACTCCATACAAATACTTTCAGAAATGATTTCCTGACACTTAAATCTATACTCGATGTTAACAAATTTCTCTTCTTCAGAAACGCTTTCCTTGCCATTGCCAGTCTACATTTTATATCCTCTCTACTTCGACCATCATCAGTTATTTTGCTCCCCAAATAGCAAAACTCCTTTACTACTTTAAGTGTCTCATTTCCTAATCTAATACCCTCAACATCACCCGACTTAATTCGACTACATTCCATTATCCTCATTTTGCTTTTGTTGATGTTCATCTTATATCCTCCCTTCAAGACACCATCCATTCCGTTCAACTGCTCTTCCAAGTCCTTTGCTGTCTCTGACAGAATTACAATGTCATCGGCGAACCTCAAAGTTTTTATTTCTTCTCTATGGATTTTAATACCTACTCCGAATTTTTCTTTTGTTTCCTTTATTGCTTGCTCAATATACAGATTGAATAACATCGGGGAGAGGCTACAACCCTGTCTCACTCCCTTCCCAACCACTGCTTCCCTTTCATGTCCCTCGACTCTTATAACTGCCATCTGGTTTCTGTACAAATTGTAAATAGCCTTTCGCTCCCTGTATTTTACCCCTGCCACCTTTAGAATTTGAAAGAGAGTATTCCAGTCAACATTGTCAAAAGCTTTCTCTAAGTCTACAAATGCTAGAAACGTAGGTTTGCCATCCTCCTTAATAATTGGTAATTACTCAGTCATACTGCCAACTGTTCAGTGTGTAGTCTCAGCCCTTCTGCCAGTAGCATCTGTTCATTGAGATGGGAGGCTATGGAGGTCAACCCTTGGCACATCCAGTTTTCTTTGATCATCTATGGAACAACGAGCCTGTTCGAAAGGGCGATGCTGGTGCCAGCTGTGCTGCCAACTTCCGATTCAACACTGATGGAGCGCGGAGGTCGCCATCACTCTGGAGGCCTGCTGGAGGCTTAGCCTGCGTGACCTGGACCCTGCCCATCATCCACCTTTGAGAGGAGGTACACTGCCACCACGCATCCTGTTCCTGAGGCCAATATTAAAGCTACTGGCTCCTGTTCTCTCAATAGTCTAACACCCGACCCCTCCTTGCCAAATGTACTTCAGATGGACGTAGGGTGAGACTGCTGAGTGCAAGTCTTCAACGTCAAAAAGAGCACTTTGGTGATTGATGTTATAAGAATCGAGGGACATGAAAGGGAAGCAGCGGTTGGGAAGGGAGTGAGACAGGGTTGTAGCCTCTCCCCGATGTTATTCAATCTGTATATTGAGCAAGCAGTAAAGGAAACAAAAGAAAAATTCGGAGTAGGTATTAAAGTCCATGGAGAAGAAATAAAAACGTTGAGGTTCGCCGATGACATTGTAATTCTGTCAGAGACAGCAAAGGACTTGCAAGAGCAGTTGGATGGAATGGACAGTGTCTTGAAAGGAGGATATAAGATGAACATCAACAAAAGCAAAACGAGGATAATGGAATGTACTCGAATTAAGTCGGGTGATGCTGAGGGAATTAGATTAGGAAATGATATACTTAAAGTAGTAAAGGAGTTTTGCTATTTGGGGAGCAAAATAACTGATGATGGTCGAAGTAGAGAGGATATAAAATGTAGACTGGCAATGGCAAGAAAAGCGTTTCTGAAGAAGAGAAATTTGTTAACATCGAGTATAGATTTAAGTGTCAGGAAGTCGTTTCTGAAAGTATTTGTATGGAGTGTAGCCATGTATGGAAGTGAAACATGGACGATAAATAGTTTGGACAAGAAGAGAATAGAAGCTTTCGAAATGTGGTGCTACAGAAGAATGTTGAAGATTAGATGGGTAGATCACATAACTAATGAGGAGGTATTCATCAGAATTGGGGAGAAGTGAAGTTTGTGGCACAACTTGACAAGAAGAAGGGACCGGTTGGTAGGACATGTTCTGAGGCATCAAGGGATCACAAATTTAGCATTGTAGGGCAGTGTGGAGGGTAAAAATCATAGAGGGAGACCAAGAGATGAATACACTTAGCAGATTCAGAAGGATGTGGGTTGCAGTAAGTACTGGGAGATGAAGAAGCTTGCACAGGATAGAGTAACATGGAGAGCTGCATCAAACCAGTCTCAGGACTGAAGACCACAACAACAACAACATGCAGAGCTGAAGGCAACCAGAGTTCACTATCACAGGCCACCCTGCGACATAGCAGCCGCCACCCAACACTTTGCTGCACTGGCCGTACTGTGAATCGAGCACGTGCCAGCTTTCCGCTGCTGACGAGTCACTGTTCTGCAGGCCTGGCTGTAGCACAGAGTTTTGGAAGACAATCCTGTATTACTGCCTAACAAATGTGTTATTGTCATTGACGTTTTCGTGGTGCATTTGAGCGTAACTAGGCCCTCACTTCATTCATACACATTGTAATTGTGAATCACAAAATAAAAAAGTTCTATGCAAAAGATCTATTGCATAAGCTACAGGTTAGAAACTGGACAATCTGAAATAATGAACAAAGCATGTTGCCATTGTCACAACAGTATTTCACAAATCTCTTATTCACTCTGCTGCACAATATTTCGCAATCGAATATTAAGCGTCTGTAGCGAGACAGAGCGAGTTACAAACGACTGATGCGCATGAAATGCTGGGAAGATCGTAAATGCTCGGCCGGCGTGTGTGACCGAGCGGTTCTAGGCACTTAAGTCTGGAACCGCCCGACCGCTACGGTCGCAGGTTCGAATCCCGCCTCGGGCATGGGTGTGTGTGATGTCCTTAGGTTAGTTAGGTTTAAGTAGTTCTAAGTTATAGGGGACTGATGACCTCAGATGTCAAGTCCCATAGTGCTCAGAACCATTTGAACCATTTGAACGTAAATGCTCACTGTCAGAGAATGTTGGCCCAAATTTTCACTTGGGATAGATTGCTGGTGCTGACAACTTGCAGGTGTGCTTTCCTCTCTCTAAAATATGAGGTCAAGTTGCTGATGTTTCGTTGTTGGTATTGGTGCTATATTTCGAGTGTGGCACGGACCCCACAAACTGATGGAACCAAATCTTCAACAATGCACTGTGCAAGCTGGTAGTGGCTTCATAACGATTTGCACAGTTTTACATGGAATGGACTGGTTCCTCTGGTCCAGCTGAATCGATCACTGACAGGAAATGGTTATGTTCAGCTACTTGGAGTTCTTTTGCAGCCGTTCATGGTCTTCATGTTCCCGAACAACAGTCTCATGTCACTGGGGGCCACAACTGTTTGCGATTGGTTTGAAGGACGTTCTGGATGGTTCGAGCGAATAATTTGGCCACCCAGATCGTCTGACATGAACACCATTGAACTTTTAAGGTACATAATGAAGAGGTCAGTTTGTGCACAAAATCCTGCACCGGCAACACCTCCACAATTATGGGCGACTATAGAGGCACCATGGCTCAATATTTCTACAGAGGACTTCCAACGGCTTGTTGAGTCCATGCCACATCGTAGCAAGGAAGTCCTACACGATATTAGGAGATACGCAAGACTTTTGTCACCTCGGTGTACATATTCTATGTTTCACAATACAAGGCATCAAAGCACTACCACACAAAGCTCGTCTCGTGTCAAGAATAGCCAACAGAGAACAATTCAGTGCAAATAGAGACCACCTCGATCACCTGGTGACTTTGAAAGGAGAAATATACACACATTTCCTACGCAATTCGCGGACGCCATCCCTAAATTCATCACAAAATGCTTTCTATATTCTGCTTCTACTCGATGTAATGGCTCTCTGTTCTGGCATTGTTTATGCTAGGCAAGACATGCACACCAAGTTTGTACATTTGAAACATATTCTTAGTTCAGCCATCAGTTATTTGTGCCAAAATGGAATGACATAGTCGAAAACATTGTTTACCTTAATATCCTGTAACTGATCAAAAATATGGAAACAGCTATAATGAAATGAAATGTGCGTATGATGACCGTTTAGTATTTTTGGTCGAGGGAGCCCATAGGATTTGTTCGATCGTCCAAGGTGAGTCTCTTTATTTGACGCCACTCTAGCGGCTTGTGCGTCGATGATGATGATGAAATGTCGACAAGGATAACGCGACACAGAGATCCCAAGCAGATGAAAAAGACGGGGCAGCTTCAGACAGTGTAGTGTTGGAACGAAGAGTAAGCCTGTCACCTCGAGGCCCACAAGGAGAACAGGCCGTGGTGCGTAGGTCACAACACGTGACAGTGCAGGTCTTACGAGAACCAGCAGCCGTCTCCGACGAGGAGCGAGAAACTATTTCAGACGAGTTTAATGATTCTAGACTGCGCGTTTAAATGCATGCAGGCTCTCGACAGGACCTTTAGTGAGTACATAGTGAGTTCCCGTGTGCACAGAGACGACCGTTCGTGAAGTTAGGCGGACAAGCCATCTAGTGTGACGTCACAGTTTCGTAGAAGGGCCCATATTTCTCGTGTGTCCCGTGGCAGCTCGTGTGACGTCAAGCGAGAGTTGTGTACTGCAGCGTTGCCTAGATAAACGGCGCTCTGAGTACGGAACTCGCGGGTTCCGTCAACTGCAAGAGCTCTTAATGGCATTAACGCGGCTAACACAAGTGAAACGGGGCAGTTGGATTTTCTATCCATATGGGAAAATCTTTCTCTATTTGCGCAATGCGGAGACGTTGCAAAGAGTTTAGTATGAAACAAATAAGTACGGAGTATTACGATATGTAATTTATAACGTCATTATTCTGTGTGTTACGTAAATGAATATCAGAAATATCAAGGAGAAGAACGCGACGCAGTAATTTCGGAATTAAAGGAACATGCTGATGTAGAGCAGCGAAGCGTCTGTCCGTCTGAGTCACAGAATACTCATCATATAGACAAGAAAATAAGGTGGTTTACCGAAGTATATTCAGCGAAAGAAGTGATTGTGAGGGCCGATGAAGGAATGTGTCCAAACTTGCTACAAGACATTGAAAGAATAAGTTTTCCTCCTAAGACTGTTATGCGACTTATTCAGCAAATCGGTGCAGATGTTCAAGAGGAATCAGGTGTTATGGTAAGTCTGTACATTATGCCTTACCTGGTGATGAAAGCGATGACGTATCACATACTGTGCAATAATCTATATTCATTAGGGATCTCAGTGACAAGTCGAAATTACAGAGGAATTGTTGGGTTTAATTCCCTTTGAGGGCACCACCACGGGGTTGGACATTTTCAAAGGTGTTGAAAGACCTGTTTAAATTTTGATCTGAGCTGGAATAAGCTAGCTTCTGTCGCAACAGATGGGGCTCCGTCTATGGTAGGAGTCAGATCTGGATTATTAACAGGGATGAAAAAATGTATGAAATGTGTTCAGGGTGAAACAAATGATGTTCAGTTCAGTCCACTGCATGCTCCATCAAGAGAATCTTAGCGCCAAGTACATTGAAGCGGTATTGTAATATGCTCCATTTGAGACTTCGAGGCTAATTTATTTTAAAAAGTTAATGTGCGTGACGTAAAGTTACCCCTCCAGCCAACTGGACATGAAAAGTTGTCATTGGAGTTTTTCTGCCACGCTTCCTTTATTCCTTCACCCTTCCTGTATGAATGTGAGTGACTGAAAGTAATTACTTTGGGAGTAAAAGTATGGATCATTAACCAAAGATAAGTAAGTGGTGGTGGTAGTACTGAATTAGCAAATCTTTTTCGCCAGTCAACTGGTGCAAAAGTAGAGTCGGCAGTGGCTTGCTCTGGTTTCACCTGTTTCTGGAGCTTGAGGCAGGAAACAGCCAATGTGCGGTCTCTTCCTCGTTTCGTTTGAATAGGTGGCCGTTGGGGTAACTTTCCCTATGTTTGGCACTCAAAAGCGGGGAGACCTAGGGTGAGGACGTATGGCAGAAGCACCGGCAGAACTGGTGAGATAACCTGGTTAAAAATGACTTATATTGAGTTCAGTGTTACGCGGAATGTTGCCTTTCAAGTAGAGCTTGGATAGCATACGTCGAGAGATTCTACAATTGTACTAATTTTGCGATACTGAAACAGCTGAGGTCGCGAGGTCCTACTTATAACAGACGGCATTTGCCTTCAGCATAGGACTGTAACTTCTGGTATTTCAGTTACTTGTATTTCTTAAATTAATAGTTTACATCAAATACTTCAGTTTGACACGTGTTTTGAGAATATCTTTTGAATTTTTTCTTGCGGGTGACTGTTTGCAAGTTTTCGCGCCAAACCACTGTGGGTACAGAGTCGAGTAGATGCGTGGCTGAAGGCACCGTCAGTGCTTAATTACGTCAATACGAACCAGTAAATAAAAATGCTTCTAGTCAGCGTGCGTGATGACATTTTCAGTGTTCTGCTAAATTACGTATTTTCGTGTGTGTCCTTGGGTGACTGGTGGAGCCATGTGCTTTGAGCCAAATCATTTTAAGGGATGGGTTCTCACTCAATGTTAAGGGGTTGATTCATTGGGACATTTCTTCTGATTATTAACATCGTAATTCTCAGGTAAAATTTTGCATCGAAATATGATACATGTGTGTGTGACTTGTGAAATGTACCGTAGTACAATTTTGAGTGAGAAGTGTTGATGTTGCGTGCGGTAGTTTACAGAAGAGCTAATATGATGTTTAGAGTTTAGTGATCATTACCTTCTGTATGATGCGGAAATGCAGCTGTGGTTGTGTGGATCATGTTGTTGAAATTTGCGAAAGGTAGGGCAGACTTTATTGTAACTCACACAGGCATTCCGACTCTGTTGTTGCACACTCTATCACATGTCTTTATTAGCCAGTAAAGCATACAGAGTGGGTAGTGTAGAGTCGTAAATGTGCTCAGTATACGTGACACCCATACATAATTAAATAAGCTCATCCTATCGGTCTTAATAGTGTGGCAACCATTTTATTAACATAGGAAACGAATGTACGGTTGCTGAATTATTTTATGGTGTCATTAAAAGTTTTTCTTGCTATTGATATTCAATTTGATTTGTGAAAGAACATTTTTAATAGTTTGCTTACCGAACGTATTATTCGATTGATCATGTGACATTGAATTTTGATATAGTAAAAACCTTATTCTGTTAATGAGTCAGATCTCGTATTGATTAGATAACATTTCCCTATGTGCCACCTTAAAATTATTCTGAGATTTGGTAAAACGATAGAAAGGGTTAACATTTTTCGAACCTTAAATTTGCACATTATCTGACTATAGCATATCATGGACGAATCATATGTGAATCTCCCTCTGTATCGGCTGTAGAGGAACTTGTTGATAGTAGGCTAGCGTTATCCGTTGGGTTGAAACAATAATCTTAGTAGTGTAAGGGACTGTAACAAATCAGAACATTCAAATCGGGTCTGAATAACTTCTAAAATAATGTCGAATGTCAAGTCACGAGATTCTGTAATAACATACATGAGCCAACAAAAGACAGCAGGAAGTAGAGGGAAGGCTACAAAATTACAGGTAAAAATGTTATAGATACTTTGGTCACCAGGTCTTAGACATTGGTGTAAGACTTTCCTTTAAGTATGTGGTAGTGAACATGGTGATCCCCCCTGTGAGTGTTACGTGCGCTGATTGAGCGGGGGTGTAGTGTTACATCGAGCCTTCGAGTTAAGAGATCAAATAGCATTATTCAGGACTAATCGAAGTCAACATTTT
The DNA here is from genome assembly GCF_023898315.1 of Schistocerca nitens. Classification (NCBI taxonomy): domain Eukaryota; kingdom Metazoa; phylum Arthropoda; class Insecta; order Orthoptera; family Acrididae; genus Schistocerca; species Schistocerca nitens. Next base: position 350,662,702 of record NC_064617.1, read on the forward strand.
TATCAGTTTTAAGAACTTTGAGTTAGCTTTGCGTCCTAATTTAACAGGTCACTTGAACTTTTTAAAAATCACACTCCGTAGCAAAGGCCTCTTCATAACAGATAGGTACTATAGAATCAATGAGATTGGATCTGTGGACAAATCAAATGCTGGCTGTAAACATTAATGGTTTCGGAAGTCCTCGCTTAAGCATACTCCAGATATTAGTTATCTGAAGACTATTTGCAAATCGTCCGAAGCTCGTGGTCTCGCTGTAGCGTTCTCGCTTCCCGAGCACGGGGTCAGGGATTTTCACCTGCCCCGAGATAACTCGGTGTTGTTGTGTCGCCTTCATCATCATCATTTGTCCCCATTACCGTCGGAGGAAGGCAACGGCATACCACCTCCATTAGGACCTTGCCTAATACGGCGGTGCGGGTCTCCTGCATCGTTCCCCTACGCCCTATCAAGACTTCGTTTCCATTTGCAAATCATACAAACTCTTCGTAATCAATCTGTCCAGGGTTCAAGTTGTAGAAACGTTTTTACTACATTTCAGCTCTTTGCAAGTCCGTCTTCAATGGTTATCAACAACGTTCCTACCAGGTACCAAATGGAATTAAATTTACAACGTGACGATTTGTTGAAGATCAAATATAACGACAATTAAACCTGGCCGATTTCTACAAGAATGTTCCCCGAACCAGATTTCCGAGATTTTATGCATTTGTTGCACGGATATTAAGTATGTTCCGTTCGACATATGTGCGTGAACAATTCTCTCTTGTTGCGAAATTAGCAAAGTCTAAATCCCGAATCACCTTGCCAGACAACAGACATGGAGTCTTTGATTACAAATATCGCAGACATTACGTTCTAGCATTGATTAACTATAAAATTTTTGAAATTTTTGAAAACATAGTCAGCGATCTTAAAATTTATTAAAATTAAATTTTAAAACAGTCTTGATCGCAGTTTTTTTTTTTTTTTTTTTTTTTGTTGGAGTGAGTGACCGGTTTCGACTGTTTCATAGAGCCATCTTCAGACTCCAGAGCGGTGGATGGATACTGCCAGACGAGTTTCGTCGACCCTCGACGCTCGTGAAACTGCTGTTACACGAGCGTCAAGGGTCGACGAAACTCGTCTGGCAGTGTCCATTCACCGCTCTGGAGTCTGAAGATGGCTCTATGAAACAGTCGAAACCGGTCACTCACTCCAATACAAAAAACTGCAATCAAGACTGTTTTAAATTTTAATTGTAACTGGTTAACTAGTTAAAAACGGAATATAAAATGTCGGAAAATGTCCACGTAATTGCTCCGTATAGCTCTCTTCTAAATCGTTGCGAAAATGGTACCATGTTCTGTTCTATTTGCGTTATGACATAATTCTTCTTCACATTAAACTACAATGTTCATATATTTTTTCATAGCATAGAGTTGTTTATAAGTGACCATTACGTAACTGAAACAGTCAGCAACAGAATTACCGTATCCAAGACATCTGTTTTGTTTTCCCTACATTACTGCATCCTGCATGTCTCTTCCCTTGCCACAGCAGTACAGAGGGCGGTGAAGTCAGATGGGGACCTTTCCTTCTATGTGAGTATTTACAGCGGCGTAGGAGCTCACGAGAAAAACGGGTAATGCAACAGACTTGAGGTCACAATAATCGGCTTGTCCGCCACACTTGGTGAACACCCAGCTCTATTCAGGGTCCGCGAGAAATCAATATGTCATTAAAAAGGTACCAACTAAAGGTTTTTACTTCGTCGTGTGCTATTGAAAGCTTGCACACATTTAAACGCGCAATCAAAAACTATTAATCTCCTCTTAAATACTTACTCGCTCCCCGCCAGAGACGGCTGCAGAAACCATTAAGACCTGGCGAGTCACGTATTGTAAGGCCTAGTTTACACGACGACACTAGGTTGCAGGGAACTGCACTACCGGCCACTGCGCATGCGCGCCACGCGTTTGCGCAACTCATTGGTGAAACTAAACACTTTCGGCGTGCTCCAACTTTGGCGAGTTTTTAGGTTATGTGTGTTCTTAGAGTGTAGACAAACTGAAATATGAAGTGGGGAATGGAGAATAATGTTCGCTTTTTGAATATCTATGCTTTGCATAGATGTTTGTGGGACTTCAGTGATGCTGATTTCAAAAATAAGCAACATATTGCTGCTGCTGAGACCATCATTTGACAATATCTGAGCTGCAGGGCAAAATTTATTGAGTTAGGAGCAGCTTTACAACTGAAGTAAGAAAAATATAAGCAAGTGTAATTCTAGCTGTGGCAACGCTCTCATCTACAGGACTAAAATCCCATCGTTCGATTTGGCCACCTCTTTGTTAAGGAATATTTTTGACAGGAGAGAAGGCTATACAAGTTCAGGAAGCTGTATTGTTTATTCAATATTCATCTATTTAAAACGTCGCTGCAGTGCTCCCCATTCACATACGTTAGAATTTCGAAGTATTGCCACTGTACAGATCTATCTTCAAGAGAGTAGTCTGTAAACCATTCTCTTCTTAATGCGGCCTGTTTTGAATATTTATTGTTGCTAATGTTAATAATTATTACTGTTACTGTTAATAATCATTGGTGTTAATGAAAAAGCCTCATCGCCAACTAAAACCGTGTCTTATAGCATGTGGAGTGTTCTCGATTGTAATGCACCCAACATGATATGTAATTTCCTTTATTGCGACAGTGCTTCATGCATTTCAGTACCATTATTCTTTATCGCATAATTATCTCTATTTAGAAGAAAAGTGAACAGTTCTGGTGACATTTTAAAATAATTAAAAGAACTTCTTGGATTTTCCATTATAAATTATTTCAGCAAGGATGCTGAGCAACCGGGCTGACGTCTTTTCTTCATCCAGTCACGAATCGAAACACGTTTCTTATTTTTTTCTTACGCAGCGATTCCACGCAAAACGCTTTAAATCCATCACAACTCGTGCGACGTGCAGCTGCCAAAACTTTCATTTTAGACACGACTCAGAAACACACAAAACGACGAAACTGAAGTGCATACTGGTTGGTGTCGCCGTGTCTACAGTCATATATGAAACCACTTGCGTGCAACACTTCCACGCAACGAGTGGCGCAAACCAATGTCGTCGTGTAAACTAGGCTTAATGTACGCGCCATGGCCTGTCTTTCTCGTGGGCCTCGCAGGGATCATATCGGAGCAACCTGTTCTCCCCTGGGATAAAATGTCCGACCCTGCCGGGAATCGACACGGGTCCCCCGCATGGCAGTCGATAGTGCTGACCGCTAAGCTACGGAGGCGTACTAATCAGTTACTGGACATTAATATGACATGTGCCCACTCTTGGCCTTTATGATGCCATGCTGTTTCAACGAGGTATCTCAAAGTCTGAGGAGGAATGTCAGCCCACCCTTCAAGAGCTGAAACCAGAGAATTAGTGGTGTTGGACTCTTGGGTCTTGAGCGAACTCGACGTTCTGATTCATTCCAAAAGTGTTCCACCGGGTTCAGGTCTGAGCTCTGGGCACGCCAGTGCATTGCACGAATGTTACTGTCCACAAACCATTGCTCCCACTGTCATGATAATGCAAACACCGATTTAGAAATGTTTATTTGTTGTTTTTGCAGTACATAATACTGCGCAATATGTTCATACTTCCGTATTTAGTGTTTCCCTACATGCAACACGGGAATCACACCCTAACCATGAATAACATTCCTATACTGTAACAGCTTCCCCGTACTATTGGCTCTACACATGATGGCAAACCCATCCCTCGGATGCCACAGGATATAACGTGATTCATAAGAGCAAATCATTCACTTCCAGGCATCCACTGCCCACTGGAGCCGTTCGTTACATCACCTCAAACATCGGTTAACACTGACTGCAGAAATATGCGACTAAGGAAGAGCTGCTCGACCATTGTGCGTAATTATCTTTAAATCCTTACGCACTACCATCGTGCTAGCTAGATTGCTCGTAGCACTTTGGAACTCACGAGTAATTCCTTCTGCTGATTTCATGCGATTTTTTACAGTGCTCAGTGCTCAGTGCTCAGTGCTCAGCGTACCCTATCAAACAGTACGTGAGGTCTGCCTGCTCTTGGTTTAGCTGTGATTGTTCCTTCGTGTTTCCACATCACGACCACAGCAGCAACAATCGGCTCGGGCAACTTCAGATGGCGTGACATGTCCCTCATTGATTTGTTGCTCAAATGAATTCCAGCGACTAATGCACTTTTAAAGACAATGACTATTCTGACGGACTCAATCTGCTGTTACTGCTTCTCTACTGGGAACACAATATTCGTCATCTTCTTTTATGCTGGAGATTTCGTGTCTCGTGACATCTCGTGGTCAATTCCCCATTACATATGGGTGTCCTGACACTTCTGATACACTGCTGGAAAAAAGAAAAGTTAGTACACCTGGACAGACATCGTCCATTTTGATCCGATGACGGCATATGGCATATGCTACTTGGAGGATAGCACAAATACTGCTAATGGTTTCAACGTCGTCCGCCATCAGATAGCGTAGTGCCATAACTACCAGAGCGCCGTTTGTATCTACCCTTTAACAGGGAGTGCTCACATCCAGAAGTCTCAGTGTAGTGCAAAACTGTGAAGTAAGAGGGCAACCATGCCATGAAGATGGACTCGTGCTTCCCACAGCCAACTGCGGCCTTCGAAAATATTGCTGCACAATTTGGACGTGCTGCGTGAGTTGTGCAACGATGCTGGTATCAGCGGTCCTGTGAACATTCTAACACCCATAGACGAGGTTCTGGACGCCCACATAGCATAGACGTCCGCCATGATCTTCGTATTGTAAGGGCAGTAGTGACAGATGGTACAGACAGTACAGATAAGAGGCCCACCTGCACGTCCGGGGGTTTAGAACAGACCTGAGGTATTTCTGCCTGTCGTAAGAGGCGACTAAAAGGAGTCTCACACGTTTCGGCCTTTATGTGATGGTCCCCTGTAGGGTCTGACCTCCATTTTTCAAAATTTCCCCGAAGAGCGAGCCAACTGGGGAAGGGCACCTTACATGCTGCATAGCGTCCATCATGCGCTGAGACCTCTCGCATCCTTCCTCAACGTGGATCTGCACTTCTGCTCATTCTCCAGCTGTTGGACGAGGTCACCCTCCTGGGTGCGTTTTCCTCCATCCTCTGTGCAGTATCGCTTTCTGCACTGTCGATGATAATGAACTTCTTAAGTCGTTTGCTCCTGATGTCCAGCACAGTAACCAGTCCATTGTGGTGGAGCAGCCATGTACCCTGTTGGTTGTAGCCCCCTGACCACACAGGAATCTCTCTGCTGATGCCTGCGCCGTTAACTCCCCACATACGCCAAGGCGATGATGCCTGTCACCCTGGGGCATCGGGACTCCTGGCAATGGCCATCCTGCCAGGTGGTCTTTGCTGCAGCTCGGTGACGCCTGTGGAGAGGGACCCTGGTTGGAGTGGGGGCATCAGGGCGGACGACACGCCATGAAGCATAGTACATCATTCTCTTGCTGGTGGTCAAACACCAGCAGTCTCTAACTTCAATGCTAAGAAATACGACCCCAAATTGCCTCCCCCCCTCCCCCCTCCCCCCTCCCCCCGGTCACACCATGGGAGGAATGCCAGGCTAAGGATGGCAGCAAAGCTTATTCACCTCAGTACGTAGTATGTGCGAGAGTTGATGGGGAATCTTTCTTGTCAAGGAAACCCCAGTTTTTTGTGGAGCATTTAGAGGACAAGTTTGGAGAGGTGGAGAGCTAGTCCAAAATGCGGTTGGGGTTGGTCCTGACCAAAACAACATCCTCTGTCCAGTCACGGGCACTATTCACATGTGACAAGCTGGGGGATGTTTCTGTTCCCATCACGCCCCATAAGAGTTTAAATATGGTCCAAGGAATCAAATTTCACAGGGACCATCTTTTTCAGTCTGACGATGAGCTGAACGCCAATTTAGAGCGACGAGGTGTCCATTTTGTCCGGCGCATCCACCATGCTCCTAGGGATAATCATGTTGCCACTGGTGCCATCATCTTGGCCTTCAAGGGTGACACATTACCCAAGAAGGTCAAGGTGATGGTCTACCTCTGTGACGTAAAGCCATATATCTCTCCTCCGAGGCGGTGCTTTAAGTGCTGAAAGCGCGGCCATACGTCTTCCCGTTGTAGTTCCAGTGTCACTTGTCGGGATTGTGGATGTCCTTCACATCCAAAAACTCCCTGTGGGCCGCCTCCCATCTGTGTCAACCGCGGAGAGCACCATTCGCCATTCACCTTGCTCGCCAGACTGCAGGATTCTCCAGAAAGAAAGAAAAATAATGGAATAAAAGATCCTGGTCCAACTGCCCTACACTGAGGCTAATAAAAAATATGAGAAGCTACAGCATGTGCATATGACGTCAACCTACGCTCCTACGCCACCGCTAGGACGAGCGTTCTACCATCTTCCGTTCTGCCATGTACTGTTGGCTCTCATAGCTGTCAGACTCCACCTGCCCCCATGATGGTGGGTGCACTTCCCTCCCTGTTGCTCTTGCACAACCTACGTCAGGAGCGACACCCCCCCTAACCATCAGGGACGTCAGACGCCACTCCTCAGCACAGAAGCGTCAGTCTTCTCCAGCTCCTCTCGCCAGGAAGGGATCCATTGGCTAACTCCATGTCCAAGTTCTTGTTGTTGTTGTTGTGGTCCTCAGTCCTGAGACTGGTTTGATGCAGCTCTCCATGCTACTCTATCCTGTGCAAGCTTCTTCATCTCCCTGTACCTACTGCAACCTACATCCTTCTGAATCTGCTTAGTGTATTGATCTCTTGGTCTCCCTCTACGATTTTTACCCTCCACGCTGCCCTCCGATGCTAAATTTGTGATCCCTTGATGCCTCAAAACATTACGTGATCTACCCACCTTATCTTCAGCATTCTTCTGTAGCACAACATTTCGAAAGCTTCTATTCTCTTCTTGTCCAAACTGGTTATCGTCCATGTTTCACTTCCATACATGGCTACACTCCATACAAATACTTTCAGAAACGACTTCCTGACACTTAAATCTGTACTAGATGTTAACAAATTTCTCTTCTTCCGAAACGATTTCCTTGCCATTGCCAGTCTACATTTTATATCCTCTCTACTTCGACCATCATCAGTTATTTTACTCCCTAAATAGCAAAACTCCTTTACTACTTTAAGTATATCATTTCCTAATCGAATCCCCTCAGCATCACCCGATTTAATTTGACTACATTCCATTATCCTCGTTTTGCTTTTGTTGATGTTCATCTTATATCCTCCTTTCAAGACACTGTCCATTCCGTTCAACTGCTCTTCCAAGTCCTTTTTCTGTCTCTGACAGAATTACAATGTCATCGGCGAACCTCAAAGTTTTTACTTCTTCTCCATGAATTTTAATACCTACTCCGAATTTTTCTTTTGTTTCCTTTACTGCTTGCTCAATATACAGATTGAATAACATCGGGGAGAGGCTACATCCCTGTCTCACTCCTTTCCCAACCACTGCTTCCCTTTCAAGCCCCTCGCCTCTTATAACTGCCATCTGGTTTCTGTACAAATTGTAAATAGCCTTTCGCTCCTTGTATTTTACCCCTGCCACCTTCAGAATTTGAAAGAGAGTATTCCAGTTAACGTTGTCAAAAGCTTTCTCTAAGTCTACAAATGCTAGAAACGTAGGTTTGCCTTTTCTTAATCTTTCTTCTAAGATAAGTCGTAAGGTTAATATTGCCTCACGTGTTCCAACATTTCTACGGAATCCAAACTGATCATCCCCGAGGTCCGCTTCTACCAGTTTTTCCATTCGTCTGTAAAGAATTTGCGTTAGTATTTTGCAGCTGTGACTTATTAAACTGATAGTTCGGTAATTTTCACATCTGTCAACACCTGCTTTCTTTGGGATTGGAATTATTATATTCTTCTTGAAGCCTGAGGGTATTTCGCCTGTCTCATACATCTTGCTCACCAGATGGTAGAGTTTTGTCATGACTGGCTCTCCCAAGGCCATCAGTAGTTCTAATGGAATGTTGTCTACTCCCGATGCCTTGTTTCGACTCAGGTCTTTCAGTGCTCTGTCAAACTCTTCACGCAGTATCTTATCTCCCATTTCATCTTCATCTACATCCTCTTCCATTTCCATAATATTGTCCTCAAGTACATCGCCCTTATATAAACCCTCTATATACTCCTTCCACCTTTCTGCCTTCCCTTCTTTGCTTAGAACTGGGTTTCCATCTGAGCTCTTGATATTCATACAAGTGGTTCTCATCTCTCCAAAGGTCTCTTAAATTTTCCTGTAGGCAGTATCTATCTTACCCCAAGTGAGACAAGCCTCTACATCCTTACATTTGTCCTCTAGCCATGCCTGCTTAGCCATTTTGCACTTCCTGTCGATCTCATTTTTGAGACGTTTGTATTCCTTTTTGCCTGCTTCATTTACTGCATTTTTATATTTTCTCCTTTCATCAATTAAATTCAATATTTCTTCTGTTACCCAAGGATTTCTATTAGCCCTCGTCTTTTTACCTACTTGATCCTCTGCTGCCTTCACTTCTTCATCCCTCACAGCTACCCATTCTTCTTCTACTGTATTTCTTTCCCCCATTCCTGTCAATTGTTCCCTTATGCTCTCCCTGAAACTCTCTTCAACCTCTGGTTCTTTCAGTTTATCCAGGTCCCATCTCCTTAAATTCCCACCTTTTTGCAGTTTCTTCAGTTTCAATCTGCAGTTCATAACCAATAGATTGTGGTCAGAATCCACATCTGCCCCTGGAAATGTCTTACAATTTAAAACCTGGTTCCTAAATCTCTGTCTTACCATTATATAATCTATCTGATACCTTTTAGTATCTCCAGGATTCTTCCAGGTATACAACCTTCTTTTATGATTCTTGAACCAAGTGTTAGCTATGATTAAGTATGCTCTGTGCAAAATTCTACAAGGCGGCTTCCTCTTTCATTTCTTCCCCCCAATCCATATTCACCTACTATGTTTCCTTCTCTCCCTTTTCCTACTGACGAATTCCAGTCACCCATAACTATTAAATTTTCGTCTCCCTTCACTACCTGAATAATTGCTTTTATCTCGTCATACATTTCATCAATTTCTTCATCATCTGCAGAGCTAGTTGGCATGTAAACCTGTACTACTGTAGTAGGCATGGGCTTTGTGTCTATCTTGGCCACAATAATGCGTTCACTATGCTGTTTGTAGTAGCTAACCCGCACTCCTATTTTTTTATTCATTATTAAACCTACTCCTGCATTACCCCTATTTGATTTTGTATTTATAACCCTGTAATCACCTGACCAAAAGTCTTGTTCCTCCTGCCACCGAACTTCACTAATTCCCACTATATCTAACTTTAACCTATCCATGTCCCTTTTTAAATTTTCTAAACCTGCCCGATTAAGGGATCTGACATTCCACGCTCCGATCCGTAGAACACCAGTTTTCTTTCTCCTGATAACGACGTCCTCTTGAGTAGTCCCTGCCCGGAGATCCGAATGGGGGACTATTTTACCTCCGGAATATTTTACTCAAGAGGACGCCATCATCATTTAATCATACAGTAACGCTGCATGTCCTCGGGAAAAATTGCGGCTGTAGTTTCCCCTTGCTTTCAGCCGTTCGCAGTACCAGCACAGCAAGGCCGTTTTGGTTAATGTTACAAGGTCAGATCAGTCAATCATCCAGACTGTTGCCCCTGCAACTACTGAAAAGGCTGATGCCCCTCTTCAGGAACCACAAGTTTGTCTGGCCTCTCAACAGATACCCCTCCGTTGTGGTTGCACCTACGGTACGGCCATCTGTATCGCTGAGGCACGCAAGCCTCCCCACCAACGGCAAGGTCCATGGTTCATGGGGGAAGTTCATACCAGTGGCAAAGCTGACATCCACCAGTGGCTGAAGCAACCACAGGTAGCAGATCATAGGGCTTCCTCCTCAGTCCCTGAGACTCAATTAGTGAATCTCACCCAGCCGGACAAACCTTTTCAAAGAAAGAAACCTAAAAAGGAAAAGACTCCCAAGAACCAAGTCACAGCAGTGGCACCCACACTACCACTACCTACAAGCTCTGTGTCTGAGGATGAGGTGGAGATTCTGGCAGCTGCTGAGGACCTAGATCTCGCTGGGCCCTCAGCCACAATGGATGTCGATCGTGCAGGTACTCATCTGGTGGCAGCGGGTGAGTGTTTCATGCCTCCCTGTTTTACGATCACGTAATTCTCTAGTGGTACTGCGGCGGTTTTTTCCACCACCAGCTTTACACCTGCTTTCTGCATGGCCCTCCGGGAAATCTGGTTCCCGGTAACGTGGACCCCTGCCGTCCGCGGCTATAAGGGATATTATAGGAACTGTAGCGACTATAATAGAGAGTCAGGTAGAGTTTGCATCTATGTTGTGAACTCAGTATGTAGGAAACCTTTGCCCCTTCAAACTCCTCTTGAAGCTGTGGCTGCCAGGATAAGACGATTCAGGAAATAGCTGTCTGCAATGTATATCTTCCTCCAGATGGTGCAGTACCCCTGAATGCATTGGCTGCACTGATTGATCAACTCCCTAAACCTTTTCACTTTTGGGAGATTTTAACGCTCATAACCCCTTGAGGAGTGGCGCCATGCTTACTGGTCGAGGTAGGGGTCTCTGGGGCCCGCACCCGATTTTTATCTAAAACATCCTGTCTCCCCATTCTTTCCATGTACAACTCGCTGCTTCCCATAGATCCCCCGTATTCAGGAGAATGGTGTTCCGCAGGGCTCCATATTGAGTGTTATTTTTAGTGGCTATTAACGGTCTAACAGCAGATGTAGGGCTGTCGCTCTCACCTTCTCTGAATGCGGATGACTTCTGCATTTCGTACTGCTCCTCCAGTACTGAGCCTATAGGGAGCCATTCACAAGGCTCAGTCATGGGCTCTAGCCCACGGCTTCCAGTTTTCAGCAGCAAAGTCGTGTGTCATGCATTTCTGTCGGCGTCGCACCGTTCACCCAGAACCAGAACTTTACCTTAATGACGATCCACTCACTGTAGTGGAGACATATCGATTCTTAGGACTGATTTTCGACGCCCGATTGACTTGGCTACCTCACCTTCGTCAGCTTTAGCGGAAGTGCTGCCAGCAACTCAATGCCCTCCACTGCCTGAGCAACATAACTGGAGTGCAGATCGCTCTACGCTGCTGCTCTACAGAGCCCTTGTTCAATCCCTCCTGCACTATGGGAGTCTGGTCTACGGTTCGGCGGCGCCCTCAGCGCTGCGTTTACTCGACCCAGTGCACCGCTGTGGCGTTTGCCTAGCGACGGGAGCTTTTAGAAAGAGTCAAGTGAGCAAAGTCCTGGTGGAGGCCGGAGTCCCTCCATTGAAGTTTAGGCGTGCAGAGTTGCTCGCCAGTTACGTTGCAAACGTTTGTAGTTCTCCTGCGCATCCGAATTCCCGTCTCCTTTTCCCATCCACGGCAGCTCATCTCCCGCATCAGCATCCCAAGTCAGGGCTTAGGATTGCGGTTCGTATACGGTCCCTTCTGTCTGAAATGGAGTCCTTCCCGTTACCACCTCTCCTCGAAGTCAATTCACGTACACCTCCGTAATGTACACCCAGGCCGCAGATTCTTCTGGACCTTTGGCATGGCCCTAAGAACTCCGTTAACCCTAAGGCTCTCCATTATCACTTCCTCTCGATTCTCGACATGTGCCGGGGCCATGAAGTGGTTTACACCGATGGGTCGATGGCTGATGGTCATGTAGGCTTTGCGTATGTTCATGGAGGACATATTGAACAGCACTCCTTACCAGATGGCTGCACTCTTTTCACTGTAGAGTTTGCGGCGATATGTCGTGATCTTGAGCACATCCACTCATGCCCTGACGGGTCATTTCTCCTTGAGCAGCCTACAAACTATCGATCATTGCTACCCTCGCGATCCTTTGGTAGCATCCATTCGGGAGTTCAGCTGTACCCTGGAACGGTCCCGTCGGTTAGTGGTGTTTCGTGGACCCCGGGACACGTCGGAATCCCAGGCAACGAACTTGCCGACAAGCTGGCCAAACAGGCTACGCGGAAACCGCTTCTGGAGATGGTCATCTCCGAAACTGACCTGTGTTCTGTCTTACGCCTCCAGGTTTTTCGACTTTGGGAGATGGAATGGTGTAACGGCTAGCACAACAAACTGCGTGTCATTTAGAATGCTACGAATGTGTGAAAGTCTTCCATGCAGTCCTCTAGCAAGTATCAGTTGTCCTCTGCTGGCTCCGCATTGGCTATACATAGTTAACGCATGGGTACCTCCTCCATCGTGAGGACCCCCGTCGATGTCACTGTGGCTCACAAATGACGGTCGTCCACGTCTTGCTGGCCTGCCGACTGTTAGCCGCTCTGCGGCGGACTTTTAACTTTCCGAGCACTCTACCTTCGGTGTTGGGCGACGGTGCCTCAACAGTAGCTTTAGGTTTACGTTTTATTCGTGAAGGTGCGTTTAATCATTTGATCTAAGTTTTAGCGCATGTCCTTCGTCCCTCTGTGTCCTCCACCCTTGCACTTTTAGGGTGGAGGTTTTAATGTGTTGCAGAGTGGCTGGCTTTTTTTTTTATTCTCATGGTCAGCCAGCCATGGAAATCTGCGCTCTTGTTTTAATCTCTTCTACATGTTTATTGTGTCTCTCTGTGGTTTTCTTGTCCGATTTTGTCCATTTTAGTGTTTGTTGCCCTTCTGTCATTTTTGTGGTTTTCTCCTTTCTTCCAGCTGTGTTTTGTATGTCTCAATTATTTTACTCCCAACCTTGTGGAATTATTTTAATCGGAACGAGGGACCGATGACCTTGCAGTTTGGTCCCTCCCCCCCCCTCTTTTAAACCAACCAACCAACCAACAGATAAGAGGTCTTGTGAGCCCAGACGTGTCAACACGAATCGGTTATTAGGAGTGGAACTACGGACACGCACACCTCCAGCATGTCATTCATTCACTCCTCAGCATCGACTGGTTGGGGTTGATTTGGGGAAGGAGACCAGACAACGAGGTCATCGGTCATGCTCGACTGGTGCCTTCAGAGCATCATATGGAACCTGGAATGAAGCGCCGTAGTCTTCATTCATGAAAGCAGAATATGCATGCAGGCAAGTGATTGTCATTTCTACCTACGATGTAGAGCTGGTGAGCGCTGTATCGTATAGACTCGTAGAATATATTCGTCCAAAACACACTGGCCCAACCCTAGGCCTTATCATCTGGGGTGCGATAAGCTGCGATTCTCGCTTACCAATGGTGTTTCTGTATGGGGCGCTAACTAGCGCCCGGTATGTACAGAATGTTGTTAGACCCATTATTTTGTCTGGTTGGAAAAGTGAGGTGGTGATGTTCCAACAGTATAACGCTCGCCCACACACTGGCAGTGAAACTTAACTTACTCTGTATGACGTGCAGCAAACTTCCATGGCTAGCATGGCATTATCTCTGGACTTGTCTCCAATCGAGAACGTGGAGGTTACACCACTTACTATAAGAATGATTCAGCATAGGTCACAACCGCTTGGGTTGGGTTGGGTTGTTTGGGGGAAGAGACCAAACTGCGAGGTCATCGGTCTCATCGGATTAGGCAAGGACGAGGAAGGAAGTCGGCCGTGCCCTTTCAAAGGAACCATCCCGGCATTTGCCTGGAGTGATTTAGGGAAATCACGGAAAACCTAAATCAGGATGGCCGGACGCCGGATTGAACCGTCACCCTCCCGAACACAACCGCTTGTGCTGTTGATCTGTAAATGTAATCATTTTTTGTACTCCTTATGCACTGTTGCAACAATAAATCTTGAGTGAACCGGAAAAGTCTAAACGGGTGTACTAATCTTTTTCCGTCAGTGTATGATATTAAGTGGTACGTCGTTTTTATCGATTAATTCTCAGATTCCTTATTACTAGAAAGAAGTAGTTTTCCTATTTGAGGCTGTTTCTACTTCAAATCGAAATATTGTTTCAGTTCATCAGTGATAGCTAAATTCACTCCCTTCGCCAGTATCAATTTCTACGCGACATCGAAGAGAAAATGTCAAATGCTTACAGTAGGTCATGATTCACATAGCATTGTGGGAAGAACAGCGTGTAATGGCGTCCCTAATTAGGCTGCAGGGCAACCGTATTTGGTACAAGCACAACTATCACAGAAGATGTAAGAAATTGTTACTGAACAGCACGGGGTTTCGAATGACAGCGCCCCCGAGTTAAGCAGCCTGATGGCAACACATCGTTGGAAAGTTCCCCTTTCCTCTCTGATACTCTTCTTTCTAAGCTGTCTCGTTACTGTACATGAAATAGTGTTTCGAAGATAAAATCAGATTAACTTTTAATTGCCCACCACATTAAAATTCATAGTTCCAATTACGCACAGAATAATTTACAACTCGTCTCGCAGTAATTTAACGAAGTATGTATGACAACTAATTACGTTTTCGGTCAGTTACCGTAAAATAAAATTAATTTCATTTTAATAACTGTACCTCCGCGCCTGTTAATCAGTACATTTAGTGCATAAGCTACTGCTATTTAATATTTCAACGCTGCACGCTGCTGTGGTACCGTGAGGGAGATCGCTGGTATTGATATGACTGTGCTCAATAAAAACAAGGAGACGTGAACCGTCAAACACTATTCTGCTGATTTAAGAGAAGTCACGTCTCTCCTCCTATGGGAGAAGTTCTTGTTGCCTAAAGAAACGAAGAGCGTCATGTAACAAAATTTATTCATCCACAGAGTCTACAGTTACCTGGAATAAATTACCTGGAATAATTACGCTAGATTTTCAATGCCACCCTTAATCGATACTGTTATTTGGATTAACAAACCGCGTGGACTAACTCTGTGAGTAATGTCGTGATGGAAGACGATTTCTTGAAGATTTCTTGGCAAACAACAGAAACTTTCAGACAGTCGAGGTGACATCAGTGGTAAAAGGAAAAGATGATACCATAAATAGTCAAAGTTGTAGAGTACCGTTGGTAGCATGTGAGCTGCCGTTACCCTGATACACAGTACTTGAGATAGTTTTCCGACTTGTTTTCTTTGAGTCAGAACCATAACGCTTCGTTTTTACTGGTACAAAGCATCATCAGTGACACTTCCATGGGAACTACGGGTACCTACACTACATACGGTTACTATTTTTGCCAAACGTTCATGATTCTCGAGAAATGATAACAGGTCCCCGACAGATACATCTACATCTATCTCTACAAGTCCGCAAGCCAGCTTGTGGTGCACGGTGGAGGGTGCTTTTTGTATCACTCTCATTTCCGCCCTTCCCGTTTAGTCGCGCCAGACGCACAAAAGTATGGGCTTATATCTCAGACGTCGGACAGTAGTAGAATTTTGGAGCATTTTCTGTGTTCGCGCATTATAACATTTCTGGAGACCAAAAATCTCTTCAGAGGCCGAAATTAGCTAACAGCATACTAGCACGAAATAAATTACATGGTGTCCGTAATTAAAGTTGCAATATCAAAACACTGTAGAAATAAAACCACTGCACAGAAAGACGTCAAAATTGAACACCGTGTCACAGACGGAGGGGAAAAGTCGCGGAACAAAAAAAATCGTAAATTTTAGTAATATATGGGGTGGGCTACAATTGACAATGAATAGCAATATTTTGCAAAAACAGGCATAATGTCTGAGGGGATACCGAATCGCTGGTTATACAATGTTCCTTATAATCCGTCTTGATTGCAAAAATATTTATTCACATGACCGGTTTCGGTTCCTCTAGAACCATATTCAGATCTGAAATGACAATGATACTAATTTACTATTTCACAAATGCAAACCTATTTCATCCTATCCGATCAGCATCAAATGTACCAGAACGTACCTGCAGTTTCGGTTACAGGAGTAACCCGTCCACACACAGCAAACTTCACATGCTGCGTCACATTAAATTGGTTGGCAGAATACGCATCATTTATATTAATTGAAGGTGGCATATACATATCGTCGGACTTTTAACATTAGGAAGAGCTACGAATTTGCCGAGGAAATTAAAGATGTAGTTATACCTCAGGATGTGTCACTAGCTTCATTGGATGTCACCAACCTGTACACAAAGATTCCCGGAGAAGAAACGATTATGATCATTAAGAACAATGTCCTCACTCATGGTAAATTGGCGTTGGGAGAAGTGATTGAACTAGTGGAAATGTTGGAACAAGTCTCGTCGTTCAATTACTTTACTTTCAATGGTAAAATTTATCAACAGAAAGATGGGTTGGCAGTGGGGAACAGTCTGGGTGGGACGCTGGCTGATATTTTTATAAATCACTTGCTAAACGAATTCTTTGACGAAAATCCTGATATCGCTGAGAAAATTGTGTATTACGGGAGATATGTTGACGACTCTATTGTATTATACAAAGGAGATAAAAATGATATCGAAAACGTAGCACAAAAAATGAGCTCTCAACACCCGAAAATTAGATTCACTACGGATTTTGAAGAAGACAACCGCATATATTACTTAGATATTACACTAATAAATAAAGATGGAAAGCATGAATTTAGCATATTCAGGAAACGTAAGTGTACAGATTTAGTTATTAATGAGAGCTCTTGTTACCCAACGCGATACAAATGGGCATATTTTACTTCGATGGTATACAGGCTACTAAGATTGCCACTAAACCAACAGGAAGTAGAAATAAATCTAAGTATTTTAAAACAAGTGGCCTTAGCGAACAGATGTACGTGTAAGCAGGTGATGAATATTTATAATAAGATGAAGAAGAGGCAAATGAAACAAATAGAAGGAAGTCAAGTCGCATTTAAGAGGAACAACAAGAAAAAATACATGTCTCCCACTTACACTGGAAGAATTACAGTTAAGACTGAAAGATGCTTTCGTAAATCCGACGTTAAAACAGGGTTCCGAACAAATAACACGCTAAAATTGAAGCTCCGGCACAAAATGTGTAATGGTAGCAATAAATTTCAGGATTCTGGTGTATATAAGATCAAATGTGGTGACTGCTGTAAACAAAACATAGGGTATGAACTTTGAAACCAGATTCAGGGAGCACTCCTACTCTCAAAACAAAACAGCGTTGGGGCGCATATGGCTGCCTTAAAGCACTGAGTCACGAACATTAAACAAAACTTAAACATCCTACATCGAGTTCATAAGGGACGGTTTCTTAACATTTTGGAAGAAGTTGAAAAATACACCCACAAAAAGAAAGATCCGGATTTAATTCTCAACGAACAAAGCGAGTTCAATCATAACGCCTATTTTAGTATTTATGACGACTTACTGGAATGATCGTTGTTGCGTATAGAAGTCCGAGCCGAAGGATGAGAGGCGGTGCACGGTGAAACAGCAGGAAGATACGCACAGCGCCTAACGTTGTTGACGGGGCCCTCCTGCACAGTCCTCTTACCTACGGCGATGGACGCCAGATAACTGAACGGATCGCGGCACAACACCGAAATAGCGGGAACCACGGAAGCACACCATGGAGGAAAACAAGTGTACACCAGCGCCATGAATATATAAATCGCGCTTTGTGACAAGTACAGATTTTAACATTGACAACTACAAATTTTAACTAAGTATTTTTAGAGATAAAAGCAAATTAGAAAGAACTATTTAATACAGTATGTGCATATGTAATGTAACAAATGTACCAGACGCCACCTGTAAGTTTTATAATTAATATAAATGACGTGCATTCTGCCAACCAATTTAATGTGACGCAGCATGTGAAGTTAGCTGTCTGTGGACGGGTTACTCCTATAACCGAAATTGCAGGTACGTTCTGGTACATTTAATTTTGATCGGATAGGACGAAATAGGTTTGCATTTTTGTAATAGTAAATTAGTATCATTGTCATTTCAGATCTGAAAATCGTTCTAGAGGAACTGAAACCGGTCATGTGAATGAACGTTTTTGCAATTAAGACGGGTTATAAGTAACATTGAATAGCAATATGACAGCTATCGTTGTAGCACTGTTACCTAAGCAATCCTATGCACCACGGCAAGGTCGTACAACATCCGTTCGGAAAAGCAGTTGTTAATTGTCCTGAGGAAAAAACAGCATGAGAAGGAAGATTACATACATTTTTAATTTCTCTGGGGCCAAAAGCCGCGTAAAAAGCTCAAGGACGCGGTTTCTGATTGTTGTGAGACTGGAGCAAGACTTATTCAACATGCTGCCCACCGTTTTCTGCCACAAATAGAAATCGAGAAACAGCGTGTTCTACAACAGATCGGAGTGTCGGGGGTCACGTACAGAATGCGTTGAGTGAAGCGCGCCGTCAGTTCAGCTACGTTCATAATTGGAGCACTGGACACAACATATTTCAGATAACCCACAGCTAGAAGTCACACGAATTAAGATCAGATGCTCTGGACCACGAAGCTGTAGGGAAATGACGGCTGATGCTTTTAGCATTTCCGAAATGCCTCTGCAGCAGCTGCTACAAGGACATGTCAGCACGCAGAACTGCAGAATACGGGCAACGGAAAATCCGCACAGACATCAAACGGTGCCGCGTTATTCTGTAAAGGTGACTGTGTGGTGCGGATAGACAGCATCGTTTTTCCTAGTGCCCTGTTTTTTGTAGGAGTGAGTTTTCTGTATCGTCACTGGTAAACTCTAAGAGTGTCTTTTGTGCACAAACAGCGTGAATATGTGGGCAGAATTACTTTTATGCAAGGTTTCGCCCCTCCGCATATTGCACAGTCAGTGAAGTGGCTGCTGCAGAGGCGTTTCGGACATTCTAGCATTGTCAGGCGTCATTTCCTTACAGCCTGGCCGTCCAGGCCACCTGCTCTTGATACGTGTATCTTTTGATTGTTGCGTTATCTGAAAGATGTTGTATTCAGTGCTCCAGTTTTGAACGTCGGTGGACTGACAGTAAGCCCTGCCAACGCACTTTGAATGTGACTCCAGAGACACTACGACGGACTTCAGTTTGTGGCAGAAAATTGTGGACAACATATTGAACATGTCTTGCACCAGTCTCACGACAATTAGAAACCGACGTCATTTTGCATTTTATGCGGTTTTGACCTCAAGACAAATAAAAACCGAATTTTCCCATCCGATATGATACGACCTTGTCGTTGCGGATGGTCTTCCTAACTAACAGTGCCACAACTGTTGACTGCCGAACTTGTGCAGTCATGAACATTGATCATTATGGACTGTGTACTGTGTAACTGAAACCATTGCTGTCATACTACGATTCATCTGTCATTTGCACCCGACCCCATTTACGTTAAGATGCTTACAGTACCATCTACTTGTAAAATTTTCGTTAAATTTCTTTTTGTTCCATTACGTTTCCTCTGGCGTCAATAATATGATGGTCAAATTTGACGTCATTCTGAGCAGTGGTTCTCTTTCTATAGCGTTTAGAAATTGAGACTTTAATTATACGAGGGTTGTCCAGAAAGTAAGTTCCGATCAGTCGATAAATGGAAACCACAGTGAAAATCAGGAACATTTTATTTCCAAGAGTTAGCTTCACTTTCCAGATACGTCTCTACATAGTCGCCGCTCCGACTTAGACATTTGTCGGAGTGTTATACCAAATTTCCAACACTAAAGTCATAGAAGGCAGCCGCTTGTGCTTTCCAATAATTCTCTACGCTGTTGTCTTCCTATCCAGCGTTTCATGTGAAAAAGGGATGACACTCAGGACGAACCAATTAGGGCTGTGTTGTGGAGATCGAAAACATCCCATCGAAAAGACTGCGGGAGCGTCTTCACTTCCCCTGCAGAGTGCGGCTGAGAATTGCCATGAAGAAGGAAGTGCGTGGCAGTTGTGTTAGGTGGGCTGCATTCATTAAGGCGAAGCCTCTCAGCGGACCCTCCTACTTGACGGAAGACATCGTTGTTCTAGGCACCTTCACTCGCTCACAGTGCGCTCACAACTGAAAAGAGCGTCTTGATGCGATCGACGGTCATACCAGAGAACCAGAGATACTACCCAACACATCTGTGCAAAGCTTCATCAGGTTTTCACTGTGGTGTTCATTTTGTGACCGATCGGAACTTACTTTCTGGACAACCCCCGTACATCCTGTATTTCTTCCCTGAAGAAATTTGCAGCGGCTGTGGCCCTATATACAGAAGACTAAAAATCTTCTCTGTAGGAATCAACATAGTTTCTGATAACTGTGAAACAGCGGCTCGCTCTGTCCGCTCACGAGAGACAGAGGGCGAGAGATGCTGGGCCCCAGATAGATGCCGTGATCCTTGGCTTCCTAAGTTATTCAATACAGTTCCGTGAAGCCTAGTGAAGAAAATAGGAGCCTACAGAATATCCGACTTGCTATGTGACTGGACTGAATAGCTTTTAGCAAACAGAACCCAGAACGTCGTTCTCAACGGAGGGAAGTTTGCAGTCGTTATAGAGACTTTGGGATTACCTTAAACAAGCTTTATAGGTCCATTACTACTCAGAACGCACGTAAATTAAGTTGAAGACAATGTCAGAAGTTTCATGAGGCATTCCGTGGATGTTACTGTTGTATATGGAAAAGTTGCAGCGTTAGAAAATTGTATCGAAATGCAGGAAGGCTTGCAGCGCGTTTTGTTCCAGGTTCGTTTAGTAAGCACGGAATATCAACCAACATCAATGGCGGATACTGCAAGAGTGGCGTTCTGCATCACGATGTAGTTCACTGTTGAATTTCCGAGAGCGTACGTTCCTAGAATAGTCAACAAATACATTGAAGCGCCAAAGAAACTGGTGTGGACATACGTATTCAAATATTTTTTTTTTTTTTTGGTCATCAGTCTACTGACTGGTTTGATGCGGCCCGCCACGAATTCCTTTCCCGTGCTAACCTCTTCATCTCGGAGTAGCACTTGCAACCTACGTCCTCAATTATTTGCTTGACGTATTCCAATCTCTGTCTTCCTCTACAGTTTTTGCCCTCTACAGCTCCCTCTAGTACCATGGAACTCATTCCCTCATGTCTTAGCAGATGTCCTATCATCCTGTCCCTTCTCCTTATCAGTGTTTTCCACATATTCCTTTCCTCTCCAATTCTGCATAGAACCTCCTCATTCCTTACCTTATCAGTTCACCTAATTTTCAACATTCGTCTATAGCACTGCTTCGATTCTCTTCTGTTCCGGTTTTCCCACAGTCCACGTTTCACTACCATACAATGCTGTACTCCAGACGTACATCCTCAGAAATTTCTTCCTCAAATTAAGGCCGGTATTTGATATTAGTAGACTTCTCTTGGCCACAAATGCCTTTTTTGCCATAGCGAGTCGGCTTTTGATGTCCTCCTTGCTCCGTCCGTCATTGGTTATTTTACTGCCTAGGTAGCAGAATTCCTTAACTTCATTGACTTCGTGACCATCAATCCTGATGTTAAGTTCTCGCTGTTCTCATTCCTACTACTTCTCATTACCTTCGTCTTTCTCCGATTTACTCTCAAACCATACACTGTACTCATTAGACTGTTCATTCCGTTCAGCAGATCATTTAATTCTTCTTCACTTTCACTCAGGATAGCAATGGCATCAGCGAATCGTATCATTAATATCCTTTCACCTTGTATTTTAATTCCACTCCTGAACCTTCTTTTATTTCCATCATTGCTTCCTCGATGTACAGATTGAAGAGTAGGAGCGAAAGGCTACAGCCTTGTCTTACACCCTTCTTAAAACGAGCACTTCGTTCTTGATCGTCCACTCCTATTATTCCCTCTTGGTTGTTGTACATATTGTATATGACCCGTCTCTCCCTATAGCTTACCCCTACTTTTTTCAGAATCTCGAACAGCATGCACCATTTTATATTGTCGAACGTTTTTTCCAGGTCGACAAATCCTATGAAAGTGTCTTGATTTTTCTTTAGCCTTGCTTCCATTATTAGCCGTAACGTCAGAATTGCCTCTCTCGTCCCTTTACTTTTCCTAAAGCCAAACTGATCGTCACCTAGCGCATTCTCAATTTTCTTTTCCATTCTTCTGTATATTATTCTTGTAAGCAGTTTCGATGCATGAGCTGGTAAGCTGATTGTGAGATAATTCTCGCACTTGTCAGCTCTTGCCGTCTTCGGAATTGTGTGGATGATGCTTTTCCGAAAGTCAGATGGTATGTCGCCAGACTCATATATTCTACACACCAACGTGAATAGTCGTTTTGTTGCCACTTCCCCCAATGATTTTAGAAATTCTGATGGAATGCTATCTATCCCTTCTGCCTTATTTGACCGTAAGTCCTCCAAAGCTCTTTTAAATTCCGATTCTAATACTGGATCCCCTATTTCTTCTAAATCGACTCCTGTTTCTTCTTATATCACATCAGAAGAATCTTCACCCTCATAGAGGCTTTCAATGTATTCTTTCCACCTATCTGCTCCCTCCTCTGCATTTAACAGTGGAATTCCCGTTGTTACCACCGTTGCTTTTAATGTCACCAAAGGTTGTTTTGACTTTCCTGTATGCTGAGTCTGTCCTTCCGACAATCATATCTTTTTTGATGTCTTCACATTTTTCCTGCAGCCATTTCGTCTTAGCTTCCCTGCACTTCCTATTTATTTCATTCCTCAGCGACTTGTATTTCTGTATTCCTGATTTCCCCGGAACGTGTTTGTACTTCCTCCTTTCATCAATCAACTGAAGTATTTCTTCTGTTACCCATGGTTTCTTCGCAGCTTCCTTCTTTGTACCTATGTTTTCCTTCCCAACTTCTGTGATGGCCCTTTTTAGAGATGTCCATTCCTCTTCAACTGTACTGCTTACTGCGCTATTCCTTACTGCTGTATCTATAGCGTTAGAGAACTTCAAACGTATCTCGTCATTCCTTAGTACTTCCGTATCCCACTTCTTTGTGTATTGATTCTTCCTGACTAATGTCTTGAACTTCAGCCTACTCTTCATCACTACTATATTGTGATCTGAGTCTATATCTGCTCCTGGGTACGCCTTACTGTCCAGTATCTGATTTCGGAATCTCTATCTGACCATGATGTAATCTAATTGAAATATTCCCGTATCTCCCGGTCTTTTCCAAGTATACCTCCTCCTCTTGTGATTCTTGAACAGGGTATTCGCTACTACTAGCTGAAACTTGTTACAGAACTCAATTAGTCTTTCTCCTCTTTCATTCCTTGTCCCAAGCCCATATTCTCCTGTAACCTTTTCTTCTACTCCTTCCCCTACAACTGCATTCCAGTCGCCCATGACTATTAGATTTTCGCCCCCCTTTACATACTGCATTACCCTTTCAATATCCTCATACACTTTCTCTATCTGTTCATCTTCAGCTTCGGACGTCGGCATGTATACCTGAACTATCGTTGTCGGTGTTGGTCTGCTGTCGATTCTGATTAGAACAACCCGGTCACTGAACTGTTCACAGTAACACACCCTCTGCCCTACCTTCCTATTCATAACGAACCCTACACCTGTTATACCATTTTCTGCTGCTGTTGATATTACCCGATACTCATCTGACCAGAAATCCTTGTCTTCCTTCCACTTCACTTCACTGACCCCTACTATATCTAGATTGAGCCTTTGCATTTCCCTTTTCAGATTTTCTAGTTTCCCTACCACGTTCATGCTTCTGACATTCCACGCCCCGACTCGTAGAACGTTATCCTTTCGTTGATTATTCAATCTTTTTCTCATGGTAACCTCCCCCTTGGCAGTCCCGTCCCGGAGATCCGAATGGGGGACTATTCCGGAATCTTTTGCCAATGGAGAGACCATCATGACATTTCTTCACTTACAGGCCACATGTCCTGTGGATACACGTTACGTGTCTTTAATGAAGTGGTTTCCATTGCCTTCTGCATCCTCATGTCGTTGATCATTGCTGATTCTTCCGCCTTTAGGGGCAATTTCCCGCCCCTAGGACAAGAGAGTGCCCTGAACCTCTATCCGCTCCTCCGCCCTCTTTGACCAGTTGGCAGAATGAGGCTGACTTCTTATGGCGGAAGTCTTCGGCCGCCAATGCTGATTATTTATCAAAATTTAGGCAGTGGCGGGGATCGAACCCGGGACCGAAGACGTTTTGATTATGAATCAAAGACGCTACCCCTAGACCATGGGTACACTTCAAATATGGAGATACGTAAACAGGCAGAATACGGCGCTACGGTCGGCAGCGCCTGCATAAGACAACAACTGTCCGGCGCAGTTGTTAGACTGGTTACTACTGCTACAATGGCAGGTTATCAAGATTTAAGTGCTTTTGAATGTGGTGTTATAGGCGGCGCACGAGCGATGGGACTCAGCATTTCCGAGGTAGCGATGAAGTGGGATTTTCCCGTACGACTATTTCAAGAGTGTATCGTGAATATCGGGAATCCGGTAAAACATGAAATCTCCGACATCGCTGCGCCCGGAAAAAGATCCTGCAAGAACGGTACCAACGACGTCTGAAGAGAATCGTTCATCGTGACAAATGTGCAACCCTTCCGCAAATTGCTCCAGATTTCAATCGTGCGCCACCTACAAGTGTCAGCGTGCTAACCATTCAACGAAACATAGTCGATATGAGCTTTCGGCCATACACGGGTATGGATCCCACATGTCAGAAGGGGCTGTTGAAGCTGGTGGAGGCTCTGTAGTGCTGTGGGGCGTGTGCAGTTGGAGTGATACGGGATTCCTGATACGTCTAGATACTACTGTGACATGTGACACGTACGCAAGCATCCTGTCTGATCACTAGCATCCATTCATGTCCATTGCGCATTCCGCGCACTTGGGCAATTCTAGCAGGACAATGCGACACCCCACACGTCCACTATTGCCACAGTGACTCCAGAAACACTTTCGCTGGCCACCGAACTCCCCACACATGAACATTATTGAACTTACCTGGGATGCCTTACAACATGCTGTTCAGAAGTCATCTCCACCCCCTCGTACTCTTACGGATTTATGGACAGCCCTGCAGGATTTATGGTATCATTTCCCTGCAGCACCACTTCAGGCATTATTCGAGTCCATGCCACATCGTGATGCGGTACATCCACGTGCTCACGGGGGCCCTATACGATATTAGACAGTTGTACCAGTTTCTTTGGCTCTTCACTGTACACAGCTTCCTCCTAAGCATACCTCGCGAAACGATCATGAAGATAAGCTAAGGGAGAATTCATTTCTTCACTTCTCCTGTCATCAGGAATGTACTGAGGTGACAAGTCATGGCCCAGCGGTATACACAAAGACAGATTGCGGTAACATAGCGTACACAAGGTATAAAATGGCAGTGCATTGGCGGAGATGTCATTTGTACACAGGTGTTTCATCTGAAAAGGTTTCCGACATGATTATGGCCGCACGATGGGAATTAACATACTTGGAACACGGAATGATAGTTGGGGCTAGACACAAGGGACATTTTACTTCGAAATCGTTAGGGAATTCGATCTGCTGAGATCCACAAAGTTAAGACTATGCCGAGAATAGCACATATCAGGCCTTACCTCTCACCACAGACAATGCAGTGGTCGACGACCTTCTCTTAACAACCGAGAGCAGCAACGTCAACTTAGAGTTGTCAGTGGTAAGAGACGAGCAACACTGCGAGAAATAACCGCGCAAATCAATGTGGGACGAATGAAGAACGTATCTGTTAGGCAAGTGCGGCGTTGGTGTACAGTTGTTATTGCTAAGAGAAACAACCACAGAAATCAATGGGGGACTTGCGACGAACACAGTGGTGCGAAATTCGGGGTTAACAGGCTATGGCAGCCGACGATGACGCGAGTGCCTTTGCTAACAGAATGATATCATCTGCAGCGCTTCTCCTGGACTCGTGACATTCTCGGTTGGATCGTAGATGACTGGACATCCGTGGCCTGGTCAGATGAATGCGAATTTCAGTTGGCAAGAGCTGATGATAGGGTTCGAGTGTGGTGCAGACCCCACGAAGTCATGGGCCCAAGTTGTCAATAAGGCACCATGCAAGCTAGTGGTGGCTCCTTGATGGTGAGGGCTGTGTTTACATGTAATGGACTGGGACCTCTGTACGTTCGGATACTCGGAGCCATTCACAGACTTCATGTTCCCAAACAACGATAGAATTTTTATGGATGACAATGCGCCGTGTCACCAGGCCGTAATTGTTCGCGACCGGTTTGAAGAACATTCTGGACAATTCCAACGGATGGTTTGGCAAACATGAATCTCATCGAACATTTATGGGACATAATCGAGAAATCAGTTTGTGCACAAAATCCTGCAGCGGCAACAGTTTCGCAATTATGCATTTATGGACACTATAGATGCATCATGGCTTAATATTCCTGTATGGGACTTCCAGCGACTTGTTGAGTGCAAGCCACGTCGAGTTGCTGCACTACGCTGGGCAAAAAAGAGATGCGACACGATGTTACAGTGTACATTGAGCCAAGAGGGAAATGATAACGCTTGAGGTTTTCTTCTACATCTACATTCATGCTCATAAATTAAGGATAATTGCAGAATATGGTGCCACACAACGAGGCACTACACAAAACTGGCGCTAATACCATAGGCACATAGGGAACACACACGACACAGATCTGTAAGTCCACGGTGTTGGTGATAAGTTGAGAAAACCATCCAGAAACACATGTGCTACAAAACGCCACCGTTTCCTGCGCATGTATCCCGACATCAATATGGGATATGATCACCATGCACACGTGCACAGGCCGCACAACAGGTTAGCATACTCTGGACCAGGTGTTCGAACAACTGCTGTGGTATAGCCTCCCATAGTTGTACCAGTGCCTGTCGGAGCTCCTGAAGTATCGTAGGGGTTTGAAAACGTGCAGCGATGCGTCGACCGAGAGCATCCCAGACCTTCTCGATAGGGTTTGGGTCTGGAGAACAGGCAGGCCACTCCATTCGCCTGATATCTTCTGTTTCAAGGTACTCCTAGACGATGGCAGCTGGGTGGGGCCGTGCTTTACCATCCACCAGGAGGAAGGTGGGACCCACTGCACCCCTGGAAAGGCGGATATACTGGTGAAAAATGGCGTCCCTATACACCTGACCTGTTATAGTTCCTCTGTCAAAGACATGCAGGGGTGTACATGCACCAATCATCATCCCACCGCATACCATCAAACCTCAACCTCCATACAGGTCCCTTTCAAGGACATTAAGGGGTTGGTATCTGGTTCCTGGTTCACTCCAGATGAAAATCCGGCGAGAATCACTGTTCACACTACACCTGGACTCGTCCGTGAATATAACCTGGGACCACTGTTGCAATGACCATGTACTGTGTTCTTGACACCAGGCTTTACGGGGTCTCCTGTGACCAGGGGTCAGTGGAATGCACCTTGCAGGTCTCTAGGCGAATAAACCATGTCTGTTCAGTCGTTTGTAGACTGTGTGTCTGGAGACAATTGTTCCAGTGGCTGCGGTAACGTCCTGTGCAAGGCTACCTGCAGTACTCCGTGGCCGTCTGCGGGCACAGATGGTGAGATATCGGTCTTCTTGTGGTGTTACACACTATGGACGTCCCGTACTGTAGCGCCTGGACACGTTTCCTGTCTGCTGAATCGTTGTCATAATCTTGAGATGCCACTCTCTGGCACACGGAGGGCCCATGCTACGACCTGCTGTGTTTGACCAGCCTTCAGTCTCCCTAGTATTCTACCCCTCATAACGTCATCAATATGTCTTCTTTGAGCCATTTTCAACACACAGTCACCATTAGCACGTCTGAAAACGTGCACCAACAAATCTCTCCATATGTGGACTGCTGCCAGCGCCACCGTGCGACGACCGCCGGTCAAATTCACCACATGGTCATACCCCGAGGTGATTTATACCCGCACACCGCCCACCAGAGCATTGTTTCACCATGCATCAGCATTATCATTAATTTATGAGCATGAGTGTACATATACACACCGTACGCCATCTTATGTTATGTGGTGGAGGGTACTTCTAGTAGCACTCTCTCTTTATACCCTTTCCTGTTCCATTCAGGGATATCGTGTGAGAATAACGATTGTCGGTATAGTTCTCATTTCTCTGATTTTCTTATCCTGGTCATTTGACGAGGTGTAGGAGGAAGAAATATGTTGTCCGTTCCTTTCTGGAAGGCACTCTCGGAAATTCAACAGTTAACAACCTGATGCCCAGCGCTTCTCTTGTATCGCCAGCCACTGGAGTTTCTTGTCATACACGCAACGCCTTCGCACCGAGTAAACGATCCCGTGACGAAACGCATCGCTCTTCATTCAGTCTTCTCCATCCTTTCTGTTAGCCACATTTATTAAATGTCCCAAACATTAATATATTGACTGTTTCCAGTGATTCGTTGCCAATAGTTTAATCTCTTCGCCTATTTACGCGCAATGCAGTCTGATAAAGCGGTGATAAAACACATTGAAACAGGAAAAGTCGTGGAATTTCTAACAACTTTTACCAAGCCCTCATTCCACCGGGTATAGCGTCACAAACAGAAACATACTTTTGCGGGGAACTAAATCACCGGAGATGGTTCCAGGTGAATGCCAGGATTTCAAATAAATTTGAAAAGGCACGACTTATTTCCCTCCGTATCCTTCCCCAATCTGAGCATGTGTTCCGTTTCTCATGACCTCGTCACTAACGGGTTGTTAAACCCCAGTCATCCTTCCTTTCAGAGGTATGAGACTGCGCTCACTTCTGTGACCTAGATGGTGAAATTAGTTCTAGAGTCTCTTTGGATTTGTCTCAATATCAAACTCAAACTAACTTTATATTACAATACAGTGTCTTATCTGCTACAACGTGAGTAATTTGTTTTTGTTGAACGTGCCTAAGAAGAGCAGCTACATGCGCTGGATCCTGCACATTGGATCCTGCTGTTAGATAATAGTTTAGCAAAAATTTCTGAGACTAGCATGTGCCAGTAGTTCTCTATCAAAATTAAAATTATTCAGACTATTTCAAAAAATTGGCTCTGAGCACTATGGGACTTAACAGCTATGGTCATCAGTCCCCTAGAACTTAGAACTAATTAAACCTAACTAACCTAAGGACAGCACACAACACCCAGCCATCACGAGGCAGAGAAAATCCCTGACCCCGCCGGGAATCGAACCCGGGAACCCGGGCGTGGGACAGACTATTTAATTCATCGCGGGATGACTGGTAATATGCAGGAAAGTAGAGACTAAAGTGATTTATCCAATAGGACGCTTTTTGTATTTTACATACTGTTGCATTTACCAAATAAGTATGGTGCCCAACATAATGGTAGCAGGAAGCGAACCTCCTACCTCAGAAAGTAGTTGGTCTATAGCTGGGGCGTGCATGTACGCGGCGACTCTTATGCCACAGGACAAAATCAGACCGCAACAAAAAGAATTTTCGCAACGCAAAGAGAAAACAATGAACAATAATTTCTTACAATCATATCTATACAAATACTCAACTTAAGTGTCATTATAGTGATATTAAATTTCTGAACACTTGTCTAAACCTAATTCAGTGAACGATGACTAACTAATCTAACAGTATTCCTAGTCAGACTCTGCTGTCGGTGACCGTCTCCAAGTTTCGGCTCTGTTAATAACGCACACTGCGACACTGTACAATGGCTTTTGGAAACTGTGGTTGCCGACAGCTTATGACTGATGGCAACTGCGCTAGTGAAGCTATGCGTCCGCTCAAATCCGAGTTCGGCACACGAATCTTCATTTAAAAACTACGCTGGTATGCAACACTGAAGGACAAAAGAAAGTTTCGCATGATGTGTCACACATCTCAATGGCACTTGGACAATTCATGGGAAGAACTACTACATTATAGTACAGAATGTAACTGAAATAAATATGCAATAGACGAACAGAAATGACACTTTTATTCAGATATAATAATCACACTGAAGACACTGTGGTTTATGATGGTCCTCTGGACGAGTTGAATGCCCATGCAACATTACGCCTCCCCACATCATTAAATGTTGACCACCAAAACGATTATGTTTGTTATTACGTTCCTGGTTGCATTACATGCCTTCATATAGCGAGAGGTCGGAACATGTAGTGCACATCAGACGCAAGCACGATTTAATACCTACCTTGAGCAACCCGAATATGAGAGCAATACAAAAACAGGACGTGGGGCGGTAGTAAGGATCCAACCCGAGCCAAAGGCTTTAGCAGTCTCATGCGCCGTCATCTACGCTAAGAGAACAACTGACCCAGAACTCCGTCTGGCAGATCGCTTGAATTTGTGTGTACAGCGATCAGATTGGCCAACATCAACGCTAATCAACTTGGAAATGACGCAACAAGTTGAAATTTTTTCTGAACAATTATTTCTCAGCACAACCTACCCTGCAACACTTTCATAAGCTTTTCAGACTATTCCTGACGACCATATATCTGGCACTGGCAGACAGTCTCACATAGAGTACAAACTGAAACGTCAATTGAGCTCAGTGTAACCGTATACAACTGAAAGAGCCGTTCAATGTACAGTCAAGGTCCACAAACCGTGTCCCCACGCCTACAGAGCACAACAGTTGCACACCCGCTGTCATTTCACTGATAACATACTCTTATCGCAACAATATAGCACAGCACGTATTAACACAAGCTGCATTAGTTAAGTGCACCTTCACATATCATACGCAAGCACAGAATGGATTCTACTTTGCATTAAAAAGAAAACTAATGGAAGGTACGCTATCCTACCATGAAGTCTACTCGACAAAGCTCACATATCACTTTCACACCGTGTCGGACTGCCTCATTCGATTCGTCACCACCCAAATATGCTCTATTAGTTGTACGTCTTGTATTTACACAGCCCATTCCAACCCCGATGCTTCTGGACGTCTGCTCAACCAGTTTTTTGGCGGTTTCCGATGTATGAATGTTGCTGTTACTGTGAATGAAATAGGTTATATGTATCCCTGCTGCTGCATGAAGAGATGGTACAACTGGTAGCCTATTTTGTTTTGAAACGCTGGTATATTACTCAGACTCCATATTCGAAGGATTTGAAACCATTTTTTTCAGTCCATTTATTATCATCCTCCCCCAAACAGCTAAGGACGTCCTTCAACTATTAGCAGTGGGAATAATGTAACTGTGGCAAGTGTTGTCAAATCTCCATAAAGATTGTGTGCTGTACTCCTTTTTTTGTTTACAGTATCAGCATGTCACTGAAATCTTTACCAGGTAGGAGATGCGTCCTGATGCTTAGGTTGTTTTCCAACAGTTATAAACATGAAGGCGTCGGTAGATATTGATCATACTTACTGGCGCGTCAAGTTTTGTGCCCAGTTCTCTAAACGACAGAAGTTTATTTTCGACTCTGACTTCTGCAATGTCACGATCTTGGTCCGTAGCAACTGCTTAAAGTCTTCAGCTTGTGGCAAGAATGAAGACCTGCTTCGCCCTGTTTTTGACATCTTCTTATCCAACTTTTTGCCTTTACATCGGAATCGCCAGTTAACTCTGCAATAGGGGCGTTAGGGTTACCGCTTTCATTTACACGAACAAAAAGTAAGACATTCTCGGAAGCACTGTTTCTTGTTATTAATTTTTGTGGTGTTGTGTAACTGTTGACGCAGCCCAAATATCATACTTGTGGAAATCACTGACTCCAGTGCAGGAGGTAATGAGCGCGTGGCGTACGAGTTTCTTTATAAAAAAAAATCTGAGCAGGCAGAAGGGCTATTCCATGAGGTGCACATGGCTGGCTCGTTGTCAGCCGAAATATCGTGGCAAGAAGTCGACGTTAGCCGGCTGCAATCCCGAAACTTCACGAGCCCCGCAGGATTAGCCGAGTGGTCTAAGGCGCTGCAGTCATGGACTGTGCGGCTGGTCCCGGCGGAGGTTCGAGTCCTCCCTCGGGCATGGGTGTGTGTGTTTGTCCTTAGGATAATTTAGGTTAAGTAGTGGGTAAGCTTAGGGACTGATGACCTTAGCAGTCAAGTCCCATATGATTTCACACACATTTCAACATTTTTGCAACTTCACGAAATATTTATTACGCTCGAAAATCTTCAAGATTGATTTGGGCTGCCCACATTTGCGATTTCGACCAGTTGTCGCCCAAAGATACTTTTGATATTCAATGTACAAGAACATAATAAAGTCATAGACCTCAGACCAAATTGAAACTTTAACAGGAAGAGGTTATATTTCAGAAACAGTGTCTATCTGGTTGTACCATACTTTTTTTACTGCAGCGACTAATTTTACGATGGGACTTCTTTTAGGCTATGTGAACGTGAGCAATAATTCACAGAAACATGTGTGATCTGTACGCAGCAGCACTTACACGAATTAATGGAAATGAATGGTAATGCATTGAATATTTTTTTTTTCCTAAAAGACACTCCGCCTAAAAGCCGATGGTGAAATTAATTTTTGGCGTTCGCTTGCCGGCGTTCCGCGCCAATAACTATAAAACCGCGCCGGCTCGGCTGTGTCAGCGCGACTCGCGATAATAGCTGGCAAATTGCCGGTGATCAACTACGCTATTTATAGGCGCGCAGCGCTCGCTATCTCCACAAAACGTAAGCTGCCTGCCGTATGCGAGAGCAAAAATTGGCGTTACTGTCGCAAATTGTTAACTAAGTGTCGGTGGTAGCGACGGTGGGAGTGTGAAAATCATCGGAAGGCTTGTTCGGTATGTCCTTGATAATGGATCAAGTGACTCTCGACAGCAGTTACGATTTCGTCTCGATTCATTCCTTCGTCCATCTCTTCCAATCGTACTCGAAACTTCCCATCTCTGACAACGCACTATTTCATGCACTCTTGGTGCAGGTGTAAAACTGCTGTAAGCTACTGTAATCATAAGTAAGACTACGGTAGTTATCCTAGTACCTTCAGTTGGTCAAGATCGTAACCGTGTTACATATAGATTAGGTGTGTTGCCTACCTATAGGGCGTTACCTCGTTTCGATCGCTTTGTTTGCATATGAACTCAGTGTTTAAATAACACTGGAATGGCGCAATATATATATATATATGAGATTCAGCTGCCCATACCAATGGGTTTAATGCGACCCGCAATGTGTTCAAAAACCATATCTGAGGTTTTCATATTTTCTCACTCGCTATGGGCAAATTATCAGTCCTATAGAAAAAATTAACAGGACATTTTTGTAGTAAATTGCATGTAGTTAAATCTTGTGCTGGGATAAACTTTCGATGGAGGCCACGGTTTCCGAGTTGCTCTAGAAAAACTTATTTGAAGATCACTTTTGTACGTTTCCCTTGAATAATTCGAAAACTACGGCCTCCGCCGAAAACGTATCCCAGTACAAAATTTAACTACATTAAATTTCCCACAAAGAAATCCTGTTCATTTTTCCTATAGGACTAGTAGTTAGTGATAGGGTAAGTGAGAGAATATGAAAACACTACATGTTGTTTTTGAAAGCATTGGCTGTTGCATAAGACCCAGCAGTAGGGGTAGTTGGTTCACCTCTATACATGGTGTTACAAAAAGGTACGGCCAAACTTTCAGGAAGCATTTCTCACGCACAAATAAAGAAAAGATGTTATGTGGACATATGTCCGGAAACGCTTAATTTCCATATTAGAGCTCATTTTAGTTTCGTCAGTATGTACTGTACTTCCTCGATTCACCGCCAGTTCGCCCAATTGAAGGAAGGTAATGTTGACTTCGGTGCTTGTGTTGACATGCGACTCGTTGCTCTACAGTACTAGCAACAAGCACATCAGTACATAGCATCAACAGGTTAGTGTTCATCAAGAACGTGATTTGGCAGTCAGTGCAATGTTTACAAATGCGGAGTTGGTAGATGCCCATTTGATGTATGGATTAGCACGGGGCAATAGCCGTGGCGCGGTACGTTTGTATCGAGACAGATTTCCAGAACGAAGGTGTCCCAACAGGAAGACGTTCGAAGCAATTGATCGGCATCTTAGGTAGCATGGAACATTCCGGTCTATGACTCGCGACTGGGGAAGACCTAGAACGACGAGGACACCTGCAATGGAGGAGGCAATCCTCCGTGCAGTTGACGATAACCCTAATGTCAGCGTCAGAGAAGTTGCTGTTGTACAAGGTAACGTTGATCACGTCACTGTATTGAGAGTGCTACGGGAGAACGAATCATTTCCGTACCATGTACAGCGTGTGCAGGCGCTATCAGCAGCTGATTGGCCTCCACGGGTACACTTCTGTGAATGGTTCATCCAACAATGTGTCAATCCTCATTTCAGTGCAAATGTTCTCTTTACGGATGAGGCTTCATTCCAACGTGATCAAATTGTAAATTTTCACAATCAACATGTGTGGGCTGACGAGAATCCGCACGCAATTGTGCAATCACGTCATCAACACAGATTTTCTGTGAACGTTTGGGCAGGCATTGTTCGTGATGTCTTGATTGGGCCCCACGTTCTTCCACCTACGCTCAATGGAGCACGTTATCATGATTTCATACGGGATATTCTACCTGTGCTGCTAGCACATGTGCCTTTACAAGTACGACACAACATGTGGTTCATGCACGATGGAGCTCCTGCACATTTCAGTCGAAGTGTTCGTATGCTTCTGAACAACAGATTCGGTGGCCGATGGATTGGTAGAGGCGGACCAATTCCATGGCCTCGAAGCTCTCCTGACCTCAACCCTCCTGTCTTTCATTTGTGGGGGCATTTGAAAGCTCTTGTCTACGCAACCCCAGTACCAAATGTAGAGACTCTTCGTGCTCGTATTGTGGACGGCTGTGATACAATACGTCATTCTCCCGGGCTACATCAGCGCATCAGGGATTCCATGCGACGGAGGGTGGATGCATGTATCCTAGCTAACGGAGGACATTTTGAACATTTCCTGTAACAAAGTGTTTGAAGTCACGCTGGTACGTTCTGTTGCTGTGTGTTTCCATTGCATAATTAATGTGATTTGAAGAGAAGTAATAAAATGAGCTCTAACATGGAAAGTAAGCGTTTCCGGACACATGTCCACATGACATATTTTCTTTCTTTGTGTGTGAGGAATGTTTCCTGAAAGTTTGGCCGTACCTTTTTGTAACACCCTTTATATACAGGGTGAGTCACCTAACATTACCGCTGGATATATTTCGTAAACCACATCAAATACTGACGAATCGATTCCACAGACCGAACGTGAGGAGAGGGGCTAGTGTAATTGGTTAATACAAACCATAAAAAAATGCACGGAAGTATGTTTTTTAACACAAACCTACGTTTTTTTAAATGGTACCCCGTTAGTTTTGTTAGCACATCTGAACATATAAACAAATACGTAATCAGTGCCGTTTGTTGCATTGCAAAATGTTAATTACATCCGGAGATATTGTAACCTAAAGTTGACGCTTGAGTACCACTCCTCCGCTGTTCGATCGTGTGTATCGGAGAGCACCGAATTACGTAGGGATCCAAAGGGAACGGTGATGGACCTTAGGTACAGAAGAGACTGGAACAGCACATTACGTCCACATGCTAACACCTTTTTATTGGTCTTTTTCACTGACGCACATGTACATTACCATGAGGGGTGAGTAACACGTTCGACGGGCGTTTCACAGGACGTGGAGGACGCATAAATTGGCCAGCCCGTTCTCCTGATCTTACACCTCTGGACTTCTTTCTGTGGGGTACGTTAAAGAGAATGTGTACCGTGATGTGCCTACAACCCCAGAGGATATGGAACAACGTATTGTGGCAGCCTGCGGCGACATTACACCAGATGTACTGCGGCGTGTACGACATTCATTACGCCAGAGATTGCAATTGTGTGCAGCAAATGATGGCCACCACATTGAACATCTATTGGCCTGACATGTCGGGATACACTCTATTCCACTCCGTAGTTGAAAACGGAAACCACGTGTGTACGTGTACCTCACCCCTCATGGTAATGTACATGTGCGTCAGTGAAAAAGACCAATAAAAAGGTGTTAGCATGTGGACGTAATATGCTGTTCCAGTCTCTTCTGTACCTAAGGTCCATCACCGTTCCCTTTGGATCCCTACGTAATTCGGTGCTCTCCGATACACACGATCGAACAGCGGAGGAGTGGTACTCAAGCGTCAAATTTAGGTTACAATATCTCCGGATTTAATTAACATTTTACAATGCAACAAACAGCACTGATTACGTATTTCTTTATATGTTCAGATGTGCTAACAAAACTAACGGGGTTCCATTTAAAAAAACGTAGGTTTGTGTTAAAAACATACTTCCGTGCATTTGTTTATGGTTTGTATTAACCAATTACACTAGCCCCTCTCCTCACGTTCGGTCTGTGGAATCGATTCGTCAGTATTTGATGTGGTTTACGAAATATATCCAGCGGTAACGTTAGGTGACTCACCCTGTATATATATGCTGGATGACAGGATGAAGGTGGAGGGGTATCAGATGCCTATTGCTGATGAACCTTTTAGATATTACTTTTTAGTTGTTGTCATAGTGTCACAGGTTAATTCTGTATCAAACCCACCTATTACAGTAACAAAAAAACAGAAAATGCAAGTATAGGTTTCCGCGGCCGTTATCACAACCAACAAAATTCTTCAGGATATGTGACTGCATTGGGAATATGCAAAAATCTCAGACTTTTCGGCATCTGCTGCAAATGGCCTTCCTCAAGCGGTTTTACTGACTGATGAATGAGAAGATCTTAAGTTCTTATATGCTCGTGGAAGAAGCTGTTTTCGTTATCTGGTGGGGTATCAAGGATGAGGAGGGGGGACGCTGACGTCCTTTATTTGTGTTCGTCTTATTTCTTGTTATTGGTGGGAATAGATGCCCTTGGTTGGGCTCTGCTTTATTTCTTGCCATTGGTGGAAATAGGTGAATGAGAAACGGGCTGCAGTTACGGCGTATTGCTGTTTACTTGCTGCAGAGTGCCGACTGAGGCGTGTCAGTACTCGGCGTACCCACGGCCGCTGTTGTCTCCTGCGTGCCTCATGTTGCTTTGCGTGAGTTGCCGTTCCGTAGCGCCGTTACTGGTGATGCCCAAGATGCCAGAGGTCGGTACCCATCTTCTCTGTTCATGTTGGCGCGTGGTTTTGCTATTCCTTTCGCCTCTCTAATCTTCCTCCACAGGGTAAGTGACTGTTTCACCTTTACGAGGGGTTCTCGAAATATTATGTTTGTCTAACTCATCTTGGTGTTGCGCCATCTCTCACTTGGTGTGTTGTTTTAGACTAATGTATCTTTCACGTTCAGATATCTGTGTGCTAGTCGGTCCCCCCCAGTCTCGCCTACACACACTAATTCACATTCGCAACCGATTTCGTAGACTCCAGCAGTATCGACTGCACTTTTAATTGGGTCAAGAATACAGTTTATTTTATTGCAGCTTCGGAAAATTCGTTTGACACCTGCTCGGTGTAGAATTTTGCCCATACGTTCAGTGACCCCTTGTATGTGTGATAATACGCCTAAGTTTCGTGCTTCTTTCTGCTATTTCTTACTGCCCTCATCCTTTGTCACCTTGCTTTTAACTATCGTCTTCAACCAGTTACAATTAGCTCCAAAGATGGACCTGAGGTAGTTCCGCTATCAGACGTTCTTCATCACTGATCCTGTGGGATTTCTTGGTTAAAGGGTGTAGGACGGATTTCTTCCGTGTAGTCTCACGGTAGGAGGAGGCATGTAGCTGCCTGTTCGTGCTGGTGGATTTCTTCTGTGCTATGTGATCCAGTTTACCATCAGGCTTTCGATAAACTTCGAAGTCGAGGAAAGGCAACATACCATTCTTTTCTATCTCCATAGTAAATTGGATTTTGAAATGCTGCTGATTCAAGCGTTGGTGGAAGTTCTATATCTCTTATTTTCCATGTTGCCAGACACTCATTCTCTCACCTGTACCCCACCAGACTAAAAAAAAATCAGCTTCTTTCACTAGTATATGGCAATTAAAGTTTTCCTCATTCAGAAATCTACAAAACATATTAGCAATTGTGTCTGAAAGATCGGGAATTTTCCATACTGACAATGCGGTCACATATCCGTTGTCAATAAGAAAATAGACACTTCCTTCCTTTCACCGAAGACGGCGTGGGCAAGTTTTACTCGCCAGGAGCATACGAGCTTCAATAAAATTGTGGCCTGGCTTGTATTGGCAAGACAGAACGTCTTATCAACACACTTGATGTCCGAAACAGCACGACATCGCCAAAGTCATGTTCATTATTAACAAAGCGCCTACTACTTTCACAGAGTTCACTTGTTCCAACGACGGAGTAAACGTAATGTGTGCGACTGGGTCCTCCTACTGCAAGCCTCTTCACACCACTCTACATGCTGTATCTGGCTACACGATAGTTAAGCTCTCCCGACCGCACGTGCAATGCTAGGAGATAGGCAATAAAGAGATTTTTAATTATTTCATTGAAGGGAATATTCATAATATTCATTCAGACTGAGTCTGCAGCTACAATTTATTATTTCAACGATTTCATACCACCTTCAGCTACTATTTTTATTTATTTGCTTCATTACTGTACCATTTTAGATACTTGAAAACGGTCTAGGATCGAAATTGTACAATAGGGGCACAAGCAAATGAAAGACTGCTGATGGCGGTACGAAATCATGTTAAGTATATTTTACAGTTACTAACCACAGCTTGTTCGGACATTATTATAAGACTCCTATTATACAGCAATGTGACATGGTATATTGTGGGCACTCGTATGCGAATGTACATGTATGACGAAAACGCCATTGAACCAAAGGCAGCGTGGTAAGAGATATTCCAAAATTATCATCAATTATAAGATCCGCTGCAGTTTTGAACATTTTTATTTCCTAAAAGGAAAGAACAATCCGGTTTCGGGATCTGCGTCCCATCTTCAGGTGCATATAAAATGTGAGTCCATAAAAGTCGAATAACTTTTATGTACTCACGGTTTATATGCACCTGAAGATGCGACTCAGGTCCCAAAACCGGGTTGTGCTTTCCTTTTAGGAAATGATGAAAATCGACAATTGTAAATGTGCCATCGAGAGAAAATTCAGAATTAGCCATGCCTGGAAGCAGGGATATTGCGAATAAATGCTTTGGCCAGAGTTTAGCGGATTGTTCCCAGAATATTGATGCCAAGCACGAGCCACAACTCGCTATCACTAGTACCTCTTCTCCAACTCGCCAAACTTCACATAAGTTTCTCCTTGATATTCTTTCTTCCACGAGCGTTTCTCCGCAATGTGTGAGGGAGAACTTCTGCGAAGTTTGTAAGTTATGAGAAGAGCTGTGAGAGAAGGTTCTGACGTGCTTGGATAGCTCAGTCATTTCCGTCAGTGTGGCAGATCAGACGAATTTTCTTATGGGTGCAGAGCAAGAATAACGGGAAAAGTTCTAATGTTGCTGTATCGTGCTGCGATGAAAATCATGGTCTTAAAGGGATCGCGCTGTGTAAGCCAGGCAGGAACTACGGTTTTAGCCATACGTCGTTCGTCGTTTAACGCCTGATGAGTAGGCAGCCTTAATGACGCCGCTGTACCGCTTGGAATCTCTGTGTCCCATGGGGTAGAGCAAAAGTACGCGTTGAAATTTTGATTCCAATATGGATACCAACAATCTAAAGTATTCCTATTAGATAATATTTTACGCAAGAAGACGAGTTTGGGAAACAATGTTATCTCAGATTTTCATTGCGATTTTTTGGAGAAGGTTTAGCATGTCAAACTGTGCGACGGTGAGACTTGTGTTGGATTATAATCCAAACCGAAGGATCTGTGTACTTTATCGACACCAATGTCAGTAAATTTCCAATACGTTATGCAGGATTAATTCTCACAACAGTGCAAATTTTTAACATCCCTTTAAGAAAACTAAAACTCGTATCCCGCAGACTCGTACCGAATTTGATACACTACTGCAGATTTACAGCGAAAAAGGAGGGACAGCAAATACTTAAATGTCACTAACGGAGTGAGAAACATGGAACACATTGTTTTCTATCTGGTGACATATGATGGACAACCTTGCACTTGCTTCAATTGTAGTTCAAGTGATCACCACAAAATCAATTGTACACTGGTTAGAAAGGCGAAGGAAAAGTCACATTCTTCCCTAATTACAGAGCGAAGTAACATGGGAGATACACATACACATGGAAACGCACATCTGAATTTACCTTTAATAAGTGCGGACACTGCAAGACAGAATAACATAGTCAAGGACAAAAGTATCACCAAAGGCAATAATCCAATAGGAAAACTCGAGCATATGAAAGATACCAAGTCGGTAAAATCCAAGCGAATGACATGAAAACAATCCCCCTCCCCCCCCCCCCCAAGAAATGCAAAACCTTGAAACAGCTACAGAGAATAACGAAAACATTAATACAGGACTGGATTGGGGGAATGGTTGAGACCAAAAAGAGGTGAACGGTAACCAAATACATGAGGAGGACGTGCACTTGACCACAGACGTTCGGGGAACAAGTAACTGACACTGCAGACCCTCACCCCTCCGAAAATAATATAAAATGGTCGCACCATATCATAAAATAAACAAATGTTGTTGTTGTTGTTGTTGTTGTTGTGGTCTTGAGTCCAGAGACTGGTTTGATGTAGCTCTCCATGCTACTCTATCCTGTGCAAGCTTCTTCATCTCCCAGTACCTACTGCAACCTACATCCTTCTGAATCTGTTTAGTGTATTCATCTCTCGGTCTCCCTCTACGATTTTTACCCTCCACGCTGCCCTCCAATACTTAATTGGTGATCCCTTGATGCCTCAGAATATACCCTACCAACAATTACTGCACTGGAAAAATGTCACACTATTACATGCAAGACCATACAACAGCAACTTAAGATATTAACAATAGAATCAAACGTAAAAATCAACAGTCTCAAAGACTGTTTGTAAGCGGCAGACATAGACATAACCATGTTACTGGATGTGACAACTAACAAAATTTTAGATATTGCCGGATATCAGGTTATTGTTAACACAAGGAAGCCAAAGTGCCACAGAAATTATTAAGGGCAATGACGGCGTAGAATACAAAACACAGTGATTACTATCCATGAACAGAGCAATCTCTATTCTAATAAAATATTTGCTGTTCATAAATATTTACGCTCCCATTAGAGGTAATTCCAGACAACAAGGCAGCAATTTCCTTCGCTGCGAAATTACTAATCTGTTAACGAGATAACACTAAAAGCTAATTTAAGGAAGAGATTTTAACTGGGGTTTGCGACGAGAGGACAAAAGTCCAAACTTTAGCTCTTGTGATTCAAATTTCAATAGTGGGATTAATATTAACGGGGACTTTGATCCAACTTTACCTTCAAATACTCTGGATTACTTATGCAAGCAACATACCTAAAAGCAGATTAGATAGGTTTTACGTGAGTAAATGTTTTAAATGCAACACTGCCAATATTGTGCCATACAGACGTTTAGCTTTCATGATCGTGCCTAACTACACATTTACAACAAAATACTTTTTCATGCCAAGAAATGTAGCTCTTAAACGTTTCTCTTTTAAATGACACGGCTTTAAATAAGCAGCTGAGGACATATGGTCAAAATACCTTCAAAGGCAAATAAAATACATAAATCGCATCCGCTTGCGGATAAAATATGAGAAACAACAGTTCAAAAAATTTATAATACAATTAATTAAAGACAAGGTTTAGTGAAGGAAGCAAACACTAGAATATTGTCTCCCACTTCTAAGGAACTTATATGGCAAATGAACGAAATCAGCGCGCAATTTACTTAAAACAAAAGGTACTAACGCTTAATTTGTAGCTGTAAACACATTGCATGAGCACGGAACCTAAGCGTCAGCACGTACCAAAATGAAACAGTATTTCACATCGTTAAACAACTGAAAATGGAGGAGCAAAGATAATTACAAAACTCATAGACATACAGATACCTGGTATGACAACCAGACCACGATCAAACAATATGTTGTGCAGTATTTTACTGACCTATATACAGAATCTGAACCCAATATAAACATACAAAACGTAGCAAAGGGAATCAATCTTGACGTCAACATCGCACTATTTAAAACCATAAAAAATTTGGAAATTAAAACAGTAATATTTCAGATTTCCTAAAATATAAAGCTTGCAGTATAGATGAATTTTCAGTAGATTTTTACAAGAAGTTCTGATACTTGATTCTAGTGGTGCTTACTATTAGTTAACCTCGAACAGAAACCTGCCCTCGCGATTCCTTGATTGTGCGATTGTTTTGTTGCGCAGAAAACACACTCAAGCACGTTACAGAATTTCAGCCAAATCACATTACTGAATACGGATTTTAAAATAAAACGCGCCTAATAAACTATAAACTCCTCTCCATGGAAATGTCGTGTGGCTAGGGCCTCCCGTCGGGTAGACCGTTCGCCTGGTGCAAGTCTCTCGAGTTGACGCCACTTTGGCGACTTGCGTGTCGATGGGGATGAAATGATGATGATGATAAGGACAACACAACACCCAGACCCTGAGTGGAGAAAATCTCGGACCCAGCCGGGAATCGAACCCGGGCCGTTAGGTATGACATTCCGCCGCGCTGACCTCTCAGCTATCAGGGGCGGCCAACCTCTCCATAGTAATCCGATATCTAATCAATGTCAAATATAGGGACATCACATACGTAGCTTGGACCTGCAAGAGAAAGTTAGCAGTGGCATTCTTGGATTTCGACAAGGCATTTGAAAGAATAAATTTCTTGCTCAACGTCGTGCGAGAAATGGTATTTAACGAACAGTTCATTCACATTATCAGTTTCTGCATGTACGGAAGATAGTCAAAGTACAAAATTAACGACCAACTGACCGTCCAGATACCAATAAAACAGTGATGCCCACTTTCGACGACATCGTATGTGATCTGAGTAAAGTCTTTCCGTATCATGTTCCACGAACTCTTAGGGGAGTTACAGATTTTCAATAATGAAAACGTATGTCACGCTGACGTTTATGGCACTAGCGTTAGAGTCATCTACTGGGCAGGTTTAGAAATAAGAATTGTACAGGGCTACTGCCTCTAAAATCCGTGCGTCAGTGACCGGAGATAATAGCCTGGCCGTACACGCGGGAGCTGTATCTGGATACTTACAGCATCATATTCGCATCACAGGGTTCCGTATCTCATCTTGCATCTTCTAACGTTGAATGTCTCACTCGCCGCAGAAGATCACGCTCGGATGTTGTTCCGTTTATGAAATGGTGCTGATTGTAGGAAAATATGGGCCCGCTTTTCAGTAAGGATCACATAACTTTGTTTTAAGGGATGTCTGTCATATATTTAGTGCTGTACTTCTTGCCGCAGCAATGAAACATTACATGCGAAATGTTACACAACGTTCCTCCTGAGTAAATCAGTATTTAACACTTGTGAACTATAATATTGATTACAATTTGTAACCTCATAATACTTCCATGCACAAATCTCTGAGTAATCAACATTTACAAACTCCTGTTCCGTGACGTAAGGCTTGCAACCACTCGCTTCGGCCAGCGCCGTTTAAATTTGCCAGAAACGACAATGTGGCTTCTGTCTCGAACGTCTCGACTAATCGA
The DNA here is from genome assembly GCF_023898315.1 of Schistocerca nitens. NCBI lineage: Eukaryota > Metazoa > Arthropoda > Insecta > Orthoptera > Acrididae > Schistocerca > Schistocerca nitens. The sequence continues at coordinate 350,706,186 of NC_064617.1, forward strand.
GGGCCAGGAAAACTCCATGCTTCCTCATATGGTCATGCTTCGCACAGCCAATGAAAAACGATGGTGCTGTCTCCAACTGGATGGTGACAATATCTTAGTTTTCTACTCAGTTCACACAGTAGAGCTTTTGATATATTGCACAATATTACGAATTACTCGCCATCATTTTGTTGTAAGTGTCATTCATACTGCCCCCTTAATTTTCTTTCAAACTGAGAAATTTTCTAAGACCTCAGTATTCTGAAAAACAATGAATTCATCCAGAAACTCCGTTTCAAATTCTCCGTCATTTAACTTTGCTCATTTACAGAACTTCAATTAATAATGCTTATATGCTAGCTTGTTCTTATTTGAAAATTTTATATATACATTTGGACACGTTTTCCCTAAATAATCTGAAAGATTTAATAATTTCTATCCTTCTACTTTCCATAAGAATCTTGGTTGAAATGTACATATTATTCATTAAATTCACTACATATTATAATACTCTGATTCTTAGTTCTGATATGACTCATGTTTATGTACAGTACTAATATCTTTTTCCAGCACCGTGCCATACTTATTAATAACTGTCACGTATCTCTTTTTCCAGCAATTTGCTATCATTTTGACTTAAATATTTATTGGTCACATATCTGAATGTAACACATAACCCTGCTTCCTTAATTCAACACCTCGGGCTCTTGTGAATCGAACCAAAAAAAGAAGAATCCTTTACATTTTTTCACATACGAGCACTATTTACGATGGAAGTCCTTTAATCTGGCTTCCAGCTGAAGTCGTGCTGCGGTTGGCATCATCAGATTCTTTCCTCATTAACACTGTCTTATGACAGCGGCTCAGCTCTTCCTCTTCTATCCTTTTCATCCACTTCAGTAGGTAAATCATTCTGTATTATTACATGTAAAAAAAATTGTTCGTTAGAGACTAGTAATCGTACTACAATCTTGTGAAATAAATACAGATTCTGTAAATGCTTATATATCACATTGCTATCATTAAGAAAGTTATTATAAATCGCTAAATATGAGCCAGTACAGACCCACGAGAATTCTATTCAAAACTGCTACCCTTCACACGCCACCTGCCCATGCCTGCCCAACCCATATCACATGCCACCAAAACCGTAAATTACATTCTTTAATTTTCCCGCCATCGTCATCTTGCATTTTCCAATTTCCTGCCAACTCCACTTTGTATGTTTTTCAATTTTACCACCAGCACCACCTTGCAATTCCTTAAATTTTCCGCCACCGCCATTTTCTATTTTTAAAATTCTAGCTAATCACCGTCTTGGATTTTTAAATTTCCCTCCATCCGCCACCTTGATGATGTCATTCCGCTTAGGATATAGACAAATACCCGCCCCTGCGTATAGGCAACCCGACGGGCAAAGATCAAAGAGGACCAAAGTCGCCATGGGTATAAGTAATCGGCCATCTACACAGATAAAGAGAGCAGCCAAAATAAAATTAACTGTTGCCAACGAGAAACAAAGTTGTCTCCGATATTTATTTGAAATAAAAGTTTATTTTAACTGCAGATATAGTTTTCGTGAATGTAAATAATATTCATTGTTTCACAAGAGAGAAATAAACTTTCAGACGATTTCATTTCAAGGAAAAATTCTGTTTTGTTTTGTTAAAATGAAATATGAAGGCATTACTCTTGCGGAATTTAAATTTTTAAAAGATATTCTGTTCTTTCAGTGTTGTACAAATAATATGAAGACAGGGGTTAGTAACATCAAGGAGGTAACATCAAGGATGACATTCACTTCAAAAGGTTTCCAATTCATTTTTTTTAAAAATTCTGCATGAAACGTAAGAAGTAGCTGCAACGGAAAGATATTCTACCGTTAAGACTTTTCAAATGTAACTTAAAAAGCAGGTATCTCCAAGAATCGTGTATATAGATTTATTTTAAAGTAGATTTTAGCTTGAATTTACTTCCTTCAGTAAAATCAGCAAGGAGATTGAAGTAGAAAAAAAAAACTGATAGCAATTCAGCCTGTGAAAGGCAACAGTCTCAGTTTCGAAACTCGGTTCGGCACAGAGCTTTAACCTGCCAGAAGCTTTCAAATCAGTGCACATGTGGCTGCAGAGAGAAAATCCGTTCTGGAAAAAATCCCCTGGACTGTAGTAGCTAAGCTATTTTGACGCAACATCCTTTCTTGCAGGATTGCTAATCCCGCAAGGTATGTGAGAGATTTTCTGGGGGTATTTTCAAGGCAGGAGAAGAGATACTGCCGGAAGTAGAGCTATGCAGCTCTGCTCTTTAAAATCCCTACTTTACATCTAAAAGCAGTTCAATCAACAAATCGACGTAGCACAGAGGAAATATCCTGCAAGGAGAAGTTAAAATAAACTTACATTGTTTAAAAACATCGATGTTTTGAAGATATAAAATGTACTCTGTTATTGTCTCGCTTTATATATTTTTTAAAATTTTTTAGTTAATTAATTCCACGCTTAATTTAAATAATGAAAATAATGTGTTGAAAATGGTTAAGCTTTCGTTGCAGAGGACTTGCCTGCGAAAGGCAATGTTCGCATGTTCGAATCTCTGTCCAGAACACACTTTAAATATGCCAAGAAATTTCATTTGGTGATGCTTATGATTTTAAAATTTCTAGTTTGTCTTCACAGCATATTATATATCTACAAACATTCACAAATATATTTCAAAGTAAGAGTCTTTTTTGTATTCACTAACACTGGCAAATTTTCTGTTAATCAATTATCAGATGGATTTCTTCATTCAACTGTGTTGAGTGTCCTGTCCCGAAAGTCTTCTGAATTGTCTCTTTCTAAAAGGGACATTCGATATTCTTTACAGTACTATCTCTTTCAAGCCTGGCTCCCAGTAGTATTTGTGTAGTCTTTACTTACTGTTAGTTATTGTCATTGATAGCTACTTGCATTCTCAGAAACGTTTTGGGTGTTGCATGATAAACTGGCGTTTATGTATATTATGCATGATTACAGACCAATAGAGCTCTGATGGATTCATTGAACTTAGTATTTCCATCTGACGTATGGGCCGATTGGTTGGTTGACTTGGGGAAGGGACCAACCAGCGACATCATCGATCCCATCGGATTAATGAAGGCCGGGGAGAGAAGTCGGCCGTGCGCTATCAAAGGAACGATACCGGGATTTGCCTCAAGTGATTTGGGGAAATCATGGGAAACCTAAATCAGGATGGCGGGTCTGAACTGTCGTCCTTCCGAATGAGGGTCCAGTGTGCTAACCACTACGCCACCTCGCTCGGTGATATGGGACAGCTTCTGTCTATCTGGTTATCTAGTGTACTAGATGTGTTCGCCGTGCAGCATCTGTGATGCAACATAGATTCCTATACTGCTTCTGGTGCTTCTCGTGGAGAGGGAAGTATCCTCATCTGGTCGAGAGATCCACAATTTCTATTAGACTTGTATTGTGTTTGAAGTTTTGATACCATGTTCATGCACTTTCTGAGATATTTTTCGAGCAGTATAGTGAGGCTTCATCAAACGCGTACTGAGGCTTAAATTTCTGGCATAGTTTGTATGGGGTTGATATATGCCAGTGACAAATTCAAAAAATTATTTTAAAATAAAAGGTAAGACTCAGTCAGTAGTCTGTAAGCCACTGTTTTCTGATGCAGAATTTATTTACAGTATAGCTTTAGAGTTGAAACCCTCAACGTTGGTTATTAATGGAGAGCGTTACAAGGGCATTAAGTCGTTGCTCTGAGATGCTACTCCGGAAAATGGTCTGATCTTCTTCAGAGATGAGAAACAACTTTCAGGTTCAGCAGTGGTAGTCGGTGTTGTCACTACTATTTTCAGATGTTTTGTTACCTGAGAGAAGGTGTCCTGATGATTGTTATTTGAAATGGATTGATGTGGTGATACATCTCCAGCAACATTCCTGAAGTCTGCTCGTTCGTACAGTACTGAGAGCTCCATCTTTAATCTTCGTTTCTCCAACATAGGGTAAGAGTGAACAGTAATAATAAGTTCTCTCTCTGGGAAAAGTCTTGAGCATTTTTCAAACTTTGAGGAATCCCGCAACATCACTGCGTCTATGTGATCTAGGGCTTGGGAACGATCACGGGATTTTCTGGTAGTTCTATCTTCTTTTGCATCGGAACTTCGGTACAGACTCACCTTCTGGCTCCTTCTCTGAGAGGCGGCTGTGAGTGCAACATCTTTGTCCTCCACTGGGTCTCTTATATTACTAATAACCTGTATGAAACAAGATACTGAGCTTTATACTTTTACAGTATCGGCTGATCTTGCTTGCAAGTGACTGTAGATGATATCCTAACGAGGCATTACATTTTGGAAGAACTCTTGTGAAAAGAGGAAGTCTTAATTTTGTAAATTACGGACGGCGGAGACCAGCTGCTCGACAATAAATTTGTTCAGGAGATAATTTTTCCAGCACCGATAAACATTTCAGCAGCAAGAAATTATTTTGACACAACACATCCTGATCAACTAGGAATTCTTAGCGCCGCCAATGCCTCTAATGCTGAAAGTCGTTCCAGCGACCTTGGAAAGAAGGCTGAAAAGCCTGACGGATTTAAAAAGAACACCCTAGGCGACCTATTCAGGGAAGCAACGTGTTCCATTGTTAAATTTAATTAGTGCGCATAACAATGCGCGTAATAAGCATTGGGATTTTTACCTGCATGGCACCTTTACAACCAGAATAAGAATAATACGTAAGACGAATATATAACTAAAACATTGAAATTCTTCCCTGATAATGACATTAGTTAAATACAAAAAGGCCCCACAAAAGCACTGCAGACAGAATTCATATCACACCTAGGAATACAAATTTCTTCCTAAGTGACTGTGAAAAGAAGTACAACACAACGATGAAACCACGGAAGCCAAAGCTAATATTGCAGCCATAAATAGACAAAGGAGGTTGCCCACCCTGAGTGGTTATGAACTCGAGAAACAGTTCAGGTTGCAAAATAACAAACAGACTTAACCAAATACATACATACTTACACTGAAAGCTACCCAGCAGAAAACAGCCAGCAGCTAACAGAAAAAATTAAAAACATCAACGTCCCCAGTCATCCCAACTAGTATCATGTGACATTACAAACGGACACACAAACATATCCATCTCAGAAACACTCAAAATTACCAGATCAGACTTCATGAGACATAAAAATTATTGAATTCATGAGCTCTCTTAAACTAGTAGTAAGCTACAACTATTTTACATTTAATAATAAAATTTACCTACTACATAAAGGTCCCTCAATGGTTTCAAATACAGCCGATACAATGGCCAAAATTTTTAGCAATAAAAATCAAGTTTTATGGGTAAAATTCTTGACTATGAATATTACGTGGATGATACATTGCTCCCAGTAGATGTTGACACGACAGATATTGCCAACAAATTCGATTCACTCAATAAAAAGGAGAGAAACATAAAATTCAGTGTTGAATATGAAAACAATGGTAGTATCAATTTTCTACATCTCAAAAAAAAAACAATTTACACATTCTCAAAGTCTGCAAAAAACAACCATTACAGACACCGCCATAAATAGCTCATCTTGTCAACCCATTACATGCAAACATGAGCACTAGTTAACAGAGCGAGCAATATGCAAATGGATAAATACATGAAGCTTAATGAACTCTTCACGCTAAAACAAATAGCTGCAGAAAATGTGTGAGGAAATACTTATTGAACCTCACACCCGAAAGAAAAAAAACCAACAGTCATACAGAAAGTGAAAAATAAATCCATTGCATGGTGCCATTCACAGAGAACTCTACTGCAGAACAACAAAACATTTTCTACCACACAACATTAACATTGTCTTCAAAACTTATAACAAAATGCGAAACACACTGAGACACAACATAAACACAAGACAGATAAACACACACAATCAGCCATTTATAAAACAGTATGTGGTACATGCAATGCCCTCTATGTAGGCCAAACTGGGAGATACTTCCAGAAAAGACACAATGAACATATAAGCGCCTACCACAAAAACAATTATAATAATTCAGCAATAGCCATCTGTATAAAGGACATTGGCTACCCATTCCATGATATCGTGAATGTCCTTCATATATTACATAATATGGGCAAGGGACATAAAATGGACTTACCTGAAGAATTAGGAACTTTCATTCATGGCACTGTAAGTGGTAACATGTTATTAAATGATAAAGCAGAAAGATACAGTGTTAATTCCTTCAAAAACTTCTCTGATGTTCACTGCTTATTTTATTGAAAATACTGTCTTTAACGATTTTAGAATGATGAAATCTTCTCTATGTGAAAATTTTAAGCTGCTGTAATGTTCGTCACTGTACTCTGTGCACCTGAGAAGTAAATTTCCAACACAAATGTAATTAAATGCTATAATGAAATGATCTAAACGTGCAAATCACACTACAATACATGTATCTTTTTGTGCACGAGTATATTTCCACACGTAACTTTACTGGAACCCACAGCAAATGACACTGATCACACTTATGATTAAAATAATTTACATGTAACTGAAATGCACCTGATGATAGAAACATCTGCAAAAAGAAGCCGTGTTAATTAAGTATTAGTGATTGAAGCCGTAGAAATTATTTCATAAATTTACAATACAGTTGCAGTCCTAAAAATATTCCCTGTAACATGGATAAATTTAAGTAAGACAAAGTATGTCTTTTCAGAAATATCTGGGGTATCATCTTCCATTTTATCAACAAATTCGGTCTGCTTTATTTCATCTGAAATAATTCATTGCAAGTTATAACATACAGTCCAGCACGTCGTTTTGGACGGATTTTGAACTGCTTTTAAAAACTGATCATCTCCATATTCTTCCACTGTACAGCCTATATGAGAAATTAAGTCTATCCTACGCAGAAAGACACCTGAATTCTTTATGTTTCTGTCCCATCACACCCTCACAAAGCTAGATGTACATAGTGCTGCTAGGAATTTAGTACCGTAAGTGCTGGCAAGGATGATGTCGCATCAGAGTAGGTAAAGTCCAATGCAGACTGTTCCATCTCTTATCTGAGGGGATCATATAGTGCGGCTGAAATCTTTTCAGCACTCGACACAATGGTTCCTAGTCATTGCAGAGAGAGCGCTACAAAATATGTTTTTGTCCAATTTCTTTTGTTCCAGCACATATTTGGGGAGACATGGCGTAACTTCAGTGCATTTTCCAGTCAGCATTTGAAGAGGTACGGCATAATTTTAGTGTGATATTTACAGTGTGCTGTAGCAAATTAGCACATGATAGTTGGTGCCATTTGTTTATACTTTTTTCTGAGTCATCAGTTTTCTGACTGGTTTGATGCGGCCCACCAAGAGTTCCTCTCCTGTGTCAACCTCTTCATCGGAGTGTAACACTTGCAACCTACATACTCAATTATTTGTGTCTTTCTCTAGAGTTTTATTCTCTACAGCTTCCTCTAGTACTATGGAAATCGTTACCTGATGTCTTAACAGATGTTCTGCCATACTGTCCCTCTTTCTTGTCACTGTTTTCGATACGTTCCTTTTCTCACCGATTCTGCGAAAATCTCATTCCTCCAGCTAATTTTTAACATTTCTCTTTTGCACCATATCTCAAATGCTTCTATTGTCTTCACTTTTGCCACAGTTCATGTCTCACTGCCATAGAATGCTGTGCTTCAGACGTACATTCTCAGAAGTTTTTCCCTCAAATTAAGACCTATGTTTTATACTAGCAGTCTTCTCTTGGCCAGGAATGCCTCTTTTCTTAGTGATAGTCTGCTTTTTATGTCCTCCTTGTTCCGTCCTTCATGGGTCACAGGAGGATTCGTTTACTTCATCTACTTCGTGGGCACCAATTATGATGTTAAGTTACTCGACGTTCTCATTTCTGCTACGTCTCATTATCTTCGTCTTTCTTCGATTTACTTTCAGTCCACATGCCGTACTCATTAGACTATAAATTCCATTCAGTAGCTCCTGTGATTCTTCTTTACTAGGCCGGCCGGGGTGGCCGAGCGGTTCTAGGCGCTATAGTCTGGAACCGCGAGACCGCTACGGTCGCAGGTTCGAATCCTGCCTCGGGCATGGATGTGTGTGATGTCCTTAGGTTATTTAGGCTTAAGTAGTTCTAAGTTCTAGGGGACTGATGACCTCATAAGTTAAGTCCCATAGTGCTCAGAGCCATCTGAACCATTTGAATCTTCTTCACTTTCACTGAGGTTAGCAGTGTCATCAGTGTATCATGTCCCTGATATTCTTTCACCTTAAATTTGAATTCCGCTCTTGAACCTTTCTTTTATTTCCATTATTGTTTCCTCGATATCTGGATTAACCAGTAGGAGTGAAAGACTACATCCTTGTCTTACATCCTTTTTAGTACGAACACTTCGTTCTTGATCTTCCAGTCTTATTGTTCCTCTTAGCACTTGTAAATGTTGTATATTACCCATCTTTCCCTATACTTTTCCTTATTTTTCTCAGAATTTGAATCACCTTGCACCATTTTACATTGTCGAACGCTTATTCCAGATCGACAAATCCAATGAACGTGCTTTGGTTTTTCTTTAGTCTTGCTTCCATTATCAACCACATCGTCAGATCTGCCTCTCTGGTGCCTTTACCTTTCCTAATGCCAAAATGATCGCCATCTAACACATTCTCAACTTTCTTTTCTATTCTTCTGTATCTTATTCTTGTCAGTAACTTGGATGCATCAGCTGTTCAGCTGACTGTGCGATAATTCTCGCATTTGTTAGCTCTTGCGATGTTCGGAACTGTATGGATGATGTTTTTCTGAAAGTCAAATGGTATGCCGCCAGACTCATACATTCTGCACACTCAGCTGAATAGTCGTTTTGTTGCCACTTCCCCCAATGTTTTTAGAAATTCTAATAGAATGTTATCTATCCCTTCTACCTTATTTGACCTTAAGTCTTCGAAAGATCTAATAAAATCTGACTCTAATACTGAATTCCATATCTCTTCTAGATCTACTTCTGTTTCTTCTTCTGTCACGTAATCAGAGAAGTTTTCCCTTCATAGAGGCTTTCATTGTAGGCGCTCTCTTTCCATGTCTCCTCACTCCTCTGCATTTATCAATGAAATTCTCATTGCAGTTTTAATGTTACCACCCTTGTTTTTAATTTTCGAAAGATTGTTTCGACTTTTCTATATACTTAGTCAGTCCTTCAGACAATCCTTTCTTTTTCCATTTCTTCAAATTTTTCATACAGCCATTTCACCTTCGTTTCCCTGCGATTTATTTCATTCCTTAGTGACTTGTACTAATGTATTTCTGAATTTCGCTGAATATTTTTGTACTTTTTCTTTCCTTTATCAATTGAAATATTTCTTCTGTTATATATACTATCTTCGCAGTTACCTTCCTTGTATCTATGATTTTCTTTATAACTTCTGTGCCTGCCCTTTTTAGAGATGTTCATTCCTCTTCAAGTGAACTGCCTATTAAGCTATTCCTTAATGCAGCATCTGTCGTTTAAGAGATTCAGTTAATTGTGTGATTTAGATGACCAGCTGATTACGACAAGTCAATTGAAACACGCTGTAGTGTATGTACAGTCCTGAAAAATAGAATGTTGGAAAAATACGGAAATACGGGGTATCAGTCAATGAAACATAAACTTCGACAAGAATATTTATTGAACTACTACAAATAAGCATAAGCAGCTTGACAAATTCTTTGCAATGAGTGACTGACACAAATAAATAACAGATATTCACTGGCTAGTCAGAGAGCACACATTTTCCTAGCAAACTTTTGCCTGGGTAACACCTGAAACAAATGCTTACATGCTCTGATCTACAATGGAATAAGAGTAATAAAAAAAGCAGTGGATTTCCACCTCTGGAACAAGGTGGTGGCGCAGTGTACAGGCAATCGTATTTTTGTAATTTTTAATATTTGTGGTATGTGAAATTCCGAACTCAAATATGAATACCAAAGCAGTTCGTTGCAACTCTAAAAAATTCTTGAGATAATCGACTTTGAAGTTTTCAGACTGTGTTTAGTAACTCAAAGTAAAAGACCTTTTCTTTCCAGAAGCGTGACCCTGTGATAAAGTACTTGCTTCTCACGTGGGTAGCCAGGATCGATCCCCTGATGATTAAACAAAAGTTTCTGTTCTACGAGTTTTTCGGTGAAGAGCAAAGTACAGAGACATGAAAAAAATATCGGTAGCACTTGAGACTGGTAATCGCTGGTTCGAGTTTCGACTTGCTCAATATATATTTAGTTTTACTTTTATTTATTTATTTATTTATTCAGTTCGAACACCTACATCATTCGTATACGGAATTCATCAAATATACGCTAATTGACATGTATCTAATTATCGTATTACGAAAAATTTACGTCTTCTTGTTTCTAATTACATGTAACACATAAAAATCGAGTTTTCCTTGCAAATATAAGTTCTTAATTACCTTAATAATAAACAGATCACCACATCCTCAAATTACTCCATATGAATGCCTGCATGGTTCCATAAACAGACAGAGATGGCTTACTCCACAGTCATCATGCATCTCTATTATGCTCGCAGTTTGGAGCTTTCCACTTGTATAAGGAATTGCAACAGGTTAAATTCTTTTTAACTAACAGAAACAACTTCAGGAACACATCGCAGGTCGAAACTCGTAGATCATCATTTTGTAACTTCACCACTTGAAACAGTTGAATATACAATGTCACTTACAATCACAAAATAGCACATAGCTACAACTGAGGATAAGAGGATGACTGTACGTGGACAAGGTATAGAAATTCTGTGAACCTGCAACAGAAATTGGTTTACTTCTCGATTATCGTAGGATATAGTGATTTAATATGAGCGTAATTCTATTTGGGTGTGTCATTATTCCATTCACTGTCATAGACACCGTACGGCTGTGCTTGAACTGGCAGTTTTCAGGGAAGACTAAGACAAAAAAAGATCTTTTTGGAAATGATCCGTTACCTGTTTATCAGCAAATGTTTTGGTTTAACTCTGTGAACTCTAGTCCAGTAATCTTGCACGCGGCAAACATCTACCTCCGGGGAACAAGAGCAGCAGGCAGAACAGATACACCAAAGACAGGACAAGAAAATACAGAGTCTATGGGACACTGCGCTGTCCTAGTAGGATCTTACCAAAGGCCGAAATGTGCAGCAACTAAAAGTTGAAAATACCTCATAGCAATGCGTTCATGCGGGAATTAGTTATGGGGACAAACAAAGGAAGAATGAAGATTAGACTTAAACTTCCCGTCGACGACGAGATCATTAAAGCTCAAACTCCGGTTGCGGAAGGTTCGGGAAAGAAACTGACTGTCTTTAAATCAGTAGACACAGAAGTGTTAGAGGGACCCTTCGCAATAGAGTTGTGTTCTGTTGGAGTGCCGGCCGGAGTGGCCGTGCGGTTCTAGGCGCTACAGTCTGGAACCGCGAGACCGCTACGGTCGCAGGTTCGAATCCTGCCTCGGGCATGGATGTGTGTGATGTCCTTAGGTTAGTTAGGTTTAAGTAGTTCTACGTTCTAGGGGACTGATGACCTCAGAAGTTGAGTCCCATAGTGCTCAGAGCCATTTGAACCATTCTGAACCTGTTGGAGTATTGGAGTGATCCAGATGCCTCACTAGTTACTGCAACTTTTAGGTACTGGCTTTACCCATGTCTGCCACCGCAGTCTTGTCCACATACTGCTGCTGATGGGATCATGGGTTTTCCATCCTGATGGACCAAATCTACAGAACCTACTTAAACGCGAGAAACAAACGGGCATTCTTTGTCACTACTGGTGATAGCTTACTGTTACCCCTCACACTGAGACCACACGACAACTGGATTTTTGTGGGTTTTTTCTTTTTTTTTTTTTTTTTTTTTGTTATATTTATACTACGTGAAGTTCAGAACTCAAAGGTCAATAGCTCAAAACAGTTCGATGAGAAACTCAGAAATTCTCAAGAAAATCAAGTTTCTGATTGACTGCGTGGTACTAACCAAATATCTGTGTGGCATGCGTTCGACTCTTGAGGATCGTGAATTTTTACGAAAATTTGATGTTCTACGAGAATTTCCGTGAAGATTAAAGCACATAAAGGCTTAATAAATTTAATTCTCAGTGTTATTTTTTTTAATCCGAGCTCTTCTTACTAACACAGCTTGTAGTCATAACATGCACTACACCTCCGGCATGTTTATGATGTAAAGATTAACTGTAGGTCGAATCCCATTTAGTTTGCATCTGCGACATTCCATAATGAGAACACCGCGCAGTGTTTCGAAAGTTTCGACAAGGTGCATTTACTTGTTGCGATACCTTATACGTGGTATCCCATGTACCCATCACTACCAAACATCAGCCAGGCCGAAGATGCGTAAATAAAGGTGAAAGGCGTCATTGGGAAATAATAAAAAAAAATTCCAATCAAGACTGGTTGTTTCTTCATATGAAGACATTCTTGACTGGCAAAGAAATCTCCTAAGAGAACTGGCTCGTAAATTTTCTTTTATTACACTCCTGGAAATTGAAATAAGAACACCGTGAATTCATTGTCCCAGGAAGGGGAAACTTTATTGACACATTCCTGGGGTCAGATACATCACATGATCACACTGACAGAACCACAGGCACATAGACACAGGCAACAGAGCATGCACAATGTCGGCACTAGTACAGTGTATATCCACCTTTCGCAGCAATGCAGGCTGCTATTCTCCCATGGAGACGATCGTAGAGATGCTGGATGTAGTCCTGTGGAACGGCTTGCCATGCCATTTCCACCTGGCGCCTCAGTTGGACCAGCTGGACGTGCAGACCGCGTGAGACGACGCTTCATCCAGTCCCAAACATGCTCAATGGGGGACAGATCCGGAGATCTTGCTGGCCAGGGTAGTTGACTTACACCTTCTAGAGCACGTTGGGTGGCACGGGATACATGCGGACGTGCATTGTCCTGTTGGAACAGCAAGTTCCCTTGCCGGTCTAGGAATGGTAGAACGATGGGTTCGATGACGGTTTGGATGTACCGTGCACTATTCATTGTCCCCTCGACGATCACCAGTGGTGTACGGCCAGTGTAGGAGATGGCTCCCCACACCATGATGCCGGGTGTTGGCCCTGTGTGCCTCGGTCGTATGCAGTCCTGATTGTGGCGCTCACCTGCACGGCGCCAAACACGCATACGACCATCATTGGCACCAAGGCAGAAGCGACTCTCATCGCTGAAGACGACACGTCTCCATTCGTCCCTCCATTCACGCCTGTCGCGACACCACTGGAGGCGGGCTGCACGATGTTGGGGCGTGAGCGGAAGACGGCCTGACGGTGTGCGGGACCGTAGCCCAGCTTCATGGAGACGGTTGCGAATGATCCTCGCCGATACCCCAGGACCAACAGTGTCCCTAATTTGCTGGGAAGTGGCGGTGCGGTCCCCTACGGCACTGCGTAGGATCCTACGGTCTTGGCGTGCATCCGTGCGTCGCTGCGGTCCGGTCCCAGGTCGACGGGCACGTGCACCTTCCGCCGACCACTGGCGACAACATCGATGTACTGTGGAGACCTCACGCCCCACGTGTTGAGCAATTCGGCGGTACGTGCACCCGGCCTCCCGCATGCCCACTATACGCCCTCGCTCAAAGTCCGTCAACTGCACATACGGTTCACGTCCACGCTGTCGCGGCATGCTACCAGTGTTAAAGACTGCGATGGAGCTCCGTATGCCACGGCAAACTGGCTGACACTGACGGCGGCGGTGCACAAATGCTGCGCAGCTAGCGCCATTCGACGGCCAACACCGCGGTTCCTGGTGTGTCCGCTGTGCCGTGCGTGTGATCATTGCTTGTACAGCCCTCTCGCAGTGTCCGGAGCAAGTATGGTGGGTCTGACACACCGGTGTCAATGTGTTCTGTTTTCCACTTCCAGGAGTGTACTTGTTGGCTGAGATTATGTCACCTTTTCATTCTTTCTCAGATGTGTCAGTCTTTTCTGTGTTCCTTAATCTGCGTCGTAGGTTTTTTTCTTTTTCTTTTCTTCTTTCAGATGACCAACGTCTTTTGAATATTTACTCGCATTTGCATGTTTCATACATATTTGTAAATTATTGACCACTCACTCCTAGGAGAGCACTATGTACATAACTTTAAACACGACTAAACTTACTTCTATTAATGAGGAAATCACAGAATCTTTTAACAGTTGATAAAATAATTCCAAGTTGCAATACACGAACCGGCAATCTTCTACATCACAATTCCATGCTCTTAACCATCACACTTGTGATGTCGCGCGATTTGAAACTCTCTCCTGTAACTTAGTACCCATAGTGGCTTTAACTGGCGAGAAATCGTTATGTAACGTTTAATTATAACAAATCTTACCAATAACGGCATGTTTTTATGTCTTCGATAGTGAGTGTGATCTCAAAACAACATGACGTGTCCACGGAGCCCAAATCTAGCGCTAACGAAAGTCGATAGCAGTTCCTGCGGTTGTCAATATTCTCCTTCTCAATCACAACGCAGTGTTTCACACGTCTGTGCATCCGAGACGAACTCACAAAACTTCATTGGAGTGTTCTTCCTCATTCACGCTACAGCCTGGATCTCGCTCCTTCCGTCTTCCATCCATTTGCCCCAACGATGGACGCACTCCGAGGGTAGCATTACATGGATGATGTGGAGGTTATTGATAAAGCAAGCCGTTGGCTCTACGTAGACCTGTAGTGTAGTACCATGCCGGCACACAGGCGCTCCCAGTAAGGTGGCGTAAGGCTTTCGTACTGAACGGAGATTATGTTAAAAAACGTGGTTCTGTAGCCAAAAATATGTGCATTGGAATCCTGATTAAAACCAATCTGCTTTCAGAAAAAATCATGCCTCGTACGTCGGGGAATGACTGTCCTTATAATTTATTTGCATTCTACATCACTAACGTTCCAGATATTGTCCTGCAGTTCTTGCTCGCATTTTAACACTAGTCACAAAACACTAATTTCTCAATTTATGGCGGTATAGTATCTTTTATACAGGGTGTTTCAGGGCTGATGTTATACACTTCTAGAGGTTGTAGAGGGGGCGCAGTAGATCAACTTTTGCGTAGGAATTCATGTCTGAAAATTTCATCGAACGGCGCTACAATAATATATATATATATATATATATATATATATATATATATATATATATATATATATATATATATATATACAATTCCGTGATGTCGCAAACTTTAAAGGATGATGGACACGAATAAATGTAACAATTTTAACTATGGGTTCCTAATTCGGAAACTAACAAATCGAAAGAGTTACAAGCGAAAATCATTCTGATATCTGTTGACAGTGGCAGACATGTACCGGTACTGTTGTTGCTAAGAATGCAGGGTATGCAACTTCCTGTGGTGGTAGTATGGACCACGACAAGACAAAATATGTAGTAAAAATGGGCTCAAAAATGCATACCTGAGGAGCTATGAGCAAGTGTTTATCTTCGCTAGTCTAAAACAGATATCCTTTATTGAATAAGTGTTTATAGCACTTAAGGTATGCGTTTTAGAGCGCACGTTTAGAAGAAATTTTATCTTATTTTGGTCCATGGTACCACCGCCGAAAGTTGCATGCCCCACAATCGTAGCAACAACAATATCGGTCCACTGTCGGAGGTATCAGAATGATTTTCCCTCGTAACTTTCGACTCGTTCGTTTCCGAACGAGGAACCCTTACCTCAATTTGATACAATGATGCTTCTCCATCATCTCTGGAAGTTTGTAACATCATCACGGTATCCCCCTATATATACAAACATCTACTGGCGCAGTGCCCTGTAACTTTGACGCACTGTAGCGTTGTTGGTTGACGTTTCCGGAAATGGGCTCCTATGTAAAAGTTGATATAATGAGCCCCCTATACAACCTCTAGAAGCGTGTAATATGAATTATGAAACACCCTGTAGAAGCTAGAACAACGTCGTACGTTGTCCCTACACACAGATCAACAGTATGCGTTCAAGGCAGAAAACAAATTATTAAAAAAGAATTGCACTTGTCCGGTCTAACAGCTGGGTCTGTTTCGAGAGGAGACAGAAATATTGCTTGTTTCATCTGTCTGACTCGGCCGGAAGGAAAGTAAGAGGCAGCAAAGTGATAGAAGAAGAAAGGGAAGAAGAAAGGGTTATTCAACTGTTTCCACCCGCCGAGAAAGGGGAGCCGCCGCAAGGCACCGCCACCGCCGCCTCCTCTGTTCCAAACAAAAGAAAGCTGCTAACTGCTGTCCGCGCGGCGTCAATGGGCCCGCGAGAAGGCCCGCGCCTTTGTGGCGCGCCAGCTCAGTTCCTCTGTAATTGCTAGCCGGCGCCCGTAATGGGGTCGCCCGCTTCCTGCGCGCAAGTGCGACACTTCGCAGCCAGCGCACATAGCTAAGTGCTTGCCATCGCAGGCGCTTCGGCGAACGCGGGTTTCAAAGCGGATACTCAGCTTTGCGTTGCGTGCCTCTGGCCATCAGACCATGACAACACCAGCGTCCACTTGCACGTCAGTGTCTCTCAGCCAACCGATATCCCCTTTACCCCTTCTATTCATATAAGGTCGTTCAATAACTAACTCAAGACTTTTAACAGTTTCGGTTGAAAAAATGCGGAATTTGATGTGGAACATCGTGGAATATTCCAGCTTCAGACGCTATAGTTTCACAAATTTCCCACAGGTGCCAGCACTATACGTAGCCTGTAACGCAGGTGCGTACCAAGTAGAGAGACGTCATTAGTTTCTTTCGGCGGAAAACCAGAGCATCGTAGATATTCGTAGGCGCTTTCAGAATGCTTACGGAGACCTGGCAGTGAACAAAAGCACGGTGAGTCGTTGAGCGAGAAGTCTGTCACCAGCGCAAGAAGGTCGCGCAAAACAGTTCGATTTCTCACATGCAGGCCGGCCGCACACAGTTGCGACTCCTGCAGTGTTGGAACGTGCTGACTCTCGCAGGTCATCGCAGACAAACTCCTTATTGTTCAACTGGCGTCGCTGTTGGTAGTACTGACACAGCCGTGCACCAGTGGGGGTACTGAAAAGGTGTGTGGCCGCTGGGTTCCTCGTTGCCTAACAAAAGACCACACAGAGCAACGAAGAACCGTCTATGTGGAATTACTTAAGAGTTACGAGGTTGATCGTTACAATTTTTTGTCGAAAATCGTCACAGGTAATGAAACAAGGGTTCATCACTTCGAACCAGAAGTAGAACGGTGATCAATGGAGTGGCACATCACCTCTCCTCCGAAGAAAGTGTTCGAAGCCGCATCCACATCCGAAAGTCCAATGTGATGCACTTCTGGCACTCTGAAGGATTATTCTGTTTGATGCCCTGGCTCATGGTGCAACTGTCAGCTCCGAAGGATTGTGTTGCCATCAGGAAATTGAAGAAACGACTACAGTGTGTGTCTCGCCACAAAAACTTCTCCTTACCTGTGACAACGCAAGTCCTCACACAAGTATATGCACCCAAGGGCAGCACACAAATCTTTATGGTCTCTTCTTTCTCATCTACCCTATAGGTCGTATCTCGCACCTTCCGACATCTATTTGCACGTCACAAAGTAGGATGGACCACGCGGGAAGCAGTAAATGGGTGATATGGAGCTTACAGATGCAGCAAGCCTTTCTCTACGACGTTAATTAACAGTGATACCACGCGTGCATACAGGCCCTCCGACTAAAGTGGCGTAAGGCCGTTGTATTGAACGAAGATTATGTTGAAAAATAGGGTCTTGTAGCCAAAAGAGTGCGGAATAATACTGTGTATTGGAATCCTGAATAAAACCAATCTGTTTTCAGAAAAAAGTGTTGCATCACTTACTGAACTCCCCTCATTCTTTTATTGACGAATGAGTCTGTTCCGCTACATAGCACAAAAAGTGACCATTTTTAATTACACAGGGTGTCACAAAAAGAATGACCCGATTTTAACTTGTAATAATATTGAGACAAATGTCACTAGGCAACCGAAACAGCGTTAGATGTAATCGGCGTGGTCTAGAGTTTCAGAAAAAATTCGCTAGATGTCGCTACGAGCGTTGACCTGGAGCGTGCAGCCAGTCTCGCGCAATATCGCGTCCGCGCAACAGAAGGCGTATTGTGTTATTGAATTTAGTCGTACTCAATCAGTGATGGCAGTTCAGCGGGTGTTTTATATTCAATTTCGTGCTAAACCATCATCACCAAAGAACATTCGACGGTGGTATAAACAGTTTGAAGAAACAGGGTGCCTCTGTAAGGACAAAAGTCCTGGCCGGCCACGCGTTCCTGAACAAACAGTGGAACGAATCCGACGATCATTTGAGCGGAGCCCCCGCAAGTCTACGAGAACTTGTGTTACCGCGCATGACAGTGTGGCGTGTGTTACGGCGTCGTTTAGCCCTCAAACCATACCGATTACAACTGGTACAAGCTTTTCGAGATACTGACAAAGTGAAGCAAGTGGAATTTAACAATGCTGTTCTAGAAGACATGGAAGATGACACTTGTATGTCACAGTTGATATTCAGCGATGAGGCAACTTTCCATATTAGCGGTAAGGTTCACCGACATAATGTGCGTATAAGGGGGCTCGAAAATCCTCATGAAACAACTGAACACGAACGTGATTCACCAAAAGTGAATGTTTTTTGTGCTGTTTCGCAAAGCAAGGTTTATGGACCATACTTTTTTGAGGAAGAAACAGTAACAGGACAATCGTATCTTGCAATGCTACAGAACCGGTTATTCCCACAACTTGACTCTTAACAATTCCATCTATCAGTAAGATGGAGCACCACCGCACTGGCACAACAACGTGCGCAGTTTCCTCATTGCCAACGTGTCTCAGTGTTGGATAGGGCGTACAGGACCGCGAGACCAGGCTTTACACTCTTGGCCTCCTAGGTCCCCTGACTTAACACCATGTGACTTCGTCATGTGGGGATATGTTAAATAATGTGTTTATGTTCCTCCCTTACCTCGCGACACTGGTGAACTAAAAACCAGATACCAGCTGCTGTGGCTTCAGTGACAGAAGGCACCTTACGCACCTTGGGATGAATTCGGCTATCGGCTAGATGTCGTCTGTGCAGCCAATGGAGGACATATTGAACATTTATGGTGGATTTTTATAAACTTCTGTCTTGCCTGAGTAATTTAGTATGCAATTTGTTGGTGTTAAGCCCTTCTTCCTAATAAGTAATTCTATTTAAAATCGGGTCATTCTTTTTGGGACACCCTGTATTACCAATATACATTGCTGGCAATTAAATCTGCGACAGTATGAGAGCGTTTGCCTCAGTACCACACCTACAGATGTCATCAAAAATATGATCATATGGGGTACTGAGCGAAATTTTTCACTGTAGTAATTGAGGATTGTTTGATAGAGAGGACGGAGGAAGTAATCTTGGATAGAGAGTCGCCCACAGACGTACAAGTAACTTCAAGTGTGTCCCAGTGAAGTGGTATCACTTGTTTGTGAAATTCTTTCATATTTCAGACAAGCGAACATTCATATTTGACACAGGATACAATTATGAAAATGCATTGGCCGCTTTTCGATATACCATTATGAGAACACAGATGTGGCGAAAACATCAAATACAATATATGAAATGCCAAAAAAACTTTTTTTCATCCATAATATACGAGGGCAGTTCAATAAGTAATGCAACACATTTTTTTCTCGGCCAATTTTGGTTGAAAAAACCGGAAATTTCTTGTGGAATATTTTCAAACATTCCCGCTTCGTCTCGTATAGTTTCATTGACTTCCGACTGGTGGCAGCGCTGTACGGAGCTGTTAAAATGGCGTCTGTAACGGATGTGCGTTGCAAACAACGGGCAGTGATCGAGTTTCTTTTGGCGGAAAACCAGGGCATCTCAGATATTCATAGGCGCTTGCAGAATGTCTACGGTGATCAGGCAGTGGACAAAAGCACGGTGAGTCGTTGGGCAAAGCGTGTGTCATCATCGCCGCAAGGTCAAGCAAGACTGTCTGATCTCCCGCGTGCGGGCCGGCCGTGCACAGCTGTGACTCCTGCAATGGCGGAGCGTGCGAACACACTCGTTCAAGATGATCGACGGATCACCATCAAACAACTCAGTGCTCAACTTGACATCTCTGTTGGTAGTGCTGTCACAATTGTTCACCAGTTGGGATATTCAAAGGTTTGTTCCCGCTGGGTCCCTCGTTGTCTAACCGAACACCATAAAGAGCAAAGGAGAACCATCTGTGCGGAACTGCTTGCTCGTCATGTGGCTGAGGGTGACAATTTCTTGTCAAAGATTGTTACAGGCGATGAAACATGGGTTCATCACTTCGAACCTGAAACAAAACGGCAATCAATGGAGTGGCGCCACACCCACTCCCCTACCAAGAAAAAGTTTAAAGCCATACCCTCAGCCGGTAAAGTCATGGTTACAGTCTTCTGGGACGCTGAAGGGGTTATTCTGTTCGATGTCCTTCCCCATGGTCAAACGATCAACTCTGAAGTGTATTGTGCTACTCTTCAGAAATTGAAGAAACTACTTCAGCGTGTTCGTAGGCACAAAAATCAGAACGAACTTCTCCTTCTTCATGACAACGCAAGACCTCACACAAGTCTTCGCACCCGAGAGGAGCTCACAAAACTTCAGTGGACTGTTCTTCCTCATGCACCCTACAGCCCCGATCTCGCACCGTCGGATTTCCATATGTTTGGCCCAATGAAGGACGCAATCCGTGGGAGGCACTACGCGGATGATGAAGAAGTTATTGATGCAGTATGACGTTGGCTCCGACATCGACCAGTGGAATGGTAGCGTGCAGGCATACAGGCCCTCATTTCAAGGTGGCGTAAGGCCGTAGCATTGAATGGAGATTACGTTGAAAAATAGTGTTGTGTAGCTAAAAGATTGGGGAATAACCTGGTGTATTTCAATGCTGAATAAAACAACCCCTGTTTCAGAAAAAAATGTGTTGCATTACTTATTGAACTGCCCTCGTAGCAATCTCTACTCATACGTTTAAGAAATACGAAGTAAAGCTTACGAAAGTGAGCACACAAGTAATTGAAGACAAGACTGTCATACCTGTGAAGTCGAATGTGAAACTGTCTATATACCTATAACTTGTGGATGAGTAACAAATTACAGACTTCAAATGGTGCTGATAGTCATATTTAGGATAACTTGAATATCAAAGATATGTCCACTATGAAAAAACTGAAGCGACAGGTCGATTAACCGTTACATTAAGTCACAAGTAAAGAGAAGGGCTATAGGTGTAGTACACTAAAATGATACAGTAATAAAATATTACAATATTACATCAGGTAAATGTTGACAGTACATACAGTACAAATAAGGACACCGAGAGAGCATTATGTACAAACTACATAACGGGCACAGAAACGGATTAGTGTACAAGCAGCACAAAATAACAAACATATTTTTCTTCTTCGTCTACTATCCACGTGACAATGACAATAGGAAAATTGTATGGATGTCAAGCACAGCCTTGAAATCATACAGACAAAATAGCATACGTAATATGTGACAATAAAGCCAATGGGTTAAAAACAATAAAGTGTTATCGAAAAATTACACAGGCACGGAACAGCAAATAATCAAGGCCATAAGTAACAAGCCGAGCCCAATGTCAAGAAACAAATAAGTGAATGGTTACAGTGTCAAAAGTAAATGTCACAGACCTGGCATAAAATCAAAGAATAAAGTAGTAAGAGAGTGACAAAGACATAGCATAAATAGTTATATATTTGTAACCTTAAAGTATCAGCCATCGACGATTAAGAAAGAAATATTCCTGTATAGGCATTTGACTTTATCTTCATCACTGACAGACAATTAATGATTTGAAGTTATAGTTTATGTATTGACGGAGGGACATGCCTGTCTTCATGTAGGTTCGATGTTTGCATATGATGTCGTACAAAATTCAGGAGGACAGTACATAGCTCCAAAGTGGCACTGATTAAAAGTGAACTTCGAGAAGGATAGGAAACTAAACCCTAACGATTAAGAGTTCTTTTGTGTTTCAGTGCAGTGTTGAGCGAATAATTCCTCGAGCAATATTTTGCAAGGTTAGTATCCTTTATCAGTCGCTATTCAGCAATAAAGAACATAGTATTTCACAGTCAATAACGTGACGTTAGTAATACTGTGTGCATTTACGGTACTTGTGATCAAAAGTTTGCAGCTTGAATTGTCAATCTTACTAACATTACTCTCTCTGCTGGTTAAATGAACATTTTGAATAAGGGTCTTAACCACAATATTGCTTCTCATAAGAGTACACAACTAATGAAAAATATCATAGCAGAAGTGAAACCTGCTTGTGAATATGCTAAGCTATTGAACTTCCAGTAAGCTGAGATAGTTGTAACAACAAATAGGGCACTTAAGTGGTTCAGTGCAGTACCAAATTCCAATGTGAATAGTAATCGTGTAATGATACAATACTAAGCTTCATGAAGAAAAATAACAGCTAGAAAGTCAGGTAAAGGAAATTCGGCAGTTGTTATTTCTGAAAACCAGCATATAACTAAAACTATAAATTCCTCTAATGATGCAAGTATTATTAAAGTTAAACATAAACCTGTAAATAAGTTCCATAATGATCTGAAAAGTTTTGTTACGTAGCGTAATTTTTGTCTCCTACTGATTATAACAAGAAAAATATTTTGATCACGAACCCTAACATACCTAAGCTTAGGTCCCAAGTGAAGTTGCACAGTACATTCACTAATGTATTCAGTGTCAAAAATTCGTATGACCTGATATATATGAGCAAAACTGTTTAGATCTTGTAAGATGCACATCTACCTTCACTTGAGATTATTTGTTTATGAACAAGCATACCAGGTTTTGGAACACTGGATACCATTTGTAAAAATATATTGCATTATGAAAAACTTTCCAGGCTGAAATTGTAGAAATGGTATAATTGTTAGGGCTATCACTGTGTTTTAATTCCTTTAACATTTTACAACTAACCAACCGGGCTAGCTATGGGCAATTCCCAGATGCTATTGTGCTGGCCTAAGCTGTCGTCAGCACACCAATCGGCAAAGACATAGCAAGAAGATCGATAGTAGGCCTTGGATCAAGTGCGCCTATCAGGACAGATGCCAAAGATAGACTCGCAAGCAATGCCCCACCAACGCCCTCTCGACCACAAGTATTTAATGCGAATGCACTCACATTGCCCGAAGTCTTACGGGAATCGGCAGATTGACTGCCGCGAGTAATGAGTATAATGGGCAGGGGCACTACAAATGTAATCTGTGGACAGTAACTTGGGAATGTGGGTCTCACGGGGAGCGTGCCGGGAGATAAATCCCTGCAGTCGCTGTATACTGTGTGTCCTCGGTGGCTCAGACAGATAGAGCATCTGCCATATAAGCAGGAGATCGTGGGTTCGAGTCCCGGTCAGCGTACACATTTTCAACTGTCCTCTTTGATATTTATCAGCGCCTTTAGGCAGCTGCAAGTCTAATTTCATTGTAATTTCACAAGTATTTCGATCGCCGCCACTGACCGGAGGGCTCAGTCTCTCACTCTCAGTCGCAGTCTTAGTCAGTCTCAGTTTCAGCCAGTCTAAAGCACTAGCACAGTCTCTCAGTCACTAACTCACATTCTAGCGTCTGCCATTCATCGATAGCGGGACTTGTACTTACGTGGCTAGCGTGGACTATTATTTGAAGAGCTTGTACTACAACACATAAGACTCCCTCAAGATAAGTAGCTTCCTGTTTATGTAAATAAAGAACACTGTTAATATATGTGTGTGCAGTTGTGTAGTAGAAAGAAGATACCGGCCACCAAACAACATCAAATGGTTCAAATGGCTCTGAGCATTATGGGACTTAACATCTGAGGTCATCAGTCCCCTAGAACGTAGAACTACTTAGACCTAACTAACCTAAGGACATCACACACATCCATGCCCGAGGCAGGATTAGAACCTGCGACCGTAGCGGTCGCGCGGTTCCAGACTAATGCGCCTAGAACCGCTCGGCCACACTGGCCGGCCACCAAACAACATCCTCTCCCTTTATTCCTATGATACAAGACTCTACAGGTACTTTGGCAGACATCTTATTAATAATTTCATATTGAATTTCTTGCTTCAGATTCAGAATTGGTACCTAAACTTCTGTCATACCATCATTATGTGGGTAACTATTCATACTGTACTTTATGATGGTAATGACAAGATTTCCACCTTGAGCAACTACCTCAGTTCTGTTCATCCTAATAATTAGCTTACTGTTGAGCTGGAATGAAATTAATCTATAAATAAAATTATTTAGACCTTACAGTCGCGAAACAAACCACGAACCTTAATTTTGGAGTTTTTCATAAACCAACATGCACTGATATCACTATTAATAGTTTCCCATGCCATCCTTCGATCTATAATTGGACATATTTTAACTCTATGACACATAGATTATTGAAAACCGACGAGAATCAGGATGCTAGATACAATAGTGGTTGGCTGCTACAGTCCTCTGGATCCAATCAATGAAGCTTGAGTGTTCACGACTTCCTCGCAGTTAATCAGTCAGACCGTGTTCGGAATTCTTGTAACCAGGGCATAGCATGCAGCTAAAACTTTAATTATGTTCAATTAAGTTCACTTTAAATTCAATCAGCAAGTTCGTTTGATGAGGGACGCTCAACTGAAGACAAGAGCACTCTTCTGTTCTAGTAAAATTGCTGGAAGCTGCCGATAAACCAAAGACTATGTTTATGTTGGTTGCTTTTTGTAACAAGTTATAAATTGCCTCAGGTCTGATGATTACGCTTTCGTGAAATTCCAATTTGAAAGATTATCTTGTTTAACCTGATTAATTCAATTCAATGCGCAGGAAAAGTGACTCTTTGCCTTCATGCACAAATTTATGAATCTATTAATACTTCAGTATTTAGTAGGCAGAGAAATAAATTTTTACACTTCTTCATATATTTTACACTCTCAACTTACACTGTTGTCGTAGCACAGATGTAAAAGTTTGACGGGAGAATACAGACAAATCCATCATACATGACATATACATTGATGTAACATATTCTATTTTTTGATATTTTTAGTTAATTACATTATTTCAAGTAATTCATAAAGAGGACCAGAGGGGTGCAATACTAGGAGCATGTCTGATACTCTTCACGTCGTTAACCTTCGCTGTGAGGTAGTAATAGCCTGTTTACTGCCTATGACAGCAGCGACGAAGACGCTGCGTTTGCCGTATTGCAGCACTCCCGTTCTCGTGATGAGCGTAAGAAAAACACTTTTGAGCGAACAATATTAATAAACAACACCGTATTAAACAAACTTTAACTTCTTTACATTATAAATTATTATCTATACTATTATCTCTTCTCACCTGTAAACTCTGAGCAACGAGAATACCGGTGAGACAGCAGTTAAATTTTATTTCGTCACAGGGTATGTAGCCAATGGTGGCAAGAAGTGTTCGTACACTGTTAAATTCTACAAAGAAGAAAGAAATCCACTGACAAGAAAGATAAGGGCAAATACATAAAAGTTAATTGCATCGGCCCTCACTGCGACAAAATAGCAAATACTTGAAAAAGAGCTTACGTCGAACTTTCTTTTGACACGCGGTGGAGGTCATACATGCAATTGTGTCATGATGTTGGACACAAGGCACGTAATAATATCTTTAGCAAATCCGGAGTACATAAGACACAATGAGGGGATTGTAAGAGTTTTATACTTGTGAGACAGGACAGGTATCTTCTACTCTATGCTATAGAAATCGTACATATGCTAGAAATTCAAGTGCCTTGGCACATCACTTACAACAGCAAAAACATAGCGTGCTACAGATTGCGCCCAATGGGTGTTACTGGGCATTCTAGAAGTATTTGAAGTTAATACAAGAAAGTTGTTACCCGCAGTGGTTAATTTAGAAAAGGGGCTCAATAGGAATTAGTTTTTGATTTATTTGAGGAAACTGAAAAAGTGAATGTGAGTAAGTACCCACTGTATTTCGTCCCTTAACTGTCATAAATATGTCTCCTTTAAAACAATTTGTATACATCGGCCTTATGTTTATCGTTCGCTGCGTATAGTTTAGGGCGTCGACTTGGTTTCCCTATATTCCAAGAGATGGCACCTACAGTCAGCGCTTTTCCTTACGGTAGCTTTTGAGATCCTAGCAGAGCGCGAAATTATCTGCTACGTAAGCATAGTCCCAGCGCGTTATTACTTATCACGTTTAATGATTTTTCGTATTTCCATTTTGCTCGTATTCAGTCTTTCATCCCCATCCATCGTATGCATTATGCAACTCATATTTCCTATTGCTTCATAATCTATGCTTCCTTCGTCTTATATTAGCTTTCTTTTCCTTCATTCCAACATCTCTCTATGATCACCACCTAACCTTTTTTCTCTTTTCATCCTTTTGATAAAGATTAAATCCTGTACCCAACTTGCGGTATTTCTGTGTTGCTGAATGATAAGTTAAGGTATTGAGTATATAACTATTTGTGTTTGGACTCTGTAACCCTCTTAGTGCGTTTTTTTTTATTTTATGCGAGGTCTGTCATATTTACTTTTGACACTGTAACCCTCCCATTTATTTGTTTCTTGACATTGGGGTCGTGTTGTTTCTTATAACCTTGAGCATATGCTGTTATGTGCCTACCCAATCTTAGGTGTCCTTTACCCATAACACTTTACTCTGTTTCTTTAATTATGACTGTGTGACTGCACCTTTTACCCATTGATTTTACTGTCAAATTCTACGTATGTTATTTTGACAACATGGTTTTTTGTTGTGCTTGGCACTCGTGCAATTTTCCTATTGCTTTTGTGACAGCTGGATTGTACACGATAATAATTTATGTTTGCCATTTTTGTATCGGCGGTGCTCTATTCCGTAACTGTGCCTATTGAGTAATTTGAACGTAATGCTATCTCGATGTCTGGATTTATAATGTACGAGGGTTATTCGGAAAGTAAGGAACGACCGGTCGCGAAATGGAAGCCACTGTGAAAATCCGATGAATTTTTGCACAGTTGTGTTGGGCAGTGTCTCTAGTATGCCCGTCGATCGCGTAACGTCGTTCTTTTTAATTCTGAGCACACAGGGAGCCCATGAAGATACCTAGAACAATAGTGTCTCCCGTCAAGTATGAGGGCCTCGTGAGAAATTTCGCCTGAAGCTATGCAGCCAACATCACATAACTGTCGTGCGGTTTCTTCTTCAAGACAATTCTCAGCCGCATTCTGCAGGGGCAATGAAGATGCTCCTGCATCGTTTTCAATAAGAAATGGTTGCTCACCCACAATACAGCCCGTAATTGTCTCCCTCTGAGTTTCATCTCTGCTCACATGAATCGCTGGCTACGAAGACAACATTTTGGCACAGACAACGAGCTTTAGGCCATCTTAGAGAATTGGCGGAAAGCACTGGCGGATGCCTTCTATAACTATGGTATTGGAAAGTTGGTACAACGCTACGACAAACGTCTAATTCGACTTGTCGACTATCGATATAAGTAGCTGGAAGTTGAAGCTAACTGTTGCAAATAAAACAGTTTTGATTTTCACTGTGGTTTCCATTTCACGACCTATCGTCCCTTACTTTCCGAATAGACCTCGTACATAATGTCAACATTTACAGGAAGCAAATTTTTTTGTAATATTTTATTACTGTGACACTTTTAATGTAATACACCTCTATGGCATCGCTTTAATTGCGACTACACAAGTCTGTCATAACTGATGGTGATACGTACAAACAATTTTTTACGTTTGACACTTTAACGAATTTACTTATTGGTTTTAAGGGCATTAGGCTTATTTCAATGTACATTTTAACTATCTGGGTATATTTTCACGTACAATGTATGTTATTCTGGCTATGTGATCTAAAAGATTATGTTTTCTACTTTGTATTGACTGTACACTGTTCCGTTTCTGTGCCTGTTATGTAATTTGCACGTTTTACTATAGTTGTGTCTATATTCGTACTGTACATACTGTCAACATTTACATGGCGGAAATTCTTTTGTAATATTTTATTAATGTTTCATTTTAATGGCATACAGTTGTACGGCTTCCCTTTTTTTGGGATTTCATGTGTCAGTTAATTGATACATCGCTCCAGTTTGTACATAGTGGTGATATTCTCTGATATCCAATATATTCTCTGTATGACTGTTAGTTCCATCTGGCGTCTATAATGTTTGCTTCATCGTTACCTTGTCAGTGCATAGGCAATGATCGACAGGTATGAAAGTCTTATTTTCAATGACTTGTGTCATCATTTTTGTGAGCTTCATTTTCTATTTTATTGTAAATATTAGTAGAAATTGCTGTGTTATGGTTGAAAATAATTTTTATTAGCATTTCTAATACAGTATTTCTTGTTCTCGCCACAACTGTGTTCTAATTATGATGTATCGAGACGTGTAACGTTGAATAAACTACTTTGAGACCAAGACATTACCATAATTGTATCCCGTGCCAGAGAAGTGTGTTGGGACCCTTGTTTGTATATTAATGAACTTGCCAATTATATTAATAATAACCTCAGCCTTTTCGTAGACTATGAGTTATCTATGATTATCTAATGTCAGAAAGAAGCTACACAAATACTGTCAGATCTTGATCAGATTTCAGATTGGTGGAATTGCTGACAACTTGTTTTAAATGTTCAGAAATGTTAAGTCGTGTACTTCATAAAACGTAGTATCCAATAATATCAGTGAGTTACAGCTATAATCGGTCAACTCATACAAATACCTGAGTGTAACGCTTTGTAGAGGTATGAAACGGAACCGTCACATAGACTCAGTCGCATCAAAGCAAGTGATAGACTTCGGTTTATTGGTAGAGTACAAGGGAAATGAAAACAGCTTACGACTATAAAGGAGATCTTTGCAAAATACTTTATAAAACGAAAAAACATAGTATCCAATGACATCAATGAGAGACAGTTAGAATCGCTGAACTCATACAAATACAGGGGTCTAACTGTGGGTACATGAAATGGAACTATCACATAGGCTCAGTCGCACGTAAAGCATGTGACAGACTTAGGTGTGTTGGTAGAGTCATGGCGAAATGCAGTCAGTCTACAGAGGAGATTGCTTGCAAATCACTCATGCACAGGTATGTGGGATCCGTACCAAACAGAACTAATGTGGAATCTTGAATGTACACAGACAAAAGCAGCACGAATTGTGACACTTTTTTTTTTACCCGCGACAGAGCGTCACAGAGATGTTAGAGAAATTGGTCTGATGCCTGAAGATACACGTAAACTATCCCGCGATAGCCTGCTTATAAAGTTTCAGTAACCTGCCTTAAAATATGACTCTAGGAATATACTACCGCTCCCTAAACATCGTTCCCGCAGGACTCGTGAAGACAAGATTAGGGTAATTAGAGCCCACACAGAGACAGTTAATAATTTATTCTTCTCGCGATTAATACATTAATGGAACGCAAAAAGCCCCAACAACTGGTACAGCGCGACACAATCTCTACCATACATTTCACAGTGGTTTGAAGAGTACAATTGTAGATGTAGACGGAGATGGCATGGTACAAAAGTCAAACTGGTGCGAAGTTTTTTAACTGCATAGATATGCAAATTATTAGCCAAGCCGGATGCTGAGAAGCGACAGCGGTGGTCGCTGGGATGACAGCACGAGATACTCTAGGCTTCGAAGCACTGGCCTTCTGGATAGCTGCCTCGCTGCAAAGAAGCCCATGTTCCGACTCAAGGTAGATGTTGTGGCTGCATCATCCTGTACGGCTGAGCGAAAAATATGTCTGTCCTCTCGGGCGCTAGTTGAATTCCCAATTCGGCTAACAGACTTTTCCCCGCTGTTTACACGAAGCATACCGCGATCTTCTAAATAAAAAATAAAATAAAATAAGTTAGAATGCGATTCTGCATGCAGAAAATCACTGCACAATCTTTCCTTATAAGCAAAATGTAGAAGAAGTAACTCCTATTCATTTTGTGCGGCTGTACTGAATGTTAATCTTTCGCTTATCCAGAAGTGCACACCGTGGCAATTTGATGTTTGTTGCAGATCGCCTTCACGAAGTTGCAGCTTTAATGATGACGACTGTAGTTTCGCTGAAATGAAATGAATGGATGATAAATATGAAAGTCAAGAAGATACACTGACATGAAACGATATCAGCAAACACCGGTCAGAAATGATTAACCTGCATTCACGATTAATTCATTTCAATTCCGTGAAGCTAACTCAGTCGTTACCGCACCACTCCTAGGGCCACTAGACCGGACACCACATTCTCCTAACTAAATGATTCTTTTGTGCGAGAGGAATACATCAGGAGTGTCGTCGTTTTGAAGCCGATGAAACTCATTCCAACTGGAGGTAGCTGACCTAGAATCTGAAGTGAGTGTGTCTAGTTTAGCCAGGAGCTGTGCTCATAGGATGTCTTTGGACACTTGAGCCATTCCCATCTTGGCACTGGGTTGTAGTACGTTGTGGAACTACCCCGAATGTCGTTGAATCTTTCTTCTTTGGCCACACTAAGAGGTGTCACACTGGTGTACCACGTATTTGATGTAGTTCCTTGTTGTGCCGTCACAATTTAGCCTGCATAGCGTCTATGTGATGTATTTTTATTCATAATACTCGAAAATATCTTTCACATTGACATCAGTGTACAATGAAGGATCGTCATAAAGGCGTTCGTACTGCAAATATTCCAGGTGTATCGACTGTCGTAACAGTGTATGATCTAATATGCCCAAATAGCTGTTTGACAATTATATATTTTACATTTTCTGCTTAAGCTGTACAACTAGCCTTTTTCCTGCGGCTTCGCCGGTGTTCGATACATATACGAGGTCTGTTCAAAAAATTCTGAAACATTCGCAATTTCACGGCAATGGTGTGTTGGAGTGAAATGCGGTTGGCGTCCCTGCACACACCTGTGTTTAATGTGTAACTGCCAGAAGTTTCACTGTTGTATGTCTTTTAGTTATTGTTCAGTGTTGCATTGAGCAAAACGCTGTGTCCCATAGTTTGCGAAATTCGAGATGGCAGAGTTAGAGGAGCGACGTGTCTGCATTAAATTTTGCGGCCGGCCCGTGTGGCCGTGCGGTTCTAGGCGCTTCAGTCTGGAACCGCGTAACCGTTACGGTCGCAGGTTCGAATCCTGCCTCGGGCATGGATGTGTGTGATGTCCTTAGTTTAGTTAGGTTTAATTAGTTCTAAGTTCTAGGCGACTGATGACCTCAGAAGTTAAGTCGCATAGGGCTCAGAGTCATTTCAACCATTTTTTTTAAATTTTGCGTGAAACTCAAGAAAACATTTACAGAGAGGCACCAAATGTAGCAGGAAGCCTACGGTGACGGGTGCTTCAGCCTACTCGGTGTTGCGAATGGTTCACACGGTTTAAAAATGGCCGGACGGAAGTTAAAGATGACCCTCGTTCAGGACCCCCTGCGACTCCTACCGGAGGATTGATTCATCATTATTTTGTGCCACAGGGACAAACTGTTAATCGATGGCACTATCGGAACGTGTTGCTACCGCTGCGAGAAAATGTGAGAAGGGAACGGCCTGAAATATGGCGAGATAATCCATGGCTCTTGCACCACGATACAGTACCTGCACATTCATCCCTGTTGGTGCATGAGTATTGTACAAAAAACGAAATCACTGTGCTGCCTCATCCGTCGTACTCTCCAGACTTTGCCCCTGCGGAATTTTTTTTTTTATTTCCGAAGTTTTAAACCCCGTTGAAATGCGAAGATTTGCAATGATAGACGAGATAAAAGGAAATTCGCAACGGCGCTTCGCACGATCCAGCAAGAGGTATGCCAAGACTGGTTCCGTAGGTGGAAATAGCGTTGGGAGCTGTGTAATCAATATTTGAGGAGAGTATTTCGAAGGAGACCATGCACAAGTGTAAGTGTAGAAAAATTTTGTGGACATAGTTACCGAATTTTTTGAATAGAACCCCAACTGCACATCTGTCTTGCCGCCCCATCTCTTGGTATATCTCCTCTTCCCTCTTCTGTCCATCTCCTCCTCTCCCCATATCTTTGCCCATACCCTTCTCCCACCTCTGTCCATCTCCTCCTCGCCCTCATATCTACCTATCTCTTCCTCAACCTCCTCTCTGGCCATCTCATTCTCGCTTGCCTCTCTGCCCATCTCTTCCTCCCCCTATCTCGCCTCTCTTCCTCCCCACTACTCTGCCCATCTCCTCCTCCGTCCCTCTCTGTCCATCTCCTCCTCTTACCCTCTCTACCCATCCTCTCCTGACCCCCTCCCTCCCTTTGGCCATCTCTTCCTCTCCCTCTCTATCCATCTCATCTTCTCTCCCCTCCCTGTCCATCTACATCCCGACACATATATTGAACACATCTCCTCTTCCCCCTTTTTGTGTCCAAACCTTCCTCCTTCTATTTGCCCACCTCATTCTCCCACCTCTATCTGTCTCCTCCTCTCCACTCTCTCTGTCCATCTCCTTCTCCATTTCCTCCTCCTCTCCCTCCTACTGAACATGTACTCCACCCCTCCCTCTTTCCATCTCTGTCTCCATATCTTCCTTTGCCACCTGCCCACTACCTCTCTTCATCTTCCACCTGCCTCATGCATCTCCATCTCCTCCCCTGTGTCTGTCCATTTCCTTCTCCCTTTCGCTATGTCCATTCCCTCCTCTGTCCATCTCAACCTGTCACCAGCCACGCTCATCGGCATGCATGGCCCCTGCAATACAGTTCAATAAAGCAGGCCAATACTACTCCAGCAAAATGCCTGTCATACAGGGCAGGCTTAAAAATCGTTTATTTGCCACTAACGTACAGGCCACCATCGAAATCAGGTCGATAAATCAGGCTGATAATACTCTATGCAGATTTCTGAAATAAACCGCTTTCAGGCGTATGTGAATTTTACAGGAACACGAACGGTTTCGTGGTTACAAATCATATCTTCAGGTGTACATATACAAGATAGGAAATGTACAATATTCATTATGATACAAAAGACATACCTATCCTAATCGTATTTGCTCATGACAACCAATATGAAGTACTCAACGTCAGTTAAACATTTAACCCTGATACGGGAAGGTGGGGTGTTCAACCTTCTCACCTTCTCAAATAAAATACTCCCATCCGCAACAAGCTGGGTCTCATAGTTTCAAATCGACTAGTTGAGAAACTGACATGTTAATAGTGCGTTTACCTACTATAAACAGAGCAAAATAAGTAAACAAGAAAAGGTGAAAACCCCTGCTAGCAACATTGAAAGGATTTGACCTGTTGATGTGATTCCAGTTTGTATTTGAAGTTAATTTCGGTATTCTTCGGATTCCTTAAATGATTGAATCTTTGGTCAAAGATTTTTATTACTGAATAGCTCTCTCCGTTCTTTGCCACACTAAGACTGAGAGATGAATGTTGCAAGCTGTTTCTCTTCCTAGTACAATATTTGTGAATGTTACTGTTATCTGTAAATTATGGTTACTTGTAAGCTGCAAATTCCATTTGGTAGTGACTGTACTGTGGCGCTATTGTCAGTATGCACAATTATTTGAAAAGACTGTAGAGTGGAAGCCACATATTGTCCTTATTAAGTTTTTCTGCAACAATTCCTTTTTTCTTCAGTAACGAGTTCCCACAGAAAATGGTGCCATAAGACAGATAATTCAAAGTAAGTCAATTTTTAGACATTTTCATCTCCAAAGACTGATGTTATTCGTAACTTAAACGTTGCAGAAGTTTGATGGTTTAGATCTATGTCATATTACTTCCAGCATGAAACAATCTATCCCAGCCGTAATCAAGGCATCAAATGGTTCGACTGATATTTACTGTATTTTACTAGGCGATTATCCTTTTGCCACAATTTTAAGAGCTTACTGGAATTACGCATGTGGTTGTGAGAGAGAACTTCATTTTCACACAAACAATTTTCAGAATGAAAAATACTTACCTCATCTACTACGTAGAAAGTTTTGTTTCACACACGTGTTTTATTAAACATCGTGCACCCAACCAAGCTCGAAAGTCACAACAAGAATGCATGACAAAGACGGTGACATAACTGTGTCAAAAATAAATCAAAACCTGAAATTTGGTAATTGTGGTAAGTTCCTGTGGATCCAAACTGCTGAGGTCATCGGTCCCTAGGCTTACACGCTACTTAATGTAACTTAATCTAACTTAAACTAACTTACGCTAATGACAACATATAATACAATCTAAGACGCACCACGAAGGATTTATGCAAATCGGTCACAAATTGATATTCATTCAGGTATCACGAATGTTTGTTCCTCATATAACTTGAAATGCCCTATCTACGTGCAGTAGTCGCTAGTGGATGTCTGATGATGGATATAAGCAATAAAATCATTCCTTGCTTAATGTTTGACTTTTATCATTGCTTCCCAGTCAGTCTGAAAGCAGAAGTACTGATTGAACTTCGAGTCTGAGGTCGGATAATAAATAACAAAAAATATTTTTTTCGTGTAATGTATTTACTGATTAACTATTTTCGGACCGTTTCCTTTACTTGCACCGTAAAAGTTTGCTTCTTGTCAAAATTCATGACTCTAGGTCAACGTGAA
The DNA here is from genome assembly GCF_023898315.1 of Schistocerca nitens. Taxonomy (NCBI): domain Eukaryota; kingdom Metazoa; phylum Arthropoda; class Insecta; order Orthoptera; family Acrididae; genus Schistocerca; species Schistocerca nitens. The sequence continues at coordinate 350,740,823 of NC_064617.1, forward strand.
GTACGCTGTTCATTTTGAAGAGTGAGTTTGAGTTTATCAAAATATATGACATAAACAGCTGATCTTTTGATTATATTGACTTAGAAGCTAACGCTTATTATACGACCAAGGTTTTACACACCTAATTATATAACAGAAATTTCACTTATTACGTCTACTTGTTCCTAAGAAAAAGGGGTCCTAACTGATGGACGAACATACCGAGAATCACATAAGAAATGACAATTTTTTTCCATGTGATATAATTACAAAGTTAGAGTTTTCAGATTTTTTTCTTTACTTGTACTGTGGGACCTTGCTTCTTGCCAAATTTCACCATTCTATCCAACGAGAATCAGACTCCAGTTTTTGGTGAGTGACTTTGCGGATTTAAAAATGTGTGACATAAATGGCCCATCTTTTTATTGCATTGACTTAGAAGCTTCAATGTTTTACTTCGCCAAGGGTCTGTAGACCGAAGTGCGTAACAAATTTCAGCTTGGCACGTCTACCCGCTTCTGAGAAAGGTGGTTTTTAACAGTCGTACCGACAGACAAACAGATTGACAACAAAGTGATTCTACAAGTGCTCCGATTTTAGCGACTGATCGTTTGTACCGATTGAGGTACGGAATCCTGATATTTTATTACATTTTCCCTCTCTACATCGTTGTATAAACTGAAGACACCGGCTCGCTTCTTTTTGTAGGTGCGGTCTTTTCTCAGGAATTACTGTTGAGATTTTGATATTTTCTAGGAATTCCTGGGACCGATATCTTGTCAATATCGATAACAGGTCAAAATCGACGAGTCGATTTCCTGGAGGGATGAACTATCCACCGGGTGGTTATAAACACGTTATAACACGGAAACTAATTACCATACGAGTACCAAACTTGGTAGCATTAATGTCAAGGACATGGGGAAGAGAAATAATGAAGCATCAAGTCAATTGAAATGCTTTTGATATGCTGCTACAGTACACCTTACCATTACATACAGGTAAAATTACTGCTAGGTATGACATGCTGGCGAAGCATATCGCAGTAACGCTGACGAGTCATACTGCACGTCTTTGGTCCTTCAGCGCCAACCTGTTCAAAAAAGAATGGGCAAATGTTGAAAGTAACCTTGAAAGCACACCATACGGTGACATGTTCATCATACAGAGGAACTTTATGCACAGTGACTGGAGGTGAAGATCCCCACACTCAGCAACTCTGTGTGTTCATCTCACCCGTGAGAGAAATCTGAGCTACGTCTGTCCATATGAAGGTCCAGGGTCTCGTTAACTTCAATCCTTACGAGAAAATGGAGAACGAAGACAACACGTCATTGTGCGTCCTGTGATGCGAGCTGCTCTACAATATGGATCTTGTACTGATGCCTTTTGAGAATGGTTCGAAGTACCTTACGTAGAGTGGGCCACAGGTTTTTAAACTGTTGTGACACGGGATGCGCACTGCCTGAGGATCGGGAATTTCGCGCAGCTTTGTGTGCAATAGCAACAGCCGTTTCACCAACCACCTGTGGTGCAACCGGTCGTCAGCCTCTTCCCGGAGCGACGCCCAGTTCTCCGGTTGATTGAAACTTCTTCATCATGCTCCGCAGAGCACGTGGAGAAAGAGGACCTTCCGTAATCATATTCTGGAAAGGCAGCTGCAGCATTGCTCTTGTTTTGGTAATATCTACATCTACATCCATACTCCGCAAGCCACCTGACGGTGTGTGGCGGAGGGTACCTTGAGTACCTCTATCGGTTCTCCCTTCTATTCCAGTCTCGTATTGTTCGTGGAAACAAAGAATGTCGGTATGCCTCTGTGTGGGCTCTAATCTCTCTGATTTTATTCTCAAGCCGGCCGAGGTGGCCGAGCGGTTCTAGGCGCTACAGTCTGGAATCGCGCCACCGCTACGGTCGCAGGTTCGAATCCTGCCTCGGGCATGGATGTGTGTGATGTCCTTAGGTTAGTTAGTTTTAAGTAGTTCTAAGTTCTAGGAGACTGATGACCTCAGAAGTTAAGTCCCATAGTGCTCAAAGCCATTTGAACCATTTTTTATTCTCATGGTCTCTTCGTGAGATATACGTAGGTGGGAGCAATATACTGCTTGACACCTCGGTGAAGGTATGTTCTCGAAACTTCAACAAAAGCCCGTACCGAGCTACTGAGCGTCTCTCTTGCAGAGTCTTCCACTGGAGTTTATCTATCATCTCCGTAACGCTTTCGCGATTACTGAATGATCCTGTAACGAAGCGCGCTGCTCTCCGTTGGATCTTCTCTATCTCTTCTATCAACCCTATCTGGTACGGATCCCACACCGGTGAGCAGTATTCAAGCAGTGGGCGAACAAGTCCAGCAAGCAGCCAGTCTCAGGGAACACCTGATGAAGACGTCAAGTAATGACGTCGAAATATCGTGTTTGGAAGACGCTGATATCCGGCAGAAAACCCGATTTCCACGAGATGTCATCAAATCGCCGGGAAAGTCTAAGAAATTACAAGTGTACTGTAACCTACTTCCTTTGTTTTCGGACTGCATTTCCTTAGTATTCTCCCAAAGAATCTCAGTATGGGATCTGCTTTAGCGACGATTAATTTTATACGGTCATTCCATTTTAAATCATCCTAATGCCTACTCCCAGATAATTTATGGAATTAACTGCTTCCAGTTGCTGACCTGCTATTTTGTAGCTAAATGATAAAGGACCTTTCTCTCTATGTGTTCGAAGCACATTACACTTGTCTATATTGAGATTCAATTGCCATTCCCTGCACCATGCGTCATTCGTTGCCGATCCACGTGCATTTCAGTACAATTTTCCATCCTTACAATCTCTCGATATACTACAGCATCATCCACAAAAAGCCTCAGTGTTATCCACAAAGTCATTTATGTATATTGTGAATAGCAACGGTCCTCCGACACTCCCCTGCGGCACACCTGAAATCACTCTTACTACGGAAGGCTTCATCAGTAATGCTCTGCTCCTTTTGTCCGAGCTGAAGTCGCCACGTCAACAAGTGCACTCCGACTGGTCAGCTATGTGAGACTGTGAATAGCGATGACAGACCACGGCACCTGGTGGTCATCATTGGAACTGGACGGTAGCGTTGTGACGCGTGGAAATCATACACTCCATACTCTGGACATTAATGCTACCAATTTTGGTACTCATACTTTAATTATCTTCCTTGTTATAACGTATTAAATAAGGAAAGTTTAATTATAGCCTCCCAGTGTATAATAATTAAGTTTCTACAGCACCCTCAGCGTGCGAGTCGTAATTGGTTAAGTTTTGCAATACCACCCTCGCCAATACTCAACATTTCCTGTCCATTAGTACACCAGGTCTGCCTGGTGTTCGTGTGGTTGTAGTTGTTTGTTCGCGTTTCCACTTTACGCTCAGATCAGCAACAGTCGACGTGGGCTGGTTTAGAAGGATTGAAATGTCCCTGATCGATACGTTACTCAGGAGACATCCAACAACTAGTACTTGAGCTCAACTGTCCTACTCATTCTTCTGTTGCTGCGTCTGTACTGACAATAACCCTCGCCTCCCTTTTTACTGATGCGGCCGTCTCTCGTTACATATACTGGTCAGTTCTGAATTGCACAGGGGTTTCCGAATACTTTCGATCAGACTGTCTATCTACCCTCCAACAGAGGTGCGTCATCCCAGGAGACGGTCTTCGATACCTCTATGGTTCTCGCACAGTAAACATGGAGTTATGCTTCTGAATCATTTAGCGGCCGTGCAGAAATACGGCGGGGTCGTCATGCCTCTGGTACGTGCCTGGACAGCTAACCGCAGCGGCGCCGTCGGCTCGCGATGCTACGGCCGCATCGCATCGCACTGCGAGCGCCTCTGGGATCCATACCGGGGAAGCGCCGCCCCTCCCCAAAGTGGGGACTTCCCTTCGGCTTCTGCTGCCGCCGTAAACGCACCCACGTGTCCCCGAACAGTTCCACCAGTCCCCGCAATAGTTTGCGTCCACTCAATAATCCGTAGACTACAGAGACATGTTTCACGCACAATGCTTCACGCTGAAAAGACACTATCAGCGCTGCTGTCTTCAACCATACTTCCTGAATTTTTGTTCAAATCAGCTGTTAGCAGAAAAGTAAATTATTGAAACCAAATTATCCTTTTTAAGGATTTTTATTTAAATTTTGTGTGCACCGACACAGTCATATCAATTTCCAGGCATGTGTAGCGTTACTAATTAGCCAAAATTTTTGCTAGATTTAAATGCATTTACGAGGAACATTGGACAAGTAAAGCAACATTTTTTTTTCCTGAAGGTAGATTTGTTATATATATATATATATATATATATATATATATATATATATATATATATATATATATATATATATATATATATATATATATTATGTTCTTTGGGACATGTCCGAAAGGACAGATACCATCTTCATATATATAGTTAAGAGACACTGGCCATTTGACCATCTTCTTCTGTGCGGATGCGCAAACAGTGCCCGAACTCCTACGGGAATCGGCAGCAAAGCCGCGAGTAATGAGTATAATGGGCAGGGGCACTATGAATATAGTGCGGGACAATAAGCTGCGAATATGGGTTTCACGGGAGGCGTGCCAGAGATAAGTCCCTGCAGTCGCACTATCCTCTGTGTGCTCAGTGGCTCAGAGAGATAGACCGTCTGCCAAGTAAGCAGGAGATCCCGGGTTCGAGTCCCAGTCGGAGCACACATTTTTCAACCGTCGCCGTTTACTTATGACTGTATGCAGCTAAGGGCATTCATTTCATTGTGAGATTTGTTTTACTCAACATTCCAGTCAGTGTATTATCCCTCTGTCTTTTGGCTACAAAACTCTATTTTTCAACACAATCTCCGTCGAATGCGCCGGCCTTATCAAATCTTACTTGGAGGGCCTGTACGCCTGCAAGGTAGTTACCACTCTACTGCCCGACGTCGGGAACAACGTCGTGTTGCATCAGTAACCTCCCCGTCATGTACGTATTACTTCCCGCGGAGGGCATCCTCCATTTCCCCAAACAAATGGAAGTCAAAAGGTGCGAGATCGGGGCTGAAGGGCAGATGAGTAAAAGCAGTCCAATGTAGTTCACGACCTCCTCTCGCGTGTGCAGACTTGAGTCATTACGGAGGACATGTTCGTTCGCGTTCCTGTGGCGATGAAAACGCCATAGTCGTTCCCCTCATTCCCTCATCGTTGCACAATGAGGGAAAACATCAAACAGAATAACTCCTTCGGAGTCCCGAAAGACCGTCGCCATGACTTTACCGACTGAGGGTCACTGGGTGTCAAATCTTGTGGGACTTAACTGCTAGGGTCATCAGTCCCTAAGCTTACACACTACGTAACCTAAATTATCCTAAGGACAAACACATACACGCATGCCCGAGGGAGGACTCGAACCTCCGCCGGAATCAGCTGCACGGTCCATAACGACTGAGGGTGGGACTTTGAAGTCTTTCTTGGGATGAGAGGTGGCGCGACAGCACTCCAAGGTTCAAAATGATTCAAATGGCTCTAAGCACTATGGAACCTAACATCTCAGGTCACCAGTCCCCTAGACTTACAACTACTTAAACCTGACTAACCTAAGGACATCACACACATCCATGCCAGAGGAAGGATTCGAACCTGCGACCGTAGCAGCAGCGCGGTTCCGGACTAAAGCGCTTAGAACTGCTCGGCAAGGCACTCCATGGATTTCCGTTTTGTTTCCGGTTCGATGTGATGAACCCCAGTTTCATCGCATGTGACGATGTTCGACACAAAATTGTGACTATCACCCTTGTACCCCCCCCCCCCCCCCTCCCATGAACCATGGACCCTGCCGTTGGTTGGGAGGCTTGCGTGCCTCAGCGATACAGATAGCCGTATAGCCGTACCGCAGGTGCAACCACAACGGAGGGGAATCTGTTTGAGAGGCCAGACAAACGTGTGGTTCCTGAAGAGGAGCAGCAGCCATTTCAGTAGTTGCAAGGGCAACAGTCTGGATGACTGACTGATCTGGCCTTGTAACACTAACCAAAACGGCCTTGCTGTGCTTGTACTGCGAACGGCTGAAAGCAAGGGGAAACTACGGCCGTAATTTTTCCCGAGGGCATACAGCTTTACTGTATGATTAAATGATGATGGCGTCCTCTTCCGTAAAATATTCCGGAGGTAAAATAGTCCCTCATTCGGATCTCCGGGCGGGGACTACTCAAGAGGATGTCGGTATCAGGAGAAAGAAAACTGGCGTTCTACGGATCGGAGCGTGGAATGTCAGATCTCTTAATCGGGCAGGTAGGTTAGAAAATTTAAAAGGGGAAATGGATCGGTTAAAGTTAGATATAGTGGGAATTAGTGAAGTTCGGTGCCAGGAGGAACAAGACTTTTGGTCAGGTTATAAATACAGAATCAAATAGGGGCAATGCAGGAGTAGGTTTAATAATGAATAGGAAAATAGGAATGCGGGTAAGCTACTACAAACAGCATAGTGAACGCATTATTGTGGCCAAGATAGATACGAAGCCCACGCCTACTACAGTAGTACAAGTTTATATGCCAACTTGCTCTGCAGATGACGAAGAAATTGACGAAATGTATCATGAAATAAAAGAAATTATTCAGATAGTGAAGGGTGACGAAAATTTAATAGTCATGTGTGACTGGAATTCGGCAGTAGGAAAAGGGAGAGAAGGAAACGTAGTAGGTGAATATGGATTGGGGCTAAGAAATGAAATAGGAAGCCGCCTGGTAGAATTTTGCACAGAGCACAACTTGGTTCAAGAATCATAAAAGAAGCCTGTATACATGGAAGAAGCCTGGAGATACCGACTTGTTTCAGATAGATTATATAATGGTAAGACAGAGATTTAGGAACCAGGTTTTAAATTGTAAGACATTCCAGGGGCAGATGTGGACTCTGATCACAATCTATTGGTTATGACCTGTAGATTAAAACTGAAGAAACTGCAAAAAGATGGGAATTTAAGGAGATGGGACCTGGATAAACTGAAAGAACCAGAGGTTGTACAGAGTTTCAGGGAGAGCATAAGGGAACAATTGACAGGAATGGGGGAAAGAAACACGGTAGAAGAAGAATGGGTAGCTTTGTGAGATGAAGTAATGAAGGCAGCAGAGGATCAAGTAGGTAAAAAGACGAGGGATAGCAGAAATCCTTGGGTAACAGAAGATATATTGAATTTAATTGATGAAAGGAGAAAATATAAAAATGCAGTAAATGAAGCAGGCAAAAAGGAATACAAACGTCTCAAAAATGAGATCGACAAGAAGTGCAAAATGGCTAAGCAGAGATGGGTAGAGGACAAATGTAAGGATGTAGAGGCTTATCTCACTAGAGGTAAGACAGATACTGCCTACAGGAAAATTAGAGTGACCTTTGGAGATAAGAGAACCACTTGCATGAACATCAAGAGCTCAGATGGAAACCCATTTCTAAGCAAAGAAGGGAAAGCAGAAAGGTGGAAGGAGTATATAGAGGTTCTATACAAGGGCGATATACTTGAGGACAATATTATGGAAATGGAAGAGGATGTAGATGGAGACGAAATGGGAGATACGATACTGCGTCAAGAGTTTGACAGAGCACTGAAAGACCTGAGTCGAAACAAGGCCCCGGGAGTAGACAATATTCCATTAGAACTTCTGACGGCCTTGGGAGAGCCAGTCCTGACAAAACTCTACCATCTGGTGAGCAAGATCTATGAAACAGGCGAAATACCCTCAGACTTCAAGCAGAATATAACAATTCCAATCCCAAAGAAAGCAGGTGTTGACAGATGTGAAAATTGCCGAACTATCAGTTTAATAAGTCACAGCTGCAAAATACTAACGGGAATTCTTTACAGACGAATGGAAAGAATAGTAGAAGCCGATCTCGGGGAAGATCAGTTTGGATTCCGTAGAAATGTTGGATCACGTGAGGCAATACTGACCTTACGACTTATCTTAGAAGCTAGATTAAGGAACGGCAAACCTACGTTTCTAGCATTTGTAGACTTAGAGAACGCTTTTGGCAATGTTGAGTGGAATACTCTCTTTCAAATTCTGAAGGTGGCAGGAGTAAAATACAGGGAGCGAAACGCTATTTACAATTTGTACAGAACCCAGATGGCAGTTATAAGAGTCGAGGGACATGAAAGGGAAGCAGTGGTTGGGAAGGGAGTGAGACAGGGTTGTAGTCTCTTCCCGATGTTATTCAGTCTGTATATTGAGCAAGCAGTGAAGGAAACAAAAGAAAAATTCGGAGTAGAGTATTAAAATCCATGGAGAAGAAATAAAAACTTTGAGGTTCGCCGACGACATTGTAATTCTGTCAGAGGCAGCAAAGGACTTGGAAGAGCAGTTGAAGGGAATCGATAGTGTCTTGAAGGGAGGATATAAGATGAACAACAACAAAAGCAAAACGAGGATAATGGAATGTAGTCGAATTAAGTCGGTTGATGCTGAGGGAGTTAGATTAGGAAATGAGACACTTAAAGTAGTAAAGGAGTTTTGCTATTTGGGGAGCAAAATAACTGATGATGGTCGAAGTAGAGAGGATATAAAATGCAGGCTGGCAATGGCAAGGAAATCGTTTCTGAAGAAGAGAAATTTGTTAACATCGAGTATAGATTTATGTGTCAGGAAGTCATTTCTGAAAGTATTTGTATGGAGTGTAGCCATATATGGAAGTGAAACGTGGACGATAAATAGTCCGGACAAGAAGAGAATAGAAGCTTTCGAAATGTGGTGCTACAGAAGAATGCTGAAGATTAGATGGGTAGACCACATAACTAAAGAGGAAGTATTGAATAGGATTGGGGAGAAGTTTGTGGCACAACTTGAAGAAGGGATCGGTTGGTAGGACATGTTCTGAGGCATAAAGGGGTCACCAATTTAGTATTGGAGGGCAGCGTGGAGGGTAAAAATCGTAGAGGGAGACTAAGAGATGAATACACTAAGCAGATTCAGAAGGATGTAGGTTGCGGTAGGTACTGGGAGATGAAGAAGCTTGCACAGGATTGAGTAGCATGGAGAGCTGCATCAAACCAGTCTCAGGACTGAAGACCACAACAACAACAACAACACCCTTGTAACGCGCAAGCAACTCCGTACAGATGGTCCTTCGTCGCTCTTTATGGTCTTCTTTTAGACTGCGAGGAAACCAGCGAGCACTCACCTTTGAGCACTGCAACTGGTGGACGACTGCATTAGCACTACTAACAGCGACGCCAGTTGAGCATCGAGCTGTTTGACTGTAATCCGTCGATCAGCTCGAATAAGAGTGTCTGCACGTTCCAATATTGCAGGAGTCACAGCTCTTTCCGGCAAGCCGGCTCACGGTAGATCGGACAGGTTTGCACTATCTTGCTGAGATGATGACAGACGCGCAACGACTCGCCGTGCTTTTGTTCACTTCCAGTTCACCGTAGACATTCTGCGAGTGCATATGAATTTTGTGAGATGCTCTGGTTTTTTGCCAAAAGAAACTCAACGAGAGTTTTCCGCTTGGAACGCACCTCCGTTACAGACGCCATGTTGAAAGCAGCTAATGGTCTGGATGTCATTGTAATTTCATTCTTCGAGAGCTGCAAGATCACTAATGATATCTGTTCTTTTGGACATGTCTGAAAGAACAGAAACCATCTTCATACAGATAAGGGTTACCGGCGAATGATCTTCTTCAGTGCGGATCCCCTCACATTGTTCAAACTGTTACATGAATCGGTAGATTGACTGCCGCGATTAATGAGTATGGTGGGCAGGGGCACAGTCACAAAGCTAAACAACAAAATTAAAAGTAAAATAAAAGCAGAAAGCTCCAAACCACAGATAACAACACAACAGAACCAAACACAAACACGCGGTCCCACAACAACTACACAGGATAATCAGAAAAAGATGAAGGAAAACACAAGATGGTACACAATGACATACTAACACAAACTCAACCATAAAATCACCAACATTTTCAAAATACAGGGAATAAACATAGCATACACAACAGACAATTCTTTACAAAAATACACCCCAAAACTGACAAAAAACAGAGACATATGCCAGAAAGCAGGTATATATCAGTTACAGTATAACACTTCTGAAGGCACATACTTAGGGCTAACAGGGAGAACATTTGATGTCAGATACAAGGAACACAGCCGGCCGCGGTGGTCTCGCGGTTCTAGGCGCTCAGTCCGGAGCCGCGCGACTGCTACGGTCGCAGGTTCGAATCCTGCCTCGGGCATGGATGTGTGTGATGTCCTTAGGTTAGTTAGGTTTAAGTAGTTCTAAGTTCTAGGGGACTGATGACCATAGATGCTAAGTCCCATAATGCTCAGAGCCATTTGAACCATTTGAACAAGGAACACATGAGTGCATGGAAATATGGGACAAACCACTCCACATTTGCTGAACACCTAAGAGAAAATGACCACACACCAACCACTAGAGAAGATGACATGAGAATAATTAGAATCAACAACAAAAAGCACCTTCTGACCATGCAAGAAAATTACCACATACATAAAACCAAAGCAGAGGGGAAAATCCTGTTGAATGACCAAGTACACATGCCAAGCAATTCATTATTTACACTAATAAATAAAATAATAGAATAATGTTCGCAAAAAGGATAAATATAATAATACTGTCCAACCTACTAATAATAGAACCCAACATCTTTACACTGACTCATCCATGACCCCTCCCCAGAATACTGAAACGAAAAGTCAAAACAGCTGTCACCAAAGTTTTCAGCCACTCATTAACAGCTAGTACAACCGCCATCCCCCCCCCCCCCCCAACCCACCCACCCGCAAAAAAAACGGCTCTATCTCCCCCTCTGTCTCACTCATACGCACACACACGGTATAAACATCATAAACAGTAGTTAATAACGAACATATACTTCGTGAGTTTCGCAACAAATAGGTAACACATACCAAAGACGATGAAACACGTAATGGAGTCGCAATATTTACGCTTTGAAAAGAAGTGTACGACGAAATAGTTGTATCGAGTGACAGAAGAACGATAGTCCACCACAAAAAAGAGTGAGAAACATGGTGAACAGGGTGTAGATGTCGAAAACACAAAGATGTGAATATAAAACAGTGATAAAAGTGGTAGTGCGACCTCCAGACCAGAGGTGAGGAAACGCAGATCAGCAAATCGTAAGTAATTACATTTTTACATAAAATCGCGAAGTGAACTGTTTGATAATCTAAAACTAACAAAACTGTATCATTATAGATCCCACTGATGATGCATTAGAACAGGAAAAGGCGAAACGCGTCTGGGATAAATAAAGTAACTAGCAGTAGGAAAAGGCAGCTTGCTTTGCACAACAAGTATTTATATGCTTGCTGCGGAGGATGGTCACACAAAAAACCTGTTACAAAAACGTTACTCAACAGGTCAGCCACAAAGAGCAAAAAGGCTCCAGTCGATGTTGGTCGCATCTGCGCTCAACTCGGCTACGTCCGGACTTACTACCTGGAAATGAGGTATACTCAGCTTAACACCAGAAGGACCTATTACAAGACACCATCGGTATAACCCCGTTGAAGCGAAATATCCAGCGGTCAACTGGAGTAACGTCTGGAAAAATAACAATCCCATCCACTACAAAGAAGTGTCCACATGGTATGACACTGTAACGAGAAGGTCCCCATAGGTGAAAAACTGCGCAATATCAAATTGAAGCAGAGCCCGTACTGCGATCATTGCCATACTGTATAAACAGTGGCACACACCCAAATCTGCCGAAACCAGTACCACATATGGAACTGGACTAGAAAAAACTCGCAACAGTTACTAGGGCTTCAGAATCTGCTATAACACTTAAAGAAGTACTTCGAGCAGACTGGCATTTCTTCCCTGAAACAAAGAACAATAGCTACACTTGGATTATCGGTCAGTTCGCATATTTTACAATTACGACTAAACATGTGAGTGTAGACGTAGTACATACAATATAATGGAAGACCACCATAATCATAAAATGAGTTCGAAATACAAAGCTTTGTTTCAAAATTTCTTACGTCACACTTTACCATAATAAAGAGGTCATTTTTGGTTGGCGCAAAACACTAAAGCGAGTCGCTACTAAGTTTGCATCATTTTAATTAAGTTGGCAAAAAAAATTTTTTTGTTGTTAAGCCAAGTCAAGGTGCCCTAGGAAAACTAATCTCGACATAAGCCACAACATGGAAAATAAATAAATAAATATACATAAAATATTCAGAAGTGTTGGATTTCGTTTTATTCTGTTTAACGGATATAGGACAGTTTGTAACGCAAAGAAGATTTATTTAGTTTCTGTTAAAAAAATTGGAAAAAAACAGTAAAAAATGGCGCAATAGTTATTGCACCTGTCCGGTAAACAAGAGATCCCGGCTCGAATTAAAAAAAAACGTTTGTTGGGAAGAAAGTGACGGTAGCACTACTTCTGTTTTTGTGTTTTTATGTTAGATAAGTTTTTCGGGGTAGTATGGGTGACAGGGGCCCACGCCTGAAGTGGGAGAGGTCTAAGGAGAAAAAAAAAGATGTCTTCGTCGGATACAGCGAAAAAAATGGCTCTGTCGGACGGAGCGTCTGCCTTGTGAGCAGAAAATCCTGGGTTCCAGTCCCGGTCGGGACACACATTTTCAACTGTCCGTGTCAATATTTATCACCACCTGCAAGCAGCTAATGGTCTGTATTTCATAGTAATTTCATTCTTCGAATGCTGCAAGATCTTTCGAAACCGATACCATCTTCATATATTCCTATATTTTATGAACTAGTCCGTCGAAGCGATTTCTCTACTAGGTGTAGAAGTGTGAACCCGATTTTCCTTGTAGAGCTGTAGACGGTTCTAGCCGTGAGTGCAGGGCCCGTGAGTCCGTGTCTCCAGCGCCATCTGCTTCCTGTAACGGCTTTCGGCGAATGTCAACACACAGTAACCCAAGTTCCATACATCGGGATCTGTTTCAAATCCGTAAACATGTCGAGTTTTGCGCCTACGAACTACGGGTTGCGGACGCCATTGACTTTCTGTTATCATTTGAAGAAAACTGCTGCAGAATCGCACAGAATGCTTGTCGAAGCGTTCAGCGAACTCACTCATGGGAAAAAAAAGTCTTTCAAGTGTTTAAATAAATTCAAAAGTGGTGATTTTGACGTGAGAAACTACGAATGCGGCAAACTTCCGAAACAGTTTGAAGACAACGGATTGCAGGCCTTATTAGATGAAAATGATACTCAAACTGAAGAGGAACTCGCGGAACAATTGAATGTGCCGCAGAAAGCCGTTTCTCTTAGGTTGAAAGCCGTGGGAAAGGTGCAGAATGTGGGAAAATTAGTTCCGCATGAATGGAATGAAAGACAGCAAGCTAATCGAAATACCACTTGTGGAATGCTGCTCGCCAGATACAAAAGGAAGTCGTTTCTCCATCGAATATTGACAGGTGATGAAATATGGATATATTTTCAGAATCTTAGCCTTGGTAAATCATGGGTGAATCCAGGTAAACCATCGACATCCATGAAAGACTAAATCGCTTTGGAAAGAAGACAATTCTCTGTGTTTGGTGGGATCAGAAAGGTGTCATCTATTATGAGCTGCTAAAACTTGTTGAAACCTTTAACACTGATAGCTACCAACAGAAAATGATCGATTTAAATCGAGCATTACGTGAAAAACGACCGGAATATGGAAAAAGGCAACACAAAGTCATACTGCTCCATGACAACGCCCCATCACACACAGCAAAATGAGTCAGGTAAGCTGTCGAGGTGTTCAGTTGGGAGATACTAGGGCATCCGGCTTATTCTTCAGACTTAGCTCCGTCCGATTATCATCTATTTGCATCCCTGCGACACGCTGTCGCTGAATAACGCTTCTGTTCATATGGAAGTGTACGAAAATGGCTCCCTGACTGGTTCACTTCGAAAGAAAAACTGTTCTTTTGGTGTGGCATTCATAGTCTGCTGGAGAAATGTATAAAAAGCAATGGAGATTATTTTGAATAAAATATTGTTCATCAGTTTCGAACAACAGACGTGTAATTATTATAACCAAATTCCGGTTTCATACCTGTACACCTGGTATTAGTGTTAAGCAAGTTGAAAGAATTTTGAATTTTTCTAGTAAAAACTTTAATCTGCCTGTTAAAATAAAAACCACAGGATTGGCAAAGCTATGTATAGTTGAATCAGATAATTTTGACGGTGCAGGTGCTTGCTTTTCATCTACAAAGATTTGATCGTAAATAGTCTCATCAGTTAACTGTCCCACGAATCAAGCGGACGTATCCAGATACTTGGCACTTTAACTACGAACCACAAAAGGAATTACTATTGCCAGCCGGGGTGGCCGAGCGGTTCTAGGCGCTTCAGTCTGGAACCGCGCGACCGCTACGATCGCAGGTTCCAATCCTGCCTCGGGCATGGATGTGTGTGATGTCCTTAGGTTAGTTAGGTTTAAGTAGTTCTAAGTTCTAGGGGACTGATGACCTCAGAAGTTAAGTCCCATAGTGCTCAGAGCCATCTAAACCATCCAACTATTTTCGAATAATTTCGTATGTCATATACTATTTGACAGCATCTCTCTCATCTTAGGTCATCAGTCCCCTAGAACTTTTTTTTTTGTTTTTGTTTTTTGTTTCAGTCTACTGACTGGTTTGATGCGGCCCGCCACGAATTCCTTTCCTGTGCTAACCTCTTCATCTCAGAGTAGCACTTGCAACCTGCGTCCTCAAGTATTTGCTTGACGTCTTCCAATCTCTGTCTTCCTCTACAGTTTTTGCCCTCTACAGCTCCCTCTAGTACCATGGAAGTCATTCCCTCATGTCTTAGCAGATGTCCTATCATCCTGTCCCTTCTCCATATCAGTGTTTTCCACATATTCCTTTCCTCTCAGATTCTGCGTAGAACCTCCTCATTCCTTACCTTATCAGTCCACCTAATTTTCAACATTCGTCTATAGCACCACATCTCAAATGATTCGATTCTCTATTGTTCCGGTTTTCCCACAGTCCATGTTTCACTACCATACATTGCTGTACTCCAGACGTACGTCCTCAGAAATTTCTTCCTCAAATTAAAACCGGTATTTGATATTAGTAGACTTCTCTTGGCCAGAAATGCCTTTTTTTGCCATAGCGAGACTGCTCTTGATGTCCTCCTTGCTCCGTCCGTCATTGGTTATTTTACTGCCTAGGTAGCAGAATTCCTTAACTTGATTGACTTCGTGACCATCAATCCTGATGTTAAGTTTCTCGCTTTTCTCATTTCTACTACTTCTCATTACCTTCGTCTTTCTCCGATTTACTCTCAAACCATATTGTGTACTCATTAGACTGTTCATTCCGTTCAGCAGATCATTTAATTCTTCTTCACTTTCACTCAGGATAGTAATGTCATCAGCGAATCGTATCATTGATATCCTTTCACCTTGTATTTTAATTCCACTCCTGAACCTTTTTTTTATTTCCATCACTGCTTCCTCGATGTACAGATTGAAGAGTAGGGGCGAAAGGCTACAGCCTTGTCTTACACCCTTCTTAATACGAGCACGTCGTTCTTGATCGTCCACTCTTATTATTCCCTCTTGGTTGTTGTACATATTGTATATGACCCGTCTCTCCCTATATCTTACCCCTACTTTTTTCAGACTCTCGAACAGCTTGCACCATTTTATATTGTCGAACGTTCTTTCCAGGTCGACAAATCCTATGAAAGTGTCTTGATTTTTCTTAAGCCTTGCTTCCATTATTACCCGTAACGTCAGAATTGCCTCTCTCGTCCCTTTTCCATTCTTCTATATACACTCCTGGAAATTGAAATAAGAACATCGTGAATTCATTGTCCCAGGAAGCGGAAACTTTATTGACACATTCCTGGGGTCAGATACATCACATGATCACACTGACAGAACCACAGGCACATAGACACAGGCAACAGAGCATGCACAATGTCGGCATTAGTACAGTGTATATCCACCATTCGCAGCAATGCAGGATGCTATTCTCCCATGGAGACGATCGTAGAGATGCTGGATGTAGTCCTGTGGAACCGCTTGCCATGCCATTTCCACCTGGCGCCTCAGTTGGACCAGCGTTCGTGCTGGACGTGCAGACCGCGTGAGACGACGCTTCATCCAGTCCCAAACATGCTCAATGGGGGACAGATCCGGAGATCTTGCTGGCCAGGGTAGTTGACTTACACCTTCTAGAGCACGTTGGGTGGCACGGGATACATGCGGACGTGCATTGTCCTGTTGGAACAGCACGTTCCCTTGCCGGTCTAGGAATGGTAGAACGATGGGTTCGATGACGGTTTGGATGTACCGTGCACTATTCAGTGTCCCCTCGACGATCACCAGTGGTGTACGGCCAGTGTAGGAGATCGCTCCCCACACCATGATGCCGGGTGTTGGCCCTGTGTGCCTCGGTCGTATGCAGTCCTGGTTGTGGCGCTCACCTGCACGGCGCCAAACACGCATACGACCATCATTGGCACCAAGGCAGAAGCGACTCTCATCGCTGAAGACGACACGTCTCCATTCGTCCCTCCATTCACGCCTGTCGCGACACCACTGGAGGCGGGCTGCACTATGTTGGGGCGTGAGCGGAAGACGGCCTAACGGTGTGCGGGACCGTAGCCCAGCTTCATGGAGACGGTTGCGAATGGTCCTCGCCGATACCCCAGGAGCAACAGTGTCCCTAATTTGCTGGGAAGTGGCGGTGCGGTCCCCTGCGGCACTGCGTAGGATCCTACGGTCTTGGCGTGCATCCGTGCGTCGCTGCGGTCCGGTCCCAGGTCGACGGGCACGTGCACCTTCCGCCGACCACTGGCGACAACATCGATGTACTGTGGAGACCTCACGCCCCACGTGTTGAGCAATTCGGCGGTACGTCCACCCGGCCTCCCGCATGCCCACCATACGCCCTCGCTCAGAGTCCGTCAACTGCACATACGGTTCACGTCCACGCTGTCGCGGCATGCTACCAGTGTTAAAGACTGCGATGGAGCTCCGTATGCCACGGCAAACTGGCTGACACTGACGGCGGCGGTGCACAAATGCTGCGCAGCTAGCGCCATTCGACGGCCAACACCGCGGTTCCTGGTGTGTCCGCTGTGCCGTGCGTGTGATCATTGCTTGTACAGCCCTCTCGCAGTGTCCGGAGCAAGTATGGTGGGTCTGACACACCGGTGTCAATGTGTTCTTTTTTCCATTTCCAGGAGTGTATTATTCTTGTAAGCAGCTTCGATGCATGAGCTGTTAAGCTGATTGTGCGATAATTCTCGCACTTGTCAGCTCTTGACGTCTTCGGAATTGTGTGGATGATGTTTTTCCGAAAGTCAGATGGTATGTCGCCAGACTCATATATTCTACACACCAACGTGAATAGTCGTTTTGTTACCACTTCCTCCAATGATTTTAGAAATTCTGATGCAATGTTATCTATCCCTTCTGCCTTATTTGACCGTAAGTCCTCCAAAGCTCTTTTAAATTCCTATTCTAATACTGGATCCCCCATCTCTTCTAAATCGACTCCTGTTTCTTCTTCTCTCACATCAGACAAATCTTCACCCTCATAGAGGCTTTCAATGTATTCTTTCCACCTATCTGCTCTCTCCTCTGCATTTAACAGTGCAATTCCCGTTGCACTCTTAATGTTACCACCTTTGCTTTTAATGTCACCATAGGTTGTTTTGACTTTCCATTATGCTGAGTCTGTCCTTTCGACAATCATATCTTTTTCGATGTCTTCACATTTTTCCTGCAGCCATTTCGTCTTAGCTTCCCCGCACTTCCTATTTATTTCATTCCTCAGCGACTTGTATTTCTGTATTCCTGATTTTCCCGGAACATGTTTGTACTCCCTCCTTTCATCAATCAACTGAAGTACACTCCTGGAAATGGAAAAATGAACACATTGACACCGGTGTGTCAGACCCACCATACTTGCTCCGGACACTGCGAGAGGGCTGTACAAGCAATGATCACACGCACGGCACAGCGGACACACCAGGAACCGCGGTGTTGGCCGTCGAATGGCGCTAGCTGCGCAGCATTTGTGCACCGCCGCCGTCAGTGTCAGCCAGTTTGCCGTGGCATACGGAGCTCCATCGCAGTCTTTAACACTGGTAGCATGCCGCGACAGAGCGGACGTGAACCGTATGTGCAGTTGACGGACTTTGAGCGAGGGCGTATAGTGGGCATGCGGGAGGCCGGGTGGACGTACCGCCGAATTGCTCAACACGTGGGGCGTGAGGTCTCCACAGTACATCGATGTTGTCGCCAGTGGTCGGCGGAAGGTGCACGTGCCCGTCGACCTGGGACCGGACCGCAGCGACGCACGGATGCACGCCAAGACCGTAGGATCCTACGCAGTGCCGTAGGGGACCGCACCGCCACTTCCCAGCAAATTAGGGACACTGTTGCTCCTGGGGTATCGGCGAGGACCATTCGCAACCGTCTCCATGAAGCTGGGCTACGGTCCCGCACACCGTTAGGCCGTCTTCCGCTCACGCCCCAACATCGTGCAGCCCGCCTCCAGTGGTGTCGCGACAGGCGTGAATGGAGGGACGAATGGAGACGTGTCGTCTTCAGCGATGAGAGTCGCTTCTGCCTTGGTGCCAATGATGGTCGTATGCGTGTTTGGCGCCGTGCAGGTGAGCGCCACAATCAGGACTGCATACGACCGAGGCACACAGGGCCAACACCCGGCATCATGGTGTGGGGAGCGATCTCCTACACTGGCCGTACACCACTGGTGATCGTCGAGGGGACACTGAATAGTGCACGGTACATCCAAACCGTCATCGAACCCATCGTTCTACCATTCCTAGACCGGCAAGGGAACTTGCTGTTCCAACAGGACAATGCACGTCCGCATGTATCCCGTGCCACCCAACGTTCTCTAGAAGGCGTAAGTCAACTACCCTGGCCAGCAAGATCTCCGGATCTGTCCCCCATTGAGCATGTTTGGGACTGGATGAAGCGTCGTCTCACGCGGTCTGCACGTCCAGCACGAACGCTCGTCCAACTGAGGCGCCAGGTGGAAATGGCATGGCAAGCCGTTCCACAGGACTACATCCAGCATCTCTACGATCGTCTCCATGGGAGAATAGCAGCCTGCATTGCTGCGAAAGGTGGATATACACTGTACTAGTGCCGACATTGTGCATGCTCTGTTGCCTGTGTCTATGTGCCTGTGGTTCTGACAGTGTGATCATGTGATGTATCTGACCCCAGGAATGTGTCAATAAAGTTTCCCCTTCCTGGGACAATGAATTCACGGTGTTCTTATTTCAATTTCCAGGAGTGTATTTCTTCTGTTACCCATGGTTTCTTCGCAGCTACCTTCTTTGTGCCTATGTTTTTCTTACCAAATTCTGTGATGGCCCTTTTTAGAGATGTCCATTCCTCTTCAACTGTACTGCCTACTGCGCTATTCCTTATTGCTGTATCTATAGCGTTAGGGAACTTGAAAGGTATCTCGTCATTACTTAGTACTTCCGTATCCCACTTCTTTGCGTATTGATTCTTCCTGACTAATGTCTTGAACTTCAGCCTACTCTTCATCACTACTATATTGTGATCTGAGTCTATATCTGCTCCTGGGTACGCCTTACAATCCAGTATCTGATTTCGGAATCTCTGTCTGACCATGATGTAATCTAATTGAAATCTTCCCGTATCTCCCGGCCTTTTCCAAGTATACCTCCTCCTCTTGTGATTCTTGAACAGGGTATTCGCTATTACTAGCTGAAACTTGTTACAGAACTCAATTAGTCTTTCTCCTCTTTCATTCCTGTCCCAAGCCCATATTCTCCTGTAACCTTTTCTTCTACTCCTTACCCTACAACTGCATTCCAGTCGCCCATGACTATTAGATTCTCGTCCCCCTTTACATACTTCATTACCCTTTCACATACACTTTCTCTATCTGTTCATCTTCAGCTTGCGACGTCGGCATGTATACCTGAACTATCGTTGTCGGTGTTGGTCTGCTGTCGATTCTGATTAGAACAAGCCAGTCACTGACCTGTTCACAGTAACACACCCTCTGCCCTACCTTCCTATTCATAACGAATCCCACACCTGTTATACCATTTTCTGCTGCTGTTGATATTACCCGATACTCATCTGACCAGAAATCCTTGTCTTCCTTCCACTTCACTTCACTGACCCCTACTATATCTAGATTGAGCCTTTGCATTTCCCTTTTCAGATTTTCCAGTTTCCCTACCACGTTCAAGCTTCTGACATTCCACGCCCCGACTCGTAGAACGTTATCCTTTCGTTGATTATTCAATCTTCTTCTCATGGTAACCTCCCCCTTGGCAGTCCCCTCCCGGAGATCCGAATGGGGGACTATTCCGGAATCTTTTGCCAATGGAGAGATCATCATGACACTTCTTCAATTGCAGGCCACATGTCCTGTGGATACACGTTACGTGTCTTTAATGCAGTGGTTTCCATTGCCTTCTGCATCCCCATGTCGTTGATCATTGCTGATTCTTCCGCCTTTAGGGGCAATTTCCCACCCCTAGGACAAGAGAGTGGCCTGAACCTCTATCCGCTCCTCCGCCCTCTTTGACAAGGCCGTTGGCAGAATGAGGCTGACTTCTTATGCCGGAAGTCTTCGGCCGCCAATGCTGATTATTTCTCAAAATTTAGGCAGTGGCGGGGATCGAACCCGGGTCCGAAGACGTTTTGATTATGAATCAAAGACGCTACCCTCATTATCGCCTGATATTACTTTGAATTAAACGAAGAATTATACCTACAAGTAGAAGGTTCGCCAGTGGATCCCCAATTTCAAGAAAGTTAACAAACATCTTCATGAACAAAATAGAAGAAAGAACTTTCCAGAAAATAGTTCCAGATGTTTTTAATTTCTGTGCCTATTAATTCTCTTGTTAAGCTATGTTCATGGTGCTTGTGTCTTTCCTCTGTGCTTGAGACAGTTTGTTCTCAGAATTTGTGGTGCTCTATACCTAGGACAGACACGCAGAACCTTTGAAATAAGGTATAAGGAACTCAAAAAAGCATGGAAATCTGACGCCAGCCATTCAACATTTATGGAACAACCTCTGGAAAGAAAATCACCACCCCACCACATTAGAAAAGAACGTGAAAACAGATTCAGCAACTAGATGCATTGCCTGCACCTACAAGAAAAATTCAAATTCAAAAAGCAATAACACAGAAGAAATACATAATAAATGACGAGACAGATATTAGTAACCAGACGATATTTAAACTAATAAAACATATTGTTGAGAAAGAACAACCTCCACAGGCAATACCCCCACCCAAGATCATCCACACATAGTAGTACAGTAATTTATACACACAGTAAGCAGGCCATGTTAGTTCCCTTCAAACACACACACACACACACACACACACACACACACACACACACACACTCGCTGTCTCGCTGTCTCTCTCTCTCTCTCTATCCCTATTCCTAGTCTGAAAATATAAACACTTACATAACGACAGCAGACGCCTCCACTACTATCAAAACATACAAAAGATGAACGCATCCCGCAATAGCAAAACAAAACACGCAGAATGGCGAAAGAGCAGTGATACTTCCGCACACAGAAGTGCAGATGTGTTAAGTGCAGTGAAAGTGCTGTCTGCAAATACTTAACATATCAAGTGTAAGACTAAGAAGAATGTAATAAGCAACAAGGAAACCTTGAGTAACGAAAAGAATCAAAACTGTTTATAGTAATAAAGCAATAAAGTAATATAGCACGGAACTGTTAATGATCATAACAAACAAAACTGTAAAAGAAAAAACATATTGTTGCAGTGAATATTGAAGATGCTTTAATATATAGTGAAAAGCGTCTGGTCTTAATAAGACTTTTATTACTGTTGCCAAAGGCGGCAGTTAACCTGTACAACTAGTGTATGTGCAACGGCGAAATAAATGGAGTCTAAAAACAAAAAAAGACGACATATATAGTACAGAAATTTTCAACATAAAATTTGAAGTTGGCTTTTTCACATCACATACCAAAGCTTTCTGGGGCATTTTTTTCATCATTTTTTATTTATTCTCGAATCAGAAGCATACAAATTTACAGTTGCCATACACATCAATAAATATATTCACACAAATTGTATTTATATTACATGTGCCCAGTACTTTGCAACCTCCAAGGCGCTTGGAGTGGCTTGCAGGAGATCAATCTTCGTGCAGGATGTAGGGCACAAAAGGCACTGGAGCATGTGGCTTGTGGTTTGTTCTTGTCCACAATCACAGGACGTATCTTCTGTTATGAAGCCCCATCTCTTCAGGTTGTCTCTGGATCGTCCAACTCCTGATCGTAATCTGTTTAAAGATTTCCACACCAGCCAGCTCTCGTTGTGTCCAGGTAGTAGTTCTTCAGCTTCTGGCGTCTGCAAGTGAGGCGTCGACTTCTTCCGTAACTCCAGCCTTGCCTTCTCTGGTGAAATGGTGGGCTTCTCGGATGTTCTCAGGAAGCTCTTTCGCGATCTCAGCCGTTGCTGTGGTGGATTATGTCCGTGCAGTGGATGGGCACTGTCCTGTTCCACTTTCAGTCTCTCCTTGTTGGCAGCCACTGTTCTGCGTATCCAAAATCAGTCATTTTAAAGCTTTGATGCTGCCTACCAAGAGTTCCTCTCCTCTGCCAACCTTTTCCGTCTCAGAGTAGGACATGCTACCTGTGTCCTCAATTATTTGCTGGATGTAGTCCAATCTCAGTCTTCCTCTACAGTTTTTACTCATACCCCTCCCTCTAATAACATAGATGTTATTCCGTGATACCTTAACACAGATGTCCTATCATTCGTTCCCTGCTTCGTATCAGTGTTTTCCACATCTTCCTTTCCTCCCAGATTCTGCGGAGAAATTTCTCGTTGCATACCCAATAAGTCCCCCTAATTTTCAACATTCTTTTGTAGCGCCACATCTCAAATGCTTCGATTCTCTTTCGTTCCGGATTTTCCACAGTCAATGACTCATTCCCATATAATGTTGTGACCAAAAAATATACTCCCAAACATTTCTTCCTCAAATTGAGACTTATGTTTGATATTAGTAGACTCCTCTCAGCCCGGAATGCCCTTCTTCCCAGTGCTAGCCTGCTTTTTGTGTCCTCCTTGCTCCGACCGTGGTGGGTTATTTTGCTGCCTAGGTAGCAGAATAAACTAACTTTATCTACTTCGTGATCACCTGTATGATGTTAAGTTTCTCGCTGTTCTCGTTTCACCTACTTCTCATTAATTTCATCTTTCTTCAATCTACTCTCAATCCATATTCTGTACTCATTACAATATTCATTGCACTCAGCGGATCCTGTAATTCTTTTACTTTCACTAACAATAGTAATGTCATCAGCGAATCTTACCACTGATATCCTTCCACCGTGAATTTTAATTCCACTCTAGAATCTTTCTTATATTTCTGTCATTGCTTCTTCGATGTAAAGATGGAATAGTACGCGCGAAAGACTATATCCTTGTCCTTCATCCTTTTTACTCCGAGCATTTCGTTCTTCGTCTCCCATTCTTATGGTTCCGTCTTGGTTATTGTACATTACCCGCCTTTCCCTATAGCTCACCCCTATTTTTCTCAGAAATTCGAACAGCTCGCACCATTTTTAATTATCCAACGCTTTTTCCAAGTCGACAGATCCTATGAATGCGTCTTGATTTTTCTTCAGTCTTGGTTCCATTATCAACCGCAGCATCAGAATTGCCTGTCTTGTGCCTTTCCCCTTCCTAAAGCCAAACTGACCCTCATCTAACACATCCTCAATTTTATTTAGCATTCGTCTCAATATTATTCTTGCCATCAACTTGGATGCAAGAGGTGTTAAGCTGACTGTGCGATGATTCTCGCACTTGTCGGCTCTTCCAGCCTTCGGAATTATGTGGATGACACATACACCGCCTGTCTCATAGATTCTAAACGCCAACGTAAATAGTCGTTTCGTTGCCACCTCACCCGATAATTTTAGAAGTTCCGATGGAATGTTATCTGGCTCATCTGCCTTATTTGATACTAAGGCTTTCAAGGCTCTTTTAAATTCTCTTTATATTACTGCGTCCCCTGTCTCGTCTCAGTCTACTCCTGTTTCTTCTATCACGTCATCAGACAAGTCCTCCCCCTCATAGAGGCCTTCAGTGCACTGTTTTATTTTATTTTATTTTACACGTCTAGTTCCATAGGACCAAAATGAGGAGAAAATCTCCAAGGTCATGGAAGGTGTCAGTACATGAAATTACAGCTTAAAAGTAATAACAGATAAAATAAAGTATTTATGAACCCAAAAAGACAAGTCACAGGTTTATAAAAACGCCATCAACAATATAACACAGGAATCAGCTTAATTTTTCAAGTAACTCCTCGACAAAACAGGAGTGGAGCATTAGGAAATTCTTTAGTTTCGATTTGAAAACGCGTGGATTCCTGCTAAGATTTTTGAATTCTTGTGGTAGTTTATTGAAAATGGATGCAGCAGTATACTGCACACCTTTCTTTACAAGAGTCAAGGAAGTGGAACCCAAATGCAGATTCGATTTCTGCCAAGTATTCACTGATTGAAGGCTTCTAACTCTTGGGAAAAAGCTGATATTGTTAACAAGAAACGACAGTACAGAATATATATATTGAGAGACCAATGCCAGAAAACCCAGACTAATGAACAGTGGTCGACAAGAGGTTCGCGAACTTAGACCACGTATTGCCAAATACACTGCCTGAATTTCCCAGAACAGGTTTGTACTTACTTCTTTCGTCGATCAACTGAAGTATTTCATCTGTTTCCCACGGTTTCTTCGCAGTTATCTTCCTTGTACCTACACTTGTCTCTCCAACTTCTGTGATTGCTCTTTCAGAGATGTCCATTATAGCTTTTTTCTATGTAGTCTCTTAATCTTTAGCCTGCTCTTAGTCGTTACCAAATTGCGATCTGAGTCTGTGTCTGTCCCTGGATACGACTGACAATCCGACACCTGATTTCGGAATCTCTCCCTGACCATGATGTTATCTAGTAGAAATCTACCTGTATCTAGGAGGCTATTCCAAGTATACCTCCTCCTCTTGCGAGTCTTGGTCAGAGTATTCGCTATTACTAGCTCAAATTTACTGCAAAACTCAAATAGTCTTTCTCCACTCTCAGTTCTTGTACCAAGCCCATATTCTCCTGTGACCCTTTCTTCTACTTCGTCCCCTACAACAGCATTCCAATTCCACATGAATGTTATATTTTCGCTTCCGTTTGGATACTGAATTACCCCTTTACTATTCTCATATACTTTCTCCTACTCTTTTTCTTTTGCTTGCGGTTTCGGTATGTATAACGTACTATTGTTGCCGGTGTTGGTTTGCTGTCCACTCTAATGGGAACAACCCAACCACTGAAGTGTCCTATCTTCCTCTTCATACAGAATAGTACTCCCATTATACAATTTTCTGCTGCTATTGATATTACCCTATATTCGTCTGAACATAAGTTCTTGCTTCGTTTCCATTTAACTTCACTTACCCCCACTATATTTAGATTGAGCTGCGGCATTTCCCTTCCGTACCACGTTCAAACTTCTTACACCCCACACCTCCACATGTAGAACGTTATCCCTCCGTTGGTTATTCACTCTTTTTCTCACAGTCAACTCCTCCTCGGTAGCCCATCGCAGATATTCGAATGGAAGCTAGTCCGGAATCTTTTGCCAACGGAGAGGACATCATGACACTTTTTAAAGTTTTAGGTCACATTTCCTGTGGATACACATTATGTGTCTTTAATGCAGCTGTTTCCTTTGCCTTATGAATCCTCATGTATGACTCTTCAGGCTTTCCCGGCGGATATGTTGTAAATAGTCTTCACGGGTGTGCCGCCGGATGATGTTGTGCAAATCCCACAATATTTCCTCGGAGCAACTGGCCGACATCATCAGGTGGTTAAACCTCGCTGGTGGCTAGGTACGACTGACAAGATCCAAGATCCGTACCTTTTTTTTTCCTTTATTGAATTTCAATTCCCCCCGAAGGGGGCGGGCTGGCAGCAGCTTAGTATGTCGCTCTTCAGCCTACAGACTTTGTTAGAAAGATGAAGAGAATAAATAATAAAAACAGGCGATAAAATCGGAGACTTAAAGAGTAACATGGCGAAAAGAAATCGTGGAACTTAAAACAAAGAACAGAGGGATGATGACGCTAAGAAAATACATACAAAGCAGACAGGTAAAACAATAGACAGACAATTAAAAAAAACACGGCGACAGTCTGGTTTCTGTTCGCAAAAGACATAAAATTCACACCCAGCGACAGCATGGTTTCTGTTCGCAACACGAGAAAGACGAACAACACTGAACAGTCACTGGAACACTGCACTAGAAAGTTGTCAAATGTGACAGACCACAGCCGAGAGCAGGTGGGGGGAAACTGGACAGATGATGGGAAAATAAAAAAGGGGGGGAGCCGGCAAAGGAGCTGATGGAGGATGAGGACCCATAAGAGGGGTGGGGGGCGCTGGGCAGACGCGACAGGGAGTGGGGTAGGCAGAGGAGGGGAATACAAAAGGACTCGGGGGGGGGGGGGACAAGGGAGGTAGGGAGAGGTTTAGTGGGGAGAAAACAGGACGGAAGGGGGGAAGAGGGAGCCCAGGGAAAGGACAGAGGAAAGGAGGGGGAGTGAGGATCAGAGTTGATAGGAGGGATAAATGGAGGGAGAGAGGGCACCATCCGGGAGGGGGAGTTGATGGAAGCCACATTGCGAAAGGAGATGTAATGTGTAGAGATGGAGGGTAGGGGGGACACAACGGTGAAGACGTGGCAGGGGGCAGGGATCGGAGAGGAGAGGAGCAACCAGGGGGTGAGGGGGTTCAAGACGGCAGGAGGTGTACAGGATGCGGATGTGTTCGAGGAATACGAGCAGATGGGGGAAAGGAATGAGATCATAGAGGATCCGCGTGGGGGACGGGAGGCGTATACGGAAGGCGAGGCGGAGTGCATGACGCTCAAGGATCTGGAAAGATCCGTATGTCGACGCCGCTGTATATAGAGCATGCGCGTGAAGATTGTGCAGGCGCGGGAACCACGCATGCGCAAAAATTTGCAGATAGACGACGCCAGACTCAAATGCCTCTGCCGGGAAACGCAGAGCGGCCATTCTGCGCGTGCGCTGACGCTGTGTTTACTAACATGCTGCCAAAGTTATGACGAGTCTATTATCGAAAGCTCTTTGCTTTCTCGTCGTGATTTAACAGCAGTGAATGCAGGGTTCCAGGCTGTACTCAATTTAAATCCCCTATCGCTGTTGATAAGGTTATCAGCTTTACAGATATGTCTTGCTTCCTTAATGACGTAATCCCAGAAAGAGGATGCTGGGGATAAAACTTCCGTCTTTTCATAAATCACGTGATGTCCTGTGTTCAGACAGTGTTCTGCAATTGCCGACTTCTCCGGTTGGCGTAGGCGTGTATGACGCTGATGTTCATCGCAACGTTCTTGTAATGTACGACATGTCTGACCTACACTCCTGGAAATGGAAAAAAGAACACATTGACACCGGTGTGTCAGACCTACCATACTTGCTCCGGACACTGCGAGAGGGCTGTACAAGCAATGATCACACGCACGGCACAGCGGACACACCAGGAACCGCGGTGTTGGCCGTCGAATGGCGCTAGCTGCGCAGCATTTGTGCACCGCCGCCGTCAGTGTCAGCCAGTTTACCGTGACATACGGAGCTCCATCGCAGTCTTTAACACTGGTAGCATGCCGCGACAGCGTGGACGTGAACCGTATGTGCAGTTGACGGACTTTGAGCGAGGGCGTATAGTGGGCATGCGGGAGGCCGGGTGGACGTACCGCCGAATTGCTCAACACGTGGGGCGTGAGGTCTCCACAGTACATCGATGTTGTCGCCAGTGGTCGGCGGAAGGTGCACGTGCCCGTCGACCTGGGACCGGACCGCAGCGACGCACGGATGCACGCCAAGACCGTAGCATCCTACGCAGTGCCGTAGGGGACCGCACCGCCACTTCCCAGCAAATTAGGGACACTGTTGCTCCTGGGGTATCGGCGAGGACCATTCGCAACCGTCTCCATGAAGCTGGGCTACGGTCCCGCACACCGTTAGGCCGTCTTCCGCTCACGCCCCAACATCGTGCAGCCCGCCTCCAGTGGTGTCGCGACAGGCGTGAATCGAGGGACGAATGGAGACGTGTCGTCTTCAGCGATGAGAGTCGCTTCTGCCTTGGTGCCAATGATGGTCGTATGCGTGTTTGGCGCCGTGCAGGTGAGCGCCACAATCAGGCCTGTATACGACCGAGGCACACAGGGCCAACACCCGGCATCATGGTGTGGGGAGCGATCTCCTACACTGGCCGTACACCACTGGTGATCGTCGAGGGGACACTGAATAGTGCACGGTACACCCAAACCGTCATCGAACCCATCGTTCTACCATTCCTAGACCGGCAAGGGAACTTGCTGTTCCAACAGGACAATGCACGTCCGCATGTATCCCGTGCCACCCAACGTGCTCTAGAAGGTGTAAGTCAACTACCCTGGCCAGCAAGATCTCCGGATCTGTCCCCCATTGAGCATGTTTGGGACTGGATGAAGCGTCGTCTCACGCGGTCTGCACATCCAGCACGAACGCTGTTCCAACTGAGGCGCCAGGTGGAAATGGCATGGCAAGCCGTTCCACAGGACTACATCCAGCATCTCTACGCCGGCCGAAGTGGCCGCGCGGTTCTGGCGCTGCAGTCTGGAACCGCGAGACCGCTACGGTCGCAGGTTCGAATCCTGCCTCGGGCATGGATGTGTGTGATGTCCTTAGGTTAGTTAGGTTTAACTAGTTCTAAGTTCTAGGGGACTAATGACCTCAGCAGTTGAGTCCCATAGTGCTCAGAGCCAGCATCTCTACGATCGTCTCCATGGGAGAATAGCAGCCTGCATTGCTGCGAAAGGTGGATATATACTGTACTAGTGCCGACATTGTGCATGCTCTGTTGCCTGTGTCTACGTGCCTGTGGTTCTGTCAGTGTGATCATGTGATGTATCTGACCCCAGGAATGTGTCAATAAAGTTTCCCCTTCCTGGGACAATGAATTCACGGTGTTCTTATTTCAATTTCCAGGAGTGTATATATGCCGCCCCACACTGACAAGGAATCTTGTACACACCACGTTTCCTCAGACCGAGATCATCCTTAACCGAACCTAACAGGTTCCTCAGCTTTTTAGATGGTCGGAAAACACACTTGATGTCATATCTTTCGAGGACTCTTCCTATTCTTGACGACATGGCACCAAAGTACGGCAAGATGGCCAAGGTGGTGGGTGTCTTCGTAACTTCATTCTGCTTCATAGATTGAACTCGCTTGAGTCTGAATGCGTTACGTATCTGTCTCTCAGAATAACCGTTTTGACGAAGACGGTCTTCAAATGTTGCATCTCACTCGGCAGGCTTTCAGAGTCAGATACCACACGCGCTCTATGAACTAGCGTACGTAATGCACTACCGCATTGTGCTGGATGATGGCAGCTTGTAGCCTGCAAATACAGATCTATATGCGTTGGCTTGCGGTATACGCTGTGTCCCAAGGTTCCATCTGCTTTCCTTCGTACCAAACCACCAAGAAAAGGTAAAGTGCCATCTTTTTCCACTTCCATAGTGAAGTTAATATTCGGATGGAGCGAATTTAAATGTTGAAGAAACGTAGGTAGAGTATCCAGTCAGTGGTGTGGCCACACGGACTGGAAATGTGGTGTGTACAAGATTCCTTGTCAGTGTGGGGCGGCGTACATAGGTCAGACATGTCGCACAGTACAAGAACGTTGCTATGAACATCAGCGTCATACACGCCTACGCCAACCGGAGAAGTCGGTAATTGCAGAACACTGTCTGAACACAGGACATAACTTGATTTTTGAAAAGACGGAAGTTTTATACCCAGCATCCTCTTCTGGGATTGCGTCATTAAGGAAGCAATACATATCCGTACAGCTGATAACCTTATCAACAGCGATGCGGGATTTCAATTGAGTACAGCCTGGAACCCTGCATTCGCTGCTGTTAAATCACGACGAGAAAACAAAGAGCTTTCGATAATAGACCCGTCATAACTTTGGCAGCTTGTTAGTAAACACAGCGTCAGCACACGCGCAGAACGGCCGCTCTGCGTTTCCCGGCAGAGGGCGTTTGAGTCTGGCGCCATCTATCTGCAAATTTTTGCGCATGCGTGGTTCCCGCGCCTGCGCGATCTTCACGTGCGTGCTCTATATACAGCGGCGTCGACATGCGGGTCTTGTCTCCGCCTTGCCTTCCGTATCCGCCTTCCTTCCCCCACACGGCTCCTGTATGAACTGATCCCCTTCCCCAACCTCCTCCTGTTCCTCCAACATCTCCGCATCCTTTACATTGTTCGCAGGCTTGATCCCCCCCACCCTCTGGTTTCCTCCTTCCTCTCAAACCCCCGCCCGTTGCCGCGCCTCTATCGCTGTATCCCTCCCTCTCTCCACCTCCACACCCTCCATCTCCTTCATCAGGGCAATTTCCAATGCCTCCCCCTCCCGGACGACGAACTTCGCCGTGACATCTACCCTTCCTTCCAACTATAACCTGGCCTTGTTCTCCCCCCCCCCTCCCCAGGGCCCCCTTTTCCTCTTTCCTCCTTCTCCCAGAGCGGATTTTCCTCCGTCCCCCCCTCCCCTGAGACCCTGCACCCCATACTTGCCTCTCTCCTTTCCACATCCCTCCCTACCTGGCCCTCTTCCGCGCGCCCCCTGCTCACCTCCCCCATCTCTTCCCCTCCCTCCCTTCTTCAGGTCTCCCTCATCTCCTAGCGCCTGGCGGATCCTCTGTATTGCTCTTCATCAGTGTGCCACATCAGTGTTGTTTAGTGCTGTTTCTCGTGTGCGTCAAGAGGTGTGCTTTTAATTGTATCCTGCCTTGAGGTTCGCTGTCAGTGTTACGTTATGTGCTATGCCATCCGTCGCTACCTTTATGCTCCAGTCATACTGTGCCTTGTGTTCTTTTAACCGTCACAGTGTGTGGCTTTTTGTGTGTGCTCCTTTTAAACAGTTTTTTATCTCCATTTTACAGTCACCCCGTTTTTTTGTCTATTGCCTTCCATGATGTTCCCCTTTTTTATATCTATGTTCACCTTATTCTCTCCTTTGCTGTTTTTAAATGTCTTCTATTGTTTTGTTCTATGTCTTTCGGCTGAAGAGCAGCGCCTATGCTGCTGCCAGCCCACCCCAATGGGGAATTGAAATACAATAAAGGAAAAAAAAATGCGGGTCTTGTCAGTCGTACTTAGCCACCAGCGAGGTTCAACCACCTGATGATGTCGGACAGTTGCTCCGAAGAAATATTGTGTGATTTGCACATCGTCATCTGGCGGCACACCCGTGAAGACTATTTACAATCCTCATGTAGTTGATCATTGCTGATTCTTCCGTTTTTAACGGCAGTTTCCCATCCCAAGGACAAAGGAGTTCCCTGAACCTCTGTCTGATCTTCCGCTCTCTTTAACATTTGCCAAAGAGAGGACGACTTCTTATGTCAGTAGTCTTTGTCCACCATCGCTAACGATTTTTATTGAAAATATAAGCTGTGGCATGGTATGTACCCGGCAGGAGGGCGTTTAGATTGTTAATCAAAGATGCTACTCCTAGGCCACTTGAACATATACGTCTCACTAAATTCAAATAATCTACATTCCAGCAGAAGTACATGGCCATGGTGCATAAAAAGCAATTAATTATTGTAGACATTCTTGGAACGTAATAAATGGTGATTTGATGTGATTTTCGAGAAATACGCATTGCGCCAACTATAAACACGCGCCCCCTATTCGATTTCTCACATCCTTTTATGTGTTCACCCCACAGTCCACAGAATATTTCTGCATGGTCTGGAAACATCTAGCTAGAGTCTTTGCAGGATACGTGGCCGATGCTCAGTGACTAATTTTCGTAAATTGGAATTCATTCGTTTCTTTGGAAGGGGAGGCCGACATTGTTTGCCCGATATCGGCCGATCGGTGACACGCTGAGATGACAGAATCATGGTGCATGACTTGCAGCCTTTCTCATACGATTTTACAGAGACTATTAGGTAAAAAATCATTTTTGCATTGCTTGTAGCCTTATATGTCAGTTTCATCTTGACGAGCCCATAATGTCCTTAAATGTTATGGTTAATGTGATATTTGCACTTAAGTAAGACACTGAAGCAGCACGCAACCACCAGCTGCTGCCTCACACGTACAGCCTTCACGGTGGGTGGGGACAACTCTGCTGGACTACTAATGACATAGGTACGCCTCAGCTATATTGGCCGACTAATTCAACAAGACACTGACTGTCCGTCAAGCTTCGATTTCGTCACTGTAACTATTCTGAATAAATAGCTTTATTAACCCTCTCGGAGTTAATGGAAGGTATATGCTCCACTAAAGTAAGGGCAATTTTGGGCGTTGGGACTACTACATCTCGTATTAGTCTGGTGCTGCCTTGTAAAACGCGCGCAAAATAATGTGATCGGTAGATCGTGGGGAGAGCAGTAGTGGTGGGAGTACGGGCTGGCACTGTGGGGGAAATGCCGAGTGCTGGAAGGAAAGTCCCATTCTAAGCTGAAGCTTACACTCACATTTTCTATAAATTTTAAGTAAAGCTTCTCCACACCTACACTTACATGGTGACCATTCAGAAAGATCAATTGTCACCTGTGCTTTGGATAGTGCGTAAGAAGAATGCAACAAAGGCAGCGATTTTTTTCACCTAGCTTGTTAATGTTCGCAATGAAAATCAGGGGTCGCCATGATTTTGCATTTGTTGCATATCACATAATATGTAGCTGCATATGAAATTTAGGTAACATATTCAATTGTTCTTTAAACTTGGGCGTAGGCCACTGTCATCAGTCTCAAGAAAATTGATCTGACGTAGCACACTCAGGTGGGTTCGTGCTCCCCAGCTTAAAGCCAGAACGAAACATGCACAACATTCCCCACATTTCATAAGCGGTTTGACATATCGGAATGAGATTTTGCGATACCATAGTACGCAATGAGGAGAGTGTTTTCTCATATTGCTATTATAGAAGACTTCATCATCATTTGTGTTATTACACTAACTACAGACATTTTCGATGAACTTATGTAATTTTGAAGGACCGCCGATAGCCGGTAAAACAAGTTATGCTGTGGGTTTTACAACAAAAAGATGTAGACATTGGACGTTTACTTTTGTACAAAAGAAGTGCTTTTTCATAAGCTATTGGCTTTACTTTTCGCCAGT
Organism: Schistocerca nitens; assembly: GCF_023898315.1. NCBI lineage: Eukaryota > Metazoa > Arthropoda > Insecta > Orthoptera > Acrididae > Schistocerca > Schistocerca nitens. The sequence continues at coordinate 350,774,101 of NC_064617.1, forward strand.
TCCTCACTTAATAAACTTGATAAACCACAGTTTCAGAATTATCTCGCAATTGCGTCTGCACAACATGTCAATGGCGTAACAGTGTGTAAACTCCGCTGAGTTTTAACAAAAGAAACAAATTTTAAATTGGCAACGGGAGAAATGTAGGTTTTACTTAAAATTCGAGAATGATAACACTACTCTGTGAGTTACAAGTAGTTAACAAGCCAGGCGAAAATAACTCGCTGCCTTTGTTGCATTCTTCTTACACACTAACCAAAGCACCGGTGACAGAATATATTTTTGAATGGTCGCTATGCAAGAGTAGGCGTGGAATGGCTCCACTTAATATTTACGAAAAGTGTGAGTGTAAGTTTCAGCTTAGAATGGAACTTCCCCACTAGTGCTAGGTATTTACATACAGAGCCACCCTTCACCCGCACCACCATTGCTCTCCCTACGTGTGCCCTGCTGATTTCGCATCTACCGGCCACATTATTTTGCGTGCACTTTACATGGCAGTACCAGACTAATACGGGATATAGAAGTTCCAACGCCCAAAATTGCCCAGTACTTTAGTGAGGCACATACTTTCCATTAACTACGAGAGGGCATGCAGCTTTACTGTATGGTTAAATGATGGCGTCCTCTTGGGTAAAATATTCCGGAGGTAAAATAGTCCCCCGTTCGGATCTCCGGGCGGGGACTGCTCAGGAGAACGTCGTTATCAGGAGAAAGAAAACTGATCGGAGCGTGGCATGTCAGATCCCTTAATTTAGCAGGTAGGTCAGAAAATTTAAAAAGGGAAATGGATAGGTTAATGTTAGATATAGTGGGAATTAGTGAAGTTTGGTGGCAGAAGGAAAAAGACTTTTGGTCAGGTGAATACAGGTTTATAAATACAAAATCAAATACGGGTAATGCAAGAGTGAGTTTAATAATGAATAAAAAAATAGTAGTGCGGGTAAGCTACTACAAACAGCATAATGAACGCATTATTGTGGCCAAGATAGACACGAAGCCCATGCCTACTACAGCAGTACAAGTTTATATGCCAACTAGCTCTGCAGATGATGAAGAAATTGATGAAATGTAGGATGAGATAAAAGAAATTATTCAGGTAGTGAAGGGAGACGAAAATTTAATAGTCATGAGTGACTGGAATTCGAGAGTAGGAAAAGGGAGAGAAGGAAACATAGTAGGTGAATATGGATTGGGGGTACGAAATGAAAGAGGAAGCCGCCTGGTAGAATTCTGCACAGAGCATAACTTAATCATAGTTAACACTTGGTTCGAGAATCATAAAAGAAGGTTGTATACATGGAAGAATCCTGGAGATACTAGAAGGTATCAGATAGATTATATAATGGTAAGACAGAGATTTAGGAACCAGGTTTTAAATTGTAAGACATTTCCAGGGGCAGATGTGGACTCTGACCACAATCTATTGGTTATGAACTGTAGATTAAAAGTGAAGAAACTGCAAAAAGGTGGGAATTTAAGGCCTCAGGAATAGACCCTCAGACTTCAAGAAGAAGCAGGTGTTGGCAGATGTGAAAATTACCGAACTATCAGTTTAATAAGTCACAGCTGCAAAATACTAACGCGAATTCTTTACAGACCAATTGAAAAACTGGTAGAAGCCGACCTCGGGGAAGATCAGTTTGGATGCCGTAGAAATGTTGGAACACGTGAGGCAATACTGACCTTACGACTTATCTTAGAAGAAAGATTAAGGAAAGGCAAATCTACGTTTCTAGCATTTGTAGATTTAGAGAAAGCTTTTGACAATGTTGACTGGAATACCCTCTTTCAAATTCTAAAGGTGGCAGGGGTAAAATACAGGGAGCGAAACGCTATTTACAGTTTGTACAGAAACCAGATGGCAGTTACAAGAGTCGAGGGGTATGAAAGGGACGTAGTGGTTGGGAAGGGAGTGAGACAGGGTTGTAGCCTCTCCCCGATGTTATTCAATCTGTATATTGAGCAGGCAGTAAAGGAAACAAAAGAAAAATTCGGAGTAGGTATTAAAATCCATGAAGGAAAAGTAAAAACTTTGAAGTTCTCCGATGACATTGTAATTCCGACAGAGTCAACAAAGAACTTGGAAGAGCAGTTGAACGGAATGGACAGTGTCTTGAAAGGAGGATATAAAATGAACATCAACAAAAGCAAAATGAGGATAATGGAATGTACTCGAATTAAGTCGATTGATGCTGAGGGAATTAGATTAGGAAATGAGACACTTAAAGTAGTAGATGAGATTTGCTATTTGGGGAGCAAAATAACTGATGATGGTCGAAGTAGAGAAGGTATAAAATGTAGACTGGCAATGGCAAGGAAAGCGTTTTGATGAAGAGAAATTTGTTAACATCGAGTATAGATTTAAGTGTCAGGAAGTCATTTATGAAAGTATTTGTATGGAGTGTAGCCATGTATGGAAGTGAAACATGGACGATAAAAAGTGTGGACAAGAAGAGAATAGAAGCTTTCGAAATGTGGTGCTTCGGAAGAATGCTGAAGATTAGATGGGTAGATCACATAACTAATGAGGAGGTATTCAATAGAATTGGGGAGAAGAGGAGATGTGGCACAACTTGACAAGAAGGGACCGGTTGGTTGGACATGTTCTGAGGCATCATGGAATCACAAATTTAGCATTGGATGGCAGCGTGGAGGGTAAAAATCGTAGAGGGAGACCAAGAGACGAATACACTAAGCAATTCAGAAGGATGTAGGTTGCAGTAAGTACTGAGAGATGAAGAAGATTGCACAGGATAGAGTAGCATGGAGAGGTCCATCAAACCAGTCTCAGGACTGAAGACCACAACAAACCAGAGGGTTGAGAAAGCTATTCATTCAGAACAGTTACATTGATGAAGTCAAAGCTGGGCGGACGGTCAGTGACTTGCTGATGTAGTCGGCCACTATCGCTCAGGCGTACCTGTGTCATTAGTAACCCCCGCCCACCATGATGGTGCGTGTGAGGTGGCAGCTGGTGTCAGCGCGCTGCTTTAGCACTGCAGCGGGGCGCTGACGCAAGGAAGCGCGGTAGTCCCGGCTGCAGGCCTGCTTCCGTAGCGGGGGCGTAAAGACCAGCGGGGCGGGTGGGGTTAAGCCGCGGCCTCCGGCGTGGGTGATGAGACTAGCGTGCGCCCACACTGGGCGACAGGCAGCAACAGTGTACGCTCACTAGGGGTGGTGCACAGCAACAGCGCCGCTTGGGAGCCAGACGACCCACGCTAGATACCACGGCTCCCCAGGGAGCTGGCTGTCAGCAGTAAGTAGTCGCACAGCGTGAGACCTGGTGACCCGAGTTAGGGATGGCGTTTGTCGCTAAGACAACCACTTTTCGGCTACACCGGTTCTATTCATTTGCAGTTAAACGTTACTGTTAAAACCGCTCAAAGTAACCCGTTTCTGAAATAACCGATTTTAGGTTTTTTATTGCTGTTACTTGCAGTAATAAACAGAGACTTCGAGCAAAACTGAAAAATTTTAATGAAGGTGAAGGAATAGGATATGACGATCGATATGGAGCGAAGCAACCGCAGAAATCGCTCTCACTGTCTGCAACAAAGATTTCGAAGAGCCGGGGACGGCGACAGGCAGAAGTCAGAAGTTGATGACCTGCATCGTCACTTTGGGGTGGTATCAATTTTTCCCACTCAAGCAAGCAAAACATTAAAGGTTCAATTATATCAATCAAATGGATACAAAGAAACTGGTACACCTACTTAATGTCATGTAGAGCCCCCACAAGCACGCAGAAGTTCTGCAATAAGACGTGGCATAGACTCGACTATTGTCTGAAGTAGGGCTGGAGGGAACTGACTCCATGAATCCTGCAAGGCTGTCTGTAAATCCGTAAGAGCATGAGGGGGTAGAGATCTCTTCTGAACAGCACGTTGCAAGGCATCTCAGGTATGCTCAATAATTTTCATGTCTGGGAAGCCTGGTGTAACCTCCCAACAGATAAATTATGTAATAACCTCCCAACAGTAAAAAATATAATTATATAATTCACATTCGGTGTAACTGCCCAACAGATAAATTCCGTAATCTACCAATAATACAATGTGGCTAACCTCCTAATAAAATTGTGGCTTACTTATAACCTTTCAATAATTAACTGACTGTGAATCTAAACTGGTGAGTTTGGACGTCAGCAGTGCTGCGTCAGGGCCCTGAAAAATCATTCTGAATAAACTGAAATTTTTACCTCAATGAGCTCGCCGGATAACGCATATATATCTGCTCCTATAAGAAATTTTTCTGGCACAGCCCTGTGCAATGCTGGCCGATAGATTTGTCATGTATAAAAAGAAATAACTGATTTTGCTTTACAATAATCGGGATGACCATGGATTGGAGAAATAAGTAAATTCTTTAAATTGAGATGAATGATTGTCAAAAATTAATTTTTATAAGAAAGATTATTATTAAGAGATTTTTTAAAACATTTTACATGAGACTTGATATAACAATAGTACATATGCGCGACGCTGCTTTTACCTTTTACTACAACGCTCAGGCACCGCCATCGCTCCCCACGACCGGCCCAGCCAACTCCATACACACGACTGCTGGCTACTACAACTGCTACACAGTTCCTACTGCATACAACACTGCTCTCTGGTCTGAGATTCTCTTATAGCTTACATATAGCAGGCAGTGCGTGAGCAATCCATCGAAATTATATCTGCTCGAGTGCGCTAGCAACAAATTCCTTAAGGGCTCCGGAAAGGCTCAAAATCATGAAAAGTTCAATTTTTACTTTTTTGCGTTTTCTGAATCTGCAGACTATTACCTTTTAATAGATATATAATGTATTCAATTCCGAAGATTACAACTATTTTTAAATTTTTTTTGAAATGTGTTCTACATGGGCGTGACCCACTGTGGCGCTGTTAAACTGCTGTCAAATGGTGTTACTATTAACGTCCGTGTTCATCAGGTACATTTTAGTGGTGTGAGATAAAGTATGTGTTGTGGCTAACCTGTGATGGTTCAATATATATCGCTGATTGTCGATTGTTTCATGTTTATTTACTCTGTCGTTATCTCGAAAATATTCGTAATTAATTCTGTTTCTTGAGTCTCTGTTTTGTTGAAGTATAATAATGAGTAAAAGTAAAGTTATTAGAAATCCTCTGAAGGCTTTTAAGAAAAGGAGAAATGTTGGAAAGCCAAAGGTATTTAGAAATATGGGAATGAAGATAGGTTCTAACATGGTACGAGCGATGTTTGCTTTAGACAAGGAACGCCTTCGGGCTGCATACAGGGCTGTAAAGAGTCTAGAAATACAAGCAAGAGTAAACAGGAGGAGGAACAAGAGGAAGCTGCAGGAGGAGTTTGCAGAGGATGAAGATAATCCATCCTATGGACCTGGAATGCACTAAAAAGTTAATCCAATCTTTGTCGCTCGATTCCCAAAACTTTTATTTTCTCATACTAATTACATGTTTTCTAAGGATCTTCCAAACATATTTGTTTCAAACTTTCAGTAAATGTTACACAGTACCTACTGCATAATTTAACACAGCCTTTTTCCAAAAAACTGTATATTTTTGAATATATAAATAAAAAATTGCAAAAAATGTTGTGAATTTTCATTACAATTGAAAAAAAATCATCTTTAATAACTGAACTAAAATTTTGTAAAATCCCTGTGTTAAGTTGTAGCCCATATTCCAATAAATAATCTGTAAAAAGTTCAACTTCCTACCTCAAATACTTTGTGAGGAAAGATGTAATTTATAAGCGTTATTTTAACATTGCAAGTATAGGGCGTTTCGGAGCCCCTTAATCATGGACCTCTTACAAGGGGAAGTGTTTAAACTTAGAATAGTGTTCCTGGAGACACTCTGTAGCAATTCCGGACGTGTGGCGTGTCACATTGTCCTGCTGGAATTGTCCAAGTCCGTCAGAATACACAATGGACATGGATGGATGCAGGTGATCAGACAGGATGCAGGTGATCAGACAGGATGCTTACGTACGTGTCGCCTATGAGAGAGGTATCTAGACATATCAGGGGTCCCATATCACTCCAACTACACACGCCCCATATCATTACAGAGCCTCTACCAGCTTGAACATTCCCTTCCTGACATACAGCATACAGGTACACGTCCATGCGCTCGATACACTTTGAAACGAGACTCGTCCGACCAGGCAAGACGTTCAGTCATGAACAGTGCAATGTCGGTGTTGACGGGTCCAGGCAAGGCGTAAAGCTTTGTGTCGTGAAGTCATCAAGATTACACGTGTGCACCTACGGTTCCGAAAACCCATATCGATGATGTTTCGTTGAATGGTTCGCACGCTGACACTTTTTGATGGCTCAGCATTGAAATCTGCAGCAATTTGCGGAAGGGTTGAACTTCTGTCACGATGAACGATACTCTTTAGTCGTCCTTGGTCCCGTTCTTGCAGGATCTTTTTCCAGCCACACCGATGTCGGAGATTTGATGTTTTACCGGAATCCTGATATTCACGGCAAACTCGGGACATGGTCGTGCAGAAAAATCACCGCTTCATCGCTACCTCGGAGATGGTGTGCTCATAGCTCATGTGCTGACTATAACACCACGTTTTAACTCACATAAATCTTGATAACCTGCCATTGTAGCGGCAGTAACCGGTCTAACAACTGCGCCAGACACTTGTTGTTTTATATAGGCGTTACCGACCGCATCTCCATACTCTGCCTGTTTACATATCTCTGTATTTGAAAACGCATGTCCATACTAGTTTCTTTGGCGCTTCACTCTATTTATTTTTTTTTTTTTTTTTGTGCTGACTTTGGTTGTGCGCGCCAGATGTCGTTGTTTTAGTGATAATACTTAAACCATCCCTTTTCACTTGCAGGTGGCTCCGTTTTTCTGCGGTAGTTGGCGCCAGAATGTAGTGTTCCAGAATGGACTCTGATATGGATGCGCGTATAAAACAGCGATGTGTGATTGAATTTCTCGCTGCTGAAAAAATTGCGCCGTATGAAATCTATCGACGCTTGATAAAGGTGTATGGTGACGATACTATACACGCTTGCAATGTGAGGCAACGCGTACGGCATTTTAAGGGTGGTGAAAAGGGTGTGCATGACAAGCCACGACCCGACCGGCCCTGCACAGCTGTCATCCCTCACGATGGAGGGCGTCTTGATCAACTCATCAATGCTAATCGGCGGATAACGACCAGAGAATTGTGTGCAACGCTGAATGTCGGCTGTAATGCCTTGGAAACAATGTTGGAACATCGTATTGTTTATCGCAAAGACTGTGCGAGATGGGTCCCGCGGATGCTTACAGAAGAACAAAAAACTCATCGGACAGAAATTTGTCGGAGTTGCTGGACCAATATGAGGATCAAGGTGACAATTTTTTGAATATCATAGTCGACGGAGACGAGACGTGGATATGGACATGGATGGATGCAGGTGGTAAGACATGATTCTTACGTACGTGTCGCCTATGAGAGAGGTATCTAGACATATCAGAGGTCCCATATCACTCAAACTGCACACGCCCCACATCATTACAGAGCCTCCACCAGCTTCAACATTCCAGCTGGAATCCAAAAGACAGTCCATGGAGTGGCGACATGCGAATTCTCCGTCAAAGAAGAAATTCAAGACACAGCTGTCTGCAGGCAAAGTGATGTGTATAGTCTTCTGGGATAGCCAGGGTGTGGTTCATTTGGCTGTCTTGAAGCCTGGAAAAACTGTCAAAGCAGCACGCTACAAGAGACACTGACTAAGCTTAAGCTCGAATGTCCAGGATAAGGCCAGAGAAGAAGGCTAACTTTCACCTGCAACATGATAACGCCAGGCCCCACACCACTCATTGTAAAATTCGGCTGAACTGTTTTACCACATCCACCGTACAGTCTCGATTTAGTGTCTTCAGACTTCATCCCCTTGGGCCTCTGAAAGATGGTCTATGTGACGAACATTTTCAAGACTCGGATGCTGTTATCAAAGCTGTAGGCAAGTGGTTAGCCTCAGCTGGTTCCCATTTTTACGAGCACGGCATGCAGGCTCTGGTTCATCATTGGCAAAAGTGCATAACGAATGCTGGTGACTATGTGGAAAAATGACAGTCTGTAGCTGAAATATTGCTCTATTTTAGCTATGTTGTTGTGATTTATGTATCTCCTGTAGTTACTACGAATAAAAATAGAAGGCATTACTTTCGGAACGACCCTCGTGTTTTCTCCTTGTAGGGAAGCAGCCTACTCACGCCATAATAAATTCACATCAGTCTGTCCATTGTGTGCCAGTCAGTCTGCTGACGTCATAAATGTTGCGCAATACTTTAAAAATCAAGCAAATAACCTAAAACATTTCTAGCATGTCAGGAGTAATACTAAATTAATGGGTGTTGAATATCAGTTCGATAACTTTAGCCATTTTCGAAATTTGGACGTTTTTCTGTAAAAATCATTGGCGCAACAGAAAAGAGCTAGAGAAGTAAAAATTCTTATTTAGATTCCTCTTTCATAATAATTTAATAAAAACAGTACTTTGGATTTCACAAATTAAAATTTTAGTGGGAATTCATGATTTTCTGGTTTTCGTCTTAAAACTTAAGGAAGCAAGATAGATTAAGTAGGCTAATAAATAAGGCTAGGATGTTTATATTTAAGTAGAATGGAGATCCGCTATCACCATAAGGATGTGAGAAGTTTCATTTGAATACCTATAAAACTATAGCGATAGCGTATCTCCAAAGGGCCAGTTCAGAGCTCGTCTACTGCGTGCAGTGTAATTAAATTAATTCTCTCGCCCAAAATATTTAACTTAGCCACGTCAAAATTTTATTATAAATACTTACCTGTGTGCTGAATGCACATTTAAATTAAGAGCTTCATCGGCCATCAGCAAGAGAAGCTATGATTTATTAGGTAACTTAAAGTGGTGCATTACTAGCCCAGCGGCTAGTCGGGAGAGCCGATTTGATCAGGCGTTCCCTTAGCCGTCCGCACCGCGGCTTTATATATAAGAACGCTTCGCAAGGAAGCAAGGCCCCAGTTCTCTCCAGACGCTGAATAACACACCATCTGTGTCGGGAATCGCGTCGCGTCGGTATCATTGCTACAAACAGCCTCGGATGCCATATTAAGTTACTCGAGATACGCGTAACCATGAAATCATTTGCGAGTGAAGTGTTAATTCTGGGTTGACTTTAATTATCGATCTTCAGTTTGCTTATTGTCGTATTTTCACGTGCCGTCGCGGGACAAGCATTCTACCATTAGTTAGCGTGGCGTTTGATGAACATTATCATCAAATTATGGCGAGCATTCATTTAAATATTTAACTTGGACAGTTATAGTGGCATCAGCGCATTAGACTCTGAACTGCTCTGTTAGTTAGATTGTGAGGATTCTTTTGTTTTCATCTGTGACTTTCAGAATACAGAACGTTTTTTTTTTTCACGACCGTTTTTGATTATAAATCCCACACAATCTCCTAATTCTTCAGAGCTATAAGCTGTAACTATAAGCGTATTCTCAGATGATGTGGGCACTAGGAATTCTAATTACAGGCTTCACGTTTTGCTAATCACTTTATGGTTGCCAATATTGTAGTTAGAGAGCCAGTGTTGAGAATGGCGAAAGACAGCATAAATAACATTCTAAATAATAGGAACATTTAACAACATTAATTCTATCCGCCGCCCCACATCCTCACATGATGTTGCGTGTTTCTCGTGTCTCCTCCAGTTTTTAATCTTTTAAGACAAATGGAGCATTGCACTTCATTGCAATCACACTTCGTAAAATACTACTAAACTAGGGATGGTACCATTCTGCAGTACAACTGATAGCCGAGAACACAGGTAGCAACTACTGTATCCATCAGGTGGTAGCATGTCCTGCACATTGCACGCTTACCGTGTAATCGGTCATACCGCACGATAAGAGGTACATTGTCTCTGAAACGCTGTACCGATTCACATGTCATGCGTTGCTAATTTCTAAGTGCTGGCGTTGTTATTAAAATAGCGCTGATCGCTTGTCCAGTTTGTATAATAACTCAATTTTTGAAAGCAACGAAATTTTACGTAAAAATATTACTTATTTTTAAAAACAGCTCCTTTTAAAAAACACAAATTTAACACTGTTGCTATAACAAATTAATATGCCGGCTTTTTTACGCAATTATTAGTAAAAGATTAAAAGAACTGTTACAACCGAGACCAAACAAATACCTAAAAATACTGGTTATTCGGAATCAAAATCCAGTACCGATTTCAATCTGTCAGTTTTTGCCATCCCTCGAGCGAGGGATGTGTGATTTTGGGGGCAATTTTCTTGTGTGTATTTATCCATGTATTTTGGGGGAATTTCAAACGTGTTAGGCTGCATGTGACTAAATAAATGTGTTAGGTTGCGTGTGACCAAATAAATGTACTAGGTTGCGTGTGAAATTAACTTACGTTAAGCTACGAGAATTTGTCGCGATTCGTGCAGCGAAAGTAGGAAGTCTGTTTTCCGCGAGCGAAACCGTTATTTAGGCAGTTAGCCCGAAACGTAAGCCTAGTGTCCAGAATGGAGACACGTGCTCGCTCGAGGAGCGGTGCTAGGGAAAACCGGCCGGGTGAGGAGGAAGCTATCCTCAATCAGGTAGCCGCGGAGAGAGACGAGGCAGGCAACGGGAATTACCAAGATTTCAGCGGCGCTACGGCAATGTTGAACTTGGAAAATGAGCAGGCCAATTCCACACCAAATAGCGGGACTTCGGACCCGAGCGCGAGCGCAGATGAATTAGAGAATGCAACGAGTAGCCAAAATGCGCCGACCAATGCAGACACAAATAGTAACACGTGGATAACCGAATTGGTCAAAATGATGGAAAACAACGCGAGAACGATCTTAAGCGGAGTAAATTCCAGATTAGAAGAAAATAATAAAAGCCAGGAACAATATAATAAAAGGCAGGAAGCGAAATTCGAGGGCATGATGTCCGAAATCGAAGGGGTTCGAAACGACGTCAATGAGAAATTCGAAGTGGTTGGCAGTAAACTAAACGCCCTCGAAAAGGAACAAAAAAAGGTTAGGATCGAAATGAAAACCCGCGGAGAAAAATTAGAAAAGGGGCTCCAAACTTTAAGGGAACGATGCATTACCGAAAGGAAAAAGGTAATAGCGCGAGTAAAAGCAGTAGAAGCAACGCAAGAAAAGGTTCACGAAAACAGTAGGGCAATTGTGGATCTTGAGGAAAAGATAGATACGGTTAAGACATTAAATAGCGAGGAGACAAAGAAAGTAAAGGAGGAGTTAGTAAAACTCGCGGAGAAGGTTGCGGACTTAACAATATCAGAGGGAAGCGAGAGTGCTGCAATTCTGAACTCGAGGGATAACGAGGAGATACAGGCATTGCGGAAATTTCAAGAAGGCCAGTGCGAAGTCAATAGGTGGCAACGGATAGTTACCAATGACATATGTGAACACATGGCCCACGTGGAAAATCTCCTCACTCGCGGTGACGAGAGGGAGGACCATGTGCGCAAGGGCGCGTGCGAAAGCGAGGGACGCGATTCCGGACACGAGGATGATTACGAGGAGGCTAGCGAACGCAGAAATGTAGGGAGCTGACGGGAACGACACCTAAAACCGTACGCAGATCCATACCGGAGGGAAGTGGAAGGCTTCGATTATAAGCACTTTCTCTCCGTACGGAAGTTCGAAGTCTTTAGAAATTCTGTGAACAGAATCCATCCACGGGCTTTCTTGGAACAGTACCAATTCTGTCTACCGCCCAGTTGGCCGGATGAGTATAAAATCGAGTTCATGTGCGGGCATCTTGAGGCTGAACCCGCAGTATGGATGAGAGCCATAGCGAGAAATTGTAAAGCGGTGAAGGAATTTCAGCGTGAATTTCTCTCGGCATATTGGTCCGAAGCTGCGCAAGATCGGGTGAAACATCAGATAATGATGCTGCCGAGTCTTAGTCAATCCGGTTTCGCGAGTCCTGCAAGACTGTTTGAAAACAAGTTGCAGAATAACCAATTCTTGTACAACCCTTACAGTCCGGGCGAATTGATAAGGCTGTGTATAATGAAGCTTCCAGCGCAGCTTCGCCATATCATATTAGCCGGGCGTTGTAAGGACGATTTAGAGTCGTTTAAATTACTCCTACAGGAATTGGAGTATGATATAGGACAATGTATACCGGAAAGGGTACAGACCGCAGGAGGAGAGGACGTAGGAAGAAATAGGAGAGTGAGTCGCGGCCGCAGTAAAACGCGGAAGCGTACAAGCTCACATGTAGCGGAGCATGCGAATACCAGTTTCCAGCCATACAAGGCGAATTGGAAAAATGGTAACAAGCATGGCTACTACAAAGCCCAGGGACACAATGGCCGGCACGACGGGCACGATAACCGGGATAAAGGTAGGAACAAGCACGGGAATCGTGCGAATTCACCACAAAATAGGGGTGAAGGAAGCGAACAGGCCACAGGGAGAAAGAGAAGGGAAAATATCACCGACGACGTAGAAATCAGATCGGCCGATCCACGGAGGAATGCCCCAGAACCAGGAGGAAAGCAAACATTATGACCTGTGCCAATCGAGGGAGACAACCTTAGTCGACCCCCGATAACGAATAACCGCGAGATATTTACATTGGTCAGGACGACATTAGGGAAACATTACTGGAGGAGCAGACGGATAACCGGATTTCGGCGGTCAGCCCAGTAATTGCGATCTCGGTGAAAGGAATTTCACTGGACTGCATAGTCGACACGGGAAGCCCAGTTTCGATCGTTAGTGAGGCCGCATTCCAGAAATGCGAGGAGACGGGAACTTTGCCGACTTTGCCGTTGCGAGGTACAAAGGTGAAGGGAGCGATATACGGGAAAAGTGAAGAAGTCAAGTGGTAGACTAGGATTACGTTCCAATGCCAGGGCGAAGAGTTCGAGACAAACTTCCTCATTGTGCCCCTAATGAACACAGAAATGATTCTCGGGATGGATTTTATGAGCGCTCACCATGCAATTGTAGACCTGGGTGGAGGCATCATCTCTCTGAACAGAGATGGAAACCCCGTAGAATTAAAGTTAAATAATTGGGTCCTACGGGACGGAGCGGAAACTAGCTGCCTACGAATTCTCACTTACCCGGAATTGCGCCCTGAGCCGGAGATTCTCATAAACTGTGTAAATGGCGTGAGTTTACCGTCCTCCACGCATGGAAAGGATGAGGTCTTCGAGCGAATAATTGAGGAAAGCATGCGCAATGTGGGAGACATGCCAGAGGATGCCTGTGTACGATTATCAGAAGTTCTGAGGAACCATGAGAAAATATTCTCAGACGCACCGGGTGCGATAAGGAACTTCGAGTACAAATTCCAAATACGAGAACATAAAAGGTTCTTCGTCAGGCCATACCCGAGTCCACTAGCGCATAAAGAAAAGGTCAAGAAGGAGATTGCGAAGATGTTAGAACAAGACGTTATAGAACGCGCCGTGAGTACATACAACTCACCACTCCTAGTAGTACCGAAAAGGGACGGATCGGTGAGGTTTGTGCTGGATTCTCGGCAAATAAATACGGTAATAAAGGCAGAAACAGACAGACCGGAAAGCCTGGAGCAATTATTGCAACGGCTTCATGGAGTGAAGGTGTTATCCTCCATAGACCTGCGAGCTAGTTACTGGGAAATCGTGTTGCATCAAGAGTGTAGGCAGTATACCGCGTTTTTATGCTACGGTAACTGCTACCAATTCAAACGGCTTCCGTTCGGGTTGAATGTTTCGGCGGCGGCGTTCATACGAGGCTTGAACAGCATCCTTCTGGAAGACCTGCGTGAAAGAATTACGGTCTACGTCGACGACGTATTAATCTCGGAAAGTTCCTGGGAGGAACATAATGAAATATTAAATCGATTATTAGACGCCTTCGAAAGAGCAGGAGTAACCGTAAACCTGGAAAAGTCGCAGTTCGGGCGCCAGACGATAAAGTTCCTGGGACATAAGTTTCGGTGGACGGGATACAAACGGACCCGGACAAAATCAAGGCAATTGCGGAGTTCCCAAGACCCACGACTAAGCGACAACTAAGAGGATTCTTAGGAGTCGCGAATTTCTTTAAGAAATTTGTAAACCTAAGTGTGCTGTCCACGCCACGTCTTTGCGCACTTACTGGCAAGAACACGATCTGGTACTGGGACGAGCAAGCACAGAATGAGTTCGTGAGGTTAAAGAAAGCATTGGTGAATGCACCGATTCTCGCGCATCCAGATTTGAGTAGGGAATTTTATCTGATGACGGATAGCTCGTTAAACGGCCTCGGCGCGGTTCTCTTCCAAGGGGAAGACGAGAAGGATATGTTGGCATCGAAGCCCGTATCTTTCGCGAGTAGCCGGCCGCGGTGGTCTCGCGGTTCTAGGCGCGCAGTCCGGAACCGTGCGACTGCTACGGTCGCAGGTTCGAATCCTGCCTCGGGCATGGACGTGTGTGATGTCCTTAGGTTAGTTAGGTTTAAGTAGTTCTAAGTTCTAGGGGACTGATAACCACAGCAGTTGAGTCCCATAGTGCTCAGAGCCATTTGAACCATTTCGCGAGCAGAGTGCTGTCGAGGGCAGAGAGAAATTACTCGGTGACGGAACTCGAGGGACTCGCTGTCGTCTTTGCGTTTAGCAAATTTCGGTACTTCCTGTATGGGAGAAATACTAAAGTGTTCACCGACCATCGGGCATTACAATTTCTGATGTCGGCAAAGTTGGCCCACGGCAGGTTAGCTCGCTGGGCGCTGTATCTACAGGAGTTCGATTTCACAATTAAATACATTCCAGGAGAAAAAAAACTGATAGCAGATGCGTTGTCTCGGGCTCCGATAGGCCTAAAACACGGCATAGACGGTGACCCGGGCGAGAATAATTTCAGTATTCTCTACCTGAAAAACGTCACGTTCGAAAATTTTGTGACGATGTCACTAAAGTATGTCGGGCGCGAGCAAGAGAAGGACCCGATACTAAAGGAGGTGAAAGAGAAGTGGAAGGACAGGTCCCAAGCTGCTATTCGGCAGTACTACCGAACAGAGAACGGAATCCTCTTCCGGAAACGGAGCATAGAAGATCCGCGATGGCTGGTAGTAATACCTGAGGAGCTAAGAAATAAGCTAGTGTGGTATATACACCTAAGTTACGGACACTTCGGAGCACGGAAGTGCTTCCAGAAGTTACGAGAGGCATGTTACTTCAATAACATGCTAAAGAGGATACAGCGGGTAATTAGAGTGTGTAAACCATGCCAAAGGACGAAACCGCCCACCACATCTTTTGCTGCACCGATGTACCCGATCATTCCAAGCAGGTTGCGAGAGGTCGCCGCAGTAGACTTGCTCGGGCCAATAACTCGAACGAAATCTGGCTACGCGTTCATTCTTGTAGCCGTGGAATTGACGTCGAAGTTCGTTTGCTTTACTCCGCTGAGGAAAGCAACGGGGAAAACGGTGGCGGCAGCATTCGCGAACGATTTCGTGCGCGAGGTCGGGCCGGTGAAACGAGTGATATCGGATTACGGACCGCAATTCCGATATAAACATTGGCTGCGGATGTTGAGGCGGAGGAAAATAAAGCCGAATTTTATATCCTTGTTCCACCCGTCGTCTAACCCCGCCGAGAGAATAATGAAGGAATTAGGGCGGCTGTGCAGGCTGTACTGTTATAGGAAGCATAACACTTGGGACATACACCTAAAGGCGTTTCAGGAGATCTTAAATGAATTGCCAAATGCCTCCACGATGTTGCCACCAGTGTTAGTGCTAAAGAATAAGGAGCCCCCTAATCGAATCCGGGAAGTCATACCTTGGCCAAAGGAAAGACAACCAAGACACAAGGAGGTCGTTGATCTCGCGCTGGAAAATATCAAGAGTGCGGCAGACCGGAGGCAAAAGGCGTACCAAAAGAAAACGAGAAAAATAAAATTCTTCATTGGACAGAAGGTGTAGGTTCGGTCACACAAACTGTCAAACAGAGGTAAGGGAATCTGCAAGAAGTTCCTCAGCCTGTACAATGGTCCGTACCGTGTGTGCCGTATCCCTCATCCGAACGCAATAGAAGTACAGACACTGAGGACGATAAAATCGAGAGGGCTTCATCACGTATCAAACGTGAAACCCCTCATTGAGTAAAAAATGTGGAACAATAGAATATAGGTAAAATAGATTTAGAGTATATTGTATATGTTGTGTGTAAAAAGGATTAGGATAAATTGTATTCCGAGCAATAAGATGTACCATGTAATCAATGAGCAGACAAATCGCACATGAAAGTAAGGAGAGTAAGGACGAAATTACTCCAGAAGGAGATAAATATGTAAGGAGAAAGATTAATCCGTATCCAGAAGTTGTGTTACAGGAAGGAGCGATAAGCAGAATGAAGAGGAACGATCCAAAAACCTCAAATGAGGTGTACAAAGGAAAAAGGGTGTAAGTTATCGTAGAAACCGGTTGTAGTGGGAGTAGCGGTAATTGTGTGTGTAGGATTTTGTTACTATAAGGCATGTTTTGGTTGTTAATGATATGTGTCGTAGTTGTTACAATAGTGCATGTTTTGTAGTAAATTCTCTGTTATACCTGTTACAGTAGCGCATGTACTGTAAACTAGAGGGGAAGGTTGCCCTAAATGAGAAATTGTGGATGCGAAATGTGTGACGTCACAAGGAATGCTTGCTATGCAGCTAGTAAAGAGTGCCTATGTGTGTATGTTGCATTTATGTGAGAAGAGTGAGAAATGAATGACTGAAGGCGTTGAAGTGTGATAAGTTAGTCTTAAGAATACTATAGATCATAATCTAAAACAAATGGCCTCCTAGTTCCATCCATTTCTTGTCCATCAGTAAAGAAAATATAGTAGATTAATGTTGATTAAAATATCCCTATTATAAAGCCACTGAGGGATCAAATAAGGAATAAAAAATTGTTGTAAATTGATAGGAAAATGATTCATGTATGAAAAGGCGGCTAAATTAAAAGCCATGTTAAAATATCATTGGAAGGATAACGCCCATAAGGCACAGTAGGAGAAGGAGAGAGAGAAATAGAATCTGAGTAATGTAGGAAGACCTTATGGATTGCTGAGAACAGTCGGGGACTGTGATGGAAAATTTGTCTGAAATGTATCGGTATATATATATGAAGACAGTAACTTGTTCTCGAAAGAACAGTTACTGTTGATGACCGTGCAGCTTTTCCCTGCAATAAATGATGACTAACTGACAACCTCAGCTGCCGACAGGTGTTGTTGTTATACCTCGATGTGGACAGCTGAAAATGTGTGCCCCGACCGGGACTCGAACCCGGGATCTCCTGCTTACATGCGGCTAGACGTCGGGCGAGCGCACGGCACTTGGGATTCCCTAAGTGACGGCCGTTGTCCGCGACTGTGTCAACACGCGCCGGAGGCGATTACCGGGCCTCCCACATGCAGGAACAAAGCGGTGGCTACCCAGGTAGCCGGCCGCAATGACGGAACAGACGAACAGCGAGCGGCGGTGACCTACATATGCCGAGCGCCCGCGCCAGCAGGTGACACGCCCCCAACTCTGAGGGCGCCGCACAGCAGCAGATGGTAATGGGCAGTCCGTATGGACGACCCGTGAGGTGACGCGCTGCCACGCCTGGTAGACATCGTCACAAACAAACCCGGGATGGAAACTGCAGCACCCGCAAGAGGCGAGCTTGGCGTATCCAGGTCAGGCGTCGCGGTGCAGCAGATCAAGGAAGGAGAACCGGTGCGCGCCAGGGGCGTGGCACCATTGGCGGCGTGTCAACAACGTCACCACCACACCTACAACGTCCGCAGTACCGATTCAAGAGGCATGTCAAACTCACTACTTGAGTCGGACATGCCGGGACTGCAGACGGAAGAGAGAGGCGAGTGACTTTACCGGGGGGGGGGGGGGGGGGGGTGACGTCAGGAGTGTGGCTGTCGGCAATAATTGCGGATATGCTCACATATCGACGAGAGGTAGCCAGACGGGTCCGGGCGCTCATGATGCGGCACGCGGCGACGACTGCTAGGGGGATGCTATTCTGCCCTGGAGGTCGACGCCCACCTGACGCGGAAACGCGTGCCACCACGTCCTGAGGCAGCCATCAACGCGAGGCAACATGGGTCCTGGGGAGCTGACAAAGGTGAGGGAGCGGCCTGATGCAAGGAGGCGGCCGGCATGATCGACGGAGAGCCTGCAGTCGCTGACACCTGCAGAATAACTTCCTTCCCTGTCCTCCAAGTAGCCCAAAACTGTGGTCCTCCAAGTACCCCGATCCCATAGTGAGGTGCAAGGTGTTTGAAAGTGCCACATACATTCAATATGTAGCGCGTGTGTTTACTTTTCAGCAGAACTGATTTTGCATATACTATGGCTAGTTACTAAAGTAAATAGGGAAAGAGCTAAAGAAAAAATTTTAACACGTCAATCCAAAGTGAACGAACGAAATTGCTTAAAGATGTAATGTGATTTACTGAAAATTTCTCTAACCAATAGATTTTGTATGTTTTCTATGCTTCGCAAATGTGTCAAAGTGGGATACAAATGCGAAAAGACGCTAAGAATTAAATGTCCACAAGCTTAATACCAACTTATCTATATGTCGAATGAAATTCAATTCATGATATAATTTGTTTAAATTGTGCAGTTTCAAGAATTTATGTGTTTTGATAGATCTTGTGAAATATTTCAAAGTGGGACACACTGGCAACAGGACTTTAATAATTTAAGTGCCCACAAAGATTTAAATGTCTAGTATATAAGAACTGATTATGTTTGTCGAAAAATTTAAAGTTTTCACTCATGTTACATTTGAAAAAAGGATGCTTGGCCTAGATGATAGGTAAAATTTCTGTTAAATTGAAATATTAATGGTAAATTGTATATGTTTCAATGATGATGTGTAAGAGGGACATAGGCCCATATGTTTATATGTTAATAGCTGCATAATGCTCTCAGAAGGAGATAACCATGTGTGAGGGTTTTGAATGTTAAATTTTGTAGTCTGAGTTTTGAATTTGAATACTACGTTCTATGGAACAGATGAGGAGAATGTGTAATAAACTCAGTAAAGAATCAGACAGATAAATGACACACCTCCGACCACTAAGTTAAAAAAAAAAAAGAAATGCTTGAAAGTGCCCTTCCAAAAGCAAGGACACTTGCTGCCCATTTTTTCGTCAGAAGGGGAAGGTTATGTAACGGCTCCATGTAAGCCGCTACATTGCTCGACCCCACAACTAAAGACACCTGAGTGCCCTTCCGACACTCAGGGAAGAGCCTGATGATAATTAGTAAGATAGGGTTATTTAAATATAGACGATCATTTTAATATTAGATATGGTAATTATCTGCAAAGTGTGAATGCGAACGTATGATGAGGTATGCGTGAGATGTCGACTGTGGGTGTGCTATAGGCATAGTGGAAGTGTAGCCAACCTCGAATCTAGTAGAGCGCGACTGCACTGGACCAGAGAGGCATAAGCTCCACGCGCGTCATTAGCGCTCGTTAGGTTGGCAAATAACCGTGTGCGGTATCTCTGAGTCCTTGCGGCCACGATGTGTGGACCCGGAAGAGGGAGACCGTATCGGTTGTTGTTGCTGGGAAGACCTGGGTGAGTAAGCACGCTCTGCTCTATCACTCCGATAGTTAGCGAAGATTTAGAATTCCATGTTCACTTTGAACTTGGAAGCAGCTTCCCTGCTGAGGAAAGCCACTATGGTATTTCCTAGAATCATCTCGGTTAGGAGAGATAGGGAGATGATTTCTTTTGCCAAGTAATTTCATGGGAATTGTGTTCACTGCACTTGGGAATGAACAGGCGCTCATTGCCGAGTAATACTCAGAATTTCTCAATTTGCATTTCAGTGTGAGTGTGAAGTATATATGCAAAGTGTATTTTATTTAAATGTGTTTATTCACTACTGATTGTGGAGAGATTGGTAACACGTGGTCCGCAGACCCCGTGCATTTCTTGGTGAGAAGCTTCAGCTCGACGTAATCACATTTCGTGATCGAGCTGGCTCTTCTACGTAAATTCACGCGTGTGATTTAATTGTTGCTTCATAATATCCTGTAAAACTCGCGGAGTTAGTTAAACGTGAAGACGGGACTTGCCCGAATTAAAGTTACAGTTGGAACCCTGTGCTCTCTCCCAATGTTGTCCCACTTGGTGTATAGGAACCTTCCTCTTTTATCTGTTAGATAAAATGAATAGAGTGAATATTAGTGTGTGTGTGGTTGGCTAAATGATGATAGAAATGTGCAGGCGGTAGTCATTGTCGATTCACGGCACATGTTAGCCGGATGTTTAACTACGTTTACTTAGATAGATACTATTTGTATGACGCCAGCATTCCGTGATAAGTGAGAGGGAATATTTGAGATGGTAATGTTTATTGAATAAATGTGATTGTGATATTATATAAATATGTTAGTGACTTCTCCCAGCCACACCATATTCCCTTATCATTTCACAGAATATTTGGTATGTGTATTTCAGTTAATCACCTTTCTATGTCCCACTCATGGGCATATTTCATTTAATAAACTCTGTAAGGTGGTATTAAAACTTCATTATAATAATATTCTAATTCTAACTTGATCAAAACCACCGAATAAAACCTTAGTTTGAGTATTGATGCTTGTTGCTGCAAATGGCCGCCGGCGTCTTCTATAGTACAGGTCCCATTTATAAAATTGAGGATGCCTGCCGAGGGTGCGGAAAGCAAGTAACATGCACTGTCATCCTAAAAATAGTACTGAATTTTGAACTGGAATCAGACGATTTATCATAGTACTGGCCAACATCATAACATAATTGTAAGAATAATTTTGCAAATAAACTTCTAGTTAAAATTTAATATTGTTGTGTTTTGAATTATTTAACCTTCTGAGAGTTAAAATTTAATACTATTGTGTTTACGATTAGTTCGCTTTCAGAGGCTGAGGTGCATCATTTTTACAACTGTCTTAACATTGGCACATTGTAAACTGTGTAAAAGCGAGTATTTCCGTGACAATAATGGTTCAAATGGCTCTAAGCACTATGGGACTTAACATCTGAGGTCATCAGTCCCCTAGACGTAGAACTACGTAAACCTAACTAACCTAAGGTCATCACATACATCCATGTCCGAGGCACGATTCGAACCTGCGACCGCAGCAGCAGCGCGGTTCCGTGCTGAAGCGCCTAGAACCGCTCGCCACAGCGGCCGGCATTTCCGTGACAAGTTTGCAATATTAAACAATGTCATTACAGCACACACAGTTGTGTTCAGTCATAGAATAAGAAACTACCTAACCATAACCTTACATAGTGTAGCTGGTTGAGGCGCCACGTTATGGAGTCGATGGAAGAGCAATAGAAGTTTCGCGTCGTGCTGTATACAAACTTTGTTTCCAGCTCCGCGTTTTCTAAAAGGTTGTGGGACTTAGCTACTAAATTAGTAGAAATAATTTTTATAAATACTTGATGTTTTGTAACCCTAACTGCGCTCTCTGTCAGAAGTGATTTTGTTCGATTTGATGAACTTTTATAAGCTGATGTCCTTGCTGAGTGGACAAGTGTGTTTCCTTTTTTGTCTTTTCATATCTTCACAGGTATTCACGTTTTTGCCGGCCGAAGTGGCCGTGCGGTTAAAGGCGCTGCAGTCTCGAACCGCAAGACCGCTACGGTCGCAGGTTCGAATCCTGCCTAGGGCATGGATGTTTGTGATGTCCTTAGGTTAGTTAGGTTTAACTAGTTCTAAGTTCTAGGGGACTAATGACCTCAGAAGTTGAGTCCCATAGTGCTCAGAGCCATTTTATTCACGTTTTTATTTATGTGTACCACACAGAATGATATGACATGATAAAGGAGGAAATGTGTGTTTCAATGGAGCTACACGCAGGAATTCTACGCGCGTCCATTTTCGTGAGCTGTTGTATAGGTTGCGAGCTAGATGAAGTCGACACGTGCTACTGAACAGCGATGACAGCGCACTATCACGTTAATCATCTCGTCCCGTGTACCCACACCGCTGTGTCTCGTGTGGATGGATGTCCCGTCGGCGTGCTCTTCAACGTTAGATGTCTCGTCCCGAACGGCAACGATTTAACGGTAGTGCGCTGACTGGTTCAGACACTGTTGCTTCACGGCAGTATTTCAAATGGGTATTGTAGTCTATGCGTGATGGAGAAGTGAATCACGACATACTGCTCGCTTTAGATGAAGCGTTATTGCATTTATAGTGCTACGTAAACTCGCGTTGCAGTCGACTTGGAATTTGAAAATATTCATTGGTTACAAAGGCCTTTGCATGGCTTGAAAATAGGAATATGGTGTACAGTTTCTGCACGTTGAATCAGTGAATCATTTTCTTTTTCACCAAATCATAGCGTATGGTAGGCTTGTTACAATATGCTGCAACCTTTCTTGTTTTTAGAGAACAAGAACATTACTACAAGTATTACAATGCTGGAAATACAAACGCACACTCCTGCAGTGCATCTATGCCAGTATAATGAGATGTTTTTGATAGGAATTATCCTCGTTAGTTCCTTGTCAGATTGCATTATATTACATCATATCAGTGGCGCCTTTTTCGGCTCTGATTCCAAGCTTCAAACAATCCTGGTAGCTCAGTTGGCAACTCTCTCTCTCTCTGTCTATAATCGCCTATACATCGCTAAGCAAAATTATTGTGCCAGCCCAGTTCCTGTCCTAGATCGAGAAATTTTACGTGGCTAATTTACACCCTGCATCCTTATAAATTTCATACATGTTTCTAGAACCGAATACCTACAGCGTATGGTGAAGGAACCTATTGTTAACGAGAACCTGGTCCTGTAACAGCACCTACTGTCTGATCCGGGTGAGACCTCAACCTTAGCCTACACTTCCAGTCACCTTAATCTGACCACCCGTCAAAAGCCTGAATAACCACCTATTGGAGCGAGGTTCTGGAACGTATCGATAGGGA